>NC_133666.1:294615918-295324340 GCF_037893015.1 Macrotis lagotis
AAATCATATTTTTTACTATACTATATTATGGAAATGCTTATTTTATTCCATAAATTAATGATAAAAATAAATAATTTTTAAAAAGTCTCATTTACCTCCTTGAGTCTATTACCTTTTGTAAAATGGTGAATAGCATACTACTTCTCTGGTATCATTAATGATTGTGACATTGAGTGGAATTGTTAAATCTTTCAAGGTTACTTATTTTTACAATATTTTTATCATCATATAAATTGTTCTCATGGTTCTCTCACTTCTCTCTCTGCATCAGTTCATGCTACTCTTACAAGTTTTGTCTTTTCTTATAGAGCAATAGTATTCCATTCCATTTATATGATACGTGTTCAGCAGTTCCCTAATCAATGGACATCTTTTTAGTTTCTTATTCTTTACCATTTTATATAAAAATACAAGGAATAGTTTTGTACCTATGGACTATTTCTTTATTTGATCTCTGTAGTAGTAGGAGTATTGTTGGGTCAAAGGGTATGTACAGTTTGGTGAATTTGGGGGCATAGTTCCAAATTATTTTTCAGAATGTCTGGACCAGGTTATAGTTCCAATATCAATGTGTTAAGGTCCCAGTTTTCCTGCGGCCCCTTCCAAATTTGTCATTTTCTTTTCATTTATCTTTGACAATCTGGTAGTTGTGAAGTGAACTTCAGAGTTATTTTAATTTTCATTTCTCTAATTATTAGTGATTCAGAGTAATAGTTTTTCTTATGATACTGCACCTTGGATTGATTCCTTTCAAAACTGTTCATTCATGTCCTTTGAATAATTGGGGAATAATAATTTATATTTGTATTCCTGACTCAAGACTCCTAAAACATAAATTTGATCATGTCAACCCATGCTTGAGAATATTCAGTGGATCCTTACTACTGCTAGGATAAAGTACAATCCTTCATGTTGGCACTAAACAGCTTCATAATTTGACATCTCTTTACCTTCCAGGATTATTTCACACTACTCTCTATCACATACCCTACGTTCTAGCCAAAATGGCCTATTTGCTGGTCTCCAAATTTCATCTCCATTGCCTTTGCATATGCCTTTGCATAAACGGTCTACCGTATATGGAGACATTCTTTTCATCTGTGCCTCTTTAGAATTCCTGGCTTCTCTCAAGATAACTTTTATTTTCTACTCCCAACTGCCATCTGACCCTTTCTTGCTTCCCTTAGCTGGTCTGTCTCTCTTTCCTCAAATTACTTTACATTTATTAATTTACAAGGATGTACACCCCTATTCCAGTAGATTTTAAGTTTCTAAGGGCAGGGACTTTAATTTTATTTCTTTGCAATACTAGTGCCTTACAAATAGTAAAGACACAAAAAATATTTGAGAAATTGTTTAAAAGTGTTATTGGATTGTCTTAGAGGATATCCAATGATTTCCATGGAAGAATTCCTCTTCCAATGTCTATCATATCAATGTTCTGTAGTCTCTGTTTTCCTTCATATGAGAATGCATTACTATGTCTTGCCCTAGGTGAAAAAATTCCTTATTAAGGTTTGCTAACCCTTTCCAAATTTCATTTTGGAGACTTCATTCTCCTCCTCTGTCAAAGGATGGGGTTGGATTGGATGATCTCTAAGGCAACTCTTAAGACATTCAATAATTCATCAGAACTTAAGAGGGAGGAGAGAAGATGAATTTACAGAAAACCTTCCAGACCAGTTGAAAGGAGCCCCACTTGCTCAGCACAGATTTTGTTGGGATAGAAACCCAACAGTTTGGAAACAGTTTGGTTTTGGAAGGATCTGCCCTTTGCTGGATGTCCCAACTTTGAGAATCTGAGAGAAGAAGTTGGCAAAAATTATAATTGATGTAATGTAATATATACCCTCATCTCCCTTGCAAATTTTATAATAATAGGGTAGCATATCCATAATAGCATATCCATAGTAGGAAAAAGAAAACAAGAAAAGGTAGAGGAACACCCAGCCCTTGATACATTAGTTGTTATGCAACTTGGAATACAGAAACAAAGTATGATGGCAAGGAGCTGACAGGCTGTGTGTGTCTCTCTGATCACTTTTCCTTTCTTGGTCTCATTTTCCTTGATTGTAAAATAAGGAGATTGGATTAAATGAGCTCTAAGATGATTTCATTTTTAGCATAAAACCATTCTCCTCTTAGTTTAATAGTGAGTTCTAATAGTTCCTAGAAAAATAAAAACAATTGCTAAAAAAAGGATAGAATTTTCAGATTACTCCAGTCAATAGAGAGGCATAACATAGATTCATCTTCGTAAGTTAAAACCTAACTTCAGATATTTACTAGTTGTGTGACCTTGGAAAAGTCATTTAACTTTGCCTTAATACTTTATCTGTATAATAAGCTAGAAAAGGAAATGGCAAACCATTCCTGTATCTTTGATGAGAAAACCCCAAATAGGATCACAAAGAGTCAGAAAAATGACTGAATGACAACAGTCAATAAAAGGTAAATTGTAATTCTTGGCTTCCAAGAAAAGTTTTACCTGTCCCTTGTTCCCTGTGCTCTCAACTCTCAAGTATTGATGATATGAGAGGAGATAATCCATGCAGATAATCCTGCATGAGTGTGATGAAGGAAGGTGATGATAGGAATAAGCCCTCCTTTCATGTAGCAAGGATGGTAATGACATAGCCTTCCATCTTTAACCTTTTCAAAATGTAGCTGACCCTTCCTAACAGCACAGAAGAGAAATGGAGTTAGGATTCAGTCAATGGAACAGAATTGAAAAGCATTTATTAAATATTCCCTATTTTTGAAGCAAACTTCTAGGAACTGGGGACACAAATAAAAAAAATGAACAGTTTCTGCTCTCAAGGTGCTTCTACTCTCATTGAGGAGATGACTCATAAATGAGGGTTTGTGGAAGATAGAAAGATCAGGTGATGCTTCAACAGAGCCCCAAGGATGTTTTCTCCAAGGAAAGAGGATGGTGGATTCAAGGGTTAGAGTGGAGTGAGGCTTTGGGTTACCTCTGACGGAGATAGGAATTTGTATGCCAGCTGCCCCTGTTCTCCATATTTCTGCTTTCTCCCTCAAGACTAGGAATAAAGCGATGTGTATGGGTAGATAAGTGCCACTAAGGTGTTGACCAAACTGACTCTTGTCTTAAAAAAGTAATCCAGTCTTGTAGCTAGAATCTTATGTTCCCAGATATTCTGGGGTTTAGTTCCCAGTTGTTTAACCTTTGGCAAGATGTTGCACTTCCCTTGGTTTCACTTTCCTTATTGGAAAATGAGGGAGTTGGTAAAAATTACTTCTCATGTCTCTTCACACTAAATTTATAATCTTAGATTTCCATTTCAATGTGTTTTTTTCCTCTCACTAACACTACTGTTAATTCTTCAGTTAACAGAAGGTTAAGTACCAACATACAAAAAGAAAACATTTTTTTTCTTTCCTAATCACTGATTTTCTTTCTGATTTTCTAACAGGACTTGACCTCATTTCCCCATCAGGCATCTGAGATTTCATCAGTATTAGACTAAATACCATATATGGATCAGTAGGGGGCACATGAGAACACACTTTTCTTCCAATTGACTCACCAAATTGCCATTTTTCTTCTTTAAAAAAGTGAAAGTTGGGGAAGCTAGGTGGTGCAGTGGATAAAGCACCAGCACTGGAGTCAGGAGTACCTGGGTTCCAATCCGGTCTCAAACACTTAATAATTACCTAGCTGTGTGGCCTTGGGCAAGCCACTTAACCCCATTTACCTTGCAAAAAACCTAAAATAAAAAGTGAAAGTCTGATTAAAAAACCCAATGCAATTCATCATCCATTCCTCATCACACTCCAGTAATACATCAAGTAATGACAGAGGATTTGAAAATGTTCCCAGAAACCAAGGATGTTGAAAATACTCCTGCTCGCCAATTTCACTAACTGTTGTTCCTGGAATTCCACTGGTTCTGTAGTTCTCAGACTTTTAAATTCAGCTCATCCCCACCTCTTCCTCTACCCTTATCACTATGGCTCCAGTGACCCTTCAGATCTCATTTCAGTCCTCTTCCCAAAAACAACTTGGAATACTATTTAGAGAAGGGAGCCTTTCAATTTGGTTGGCTGGTTTTTCTCTTTTCTTCCCCATTTTACCTGTGTAGGTACCTAATAAATGTTGAATTAAGTTGAAAAAAAAATCTTAGTTTTTTTTTTTTTATTTCTACAACCTAGCATAGATACTTTGCAAAGGCTAATAATAAATTCTTGTTGAGTTGAATTCTGGATTCCTTTCTCTCCAGGGAAGGAGAAGATAGATTCTTGTGGGTGAGGTTAAAGAAAGATGATTTAAGATGGTATTCATTTCTGTAACTTTCAATGACAGAATCTTCCTAAAAGCAATTCTTTACTCTGCTTTGGGAGACATTGACCTTGGGGTCACAGAGATTTTCAGCATGACTCAGAAACATTTTCTATTGCGTGTTTTAAAATATCTCTTGGTATAAATATAAACCTATACCCCTAAGAGAAGATTTATGAAAGGATGGTAATCTTCAAACTGGAATTGATTGTACATATATATTATGAAAATTTTCTTTTCTTTTTTCCCCATGAGAAGTGGTGATAGGAGTAGATCATGAAAGCTTGCTTAGTAAAACAATTAAAAACAAAATAAAAAGGCACAAAGAATTTACATGGAAGTGAAACCCAAGTCAAAGAAATGTGAAGAGAGAAAGAACCTAGCTAACCATTATGAATTTGAGTCAGAAGATACTAAAGAAGTTTATTCTGGGGTAAAGAAAATGCTTAAAAATGTTAATTGCTTCTTTGAAAAACCACACAGAATTGTTGGTGGAGCTGTGAACTCATCCAACCTTTCTGGAGAGCAATTTGGAATTACTCCCAAAGAGCAATAAAACTGTGCATACCCTTTGATCCAGCAATATCACTAGTGGGTCTATACCCTGAAGAAATGATGAAAAAGGGTAAAAACATCACTTGTACCAAAATATTCATAGCAGCCCTGTTCGTGGTGGCAAAGAATTGGAAAATGAGTGAATGACCATCATGGGGAATGGCTTAATAAACCATGGTATATGTATATGATGGAACACTACTATTTTATTAGGAATTAGGAGGGATGGGAATTCAAAGAAGCCTGGGGGGATTTGCATGAACTGATGCTGAGCGAGATGAGCAGAACCAGAAGAATATTGTACACCCTAACAGCAACATGGGGTTAATGATCAATCTTAATGGACTTGCTCATTCCATCAATATAGCAATCAGGGACAATTTTAGGTATCTGTGATGGAGAATACCATCTGTATCCAAAGAAAATTGTTGAGTTTAAACAAAGATCAAAGACTAATACCTTTAATTTAAAAAAAGGTATCTTGTTATGTAATTTTGCTATCTCTTATATTGTATTATTTCCTTAAGGGTATGATTTTTCTATCAACACATTCAATTTTGATCAATGTATAGCAGGGAAAAATTGTAAAGACTATCACACTGCCTTCTGTAGTGGTGGGGGGAGGGGAGCAAGATTGGGGGGGAATTGTAAAATTCAAAAAACAATTTAAAAATGTGATATAACATTAAAAAAAGAAAAGCCACACAGAACTGATGGTACTGTGACTTAGTAAACCTCGAGCTAGCCAAAGTTATTGATCACAATGCACACTTGTCCTAGTGTGGTACCCAGCAATCCAGAAGGGTGTTCTCTATTTTCTATTCTCTGCCTGTTCTTCAGGGTGGCACTGAATCATTGTCAACACCTATATGGATTTGTGTATATGTCCAATTAGAACCTACCTCTCTGAAATTCCAACCTCTCCTTCTATTTTGAACTCACTATATTTTAGTAGGCATTAGTCACATGACCTTGACATAATGGCATCAATGTTGGAATACATGCAGGTACTATATATATATATATATATATATATATATATATATATATGGAGAGAGAGAGAGAGAGAGAGAGAGAGAGAGAGCCTTTTCCTGTTAGCATAAAATCGGTGAATAAATATAACATTATCACTATGATGAGAGAAATATCCTAGCTCCCTACCTCCATGTAATTTAAACTAATTTTTCTTTTAAAGGCATTGCAATAATTTTTGACACTTATTTATCTAAAGGGACCAAAGATTGAGGCTGTTGTCATCGCTTCCCGCACACCTGAATATAAGATATCCACGAGAAGCTCCAGTGATGCTGGGATGCTTGACTATTGAACCCCAGTGGGCAATTTAGAGATAGAGAAGTATTGCTTGGCTAAGTTAGCTCACAGTGTACTGGATTCAAATCCTTGTGCATATCCCTCCCAGGGTCATCTCCAGTCATCCTGATTTGCATCTGGCCACTGGATCCAGTTTACTCTGGAGGAGAAAGTGGCTTAGTATAGCATCCCCTCCTGAAATATGATTCATAGGCTTGTCATGGCATCATCTCCCTGGTGTTGTGATCTTCTTCAAGAATAAAGAACAACATTGTTTTTGTTTTTTCAAGGCAGTGGGTTAAGTGACTTGCCCAAGATCACATAGCTAGGTGGTGCTCTATCCAATGCACCACCTAGATGCCCCCCCAGAAACCTTTTTTTTAACTTGTTGAATGACCTATGGGTATCCCATTTCATTCCAGTATCAAAATTAAGTTACCTGGGGTATTAACCTATGTTGGGTCCTATTCAGAACAATAACTAAATGTGATATATAATAAAATTACAAGACATCTATTCAAGCTTTCCTTTCCTGATCTCAGAAGTTTCTCAGACAAAGATCTAAGATTTATTGAAACCCAAGAGTTCTAAGAAATATATAATATGAATTTGTTTAGTTTCTTTCCCTCCCTTTGAGTGGACAAAGGAACACCCAATCAGCACATGATTAAGGCTTCTTGTAGAGCTGCTCTTTAGAGGAAAAGGGACAAATGTTGCCGGAATCCTGGATCTGGGTCTAGTGATCATCCTGGGGAATGAATCCAGCACTTAAGAGGATGTGGAAGAAGACTGACACTTTCAAGTAAATCAAGGTAACAAACACTAAATGCTTTCTATCATGTGCTCTAGGGTTACACAGAAAGGAGAAAATGGTCCCTGCTCCAAAGAGCTCATAGTCTAAATGGGGAGACAAAAGTGTAAGCAGCTATGCACTCACAAAATAAACACATGCTAACTTGGAGGTCATCTCAGAGGGAAAGCAGTAGACTTAAGGGGACTTGGAAAGGCTCCTTGTCTTAGTTGAGCCTTGAAGGAGGCCAGGAAAGCTAGGAGGCAGAGACAAGGAGGGAGAACTTTCCAGACAAGGAGGACTACCATTGAAAATACTGTAAGTCGGGGTGGCGTAGTGGCGTAGTGGATAAAGCACTGGCCTTGGAGTCAGGAGTACCTGGGTTCAAATCTGGTCTCAGATACTTAATAATTACCTAGCTGTGTGGCCTTGAGCAAGCCACTTAACCCCATTTGCCTTGCAAAAAAAAAAACCTAAGAAAAAATACTGGAAGTCAGCAAATGGAGAGTCTTGTTGAAGAAAAAGGAGGCCAGTGTTAGTGGCTTCTATGTTATGGTAAAGTGTAGCTAGATGGAGTGGTGGATAGAGAACTGGACACTCATCTTGCTGAGTTCAAATTGGGTCTCAGACATTTACTCATTGTGTGACTCTAGGTAAGTCACTTAATCGTGTTTACCTCAGTTTCCTTATCTGTAAAATGAACTGGAGAAGAAAATGGCAAACTACATCAATATCTTTGCCAAGAAAACCCCCAAATTGGGTCGTCTGACAGCTGAACAACAACAAAAAATTACAATGAGAGGAGTAAAGCATAAAAGAATGGAATTGTAGGAAGAGGTCAGGATATTAGAGATGCTGAATACCAAACAGAGGATTTGATATTTAATCCTGGATGAGATTATTGGGTAGGGGTTGGAGTGAGGTGATGGGATGAGACTTGTGCTTTGATAGCTGAGTGTGGAGGGAGAACAACTAACAGAATATACCTGGAAAGAGGAATGAGGCCCTGTGATGGTGTGGTGGCAGTGTTACAGGAGAGAAGAGGGTTTCTGGTAGAGGAATCAGGAGAACATCTTACAAAATAGCCCCAAAATGTTAAGGAATAGAACACTGATCAGATCATCGCAGTGACTAATTTCAATAAAATGTTGTTAAAGCTTCTCTCTCTCCTCTTGGACAAATATGGAATGAGGCACATACTGTCAGACAAGACCCATGCGTTAATGTGATATTCAATTGTGATATTCTGTAATCAAGTAAAAATAGTAAAATTTTGATCCAGGTCCTATGATTATAAATGTTAGTCACTGATTTCACAGAGGGCTTTGATGTCTCTTGGGTGGGGTATGTATGTATAAACATATATACAACATAGACCCAGCCTTAATCACTGTACTTAATCAACAACCTGAGACCTAATTAAAGATCTTTGCTTAAAAAGGCCAAGGTCTCCCACTACATCCAAGATCTCTCCAGTCATCCTGATCTATATCTGGCCACTGGACCTGGATGGCTCTGGAAGAGCCAATTCACTTGCACATCATGGAGGCATGGCCTCCCTGATGTCATGTTCCTCTTCGAGAATGAAGGACAAATAACAACCAATAATATAGAAAAAAATCACTATAATACATAATAAGGTTGCCTTAAAACTAATATTTTAGCTATAATAAATATTAGAATTTTAGAAAATTGGTGAGAGGAGGGTGATTTAGAAAGAACAGGCTTTTAAAAGTTCTCAAGGGAAATTTGAGCTAATATTCTTTCTCTTTGGATAAATTTCCCTAGGAAAAAAACAAAAGCAGTTAGTCAAGGTATTTCCAATGAATATAGAACCCTTTTCAAAGTTGAGGATCATTTTAAGGGAGTTTCTTTAATGTGGTTCCCTTTTAAGTTCTTAGGTTCTTAGAGTTATTCTAGATTTATACTTTATTTGTGTATATGGAAGTGTATATGTGTGTTGATACCATCAAATTCATAAAAAGAAAATAAATCTATGTATGAAAAAACCTGGGGGATTATGATCTAAGTTTTGAGCTATTTCATGTAGGAGCTAAGGAGAGGCAAAGAGAAGTGATGACAGGGAGGAATGGTGATGATGGAGGAATCAACAAGGTCATGGTAGGGGTCTGGCTAAAAATCTCTAAGCAGCTAGGAAGAGAAGAGTTTCTATTTTCAGTGTGTTCTCTGGGTGAGCTTTGCAGGACAGCACGACCCTTCCCTCTTCTTTCCACCAGATCCCAGAACTCCTGTGTTCTCTCTCCTACCTTGCCCCTTCCTGTTTTATTTCCACCATTTTCGCCTCTAGTTAGGAGCTGAGCCCAGACTAGTTTAAACACTGCCTTTCTCTCACTTTTGAGTCACAAGAACAATATCTGTATTTTGTTATTGTTTCTTCTTTGTAAGTTTTTTTTTGGCTTTTTTTCTGAGCTGAATGATATTCAGCAATTGAGAAGCCAAGTGGAACATGGTGATTCCTATATATTTGATTGGTGATGTAGGTCAGTCTATTTCCCATCCTTTCAACTCTTTGACAAAAAACGAACTCTTTAAAAATTTTAAAAATGCCTCTTTTAAAAATCTTAGAAACATAGAGAGTTAGGGTTGGCAAGGACTTTAATTACTATCTAGTTTAACTTACTTATTTTATAGATGTATAACCCAAAGCCTAGAAAAGTGGATTGACCTACAAGAAGTCAGTCAGTTGGTGACAGCATTTGTGTTAGAATTTCAAGGTCCTGACCCTTGGTCTTAATGCTATTTTCACAGGGGGAAGTGTGCAAGCATTTATTAAGTACCCACTCTGGACCAGACATTGTGCTAAGCCGTTCTACTAATCAGTACCCTTATAACCTGTGACTTCAGAATGAGAATTTGGTGGATATGGTGACAGCCATGGTTTTGATGTCAGACATGAATGTAGTAACATTGGAATTCATTTGGGCTTCCTGCCCCACTCTCCACCCCATGATGCCACCACATGGTGATATGAGAGGGAGAAATAAGAATTTCTTTTTTAATTTCACCTCAAAACATTTATTTTTTGGAAGTTATAAAACAAGAAGTAAAAAAAATTAGATCATATCAATAAACATTTTTAAATACTTACTGGCGTTATTCTAAATACTTTGCAAGTGTTTCATTTGATCCTTACAACACAACCCAGTGTGGTAGGTTCTTTTATAATCATTTGTACAGCTGAGGAAACCAAAGCAATAAGAATTAGGATCACATAACTAGTAATGTCTGAGGACAGATTTGAAATCAGGTCTTCCTAACACTAGAAAAATGGTCTATCCATCTACCATCTAGCTGAGAATAAGGAAGGAACCCATGGAGAATGACATTGCTACCATTAAAAGCAAACCCCACACTTGTTGCTCCTCATATGCTATTGAGAATACTGGGCACTATAGTGACAGAACACATGGGGAAAATATTTCCATTGGCCTTATCCCAAGCCAACCACAATGGCCTTATGCTCTATGCACACCTCTGGTGAGGCACTCAAAATAATGGGTGGCAAGAGGAACAACTCATGCCTCTTCCATCTAGGCAGCTGAATTTCAGACTTTGGAAATGTTGATAATACTGTAAATAGTTTCAAATGTCTCACAATGCTAGTGATGTCTTGGGCTGGAACCCAAATGAGGCACAAATTAAGCCTGTCCTTCAACTGAGGTCAACTTTTGTTTACAAACATTTCTAGAGATGCATCATACAATATATAAATATATATATATATAAATATATATATTTCTTTGGAACTATTTTCTTAAGAATATTCTATAAATACTCAAGCAGTTGCAAAAATGTGAGAACTTGGAGCTCTTTGTAAGCACAGAACTTTAACAAAGTGTCGTACCAGTATTCTGTAAAGCTATTGTCCCCTCTATTTTCTTGTAGTCTAATAACTTTCCTCTCTCAGTTCTTTCAGTTCCCATATAAAAAGGCACTCCTCCCACTGCAATCCCATGTCCTTAATTTTCTCAGTCCTTCCATAGCCAAATACATAGCTCTTCTCTAATGTATTTCCAGATGGGGGATTAACTAGAATTTTCTCATTAAATTTTAACATTAATTTTGTTCCTGCTTCAGTCAATTTGAAGAGCATTTGGAAGGGACTATACATTCTGACCACATCAAACTAGTTATTTAGTTAGCTTGGTAAGCAGGGGTGAAGAGAGATAAAAATCAGCATCTCTGATCTGTCAAGGTCTTAAGTTCCACTCCATTACATTCAACTCAGGAAAAACAGCAAGCGATTTTGGCTGCCAACATCTGTTACTTAGGCAACAGAATAACCTATTAAATCCAATTTAAGGTAATGATCACACTAATACATGGTTAGTGAAGAACTGGTCTGTTCTGAGAGAAGAATATGGAACTTTTCAGGAAAAAAATCACTAAACCGATCATATCTTTTGACCTAGAGAGCCTGCTATTGGATATATTAGATGAGTGAGATAAAAGACAGAAAAAAAGACATATATAATATATATATACAAAAAAATTCATAATAGCATTCTTTGTAGTATTAAGATACAGAAAATAAAAAGCAGTCTCAACAATAGTTAAATAAATTATGACATATACACATTCAAAAAAGGTGTTACTATATTTTAAGGAAAGAGGAATATGAAGAATTCAGAGAAAAAAAGGAAAGGTTTATAGGAATATAGATAGAATGAAGTAAGCAGAAGAAGAACAATAAGCTATACAATGAATACAAGACTAGAAACAAAAAGAACACTGAAAAAAAAACAAACACTAAATAATTGTAATGAATGACCCATCTTGGCCCCTGAAAAGTGATGAGGTGAATCATTTGGAAAAGTAGGGATTATAGGAATATACATTGTTAACACTAATTGAGTTCTGTTTTGTTACAGCAGCATATCTCATATAATTGACACCCAGAGTAGATCATTTTTAATACCTCCCTCCTTAAATGACAAAATTATTTTTAATCAATTAGAAATCTTTAAGATGATTATTGCTTTAGAAAACTCTGATACTCACAAAGTTTGATTCTCACGAAGTTTGATTCTCACAAAGCACCTTCCTTCCCACATTTTCCCCCCATTATCTCCTTTGATATTTTTCTGACCTATAGATAAATCCTGATATTATTTCTACCTCTATAAAGCAATCTCTGGCTATTTTTACTGATTTTAAGAATTTAATTATATAAATGATTTAAATAAATTTATTAAATGAAATTTTATTAAATAAATTTATATGAACAGTAATTTAACCATAAAATTAATTTAATTTATCCCATTAATAAATTCTAAATAAAAACAAACTTCCACATAGTAAAATAGAAAGTCTATATATGAAGTAGCAAATTTCTATGATTTATACTATTTTAAAATTTATATATATATATAATAAATTTAACATGTTACTTTACAGATTGTTCTGCTTTTCTGTTTCCTTCAGTACTCCCTTTTCCTCTCTATTAATTTCAAATATGTTTACATATGTAAAGGAATCTCCTTTTTGAGGGGGGGATCAATCTTATTTCTAGTTTCCATTTTCTTTTCCAATCTTCCAAAGAAAAACAAAATCCTTTCTTATTTTATTACCATAGCTAATAGTTTTATTTTTATCTCAAATAATAATGGTGAAGATAACAGAAATCCTTACTTTATCCCTTATCCTACTGAAAAGGCTTCCATTTTATTTCCATTACATATAATGTTACTACTACAAAAAGAATTAAACATTTTTGTACATATGGATACTTTCCTTCTAGCTTTGATCTCTTTGGATTTAGAGCCAAAAATGGTGTCCTACTTATTGAAGTTCATGCTGGCATGTGACATCTTCTTTCTCCTTACCTATTCAGAGCACTGGGTGGTTTTAGAACCATTTGGTGAGCTCATTCTGACTCCCCTGGTCCATCTCATTTCATAGGCAAAACTTTTCCTTATTTTTACTGCAGGTTTCACTGGTTTCACTGATGTAACCCTTCTTCAGCTTTTCTCTTTTCACCTATTATCAAAGTTTTCTCTGCCAGATTGTCCTGGAAGGAGGGAGAATCTTACTTCTGAGCTTCAGTTTTCTTTATAATTTAGTTTATTTGGTATTCTTTTCAGTTATTAGTTGGGGTTTGTTGGGGGGGGCATTGGGCTCCTTTAATTGGAGTGAGAAATCATCTGAAGAGATGAATTCATCATGCAGAGTGATGAATTTTCATGAAATCCTGGAAAGCAGTTAGATAGGAAATGATGCAACGAAGGACAAGAAGTGCATTTTCCTATCTCCTCTTTGAGGCCAAAATTGTTCAATGAACAATACTACAGATATCATGGTGTTCTCCAGCAAGACACTGAAGAGAAGGCTGTGGCTGAATGCAATGAGACTTATTGGCATCTTGAAATCAAAGATGAGCAGGTAGAATAGATTTAAAGTAGCTTACATCTACTTAAAACTGGCGCAGTGGATAGAGCACCAGCTCTGGACTCAGGAGTACCTGAGTTCAAATCCGGTCTCAGACACTTAATAATTACCTAGCTGTGTGGCCTTGGGCAAGTACGTGTGTGTGTATTAGAACTGTAAATGGACCATAACGAAAGCATTCCAATAAAAATCTCAACAATATTAATAAAATACAGGGCCCATTATCCTTTAGGTAGCTATAGAAAGATGAATACTTTGCCACCAAAAAGAAGGATCAATAGACATTCTTAGTGTACATGATAAAGCAGGTAAAGAAACCTACAAAGATACTTTTGGGAGCAAAAAATTTTACTTCACCAAGAAATAGTCAAGGTTGAAAACAGTTACACATCCCTGGACCTCTTAACTGCAACCAAAAGTGGTTTGTTTTTTAATAGTCTTTGCCACAGCTAACATTCAATAATAGAATCCCAAAAAATTCTCAGGGGTTGACTTTTATGTAGTGTCATTAACAAAATGTTCACAGAAGAAGCACTGGTTGAGTTGTTCAGTTTTGCTTTAGAAACAATGAGTTTATAATGGCATATCATTGCCTCCAGAAATTACATAAGTTTTCCTTAAGGAGTACAGGTTTAGTGGTCTATAAAGATTTTATAAAAAAAATGTAGAAATGATACAACATATTACTGTGGGCTGTAAGTTTATTATCTTTCATGGATTGTCAGTTGACAAATCCCCATGTTACAAAGATTGATGTCAAAATATCCTGGAGATATCAACTGTTCTAGAGAGTAGTTATAGCATAGAGGACATAGCATAGGAATCTGAAGCCAAGAGGCCCTGAGTTAGAATCCTGGCTCTGCAATGAATTTAATAATTGGGCAAGTCATGTAATAATCTCTTTAGGTCTCAGTTTTCTTATCTGTAAAATGAAGGGGTTGGATAGATAATCACTAAGGAGCTTCCTAGCTCTAAATCTTTAATTCTATGAAACAAACCATTATCACTGATTGAACTGTTGTCCACAATTGTCCAACTATAATACTTATCCATCAAATCTTAAGTTATAGATGATGTCATATCAAGAAGTCATAATCTTTAAGGCACTACATAGAACAAATAGCTTTTAAAATATAGAAACTTAACTAAGAGATGAATCTCATCATCCCTGCTCTCCTCATGAGTCCTGCAGTTATACTGAGGTTATTTTCAGTATTTTTCAGTTATTTTATACATACATATATATATATATATATATATATATATATATTCAGTTATTTTCAGCTCACCTGAAGAGGGTAAGCTTATAGCCTAATATTTTAATTCAGCTACTAAAAAATGTCTCTTTTTGTATCCACCTGTGCAATAATCTGGAAGACATTAAGGATAAAAGAATAATAGCAACAGAATATTTTGTTCCTGAACAATTTTAAATGAATCCCATTAGAAAAGATCTGGATGAGAATAATAGTGATGAAAGTACAATCTCATAAGAAGAGAATGAAATTATAATAATAAGAAATAGTCAATTTATCCACTTGCCCAATAGTGTATAAAATATTACTGTCATTAATAATAACAATAATAACTCAACAATAATAGTATCTTAAGATGTACAAAGCTTACAAATAGGTAGGTATTATATTACCCTCATTTTATAGATGAGGAAACTGAGGCAGATAGCTGTTAAGTGATTTGGTCTCACAGTTATTAAGTGTCTGAAGAAAGATTTGGACCCAGGACCTGGACCATTTCTATCTGAATTTCATTGAAAAATATAGAAGAATGAGATGAAAATAATAATACTAATTGGTACTTTAAAGACTGCAGAGGGGCAGTTAGGTGGCACAGTGGATAGAGCACCAGCCTTGGAGTCAGAAGTACCTGAGTTCAAATCCGGCCTCAGACACTTAATAATTACCTAGCTGTGTTACCTTGGGCAAGCCACCTAACCCCATTGCCTTTGCAAAATAAAAACCCTTAAAAAAAAAGACTGCCGAACAATTTATATACATTACTTCACTTGAGCTTCATTAACAGTCCTGGGAACAGGTTTTATAGGATTTATTCTCATTTTACAGTTGAAGAAACTGAGGCAGACAATATTAAATGACTTGCCCATGGTAAGACAAATAGATACTGTCCAAGGCATTATCTCAAATTAGTTATTCCTGGTTCTAAAGGCAGCCACAGTATGCTGGGTTGACATTTTCTCAATTAATGCAGTCATAAACATGGAAAGAGTAAGGGATTTGAATTTGAAGTCATTCTATGACACTTTAAACAATGATACTGGGTTATTTCTGACTGTGGTCATATTAAATAACTGAAACCCTAGTTAGTATTTACTAGAAAATCAGTTGGAGTAGTTTGACATTTTATATCTTAAGAAAATATGTTGGGGCGGCTAGGTGGCACAGTGGATAGAGCACCAGCCTTGGAATCAGGAGGACCTGAGTTCAAATCTGACCCCAGACACTTAGTAATTACCTAGCTGTGTGGCCCTGGGCAAGCCACTTAATCCCATTGTCTTGAAAAAAAACCTAAAAAAAAAAGAAAGAAAATATGTCAAGCCCAAGAAAAAAGATAAATTTATCACTGCCTTGTGTTAAAACACCTTACTTTAAGACTCATTTTGATTCATCATTACTCTTGTCTTCACTTGAGGGAAGCTTGCCAATTTAATTATTTATTTTTTTGTCACTTGAATGGTAGCTCATTCATAATTCTAGACAAGGAAAATGAATAATGAAAGCATTGTCACTAATCTGCCTTCCTTAACATTTATGGGATACTAATATTTTATATCTGATGGGATCTTATAGTCAATAGATCTGTAGAAGTTGATATGTTTTGAATTTATTATGGTAGGAGGTAGGAGCCTCCCTTTTTATTTATAACCTCCTGTGATTCCTAAAATTCATTTTCTACTAGCTGACATCCTATAACCCAAATTCCCAGACTATCTTACATGGGCATCTGCCAAACTGGAGGCTAATGATGATCACTGTTCAGACAGTACTTTCAAATTTGCTAAGCACTTTACAAATATCATTTTATATCATTCTTACAACAATCTTGGGAAGTATATGCTACAATTATCCCTTCCATATCATGACTTTCTTCATCATAGTTTCAATATAACAAGGGTCTTCATAAGAAATTAAATGGGAATTTTTTGGGAATGGAAATCACACATGACATACATGGACCAGTAGATGATGCAGAACTTATGACCAAATACTTAACCCAAATTTTACAATAATATCCCATAAAAGAAAAATTTAAAAAAATCAGGCTTCTCTAGTACAGAGAGGGTCAAAAATTTTACATGGATTTTCCAGATTGCAGGGGGCATACCCCTAACTTCTACCACATAGAGTGGATAACTGTATTTTCCCTGTTTTGCAGATGAGGAAATTGAGGCAGAGAAAGATTACTTGACTTGCTTGAGATCAGGTTTAGGGAGTATCACACAGTAAGTCTGGACTGGATTTGATCTTAGGTCTTCCTGACTTCATGCAATCTACCTGCCCTAGATAACTGTAAAAGTTTCCCTGAAGGTTTTGTAAACCTAAGGGTCTTTCTAAAAAAGCACTGCTCTTATAGCTCAGTGATAACTGACATCCCTCTCACTGGTCACTGATTTGGGATCCTGAAGAACTTTTGGAATATACATATATATATAAAGATTAGAGGGCGCAGAGCCAAGATGGCGACAAGACCGGATTGTGTCTTAGATGCTCTCTTATAAATCTTTGAAACTAAGGACTTTAACTAAATTTTTGAGAGACAGAACCCACAGAGGGACCCAGTGAGGCAGTTCTCCTACTCAAGGTAACCTGGAAAAGAGCAGAAAGGCTCTGCTCCCCGGGGTTGGAGGGGCGGCCCACCAGAGGGGTGGCCCGCCAGAGTGAAAGAACTTCAGCCTCCTGGAGGCAGTCCCAGGGCATTGGGAGCTGCAGCTCACAGCAGTGGAAGAGTTTCCTGAGCTATGCCCCAGGCACAAATTGGGGGAACAATGGGGGACCTCTGCCAGAGCAAGCACATGAAGTCCAGCCCTCAGGGCACACAGCAAGCAGCATGGCTACTGCATTCCAGATCCAGGAAACATAAGGAGGCAGAGACAGTAAGCAGGAGCTCCCAGGGCATGAGCCCATTGAACCTAGAGAGACTGCAGAGATCTGTCCTTCACCCCTGGAACAGGACTCTGGGGCTCTGACCACATTCAGAACCTGATGGCAGTCTAGGCCCCCCCATAGAACAGCAGGACCCCCCCCCAACCTCAGCCCCATGGCAGAGGGGGGGGTGCATATGGTCATTCACAGACCAGGAGGGAAGACAGAGCCTCACACACTGAGACCCTTGTGGGAGTGTCCCAAAAGCTCAGGAAGCACCCTAAAACCAGGCTTAGGCTGGGAAAATGAGCAAGCAGAGAAAAAAAGAGGAACACCATTGAGAAATACATTATCTATGATCCCAAGAAGGATCAATATACTCAGTCTGAAAATGAGGAAACACAAGCTCCTGCATCTAAGGACTCCAAGAAAAACAGAAATTGGGATCAGTCTATGACAGAGCTCAAAAAAGACTTTGAAAATCAAATGAGGGAGTTAGAAGAAAAACTGGGAAAAGAAATCAGAGAGATGCATGAAAAACATGAAAATGAAGTCAGCAGCCTAGTCAAGAAAATCCAAAAAAATGCTGAAGAAAATAGTATGCTAAAAACCAGCTTAGGTCAAATGGATAAAACAGTTCAAAAAGTTATTGAGGTGAAGAATGCTTTAAAAAGCAAAATTGTCCAGATGGAAAAAGAGATAAGAAAACTCTCTGAGGAGAACAAATCCTTCAGACAAAGACTAGAGCTCAGGGAGATTGATGAATTTATGAGAAATCAGGACTCATTACTTTAAAACCAGAAAAATGAAAAATTAGAAGAAAATGTGAAACATCTCATTGAAAAAAACAACTGATATGGAAAACAGATTTAGGGAAGATAATTTAAAAATTATTGGAATACCTGGAAGTCATGATCAGGAAAAGAGCCTTGACATCATTTTCAAAGAATTACTACAGGAAAATTGCCCTGATATCCTAGAAGCAGAGGGCAAAATAGAAATGGAGAGAATCCACCAATCCCCCCAAGAAAGAGATCCCCCAAAACCAAACCCTAGGAATATTATAGCCAAGTTCTAGAACTCCCAAGTCAAAGAGAAAATATTACAAGCAGCCAGAAGGACACAATTCAAATATCGTGGAGCTGCAGTCATGATCACACAGGACTTAGCAGCAACTACATTAAAAGCTTGCAGGGCTTGGAATATAATATACTGGAAGGCAAAAGAGCTTGGAATGCAACCAAGAATCAACTACCCAGCAAAAATGAATGTCCTCTTCCAGGGGGAAAAAATGGACTTTCAATGAACCAGGGGAATGGCCAGAGATGAACAGAAGGTTTGAGCTTCAGATACAGGACTCAGGTGAAGCATAGAGATTGGAGGAGAAGGGGAAAATATGAGGGACTTAATGATGATGAACTGTATGTATTCCTGTATAGAAAAATGATACTGATAATACTCATATGAACCTTCTCATTTAATAGAGCAGGTAGAAGGAGCTTTTATAGATGAAGCACAGGAGAGAGCGGAATTTGAAGATACAAGGTGGTGTAGAAATGGAGTCAATAGAAAAAAGAGAAATGTAATGGGAGAAAGAAAATGGAGAGGGGGAATAGGCCAAGATATTTCATATAATAAGATTTTTCTTTATTACAATGAGCTATTGCAATGATATGGAAGGGGGAAGACAAGGGGGAATGTGGGAATCTTCACTCTCATCAGAGCTGGCTAGGAGAGGAAATAGCATATATACTCAATGGGGTATAGGCATCTGGAGTAAGAATGAGAGATGGGGGCCAGGGGGAAGGGGGGGGATGTGAGTGATGAGAGTGGTCAGATATAACACATTTTCTTTTTTACTTCTTGTAAGGGGCTGGGATTGGATGACCTATCCAGACCATAGGGCCAGGTGGATGCTGGGCCTAAGGGGTAGTAGGGGGGCTTGGGGCCTCTTGGCCCCAGGACCAGGTATCTGTCTGCTGTGCCACTCAGCTACCCTACAGCAGAGTCAGAGTGAAAGGAGAGAGAAAATATAGTACATGGTAGTGGAGAAATATGAAAGGAGGGAGCTGCAATCAGCAATGGCAATGGTGGAAAAATATGGAAGTAACTTTTGTGATGGACTTACCATAAAGAATGGGATCCACCTGCAACAGAGTTGTTGGTGTTGGAACAAAGACTGAAGCACATTTATTATTATTATTATTATTATTATTATTATTATTATTATTATTATTATTATTATTATTTTGGGGGGGTACAGGGCAAATGGGGCTGGGTGGCCTGCCTGGGGCCCCATAGCAGGGTGATCGTTATGTATCTGAGGCCGGATTTGGACCGAGGTGCTCCTGGCTCAAGGACCAATGCACTGTCTGCCACTCAGCCACCCCTACTATTATTACTATTTTATTTTATTTGGGGTCTTTTTTTTCTTTTTTTTTTTTGGTTTTGTAGGGCAATGGGGTTGGGGTGGCTTGCATGTCACACAGCTGGGTGATTGTTGGGTGTATGGGGCCGGATATGGGCTCAGGTGCTCCTGGCTCCAGGGCTGGTGATCCATCCATTGCGCCACCTGGCCATACCTACAATTATTACTATTTTTTAATTTTAATTTTTTTTCTCTCCCCTTTACTTTATCTCTCAAGCGAGTCTATATTTTTTGGGGGAGGGGTATTTTGTTTACTCTTAAGCACGAATATTTTATTAATGTATAAAAAAACATTATTTGTACAAAATGAGAATAAATAAATATTAAATATAAAAAAAGATTAAACCACAATTTCCTATAGTGGTTTTTTTTCTTTTCTTTTCTTTTCTTTTTCAAATTTTATAACCCTGGAAATTTGTAATCTATGCTAGATCACAAAGGTATTTGATATAGCAGAGCACACCCAACCATGCCAGATAACAGAATTCCTTGGACATAGAAGATGACATAAAGACATTAGACAATCAAGATCAAGTCAGAGTTACATTTTAAAGAGATTTTCTGAACAAGCAAACAGGGAATATAAGCATACCCACAGAACTAATATCCCCTATCAGGAAAATAGTTCACATTTTTCCATAATTCTTTCACAATTCTGACACTAATCATTCATCAATACAAATTAACAATTAAAAAAGTAACAAAAACATAATAATAATAATAATAAATGTAATAGTATGCAAATATTATATATAGCATAATAAATATAAATAAATATAATAATAAAAATTAATCTCTTGAGAGGAGACCAAGTCTTTGACTAGAAAATGAGAATTCTGCAATATTTTTGCCAAAAAAACTCCAAATGGAGTCATGAAAAGTTGGAGATAACTAATCAAATAAACACCATCAACAACCATATATTTCAAAGGTGGTAAAACCAAAGCTTCCTTTCTTTTTGAGGTGCGGGGAAGGATAGGGATGGGTATTGGGAGGGAACTTTTTTGAGAGATCCTTCACTTTTTTACAAATTGAAATGCTGCTCTTAATGTAGGCTGTCATAATTATCTTGAAGATCAGGCCTTCAGATTTTGGGGAGAATAGGAGTCATGGTTTCCTCCAAAGCAGAGGTGTCAAATTTCATCTTTTTATACAATTTGTTTAACTCGAGAGAATGAAGTTAATTCCAATAAGATTCTACAGTTCTACACTGTGTAAAAAAAGCCCCTGGTGCTTAGGGACACATGTGACTGGTTTGTTCACCACTACTTCAAAAATGCCAAATGATTAAAATTCCAATAAAATCTTTCTTTGGCCTTTAACTGTAGGTCCCCCCCCCCCCCCCCCCGCACTGGATTTGATTCATGATCTTAGTCTCACCTGCATTTTCTTTTCAGTCCTTCCCTGTCTCACTCCCCCAAATAGATAAAAAGGAAGAAAAACAGGGTTTTGGTTCAATGATTACCATCATGAAAAACTTTCATATCTTCTACAGAGCTCCAGATGGCAATGTTCACTTTCAGTAAACTCCAGGATAAAATTTCAGATGATTGACTTTGTTATCCAACTACAATGACAAACAAAGCAAAGCAAGATTTATTATGACTGAAATCTCACTTCTCTCTTGGGCTCTTTTTCAACAGGAAAAAAGTTGTTGCTATGGTAACAGAAGTATAGTCATAGAATATGAACATGATTTCCTTATTATCTTAAAATTTGGAATATAGAATTTATCATCAACTAATGCTAAGATAAATATTTTAATTTTTAAGTTAAAATGATAATGGGGGAAAGTGGATAGTGATTTTTAAAAACACATGTCCCTAGAGGATTTTATAATTTTAGAGGAATTTTATAACAAAAATTCTATTGCTGAATAATTTGGACTTTGTTGGCTGATATCATCGATATTTGTAACCTCTTAATAGTAAAGGTTTTAATCTATTTCAGCATCATGAAGGATGTTTTCCTTCACCCTGTGGAACTCTGGTCTATACCTCCCTCCTCACTTTATGTCAGTTAAAATCATTTTAAAAACAACTGAAATAACACCTCCATGAAGATTCTTCTTGTTCTGTAAGTTAGTAATTACTTTTTCCCATCTCATATAAAACTTCCCTGCTATTTCTTTTGTGTGCTTTTTCTGTTTCTCAAGGGAAAATCATTAAGATTTGTTAGAAGTGGCAGTTAGGTGGTGCAGTGGACAGAGCACTAGCCCTGAATCAGGAGGATCTGAGTTCAGATTCGACTTCAGACACTTAATAATTACATAGCTGTGTGACCAAGTAAGTTGCTTAACCCAATTGCCTTACTTAAAAAAAAAAAAAGATTTTTGGTTAGACTACTAAAAAAAATTATGTGACTGTTTTGTAATTCCATATGCAGTCCTAACTTTAATATATCAAGCAAATACAACATATAAACACTGATGTTCCTAAAAAGATAGTTTGACAGAGAGGTGATAGAGACATTTTTTGGATCTGATTGAAGCAGGAATTTTTTGATCACAAATTTTTGTCACAAGGATTTTTTTGTTTTCTTTTTCAATTGTGGGGGGTAGATGAGTTGGGAGGAAAATAAGGGAGATTTTTTCTAACTTAAAAAATTAATTTCACATATCCATCTCATGAGAGGTGATGGCTTCATTACACAAGAATGAGTTATATTTTTTGAGCACGGCTAATTTAGAAATTTGTTTTGCTTGAATATGCATATTTGTTACAAGCATGAAAGGATAATATTCAGAAAGTTAGTTGATGCACATGTAACCTAACCTATTTCTAGGACATTTAAAATAGTTATTAAAGGAGGCTCTAATGTCAGTGCCCTCTTAGTTCAGGTTTCCTATTGGGATGAAATAAGGTTTGCAAGTCATTGAACATTTTTTCCAACAAAGATACAACAGTTCTTAGCTTGGTTCTCCTTGTCCCCCTGGGAAAACTTGTCTGGTCAATAGGTTATCAACGATGGCATTCAAGTTGTTTTTTCCCCCCTCCTTAAATGGGTCTTTTTATGACCTTAACTTAATTAAAGAAACCAGGGTCAATCATGAACAGGGTAGCAGAATCTTAGCAGAATTCTCATTTTCTCATTTTCTAGTCAAAGACTTGGTCTCCTTAGTTGGTGAGTGGGAAGAAGCTGAACCAGGGAAAACTTGTCATAACAGTGGTTAACTACACTTCCATTTAATTCAAAATCATCATCTAAAAGTTTACTGTAGGGGTGGCTAGGTGGCACAGTGGATAGAGCACCAGCCCTGGAGTCAGGAGTACCTGTGTTCAAATCCAGCCTCAGATACTTTATAATTACCTAGCTGTGTGGCCTTGGGCAAGCCACTTAATTCCATTGCCTTGCAAAAAAAACTAAAAAAGTTTACTGTACCATATTTTGAGTTTAATTATGAGTTCAGTAGTACATCTGTTGTAACAAGGAGAGAGTATACATCTATAGCCTCATAATATGAATGAAAAAAAAATCTTAAAATAGAATTTCAGAATTTTGTTAAAGTGTAGGTCAAGTATCTTTTGAAAGATTGTGTTTTTCTTATTCATATTTTTACAAATGTTTGTTTTTTTCTTTATTACTTTGAGGACTCTGGAAGTCTCAAAGGAGGTGGCTATATTTAGGGTTACCAAAAGAAAAAAGAGAATAGGATCACTGAAGTAATTTTAAAAAATACATAGAATATATGAGAGTCCAGAAGGAATCACAGACAAGTAGGGCAGCTTTGAAGGTTACCTACTGATTTATATATTATAATATACTTAAAATGAAAATGTAATACATTGTTATAAGAACTAGCTAGTTTTAAGACTAGGGGCAATATGAGGGCCTCTAAGGTCCAAATGGTCCTCTCCTCTTCAACTTCAAGGGGTTTATTTTAGACAAAATGATGAAAGTTCAGTTTCAATAACTCCAACTCCCCACTGACATTTAAGCAGAGTTTGAGCCTCCTGCCTAATTTACATTTATATATAGGGACTTATTAGAGTATCTGATTAACTCCTGTCTTCTTTGATTGAGGCAAAATTCCTTTTTCTGGAAACATTTAGTGCTATTGTTCACCCTTCTTTTTTTTTTTTAAGGTTTTTCCGAGGCTATGGGGTTAAGTAACTTGCCCAAAGTCAAACAGCTAGGTAATCATTGTCTGAGGTCAAATTTGAACTCAGATCCTCCTGACTTCACTATGCCACCTAGCTGCCTCCCTTACCCTTCTTTCTTAAAGAGGATCAATGGCTTCAGCAAGGTGATATCTTGACTTGCAAGTGAATTGCATTTAAGTGAGGTAGAGCTGTGCAGTCATCCAGAGCCATCATAGTCTACTGGCAAGGCACAGGTCAGGTCAGCTGGCAAGAGGTGGTGGGACACTTTGGCCTTTTTAAGCCAAGTCTTTCTCAGGTCTCCTTTTATCTGAGGTACCACCATTCAGTAAATAAAGATTTGGTAAGAACTGAGGCAAAATATGGCTGTTTGCCTTCACAAAAGAATCAATCTGGAAGGGAAGATGGTCTTCTTTTGCCGTAATTCCTGTAAGGCAACTCCTCTCAGGATCTCCCTCTGCCTCAGCTCCATTTCGTCCTTGCTCCTAACAGATGTACTGGAATGCTATGCTTGCTCTTTCTTCCTCTCTAATCCAGTCCCTCAAAATCTCCATCTGGTCCATTGACAACAGTTCCTTCTGGAGGTGGTTCTCATGTGGTAGTTGACATACTACATGGGGCCTTGCCAATAGCCTGGGGGGTTTATGTTCAAAATTCTTTAATGGCTCAAGAAGTAAGTGAAACTAAAAGAATGTTATGAGTAATATATTAAATTGCCTGGAGGTTCACAACATTTTTTTTGTTGTAGAATAAAAATACAGGACATGCCTCTCTTAGAGCCTTTGGCAGATTCAGGAAGGAAGAAAGTTGCTTGTACATACTTCATTTTGGACTGCTTCAATATAGGCACATACTTTTATGTAGGAGGAATAATCAATGGAACCTGATCTTTACAAAAAAGCATTGGGTGCAAAATGGAGATGAGTTCTCAGCAGTTTCATGTGCTATCTTTTTCTAGGAACAGAAAACTAGTACTTTCATTGCACTTTAATGTTTGTAAATATTTCCAAATATTCTCTCAGTTGAAAGGTAAGTGCCATTTTAGAAATATGGAGACTCACTTCCGGCCAAGATGGTGGAGAGAAGCCAGGTCCTGTGCTAAGGTCTCCCGAGCTTCCCTCATAAACAATATGAAACAAACCTCTTAATGGAAGTCCTATTGACAAAACCCAGAAAGAAAAGCTAGAAAAACAGCAAATACCTCAAGGTCTGTCTTCGGAGATTGGGGGTGTGGTGAGTGCAAGGTGGGGGGAAGGGGGAGAGCCAGACTGATCTAAGATCAGCCCCAGGGGCTTTCGTTGTGGGAACCACCTCTGAGAACCACTTTGTTGTGGGAACCACTTCACTATGGGAACCAATTTGCTCTGAGAAACAACCAGAGAGTGGAGACATGGCTGAGGGACCCCCAGTCTGGGACTTAAAGGAAGGACTTGAGAGTAAGGTTCAGCCTCTACCACCTCCTATTGACCAGGAGGAGATATTACATCCAGTGAGAAAATCCTCCAACACCCCCTACTAGCCACTCAGTGAGCAAAGACTCCAGCACTGGAGATGGTACACTCCAGCTGGAGATAATACACTCAGTGAGTAAAGCCTCTAGGGATGGCAATACCAAACCTCTGTGAACCAGTCCCTCCCCCAACACAAGGTCATAGGAAAATGAAGAAAGGCCAGTAGAAAGGGGTCCCACAGAAAAATTCCTAGAAGGAAAAGACCTTAATTCAGAGAGATGTAGAATAGAATCCCTGAGGAGAATATGATTTGGTCTCCAGCACAGAAAGATTTCCTTGGAAAAATCAGGAAGGATCTTAAAAATCAATTGGAAAATTTGGGAAAAGAAACCCAAGAGAAAATGAACACCTTGCAACAAAAAACCAAATTCTTGCAAAATACAATTGGACAAATGCAAAAAGAAAATAATTCTCTCAAAACCTCAAATGATCAAAGGGAAGACATACAAAAATAGAATTGACCAACTGGAAAAGGACTTGCAAAAGTTAAATGAAGAAAATTCTTCTCTTAAAAAAGAATGGAGTCTATGGTCAATGACTTCATCATGAGACAACAAGAATTCGTTAAACAAAACCAAAAAATTGAAAAAAATAGAAGAAAATGTTAAATACCTCATCAGCAAAACCATTGACCTCAAGAACAGTTCAAGAAAAGATAACCTAAAAATTATTGGTTTTCCTGAAAACATTGAAAAGAGAAAAAAAAAGCCTGGACTTAATTTTACAGGATTTAGTAATGAAGAAAACTGCCTGGGTATCATGGAACCAGAGTGCAAAATAATTATTGAAAAACATACATCAATCCCCTCTGGAAAGGGATCCCAAAATGAAAATACCAAGGAATATTGTAGCCAAATTCCAGAACTATCAGATAAAAGAGAAAATCCTGTAACCAGCTAAAAACAATTTAAATACCAAGGAACCACAGTAAGGATTACACAGGATCTAGCAGCATTGGTATTAAGGGATCGAAGGACCTGGAATGCAATATTCCAAAAAAGCAAGGGAGCTTGGAATGCAACCAAGAATCCAATATTGGGCAAAATTGACCCTTCTCTTCTAGGGCAAAAGATGGACATTTAATGAAATAGGAGACTTCAAATTTTTCCTGATGAAAAGACCAGAGCTTAATAGAAAATTTGGACTTCAAAAAGGAGGGGGGGAAGGGAAAAATTATCAAATTAGATAAAACTGGCAATATCCCTACCTGGAAGAAAGACTGTAAGAACTCTCAAGAATTGTAATTCTATTACGAGAAAATTTAATTAGCCAGAAGAGATGGACACCCATGACTTACTTGAGAAACTGTTATCCAGTAAGATGAAACTGGATATATCCTTACCTGGGAGAAAGACTCTAATAACTCTCAATTAATTGTAATTCTAGTAAAGAGAATAACCAGAAGGGATGGACACTAATGACCTTTTCTCTGACTCAGATTGAATGATTTAAAAACAATACCTCCTCCAAAAGGAGGAGACAGAATGGGGGTAAATCTCATTAAATTAAGAAGTAAAAAGGACTTATTGCAATAGAGGGTAAGAAGAGAGGTGAGAACCACCTGAATCTTACTCTCATCAGATTGCCTTAAAGTTAACACACACACACACACACACACACACACACACACTCTCTCTCTCTCTCTCTCTCTCTCTCTCTCTCTCTCTCTCTCTCCCCGTCATGAAACTTACCTTACCATCAAAGTGTTAAAAGGGGATGGGGAGGAAAGGGGGAATCAAGAGAAGGAAGGGAAGGAAGAAGGGGCAAAGGGAGGGAGGTTGGATACAGGAGGGCAAGAACATTGAAGGTGACAGAATTCAGAAACAAAACACAGGGGAATATGGATAAAGAGGAAAAAGGGGGAAATATAAACTGAGGGAAGATAGCATGGAGGGCAATAAAGGGTAGTAATTATAACTTTGAATGGTAATGGGATGAACTCTCCCTTAAAATGTAAGCGAATAGAAAAGTGGATTAAAAAAAAACAGAATCCTGTAATATGCTGCTTACAAGAAACTCATTTGAAGCAGAGAGATACATACAGAGTAAAGGCAAAAGGTTAGAGCAAAATATATTTTGCTTCAGCTGAAGTGAAAAAAAGGGGTAGCGTTTCTTATCTCAGACAAAGCAGCTGCAAAAATAAATAGCATTAAAAGAGATAAGGAAGGAAATTATATCCTCTTAAAAGGTACCATAGCCAATAAAGTAATTTCAATACTAAATATGTATGCACCCAATGGAATAGCATCCAAATTCTTAAAGGAGAAGTTGAAGGAGTTACAGGAAGATATAAACAGCAAAACTCTACTAGTGGGAAACCTCAGCCTCCCGCTCTCAGATCTAGATAAATCTAACTATAAACAAGAAGGAAGTTAAGGAGGTAGATTGTTAGAAAACCTGGACATGATAGACTTATGGAGGAATTTGAATGGGAATAGAAAGGAATATACTTACTTTCCTGCAGTACATGGCACTCACCAAAACTGACCATGTACTAGGGCATAAAAACTTAATAATCAATTGCAGAAAGGCAGAAATAGTGAATACATCTTTCTCAGATCATAATGCAATAAAAATCATATGCAATAGTGGGCCAAGGAGGATATATAACCAAACTGAATAACCTCATTTTAAAGAATGAGTGGATCAAACAACAAATTATAGAAAGAATTATTTTTTCCTAGATAATGACAATAAAGAAACAACACACCAAAATCTCTGGGATACACTCACTCAAAGTAGCTGTCAGGGGGTTTATTATATCTTTAAATGCTTACATGAATAAATTAGAGAAAGTGGAAATCAATGAATTAAATATGCAACTAAAAAAATTAGAGAAAGAACAAATAAAAAACCCCCAGTTAAATACCAAATTAGAAATTCTAAAAATTAAAGAAATTAATAAAATTGAAAGCAAGAAAACTATTGAATTAATAAATAAAGCCAAGGGCTGGTTTTATGAAAAAACCAATAAAATTGATAAACCTCTGGTCAATTTGATTAAAAAAGAAAGAAAACAAAATTGCTAGTATCATAAATGAAAAAAGTGAACTCACCACCAATGAGGGGGAAATTACAGTAATAATTCAGAATTACTTTGCCCAACTCTGTGCCAGTAAATCTGATAATTTAAATGCAATGAATATTTACAAAAAATGTAAGTTGCCCAGGTTAAATAAGGAGGAAATTAAATACTTAAATAACCCTATCTCAGAAAAAGAAATTCAACAAGCTGTTATTTCTTCTTGCTGTAGAGATACTTTTTTCTTTTAAAGATTTTATTTAGAGTTTTACAATTTTTTTAATCTTACTTCCCTCCTCCCACCCCCCACAGAAGGCAATTTGTCAGTCTTTACATTGTTTCCATGGTATACATTGATCCAAATTGAGCGTGATGAGAGAGAAATCATATCCTTATGGATGAAACAAAGTATGAGATAGCAAGATCAGACAGTAAGATATCAGGTTTTTTTCCCCTAAATTTAAGGTAAAAGTCCTTGGTCTTTGTTCAAACTCCACAGCTCTTTATCTGGATACAGAATGGTATTCTCCATTGCAGAGAGCCCCAAATTGTCCCTGATTTTTGCAATAATGGAATGAGTGAGTCCATCAAGGTTGATCATCGCCCCCATGTTGCTGTTAAGGTGTACAGTGTTTTTCTGCTTCTGCTCATCTCACTCAGCATTAGTTCATGCAAATCCCTCCAGGTTTCCCTGAATTCCCACCCCTCTTTGGTTTCTAACAGAACAATAGTGTTCCATGACATACATGTACTACAATTTGGTAAGCCATTCCCCACTTGAATGGAGAATTTCCAATTCTTTGATACCACAAACAGGGCTGCTATGAATATTTTTGTACAAGTGATGTTTTTACCATTTTTGATCTTCTCTTCAGGGTATAGACCCAGTAGTGATATTGCTGGATAAAAGGGTATGCACATTTTTGTTGCCCTTTTGGCATAGTTCCAAATTTCTCTCCAGAAAGGTTGAATGAGTTCACAGCTCCTCCAACAATTCAACAAACCATTATTGAACTCCCTAAGAAAAAATCTCCAGGGCTAGATGGATTCACAAGTGAATTCTATCAAACATTCAAGGAACAACTGGTTCCAATTCTATATAAACTATCTGGAAAAATAGGTGAAGACAGAACTCTGCCTAACTCATTCTATGACACCAATATGTTGCTGATACCTAAACCAGGAAGAGTTAAAACAGAGAAAGAAAATTATAGACCTTTCTCTCGGAGGAATATAGATGCAAAAATCTTAAATAAAATCTTAGCAAAACAACGTTATCAGTAGGAAAATATATTATGACTAAATAGGATTTATCACAGGAATGCAGGGTTAGTTCAATATTAGGAAAATTGTCAGTATAATTAATTATATCAAGAGCAAACCTATCAGAAATCATGATTATATCAATAGATGCTGAAAAAGATTTTGACAAAATACAACACCCATTCCTACTAAAAAGACTAGAGTGTGTAGGAATAAATGGATTATTCCTTACAATAAACAGTATCTATCTGAAACCATCAACAAGTATTGCATGTAATGGGGATAGGCTAGAGGCATTCCCAGTAAGATCAGGGGTGAAAAAGGGATGCCCACTATCATCACTACTATTCAATATCGTATTAGAAATATTAGCTTCAATAATAAGAGAACAAAAAAGAAATTGAAGGAATTAGAATAGGGAAGGAAGAGAGAAAACTCCCACTCTTTGCAGATGACATGATGGTATACCTCGAGAATCCCAAAAAATCATCTAAAAAACTACTAGAAATAATTCGCAACTTTAGTAAAGTTGCAGCATATGAAATAAACTCTCATAAATCCTCAACATTTCTATATATAACTAGCAAGATGCAGCAGAAAGAGCTAGAGAGAGCAATCCCATTCAAAGTCACTTCAGACAATATAAAATACCTGGGACTCTACATGTCAAGGCAGCCTCAGAAACTTTTTGAAAACAATTACAAAACACTTCTCACACAAATAAAATCAGATTTAAATTATTGGGCAAATATCAACTACTCATACATAGGTTGAGCTAATATAATAAAAATGGGGGTGGCTAGGTGGCATAGTGGATAAAGCACCAGCCCTGGAGTCAGGAGTACCTGGGTTCAAATCCGGTCTCAGACACTTAATAATTACCTAGCTGTGTGGCCTTGGGAAAGCCACTTAACCCCATTTGCCTTGTAAAAACCTAAAATAAAAAATAAAAATGAAAATAAAAATGACAATTGTACCAAAATTAAACTACTTATTTAGTGCCCTACCAATCAAAATTCCAAATAATTACTTAAATGAGTTAGAAAAAATTGTAAGTAAATTCTATGGAGAAATAAAAAGTCAAGAATCTCCAGAGATTTAATGGAAAAAGTGCAATAAGAAGGCAGCTTAGTCCTACCAAATCTAAAATTATATTATAAAGCATCAGTCATCAAAATTGTCTGGTATTGGATAAGAAATAGCATGGTGGATCAGTGGATTACACTAGGTGCAATAGCAGGAAATAGTTATAATAATCTGCTGTTTGATAAACCCAGAGTCCAGCTATTGGGATAAAAACTCTCTCTTTGATAAAAACTGTTGGGAAAATTGGAAGTTAGTATGGAAGAAACTTAGATTAGATCAACACCTCACACCCTATAGCAAGATAAGATCAAAATGGATACAGGATTTAGACATAAAAAAATGTTATAAGCAAACTGGAAGATCAAGGAATAGTTATACCTGTCAGATCTATGGAAAGGGAAGCAATTTGTGACCAAGGAAGAGATGGAGAACACCATTAAAAATAAACTAGATAATTTTGACTACATTAATTTAAAAAGCTTTTGCACAAAGCCACTGTAACCAAGATCAAAAGAAATGTAGTAAATTGGGAAACAATTTTTACGACTAGTGTTTCTGACAAGGACCCATTTCTAAAATATACAGAGAACTGAGTCAAATTTTTTAAAAAAAGACAAGCTATTCCCCAATTGACAAAAGGCATACAGATGAGGAAATCAAAGCAATCCATAGTCATGAAAAATTGCTCTAAATGACTATTAGAGAAATGCAAGTTAAAACATCTGTGAGTAGCACCTCACACCTCTCAGACTGGCCAATATGAACAGAAAGGACAATGATCAATGCTGGAAGGGATATGGGAAATCTGGGACCTAATACATTGTTGGTGGAGCTGTGAACTCATCCAAACTTACTGGAGAGCAATTTGGAATTGTGCCCAAAAGACAACAAAAATGTGCATATCCTTTGATCCAGCAATACCATTCCTAGATCTTTACCCCGAAGAGATCGTGATAAAGGGTAAACACACCACTTGTACAAAAATATTCATAGCAGCTATGTTTGTGGTGGCAAGGAATTGGAAATTGAGGGAATGTCCATCAATTGGGGAATGCTTTTTATGTATGTGATAGAACACTATTGTTCTATTAGAAACCAGGAGGGATGGGAATTTAGGGAAGCCTGGAAGGATTTGCATGAACTGATGCTGAGCGAGATGAGAAGCAGAAGAACATTGTATACCCTAAAAGCAACATGGGAGTAATGATCAACCTTAATGGACTTGCTCATACCAATAGGGTAACAATCAGGCACAAATTTGGGATATCTGTGAAGGAGAATGTCATCTGTAACCTGAGAAAGAATTGTGGAGTTTGAACAAAGACCAAAGAGTCTCTATGTACCTTTAATTTAAAAAATAGTGTCTTATTATGTAATTCTGCTATATCTCATACTATATGTTTCTTCCTTAAGGATATGATTTCTCTCTCATCACATTCAACAAACTGCCTTCTGTGGGGGGTAGGGGGAAGGAAGCAAGATTGGGGGGAAATTGTAAAACTCTAAATAAAAACAAATTGTGGAGACTCAGGCAGAGGGTTAAGTGACTTGAGCAGGGTCTGAGGTCAAAATTGAACTCAAGATTTTTTTATTCCTGGTCCAGGGCAATTCATGTACCACTTAGCTGACTTCTGCTCTTGATGAGTTTATTTTCTTGGTTGTTTAAATTCAGAGTTTAAAAAAGAAAAAAGAATTTAGGTTAAGTATGCTCTACAAAGAATTTCAGATCTGTGAACAAAATATTTGCTTTAATTAACTAGAAAAATAGATAATGTCCTATGGCTTACATAAGTTAATTCAAGACTTCAAAAGATGACTGTCATAGGTTTGCTCTGGGCCCTCCTCTTCAGTGCTCCCCACCTTACTTGACAAACTTCCCTCTACTGGCCCTTAGGCCACTAACACAATCCATCAACTGGCTGCACTGGACTAATTGAAACCTTTTTTCTTGGTAGAAACTGAGAGAGCTCCACTAACACTACTAACATACATTTTTTTTTTTAGAATATAGGATCCTTCCTCTTCTTCCCTCCACTTCCCTGCACTCTAAAATGAAAAACTGGGTGGGATTTTGGTAAAATAAAGTTTAAGCATTTAAAACTGTTTAATGATTGTCTTAAGGCTCTGTATTTTTTGAGGGATGTCATTATGAATAACAATTTTTCTTTGGATATAGCGTTAATCAGCAGTTTTTAAAGCTTCTACATGGATGAATTTACTATGTCATTCCTACTAATAGCAACTGGACATAAAGGGATTTCTGAATTATTTATATAAATAGTTCCTAAGTAGATTGCAATATACTTCTAAAACCATTCAAAAAGGACTATTTAATTGAATTCTGAAATAGGAAATTAAACAATTCTCCTGCAGTTGACTTATACTTTTCCATTTTTATATAATGTTTAAATACAGTTAATATTGAATTAAAGTGTCAATTTACATTAATTCAACAAAATAGTTATGAAATACAAATTCAATACTGGATCATAAAGTTCATATCAAGTATACGATTTACTCAGATTCTTCTTTTTAAAACCATTACCTTCATTCATTTTAGTATTTAATTTTCTCTTTTGTATAGTAAGCATTTTTGGCTTTTTGTAATCACCAACACTGCCTAGAAATCAATATCTGAGATGCAGAGACATATTTCAGGGGGAAATTATATAGACAGTTATTCAATTTGTAAATTATTCTTAGGCCAGTGATATATATTCATTGCATTAATCTCAAGCTACTCAAATTGGGTAGTGTGCATAAATAGTGAATAATTTTATATACAATACTTCTAAAGTTGCAAATATATTTTTCTTTAATATTATCAAAAAATTAGAAATTAGAAATCAGTAAACCACATAAGATACTCTGAGTAGCAAATAAAAAGAAAACTCTTCATTTTAGCCCCTCACACAAAATTTACAATTATAGACATATACTGAAAAATATAAACCAAATGAAAATTTGATAAACTAATACCAGGCTGCTTTGACAAGATTATAATGATAACATTATGATGAACTTTCATTTAAGATCAAAATATTTTTAATTTTGTTTTACATTACAGCATATAAACTTTACCTTTTTAAAAATTTTTTTTATTTATTTAAAGCAATGGTCCAAGGTCACATAGCTAGGTAATTATTAAGTGTCTGAGGTTGGATTTAAACTCTGGTCCTCCTGACCCTGGGGTTGGTGCTCTATCCACTGCATCACCCAACTGCCTCCAAACTTTTGCTTTTTTAAGGTTATAAAGTCAAGTAGGAAATAATTATTTTTGGAATTAGAATAAACTTATATTTGATATCCATGATTTAGATTAATTTCATGCTCCCTTACTGAAAATACATTTCTGTTCCATTTTCTAACTATCAGATAGGTACAGATTACACTTTGACTTCTTTCTAGCAAGACAAGAAAAAAGAAAAAGAATTGAAAAGTAGCAGATAAGAAAGAGCAAAATGTAACTGATAAAGTCACTATTATTTTACTGATCTAAGTAAGGATAAGGCTCCATGGAATCTCCCCACTCTTACTTTACTTTTAAATGGTTTAGATAATTAACAGAGTTCCAACAGTTTTGTAGGCCTACTATCTAAACTAAACTATCTGAACTAAAACAGTTTCTAAGAATGTTATTAACTTATTTGAAGAAACAAATATGCCTGTTGCACATCTAATGGTGGATGCTTAATTTAAAGCTTGTTGACTGATTAGTCTTGAAAATGTGTACCTGGAATCGAAATCAGAGTACCAAATGTATGGTGCATAAGGCTAGATAAAGTGGATACTTTAAATGGTTAGATTATTTATACAGATTACTACTCTGCTGACCCAAATGATATGATCTGCTGCTTGTGAAGTTTTGATATTCTCCAACATTAAAAAAACAAAAAAACAAACAAGACTATCCTTTAGACATTTCTATAAAGGATATGAATGTAAAACTCTTCATACATTAGTAATTTTGGCAAAGTCTTAAAAATTACAGTATAATCAAATTGTGTATTTCTACAGATATATGTCGAAATATAGATCACAGATACATGAATCTCTAAAAAAAGAGAGCAGGATGTGCTAAAAATCATATCTATAAAGACAGTTGTCTCAGTGTAAAATTTCCACTTCCATTTTTCCAACTCTGGAAAAGGTCATAATTTAATTCATTTTTATTTGTCCCTATATACATTATATTTCTGTATTTACATTGTACAAACCAACTTATGTAAAAACCTTAAAGTGAAGGAAAAGAACATTTGCAATGAACTATACAACATTTACATTTAAAAAGGGCAATCCCGAATTTGCAGAGACTTAGCTTGCCCTGTAGCACCTTTTCTTTAAAATTCCCAAATACTGAGTGCATACCAAAGTATATGCAATTTTCATAAACTAACATGGTTAATTTTCAGAAAATGTGAGCTGATCTGAAAAAGTGAATGGCAGTTCATCAGTTGTTTCTACAGGTATGTTACTTCCAATGAATGGAGATGAATGATTCTGGGCACCATGACTTGAAATAAGTGTATCAGGAGTCTGGTTGCAATGACAACTACTTGAGTTATCGGAGTCTGAATTGTAAATAATATGGAATGAGTCCGGAGAAGAATGATAATGTTCAGCTGCCACTGATGGGGTGGTAGGGTTCTGGCAAGGACTATTTGGCATGAAACAAGCCTGAAAGCAACTCTTCCTTCGTAATCCTCGGTGGATGTCTAATTTAGCAATGAGAGGCTTGCCAACATTTACTTCCTGTCTTTCTTCTATAGTATCTTCCATTCCTGGATATTCATAGGATAAACACACTGTGAAGATTAGGTGTTCCTAAAATGAAAATAAAAAATGTTTCCAACAGTGAAAATATAGCATCCTTAAACATTTCCTCTTCAATATTGCTTATAGTGTTAGACACAGTTGCCATCTGAATTTTGTTGAAAATTTTTTTCTCTGTTTTTTGTAAATTCTTTGTTATTAAATGGTGACTCTTTGGGTAGGGTGGGGGAGAGATATAGTTGGAAATGAGGAGATGTGAAAACAAAAGATATCAATAAAAATAAAATTTAAAAATTCCCATCTCCTTTCCCAGGTCCCATAACTCTTTCTCTCTAAACTCACGATCAAATTTTTCTTGGCTATTTTCTGAAATATTTTCATATTCCCTGAATTTCATATTCCCTAAAAATTTCATATTCCTGAAATCTTTTCATATTCACAGATGCTGTCCTTGCTTTATTTGTCAGTTTGGGCACATGTCCATTCTCTGGAATTGAAATAGCATCCCAATTCTTGGAACTGAAACACAGAATTACAAAGCCCTCAAATTAATCTTCCTAAAAACTGTTATAAAGAATTGTGAGTATTATAATTTAGAAAACCTACCCTCCATAGCTGTTAGAGGAGGAAGATATAGCTAAAGCAACAACAGTGACAAAATCATCTTTAAATATGTGAATGAATAATAGCTCAGTGGCTAAATGGTTGAAATATCATAAGGTAAAAATCTGTTTCTTACTTCAATACTTTAAAGACCCTGACTGTATTATTATTATGGACTCTCCTTCAACTGATGCAAATATCAACTTCTCAATGACTTAGAAGATGGTATTTATGAGATACGGTGGCCAAAAAAAATTAAGCCCTAGTGGCCCATTCCTCTAATAATTATCACTAGTCCTATCTACACTTAAGGGTTTTTCAGGTTGATAGAATTTGGGTCAATTTCTGCTCTGCCCAAAAACACCATGGCTCCCTGTGCCATGATGAAATAACAGAATGGAACTTTAGTAAAAAAAAAATCTATTGAAGTAGAGAGGGTAAGAAAACTAACTAGAACAGATTAAGGTTGAATCTGTAAGAGTAAGTATATGTATTCACATCAAATACTCTTATGTAAAACACTGAAATTAAGCAGAGATCTACTTGTATGTAATACACTCAAAATTTCTCCACAAAAAGTAGGTGAAGAGTAAAAAAACAAGATCATAGTATTGGGAATTCTAAAACTGAGTTTGCTAATACCCTTCTGTTAAACATTTGGAAACCACCTTCTTATTCTTTATTTTGAAGTTATTCAACAAGGAAATGATAAAAGAATGCTTAAAATAAGGGGCAGCTAGGTGGTATAGTGGATAAAGCACCGGCCCTGGAGTCAGGAGTACCTGGGTTCAAATCCGGTCTCAGACAATTAATAATTACCTAGCTGTGTTGCCTTGGGCAAGATACTTAACCCCGTTTGCCTTGGAAAAAAAAAGAATGCTTAAAATATTTAAAAGCAGAATTTGTCATAAAAGACGGAATGATAATAGTATTTCTGAATAGTCCTAAGTTTTGAGGCTAACAGAATACATGGAAGCAATTACTATAGAATACAGAGCAGTGACATCTTACTCAATATCCCATTGTCAGTCTGCAAATGTCAGGGTATTAACTATGAAATATCTATGTGAATATACCAAAAAAAAAAAATTCCCAAATTCAACCTTACAAATCAGGAAATTCAAGGATGGTGATTACCTTTAACTTCTGCAGTGAACTGAGTCGAGTGTAGAGGCAATGCTTGGGAAGATCCTTGGATACTAAATAACTTCCAGTCTCTTCAGGAGTTCCTTTATTTGCATCTTTTGGATCAACATCTAGATCCTAGAATTTGAGAATCAATAAATAAATCATTATGCAATTATATAATGTAGAAAATCTTAAGAAAATTCTAGTGTTATGTATACTTCTAAGTTTAAAGGAAGCATTCATGGTGGACCAGGCACTGGAGTAGGGTGCTTTTGGGTAAATGACTTAACCTTGTTGTCCCTTAATTTTTCCTTAATATATAAAAGGAGGCTTGGATTTCATGAATGTAAGATTCCTTTCAGTTCTAAATCTCTGACCCTATTAATAGACTAATGCTGGAAAAGTACATGGAAAAACAAAATTACAAATCAAAACAACTTGATTAAGTTAGCTTAAAAAAAAGATCCTCAATAGACAACTTGAATAATAAAAATGGGACACGAAGACTTACAGTATCACCATCTTATTTTTGACAGAGATACTTTAAGCATTTTAATAGCCTACATTTTTGGTTAAGCAGATGATTCTTTACCTTGAACTAAAAAGATCTTACACCTTGAACTAAAAAGATCTTAACACAAGGCTTTCCAGAGAGTAAATACTTAATGCACATTAAAATGAAAATGCAATCAATAAACAATGGTGCTAAGATTATGTTCCTACATGCCCATGTTCTGAATTTTATAGTATCCTTAATCCATGGTAAGTACATTATTTCTTCAAGGCATTCTAGTATCCCAAAAAGTGAGCTTACCATGGAAAAGTATGCAGTTTTCTTTTTTAATGATTTTATTCCTTAGATAACAAAACAAATTTCTCTTCTTAAAATATTCAGAAGTGTTATTATCAGCTGATTCCCATTGCAGCAATAGATTATTATAGTGTATTTCCCTGAAAGGGCTCATACAGATATGAGTTTAAATTAGATTCATCTGAGTTTAAAAATATAAATCCATGGTAATTTCCATTTTTATGGTACATTTTATTTTTCACATTACCTCACTTTAGAAAATAATAGTATTTTAAGGTTGTCTTTTCTGAATAACTGAATAACTTGATAATCAATTTTTCAATATTATGACAATAATTTCTAATGTAAGACACACTTCCATCTCTAATACCATATGTTATCAGATTGGAAACATATTACTTTTCAATAAATGAATACTGTAAAAACTAATAAGAAAAATGAGAAACTTACAAATGGGAAATCTGTAACATAAGCTTCACACATCATTATTTCAGGTGGTTTGTATATTATTCTTGTGTAGATTATCATGACATTGGAAAACTCAGCTGCAAATCCTAGCTGAATCTGAACACCAGATTTAAAATCAAGACACATACTTTCTGGAAGTTCTGAAAAAAATGCATTTAAATTATTATATAAAGAGTTAAATTAAGAAAACTTTGATAATATTTCTAGACATACAAAATACATTTATACTTCATCTATTATACCTTAAACTCCAATGAGATTAACTACTTCCCTGATGGGAGGCACCATGTCTGATTGTCTATCTCTTAATGGTGGTTAGCATAGATGAATACATGATACACATTATATGTTTTGATATTTTTTTCATGATTTAGTTGTTTGTGAAATGATCCCAAATCAAATTCATATGGATGTAGCTACTACAAAATTTATATGGCATCTCATATTTTGAATGTGTGTTAACATTAATTTATTAACAGGAGATGTAAGTTTTACTTAAGACAATTATATTTAGTGACAGAATGCTGTGAGTGTTCAATAAATATAGCTAACTTCCATTTGTTCACGATAAGAGATGTATAGATTGCAGACACTTTACACCAAACCTCAGCATACTACCAACACAGAATGAACTAGGAAAAAGTAGAAATGGAGAAGAATCTTAAAAAATTCATTAGCTTGATAATTATTTTCTGCTCATATTAAGCAACAATTACACTCCATTCTACTTATGGGGTTAATCTCTTTTGTCTAACATCATAGATGCAGACTGGAACATATAGGCTGATTCATTTCTATTGTTTCCTAATAGGCTGATGTGTTTGTATAATAAGTTTGGAAAAATAACAATTGAGGAAAAACTATATTGTACCATGAATACATATCTAGAAAGAACTTACAAAATAAAATTGACCATACCATGTGCCTTGGCCCATTGTAAATTTCGCACCAAAGATTCTGGAGAACATAATGTTTGTTGTATGGGATCAGTGAGTGCCCTCTTTTCAGATAAACTGCTTCGAATCTCTAAGGCCTGCTTGCCTTTGGTTAGGTGACATTTTCCCATATCTAAAAAGATGATACATATTTATGAAATGCATACATATCTATTCATATACATATATATATGATTCAGATAATGATTTCCCTAAGTAATATAATCATCACATCAATATATCTATTTTTCTTGCTTTCAATTATCTTACTCTAATTTCTATAAATTATCCTCCTATTTCTCTCTCTCTCTCTCTCAAGGTTGATTATATGGGAGTTGGGTGAGAATACCCAAGTGGTGATCAATATTTTAAATATAGTTTTTATTCTGTAAAAGAGAAATCACAAATAATGTAGGCAATATTGAGATTTGCAAGGTAGAAGCAGGATTGTTTTCAAACCCAAAATTCAATATAGTTTTAGAAGGGATGAGTTAACATTGCCAATGAATTAATCTTATATGATTTCAAAATAAAATACTGATCATTGATCTAAATACACAATGATTTGCTTTGAAGCATATTCATTCCACTGCATTACTCTGTTCACTAAATAAGAATAGGAGCATTGCTCTATCCTTTCCTTTTAAATCATTACAATATATTATTCTCTATATTGCTGATAAATTTTTAGTAGAGCAATCCGAGCAGATGGAAACATGGTTTTTAATCCAGAATATATATAAACAAAAAAAATGGGTTCAAAGAAATTTTAAAAAAACAATTTCATGGTAAAGATAGTTGTCCAAATTTTTAAAAACCAATCAAGCTTTAAAAAATTTTTTTTGGAGTACTTAGGCAAAATGAAGTATACATAAAACACTTTAAAAAAAACCCCTCCATTAAGGGGGTACCTTGTTGGTCTAAGAAGAAAAGATGCTCTGTTCTCTCAGAGATAAAATATACAGTTAGAACTGAGGAAACAAGTAGCCCATTTAAAAATTTTATTATCTTTTGTCTTTAATATCACTTCTAAACTTGTTCTCCTACTCTTTAGCCAGTGACCCCTCCTTTGTGAAAGAGAATCCTGTTTTAAGAAATTAAAAAAAAAGAGGAGCAATTTAGTAAAACTAATCAACAAATAAAGGAGTCTGATACAATATGCAATGTCCTATACCTATAGTCCTTCACCTCTGCAGAGAAGGGAAAAAATTTTTCTTATGTCTTCTCTTAACCATTATAATTATATAATATTCAGCTCCATATTTTTGGTTCAAGCCATTTACATAGTTGTGGCCATTGTGCATAATATTTTCCCATTTTCCCCTTATTTTCCTCTGCATCAGTTCCCAAGTATTCCCATTCATCTGAATACTTACAACAGTAATCATTTAAGGCACAGTAGTATTCCAATACATTCTTTTTATCTTTTCTGTTTTAAAGAATTCTTTGTTTTTATTAAAAAAAATCTGAACTAAAAAAATGAGCATTTTCATATATATGTGTAGGACAGAAGGAGAGAATTGCACAGAAAACTAAAAATCTCTTTATGTCTGTAATTATATAATAAATTTAACACATAACTTTCAAAGCTGTCCTGTTGGTTTGTGACTCATTCTGTACTTTCTTATATTTTCAACTTATTTTTTGGGGGGTGGGGGGGTACCCTATTCTTTAACTCCTTTCTACTTATCACTGATCTCTTCCTTCCTCAGAATGAATGCATGGTACCCGTATTTTTCTCATACTATATCTATGCAAAAATTCCTTATCTTTTAAACTTAGAAATTATAGAGTTTAATCTTATTTTATTGAAAAGTCTGAAAAAACAGCCTTTGTTCTCAAACAGCTCACCACCTTATAAGAGACAACACTTTCAAACAATTCTAAACTGAGGAAATGGAAGATAATCCCAGAAGGGAAGCACTCACAGTGGTGGGGACTGGGAGAAGTCTTCTGAAGAATATGTGATTTGAACTGAATCTTGAAAATCCAGGAAAACCAGGAAGCAGAAATGAGAAGGAAGAGAATTCTAGATATGAGAGACAACTAGTGAAAAGACAGCAAAGAGGAAAGAATGCTGGACCTGAAGTCAGAATTCAGGAAAACTCATCTTCCTGAGTTCAAATCTGGCCTCAGATATTTACTAACAGTTTGACCTTGGGCAAGTCACTTAACCCTGAATGCCTCAGCTTCCTCATCTGTAAAATGAACTGAAGAATGAAATGGCAAACCACTCCAATTTCTTTGCCCAAAAAAACCTCAAATGGGAGTCATGAAGATTTAGACAAGATTGAAAAATTATTAGATAAGCTTGAAAAGTCATGAATTTAAGAGATAAAACATTTACTGGAATCACAGAATTTTAGAGTTTCAACATATATTTCAAGATAAATTACTTTAATAAAATACTGTTTCCAAACTCTAATAATCCCAAGCATGGAGAGAGAATTCCAAAAACAGGAACCTGTAAGAGTAGTTTCCCCTTAATTTTCTCTTTTACCTTCTGCAACTTCATCTAGTAAGACAGTAATTTTCTTGTCTTCCAACAACCGATCTTTTAAGAACTTCATGAAGATTCCATTTGCTAATCCAGAATGTTGGATTTCAAAAGCTTCTGCTCCTTGACATCTTCAAAATAGTAATAGGAACCAATATTTATTACAAAGTAAAGATATTTTCCTAGTTATTGATGGACTTACTTTTCCTACTTCCCAAGCAATATCCTTTCTTGGGTCTGAAATTCCTATTCAGAGGAGTATTACATTGCTGGATAAATTTGACTACTAAGAAAAACTAAGGGGCAAATATATTTGTAACAACTGTAAATCTCTAGATTTTTAATCAAAGAAAAGAGATCCTTACAAAACTCTTTTTTTAACAACAGGAACTCTTAAAGATTATAAATGGGGAAGTCAAAGATAAAATGCATTGAGTCAGTTTTATAAGACATTTTTGAATTAAATATTAAGCCTTCTTACGTTGCATATCCAAAAACTATATTAGCGGTGACTCTCAGGGCATCCAAGATTGGAATAGTATCGTCATAGTCATTTCTAGGATAAAAACAACAGGTATGGAAGTAAAATGGGAAAAATATCTTTAAAACAGCAAAAATAAAGTTATTAAAACTACTATATAATGACTTTGTAAATAATAGATATTTATTGAGTTGAAAAAAGATAAGACAAATAGATTAAAGAAGTGGTTCTTGAATTTATCTAATTACTTTTCCTCTCTTCATTCAACATTTCTTTCACTCCCAGAAAAGAGATGAGGAACAATACACATGTAGGTGAGAAAAGAAACAGAGTGAACAACATTTTCCTTTCTTTAGATCAGAAAAGATGTATACAACTGGGAGATGACAAATAGTTGTGACTGTCTATTGACTAAGGATTAATGGATAATTGTCTTGAGAAGGGGGAAATAAGAACAGAGGATGTGGGAACCCTACACCAAACAACTTTCAGCATCTTAAAGCACCACTAAGAGCTAGATGTATTTCTCCTAAAGCCCTATCAACAGATAAAACTATAATCTGAGATGAACTAAAAGAAAATTAACAAAACATAGTGGAAAGAACAATGAATTTGGATTTAGAAGACCGAAGTTTGAAGTCTTACTCTATAACTCAGTTTCCTTATCTATAAAATGAGAGTGGTGAAACAGCCTCTTTCCCCTTCAAGCTCTAAATTTTATGACCTATGGCACTCCTACACATTTAAACAAAATACATAACAAAATAAAAATGGATCTTCTTAGCATCAGGCTAGCTTGCAAAAAGTATTAACCATATTCAGTATACACACACACACACACACACACACACACACACACACACACACATATATGTATATGTATCATCTCTGACAACCAAGAAATTGAAAAGTTTGAAAAAAAATTCCAGAAGTCAGTGAAACTGGAATCAGGAAATTTGACTCATTATAGCTCTATAAGACATTTTTATGAATCCCATCTCTAGTACCCAAACACTAACTGGAATTATTTCCATTATGTGAGAATAACTGCAATTTCTGATATGTGAATACAGGCAAAATCTGCTTAACCATGGTGATTGTTTTCATGAATTTAGGTTGCAGAGAACAATTATTCCCATAGCAACAGTATTACAAATGGAAGATACTTCCTTACACAGGCAAAATTTGGAAAGTAAAAGATTAAAATTAATTTTTACAGTGACTAGAGATTAAAATAAGGCTGGACTAGATTGAATGGGAATATTTGAATAAATTAACAGAACTATGATGTGGCAATTTGAAGTCACCAAAAAGTTTGAGGTTGGCAGTCACCTAAATGAGAATGATAGAGCTGACTGATGGTGAGAGAAGGCTGACTGGAGGACAAAAAAGATTAATCTGGAGCCATTTTGAACACAGTTGGGAAAGGGAGTTTATTATTCTTTAGGAATTTCCAAATTCAACAAAAACCTATTAAATACCTAGAATGTTCAAGGTGGTGGAAATACTTTAAATTAAGAAAAAACAGCAACGAGTTCCCACCCTCATGAAAGTATGAGGCATACAGAAATTATTAAGAGGATGCGAATGTTAATAACTGTGGATATCAGACAAAATTTCAAAGAAGGTTACACCTGAGCCTGTGCTGTGCAGATTAGAGAGAGGAAACACTGAGGAATCCAGGCAAGAGGTGGTTAGGGGCAGAAGGGTAACAGACAGAAGGTGACCAGTGTAAGCGATGTTGGAGAGATACAACTGACCAGACTGGCAGCTGACATAGGGGACTGAGGAAGAAGGACAACTTCAAGAATATCAACCTGGATGCTTGGAAGATTTAAGATAAAGCTATAGGCACTCAAATAAATCAGAGTATTCTTTAATAAAAGAAAGCAATTTGGGGAATTTTGGAGGAACACTCTTTCAAAAAACAATGGAAAATACTGAATCCTAGTTTAACTGAGAGGAGATAGAGCCAGGGACATTCAGGAAGCCGATTATGACTGGACATACCTCTTAAAAAAAAATTAAAGGAGTAAAACTAGAAGTAGGCAGTGATTCTCAACTTGCATAATTTTAAAAATTAAACAAACCAAAACAAATCAGATCCCTTTGAAGTCTAAATTAAAGAACCTCCAGGAGAATGTAGTCTCCTGGTGGGCAGGGACTATCTTCTTTTGTTTCTGCATTTCTACCTTCATAGCACAGGACTTTGCAATACAGTAAGTGCTTAAAAATGATAGTAACATATTCATATAAACACTTTAAATATTTTGCAAAGTGCTTTCCTCATAAGCCTGCGAGGTTGATGTTGCAAATGTTATAACCTCATTTTAGAAATAAAGACGAAGTTTAAAGTGGTACTGATAAAGCAGGACCTGACTCCAAATCTAGGGTTCATTCCTAAGAGATCATCTCGGAGGTGCTTTCCAAACTGTGATTATATAAGAGTAAATACACAAGGACTTAGCAGTCCTGTCTAGATAGATTAAGAGAACAATTAATCTCAAGGGTTAGGCCACAGTTAAGGTGCTTTATCAAAATCCCCTTTGATCTAAATCACTGACAAACAAGCATTGCATCATGGCCATTCTCATGGATTTTCCAACAGGAATCCATAGTGTAATGAAATCTCAACTTTGTACAGTTTAGTAGTGCTTTAATGCAGAGGTGTCAAACCCAAACAGGTGCTGGAATCAGATTAAAATGTAATTGGGGGACAGTTAACAAAATAAATAGAAACACAAGAGAACATAATGGTAATATGTGAAGTCAATATGCATGTGCCTGACAGGATCCTTATGTATAGTTTAGCACCCCATCCCCACCCCACCCCTTTTTTAGTTTGGTTCCACTGCTTTAAAACTGAATAGCACAACAATCTTATGAGGTAGGCACTAAAGACATTATTTCTATTTTACAGGTAGAAAACTGAAGTCAGCAAAGTCCAGTGGTTTGCTCACATGTGTAATAAGTATCAAAGACACTGATTTGATTCTGAGACTAGCATTAAATCCATATATATGGGGAATGAAATAACAACCCACTGAAAATAAATTTTTTGATGAAACAATTTCTTCCTAAATTAAATGATGATCTAAAATCCACTAATTGAATTCTAGAATATGTTAAATAAAAGATGAAGTTTTATTACATATAAACATATTTAGGTATATATAGAGACACATAAATTATATTTTTAGTTTTCAGAAAAGATATAAAGTATTTAAATAAGAATTACCTTCTCATTTCATCTGTCATTCTGATTTTTGATAGATTTAATCCTCAGAGACTAACGTTTCATTAATTAGAACAAAACCATTATTTAACAAAGAATTAAAGCTTTATTTACCTTTTTCGACACATATCCAACAAGAATACATTAAGGCCAGTCTCTTTTTCTTGCATCAATTTAAGTATACTTTGTACACAAAGACAATTTGCAGACCTGTATGGATTTGGAGCATTCACAGGAACCATAAAACTGTTACCATAGTTTTCATAGCCATGTCCTGCATAATATAATAAGCCTGCAAAAACAAATAAACCCACGGAGAGAATTTTAAAATCTGAACATTCATGTTTTAGAAAATGCAATTTAGGGGGGCAGCTAGGCGGTGCAGTGGATAGAGCACCAGCCCTGGAGTCAGGAGTACCTGAGTTCAAATCTGACCTCAGACACTTAATAATTACCTAGCCACGTGGCCTTGGGCAGGCCACTTAACCCCACTGCCTTGCAAAAACTTAAAAAAAAAAAAAGAAAGAAAATGCAATTTAATTCTTTGATACTGACAGAAACAAAATGCATGAGAATTAATATTCATATATATATATAGAATACTCACATATAGCAAATAAACATATAAAAATAAATCATAAAATGGAATTGCTGAGAGATGAGTATTCAAGTAAAAACTAGTCCTAAGACATATGTGTCATACAAATAGGAATAATGAATTTCCTCTAATGTACACAAACAGAACACAACCAAGGCAGTCAGTTCAAAATAAATTATCAAAATCTCTTTGCCTAAACTAGTTAATTTTTAAATGTTTCTTTTAAAAATGTTTTTTATTGATATTTTATATTTCTGGCATCACCAGAGTTACCTCAAGAATCCCCCTCTTCTCCCTCTCCCAGACACCCATCTTATAAGAAAATATTTTTAGACAGGAGAAATGAGTCAGTCCAACCAATAGATATATTGAAATGGTCTGAAAATACATGCAATGTATAACACTTGTGGACCTCCCACTTCCACAAAAGGAGTGGATAGATTCTCTCATCTCTCTTCCTTTGAGTCCTTTGATTTTTGTAATTTTGTTAATTCATTTTTAAATTTTTTTGTCTGTAGTGTTTTTTTCAATCTACATTGTTTAGTTACTGTGTATAGTTTTCTTCATTCTAGCTTCCTTCACTCTAAATCAGTTCATATAGAATCTTTCCATGCTTGTCTGTACTTGTAATACACATGATTTTTTCTTTTGTTTTTCCAATTATATGCAAAGATAGTTTTCAACGTTCATCTTTTGTAAGCTTTTGAGTTCCTCATTTTTCTACCAGCTTCCCTTCCTTCCTCTCTCTGCTTTTCCCATGGCAGCAAATAATCTGATTGTATTATCAAGTTTAACATATTATCATATCAGTCATGTTGTGAAAGAACTTGAAAGAACATTGCAAAATTAGAACTAAAGGAAAAAAATAAGAAAGAAAAAAACATAAAAGAAGTTTTAAAAAGTGAACATAGTAGTTAGTATGCTTTGCTCTGCATTCAGACTCCATAAATTTTTTTCTATGGCAGTTCACATCACAAGTCTTTTAGGATTGTCTGTGATGGCTAAAGTGATGAGAGGATTGGTGTTCATCACAGATGATAATCTCCCAATGTTGCTGTAGGATATTTTTCGGGTTCTGTTTTCTTCATTCAGCATTAGGTTATATAAGTCTTTTCTGAAATCTGTCCATTCATGATTTTTTTTTAAAGTTTTTGCAAGGCAATGGGGTTAAGTGGCTTGCCCAAGGCCACACAGCTAGATAATTATTAAGTGTCTGAGGCTGGACCTGAACTCAGGTATTCCTGACTCCAGGGTCAATGCTCTATCCACTGCACCACCTAGCTGCCCTGTCTAATTAATATATTCTTGAGGACTCTATTACCCATAGCTATGTAAATCTAGACATGAGTTATACAATATAAAATACATTCTAAGATGTTTGTGAAATCTAGGTAGGAAAAAAAAGACAATTAACAAGTTATAAAGATATTGATCCTCTGGTTTATTTATAGCAAATGCATACTAAGAGAATGGATATCTATCTATCTATCTATCTGTCTATGTATGTATATATATATATATCTAAATATATATATTTATATATGTGCACTTCATAAACACACATTTGACTGTTTAGACAGTTAGTTTATATATATATATATACTATATACCAAACTCTTATCAGAAAAATTTGATATGAAGATTTTTCCCCTATCAACACGTGTTATCCTAAATGAATTAATGTCATCTATGCAAAAGCTATTCAATTTCAAGTAATCAAGGTTATACCTATTTTTTCTTTTATAATTATATTTCTTGTTTGTATAAACTATAGTTTTAATAATTCCAGCACATCTGATATGATTGCAGAATGAGAAAATTAAGGATAGAAAGCAAAAGGATAGCATGCTAAAAGTAATGTGATCAAAACTCAACACTTGCTTCTATTTTCAACAATTTTAATTTTTTCCAACAATAATGGCATAAAGCATGCTACTAATATAAATAATTAGTTATATTTATAGAAGTATATAAAATTTTATTACATTTGTTTACATTTATTGGTTTCCACAAATTTTTTTTTGCCTAATTCATTTCCAACTGTCTAAAAGATAATCTTCATGTAAGTCTAAATTCATCATCTATACCCCTAAATCTAGTCCTCCTGACTTCCCTGTCTCTGTTAACAATTTCATTATACTGACAGTTACCTATGCTTATTGACTAAAGATATTTTTTGATTTATCTTTATCTCTAAAAGAGGCTATAAATTTTAAAAGGGCAAAGACCTTGTCTTATTTTCACTCTGGAAATCTAGCACAAGGCATGGTACATAATAAGTGCTTAATAAAGACTTGTTGAACATGAAATAAAAATCATACAGTTTCCCATATGGAAGTAATTTGAAAAAGAAGTCCCACTTGCTGACTCAACACTTGACAAATGCTGCCTTTGAAGATTTCCAATGAGGGAAAATCCACTATTTCACTTTCTAAGAGTTACTAAGAAATTTTTCTTTAAATAAGTAGGGTGGGGAGAGTTGGGGTATTTAATTTTGATGAACTCATCAGAATGTGACTTAGTGACATCTTAGGAAGATAATTCTTGATTAGATAGCAATGAGTAGGGCTTGTTCAAATTAAATTATTTAGTTTTCAAGGAAAAGAAATGAACATTTATTAAACATCTACTATTTGTCAGATACTGTTCTGAGCACTTTACTAATATGATCTCTCATCTGATCCTCACAACAAATTTGAGATAGGTGCTATTATTATTATTCTCATTTTACAGTTTAAGAAATTGAGGTTTGCAGTGTTATATGCCTTGCCTTAGATGTTATAGCTAGTAAAGTGTCTAAGGCCAGATTTGCCCTCAGGTCTTCCTTAATCTAGGACCAGGGCTCTATTTTACCACTTATTTGCCTCCAGTTTGATTGTTTATGGCCACTGACAGATCCTGAACGTGTTTTCCACATTTTTTTAATAGGTTCCTTTTTAAAAGTGTCTTGTATCTTCTGCATTTTCTATGTGAAATAAAGGCTGTCCTATATCTAGTATGTAATTTTTTTAAGTTTTTTTTTTGCAAAGCAATGGGGTTAAGTGGCTTGCCCAAGGCCACACAGCTAGGTAATTATTAAGTATCTGAGTCTGGACCTGAACTCAGGTATTCTTGACTCCAGGGCCAATGCTCTATCCACTGCACCACCTAGCTGCCCTGTCTAATTAATATATTCTTGAGGACTCTATTACCCATAGCTATGTAAATCTAGACATGAGTTATACAATATAAAATACATTCTAAGATGTTTGTGAAATCTGAGTAGAAAAAAAGACAATAACAAGTTAAAAAGATATTGATCCTCTGGTTTAATATTTAGAGCTGGCCCTGGACTATAGGTTATAATTTCATGAACCCTAAATTTACCTCTTTTCCCATAGCTCCTAACTGACCTCAAAAAGAACAAGTCTATCCCTCTCTCATGACAGTCTTTTGAGCACTAAAAGGGAGTTATCTTGTCCCCCCTTCTTGACTTTTTCTTCATTCTTTTCCTTCAACTGATTATCCTATGGCATGAATTAGAGACCTCAAGCTATTTTTGTTTTCCTCCTCTAGATGCTTTCTGGTTTATCAATGCCCTTCCTAAAATGTTTCAAATAGAAATATACTCTGACCAGTGGTCTATATTTCTACTACTATATTTCAGGATTGCAGACATTAAATTGTGAGGTATAACCTTAACTGGGTGTTCCTTAGCTACCATTACAGAGAGCCATTCTTTTTTCTATTGCTTTGAAGCCCAGGATTATTAAACTAGTTCACAAACATTTTAGAACTTCCTAAAATATTTATGGAAATGAAAACAAAAATCCAAACAAATTATATATTTTAATGTATCTTTGTAATGCACTTAAAAATTTTTTTATAAAAGAAAAATAAAAATGTTCAAAGTAAAGGAAAGTAAGTTTTAATTAAGGCACATCAAGCACATTAATCTTATCACTCTAAATTCTTTATTCTTAACATACTATGGTCACAATCCAATGAATTTTTATTTTGGGAACTGATTTCATCAGGCTATGTGTTTTTAATTCAGTGTTTAAATAAGTGGATAGTTTGTAAATAAGATTTTGATAGTTTATTTTGGACTGATAAACCACTGGATGATTTTGTGGAGCTTGACTTCATTGCCAGGCTTCCTGTGCAACAACTGTTTGTGCTAGCTATATTATGCTTCTGTTTTAGAGAGGGTGAGGTCAGTTAGATTTAAGAAGTCAAAGATAAGAGTTGTAAAACATGGTCACTGAAACAGAGCCAAGTGCTAATACCATTTATTCATTAAATATAGACCTGCTTTAAGACTTAGCTCTGAAACAAAATGATGGATGATTCTAGTTTACCTAACTTTTCAATACTCTACATGGTAGTACTACAGTGCAGTACTCTGCATTGGCAGAGAAAGAAAATTCCCTATATCAATGTCCAGGCCCTGTTCCTAAATATTAATTATCTCCAATAGTCCACTACATGTATGGAATAAAATATTTTGCTTCATTTGTAAACTTATGAAATATATAAAAACATGAATTTCATAGAAAACTAAAACTTCAAATTATAGCCAATTTCTTCAAACTAGTTACTATTAGCTATGAAGTTTGTCGAGTCTTCCATCAGAATATTGTATGAAACAGATAGACATTCTTTCCATTCCTGCCTAAAATGCCTGTGTTAGGCTACATCTACACCATACACCTGGATCCACAGCCTTGGGTTTACAGAAGAGCTGATGTCCAAAGAGGTTAATTGACTTGTCTGAGAGGTGCAGAGTTAAGATCTGACTTCACAATCATTATATTGGACTTCATGACTTTTGATTTCTACTACTAACAATCCATTCTGATTTATTTTCACTGAATTTCATAACTGTGTATTATTTTCATTTTATAGTTGAGAAAACTGAAATACATGCCTGTAGTCAATACATTAGGATGGAAGAATAAAGGTGGTCTTTAGAACTTAAATAATGAAAAGCCCAAGAGTATATGGTCTTGACAGATGAATTTGAACTTTAGTACAGTAATTATAAAATTCAGAAATATGCAGAAAATTATAATACAAAGGTCTATAGAACTTCAAAAATATTTTTTATTTTAAAATTTAAAATAGTCTATAAAGTTTATACTAAGATTATAATGTAGTGCAGATCAGAATTACAGCTATCTAAAATAACTTTCCAAATTTATGGGTTTAAGTTTCTCTTTTTAAGTTCAGTATATACATTTAACTTCCCCATTTTTTGGGGGGGGGGAGTAGATTAAAAGACTTATCTCTCCAATGATTTGAGTTTGGTGTGGAAACTTACTCTAGGAAATTGGAAATTAAAAGCATGGTAATTCTTCAGTGCTTATTTCCAGGGAAATATTTTGCCATTTAAACAGACTTTAAAATTCTTTCTGCAGGGCCAGCAGGATCAAGAAGATGAATTGACAAATGGCTACTAATGACATGACTGCTGAAAAGGATTTTTTTCTTTACAAAGCACTCACTGAAAGTAGAAAACCATTGAGCATTGAGTATCTTGAGTAAACTTATATATTGCCCTTTATTTACTGGTTATTCCATAAACATTGTTGACTGCCACAAATGGGATTTTTGACAGTAATAGGACTTATAGAAAGATGTTAAAAAGTTTTTTAAAATGATTAAGTTAGAACTGAATATATTAAAAATTCTATGCATTATACATGTTATAATGCTTCATTTAAAAAAATTTGTTTGACATTTTTTAAATAGGAAGAATTCCATTTTTCTATAAGACATTATGAAGAACAGCTCTATAGTCACAAAAAGTCCTGCATGTGGTAAAGGCTAAAAATAGCCATGAAGGTCACTATATAAACAATTTTTTTGATCAATATTACTCACCTGTATTTATAATTCCTTAAGAAAACAGAAGGCTCCATTTCAAATGGTCTTACTTGATTTCTATATTCTAAAAGTAAAGACTCAATGACAATTTTTCTATTAGCCTAAATTTTGAACATACTTAATGGAATCTAGTTCATACCACTATTTTGTCCTTTCTGAGAGTATAATTTACTCCATTTTGAATGAATGTTTTATTTTTCTAGAAAATGTGGGAACTCAAATTTGGATTTCAATAGTGTATTTACAATTTTATGAAATAATATCACTGTATTTTCCCCATGATCTCCATATAATTTTTGATTAAAAAACATATATATAAGCAAATCTTTAGCACTGAAAACCTATAGAAAGAACATTATTAATTCAAGTCTACCAGTGTCTTTCATATATGAGCCCAGGATGACAATATTCAGTGCTGAACATGATACACATTTTATTTAGCATGGAAGACACCAAGTCAAATTGTTCCTTCTCATATTGACTACCAATGTACAGGAATTAACATCCTTATCTTGATTTGAAGCCAATTATCTCCCTCTTAGACCTCCACTGTACTACTACAGTATAGTCATTTAATTTTAATTGTTTACCAAGCTTAATTTGAAGACTCTGAGCTATATAATTTCATTTTTTGCTTCAAATATTCTCCAGTTGCAAGGTAAATGTCAAATGCAAATAGAAAATACAGTGGTAAGGACAATGCAAAATAGCAAATTTTAAAATAACTTAGAAATTAATTTTGAATGTGTTTTTATATGTATAGTGAAAAAATTTACCTGCCTTTTATTTAAAATATGAAATTGAGTTTGTTCACAAAAGGGTGATCGGGAATGATGAGATGTTTATGTCACATGATATAGCAGTAAAGGATGAATAGCTAAGTAGTTGAAAGATTTTGTATTTAGGATTGGGGAATTAGGATAACTTTCTTCATATATCTGAAGAACTAGCATGTGGAAGAGTTATTTCATGAAATATTGTTCAAAGGGTACTAGGACTAATGGATGGAAATTTTAGGCAAGTGAATTTTGTTCCAGTGTAAGGAAGAACCTTCCAACAATTACAAAATTACATAAAATCCGAGAGCCTAGAACTGGAAGAAGTTTTAGGAAGTCATCCAGTTCAAATGAAGAACCTGAATAAGAAAACAAGAAATCCCTTTATAACATCCCTGACAAATGATTTTTCATTCTTATTTGAAGACTGACAGGAAGACAGAACCCACCACTTCCTGAGGCTGCCCATTCTATTTCTGGATAGTTCTAGTCAGAAGGAAGTAATTTTCTATCATTAAATCATATTTTCTTTGAAATCACCACCCACTTTTTCTAGTTCTGTCTCCTCAGACCAAGGAAAACAAGTCCAATCTCTCTTCCAAATAACAGCTTTTTAAATACTTGAAGATAGTTTGGTAAGTCTTCCTAAGTTAAGCCTTTTCCAAATAAAACATGATCTTGAGCTCCTTTACCATGCTGAATGTTGATCCCCCAACCCCAATCTCTTGATATCATCACTGTCTTCGATAATAACTGTTGTAGCCCTTTCTTATATTTTGTTTATCGGTGAGATGAAGAGATGGACAACCAAGAGAGCAAACCAGTTGAGCAGGGAGCAATACCCTGTTTCTTACCAAGTACTGATACCTGATACTAGTAAAACTCAAAGTATTACTCAGAGTGGAGAAAGCTGAACTCAGAGGTCAGTTAGGAGTCTCCGGTAAGGGAGAAAATGTACCAGAGGACTACTGATCCCATGTGTATTTTGATGAATTTCTCTAGACTTATAAATTATCCTCAAGTAGTCATTTACAGTCATCTTATAATTTGAACTTGAGTATTGGTTGGCTGGTTGGTCTACTAAACTAACGCAGCTGCCACATCACATTGTTTATTTACATGGTTTGCAGTCCATTAAAATGCTCAGAACTTTTTCCCCTGACAAATTGCTATATAGTCAAATTATACCAATTGTATACTTAGGAGACTGTTTTTTTAAGCCAAATGATGACTTATTTCTATTAAGTTTCAACCAATCATATCCAGAGCAAATTTCTGACTGCCAAGACCTTTTGAATTCTGATCCTATCTACCCAAGGTGTTTACTGCCCCTTTGAGCATTGTAATCTGCCAATATGATGAGTCTTGCTTAGACCTTTATCTAAGACATGGATAAAAAAATGAACAGCATGAAATCAAGCAGAAACTCTGAGGATATGCCATCAATAACTATTCTTTGAGTTTTGCTGCTTGGGTTGATTACAAATCTACCTTGTAGCGCCATCATCTCACCCACCTCTCCTTATTTTTTCCACAACAACAGCCTAAGAAGCTCTGTCAAATGTTTTGCTAAAATCAAATGCTAAACTTGACTACATCATTTCCCTATGTTACCAGTTTTATAACCCTGTCAAAAAAGGAACTGAAATAAGTCTGGCCTGACTAAATTTTGAAGAAGTTATTGTGAATACTACTGGGTCTATACCCTGAAGAGATCATGAAAAAGGGTAAAAACATCACTTGTACAAAAATATACATAGCAGCCCTGTTTGTGGTGGCAAAGAATTGGAAATCAAGTAAATGTCTTTCAATTGGGGAATGGCTTAGCAAACTGTGGTGTGTGTGTGTGTGTGTGTGTGTGTGTGTATGTCATAGAACACTATTGTTCTATTAGAAACCAGGAGGGATGGGAATTCAGGGAAGTCAGGAGGGATTTGCATGAACTGATGTTGAACGAGATGAGCAGAACCAGAAAAAACACTGTACACCCTAACAGCAACATGGGGGTGATGATCAATCTTGGTGGACTCCCTCATTCCATCAGTGCAATAATCAGGGACAATTTGGGGCTGTCTGCAATGGAGAATACCATCTGTATCCAGAGAAAGAACTGTTGAATTTGAACAGAGACCAAGGACTATTACCTTTAATTTAGGAAAAAAACCTGATATCTAATTGTCTGATATTGCTATCTCTTATACTTTATGTTTCTTCCTGAAGGATGTTATTTGTTTCTCATCACATTCAATTTGGATCAATGTAGACCATGGAAATAATGTAAAGACTAGTAAATTGCCTTCTGTGGGGGAGGAAAAATTGTAAAATTTAAAATAAATAAAATCTTTAAGTTAAAAAGAAGTTATGATGAAGATCAATGAAGGAATAGAAATGATGCTGTCATTGCAGGATGATAAAAGACCACCAGTCCAGAAAGAAGAAATAGATGAGGAATTTGGGAAACAACACAGATACTGCAAGATCAGAAAAAAGAATCTATACATTGAAGGGGACCTTAGAGACTATCCAATGCAATCTATGCCTTTTATTTGCCTTGCTCCTTCTGAATAATATATCCTCCCAGAGTCATTCTAATCAGAGATCTCATTCTGCCAAATCTCAGTGATACTCTAACATCAAATTTGTCTTCTTGCATTTGGCACTCTAGTTCACTTTGCCTATTATCTACATTTTATCCATTTATATATAGAAAACTGAGCTCATGGATTTTTATTCAGGCTCATTTCTTGAACTCTTGAATTCATTAAACAAATTTTTTGCAACTTAATTAGGATGACATTGGATTTCTGGACACTTGTATTTATTTATTTTTTTTTGTTTGTATACTTTAACTATTCTCTGATGAGTCTGATTTAGCGAATAGGCACTTTTGTCCCTCCAATATTCTTTGAGGCTTAAAGTCCTTTTGATTACATTTGCAAGACTCCAGGCAATCACAACTCCTATTCTTGCTTAACTGTGCTCAACCCTTAGTTAAAAGCCTGTAATTTCCATAATTTAAGCCATGGTTCAAAAACCTAAATAATATTTTTAGATACTGTATTCTTAAAAATATGTTCACTAGCCCTGGAGTCAGGAAGATCTGAGTTCAAATCTAACCTTAGACACTTAATAATTACCTAGCTGTGTGACCTGGGACAAGTCACTTAACCCCATTACCTTGTAAAAAACAAAACACAACAACAACAAAAAAGCTGTTCACTTCTTAACCATTATTTAAATAAGAATTGGTTAAAAATGGATTGTTCTATCATATAAGGTTCTTAATTTCCTTTTGCCGGAAGTGTTCAATAAAAATGAGATATGTAATATTAGGGCCTTCAATTTATCCATCACAACAGTGGAAACTATCTCATCTGATCTTTTATATTTTGTAAAAGGAAAAACATTCAGTCCAAAGAAAGTAGATGACTTATTTAGTCACACATGAAGTAAATGGGTATAATCAGAAATAAAATCCAGATTGTTGGGACTCAAACTTATGAAATTAAGTAATCAACTAGTGATTGATAGATAGAAGGCTGCCTGATTCTGTTGATTTTGCTCACACAACATTTCACTGATCAACTTCTTTCAACTGTTATTGCCCCCCCGTAGTACCGGTCCTCATTTCTTTTTTTAGGTTTTTGCAAGGCAAACGGGGTTAAGTGGCTTGACCAAGGCCACACAGCTAGGTAATTATTAAATGTCTGAGACCGGATTTGAACCCAGGTACTCCTGACTCCAGGGCCAGTGCTTTATCCACTATGCCACCTAGCCGCCCCTCAGGTCATCATTTTTACTCAATAACCTAAGCCTCCTGACCTCTCTTCCCACCTCTCCTCACTGTCCCATCCAACTCATTCTTTATGAACAGTATAATCTTTCTTATGTAGACTTTGTTGTGTGACTTTTCTGTTAAAACATTTGTGGTTCTTTCTATTGCCTTCCAAGTGAAGTTCCAATTCCTCTCTGAAGTACTCAAGGTTCTGTACTTTCCTCGGTGTGGATACTTACTCCTACCAGCATAGTTCACAACCTCTTCCTAACTCAGTTAAAAGACTTTGAAACTCTCTGTGAAAAAAAAATCATCATTTTGGTGATAGATGGAGCTTCTGAACTTATTGAGGTTAGTCCTTGAATGACAGACAAGCAGTCTATCACTAGGCCAACTGTGGAAGCCTTTCTAGCTTGTGAAAACCTTCCAGAGGAATGATGCTATATGTGTGTGTGTGTGTGTACATATATATATATATATGTACACACACACACACACACATATATGTATGTATATATATGTATACATATATACATATATACATATATACATATATATATATATATATATATATATATATATATATATATAAAACACATAAGTTATATATACAACGTAGAAGCTTTTTTGAGGGTAGGAACTTTTGCCTTTTTATTTCAGGACTTAAGAAAGAACCAGGCTCACATAGCAAGCATTTAATAAATGTTTCTTTACTGATTAATTTGGATTGAGAAGAAAATTAAGTTTTGAAGGGGAATGTCTGTATCATCTACTTCCACAAAATTCCTATTTCAATGACTCAGTATAGTGTGAAGGTCCAGTCTTTTCATGTTTTTCATCATTTCTTCCATCACAGCAATATTCCAACCCAATCAATCCTAGGTGAGAGATTGTCTCTGAAAGTTCCCACCCCCTCCCCAATTTTCTGCCTTCTTTTATTCCTGGCTACATAGATTTTTACTTATATAAGAAAAAATTAATTTAAAATAATTGAAATTTTCTTTTAATACTTCAACAATGTTCTTAACATTATAATAGAGTTTAAGGTCTGATACCACTGAATCTACTTCCTTTACATCTTTTTTTGTTTTTTTTTTTTTGAAGCTCTTGACCTTTTGTTCTTCCAACAGAACTTGTTAATTCTTTTTTTTCAAATTCATTAAAACAAATTTTTTTGCAACTTAATTGGATGACATTGAATAACTAGATTAGCAAAGAAAAACTCATTTAAAAATTGTATTGGCTTTACCTATCCATAACGATAGCTATTACTTCAGTTATTTAAATCTGAGTATATTTATATAAAAACTGTCTTATGGTTATGGTTACATAATTCTTGAGTCCATTTTGGAAGGTATATGCTCAGGTATTTTATGCCATGTAGATATTTTAAATGGTCTGAAACAATATTGAATAATATTGCTGAGAGTTTTTCACTTTTGATTCATCTATTTTAACTTTAACTTTGTCTGAGAACATGCCTTTTTTTAAATAATAAATTCTATTCCTGCCCTTTATTTTATCTTTTTGTGTCTCTTGTTTTTATCTTTCTTGCTATTCCTTTCCATTTTATGAGTAAATTCATCCCATTCATATTCTAAGCTACAATTTCTTATGCATTTTTCTCTTTGTTTTACCTCATTCTATTTACACTTTCTCTCCCTACTCCTCTGCTTTACTTCTACCTACTACCTTGCCCTTCTATTCCTTAACTTATTCACAAGAATTCCTCCTTTATCTTCTACCCCTCAACTTATTCCCCCAGTCCTCTTATTTCTTTCTGAATTTAGAAGACTTATTTATATACCCTTCTAGATATGTTATTACTCTTTAATCCATTCCTGATGAGAGTAAGGTTTCAGGACTACCCACCCTTCCTGCTACTAGCTTTTTCAGTTTTTCCTTTTATGCCTCATTTATGATATAACTACCCCTTTTTGTCTCTCCCTACAAAGTTTTACTTTTTTAGATTCACTCCTACATACTCAGTTCAGTCTATTCCTTTCTGTTGTTAAACTACCCAAATAATGATGGCAATCGAAAGAATACTGCTTAATATAAAATAAACAATTTGACTTTACTGAGTTTCTTATAGCTTTGGTCTTTACCTTATATTTCTAATGGATATAATATGCTAAATTTTCCCTTAAGTTCTGGGGTTTTTATCACAAAAACCCTGAAAGTCTTTGAGTTCATTATATGTCTTTTTTTTTTAATTCTTCTAACTATATTTTCTGAGTTCTGTCTTGGGGTCCAACCCACTCCTAAGTCACAATTAGGGTCCCCAGTCACACTGTCCAGTAAATGATCTTACTATCTGAGGTTACTCTAGTGGTTGCAAGCTACAGCTATTTTCTCTATCCTGGAACTGAAATCAGGTACTCTACTCTTCTGCAAATGCCACAGTCAACAGGGAACTTGTCCTTCCTTACTGCATTTACCAGATGTTTGCTAGTTCCTTCTCTCCCAATCCAGGAGTCAAGTTAGCACACTTGTGCTAGGCATCCCTGTCCCTCCACAGTTGGAAGGTCCTTCAATCTTTTCCTAAGCAAGTTGCTAGATCTCTTTCCTCTACAAGTTTCTAAAGCTGAAGTTGCTTCTCTACCTAGTTGCCCCCAGGGCTTGACTTTGGTCAATTCTGCAGTCAGACTAGAGGTGTTTACATGCCACTCAGGTCAAACCTAGGCCCCTGAAGGTCAAGTCTACTCAAATTGTCTTAGAACTACAACTGTTTTACAGTCATGTTAATTTCTGGGGCTTGGAGGCGTTGTTCTGTCTTTTTTTTGTGGAGGAAATTTGACTTACTCTACCATCTTCCCAGAATCCTTTCCCTACATTAATAATTGCTGTTTATATCTTACACTCCTAATAAACAAGCTTTGAAATGTCACTTTCCTGGCAGTCAACTGTTATTGCCCAATAAGATGGCAAGCATTTTAAATATGTGAAATAAGGTGCCAATATATTCAACAGCTGCTCCCTTAAAATTGGAGGAGTTCCCATTTAAACTAATAACTTACAAATGATTTAAAAGGTGACAGTAACTTTTAGGTTCTTCTAAATTTTATTATTATACAAAATATCTACTGGGATTAACTATGAAAAAAGAGAAAATATAAAATTTTCATGGTTTTATAATTTTTTTGAACATTTACATAAACTTTTTAAATAAATTTTACTAACAACCTCTAAGAAATAAAAATATAGATTGTGCAGTCTCTCTCTCTCTCTCTCTCTCTCTCTATATATATATACTATATATGTATGTATGTATATATCTTAAAGAAAAATGGCTCACATTTTTACATACAAAGTTATTTTAGAGGTCAAAGTGGACAAAGTCATAACTTGCCACAGAACTGAAATAGTACCAGAAACAGCAGCATGTCCATCAAATATTTAAAAGATAATGTCTAGGTTGGATGAAGAGAAGCACTATTAAGAGTCATATTTGGGGCAGGTAGGTGGCTCAGTGGATAGAATAGCAGCCCTGGAGTCAGGAGAACCTGAATTCAAATCCAACCTCAGACACTTAATAATTACCTAGCTGTGTGAACTTGGGCAAGTCACTTAATCTCATTGTCTTTCAAAACCAAAAAACAAAAAAGAGTCATATTTATATTTTAGGATTACAGAATATCTTTCATTCTACATCAGCCCCATTCTCTTCCCTCTTTTGTAAATGACTGGTAGCCCTTCTTGCCAGAATCAATCAGATTTTTGGAATCTTTGAGCCTGTCTTCTTCAAAAATCTGCCCTTTTAATTATCCCTTCTTTCTCTAATCTTATTCACTGGTTCCTTTTTGGTTTCAACAAACATGTTAAATCTCCCTGGCCCTTAAAAACCTTCACTTGACTCCAGTTATCATCCTATCTTTCCTACTTTTCACAGTCAAACAGTTGAAGAAACAGAAACTTGATTCTTAGTAATAATAAGAGACTCTAATCACAATTCCATATTAATTCTGATTTCCTTAAAAAGGATTCTGTAGGCAGCAATTAGGATTTGTAGCCTCTATGAAAATAAAACTTAGAATCAGAAAAGCATGTTCCAAAAACTATGACACAAGTTTCTACTCCATCCAACAGATGGTACCACTTTCCTTTCTTATAATGTACTGGATATTTGTCACAGTTAACAATCTGGTTATGGAGGTTTATTATTAAAGGAGCAAATTATGACCACTTGATTTAGAATAAAACTACTTTGCTAAGTTTATCAACCATTTTCCACAAAGTTAAGATACATAAAATCATTATGTGAAAAAGTACCAAGAAAAATAAAAGAACTATGGAACCCACAGATGACCCACTTTGGAAAATGAATATTTTTATACAATCTACAGATGGACATATTTATGTAACATAAAATGAGAGCAATATTTATTTAGTTCAAAAGTAATAATTTTAAAAAAGGAGATAAGGCTATAAGTTTATATGAATTTTACCTACTTGAGGACAATCATCAAATCACTATTGGCCAGAGAAATTAGGAGATAAAATTAACGTTGATTAAAAAAAGTTGGATATAGCTTTCAAAATTTTGTAATACTAATCTTAAAATGAAATTAAGGGGAGGAAATACTTCCAAGGTTTTTAATGATATGCAAATATCTAACAGTAATATAATTTAAAGGTGAAAAGGTAAATAATTTTCATTTCTACAGTTAGCAAATTCTTTTTTATTACATTATATCATTATATTGTCTCTCTCTCTACCTCTCTACATATATATATATATATATATATTTTTTTTTTCTTTTTCTTTTTTAGGTTTTTGCAAAGCAAATGGGGTTAAGTGGTTTGCCCAAGGCCACATAGCTAGGTAATTATCAAATGTCTGAGCTTGGATTTGAACTCAGGTACTCCAAGGTCCAGTGCCACCTAGCCATCCCATATATATTTTCTTAAAGAAAAATGGCTCACATTTTTTAATACAAAGTTATTTTATAGGTCAAAGTGGACAGAGTCATAACTTGTCATAGAACTGAAATAGTACCAAAAACAGTGGCATGCCCCTCAAATATTTAAAAGATATTTTATAGATTTATCTTTCTATATTAAGTTGACTCATCTTTTACATGAAATTAAAAGTCAAGTGATCTGTTTGGAAAATGAAACAAAATCCCCTTGCAGATTTATAATTTATTTATAAGTTATTTACTAAGGAAAAGACCTTAAAGTCTCTCTTGTCCAACTTTTCTTCTACTCAATTCAGTCTGCATCACCCTATATCAAAGAATGATTGGGCTTATTGGATATATTACTTAACACAATGAAAACAGGTTTGTCAGGGTAAGCTAGGTGGTATAGTGGATAAAGCACTGATCCTGGAGTTCAAATCCAGTCTCAAACACTAGACACTCAATAGCTGTGTAACCCAGGGTAAGTCGTTTCAAGTTAATTGTCCCTCTCCCCCACCCCCTCAAAGAAAAAAAAAGGAATAAAAGAGGTACTTATTTTTTTTAAGTAAGCAACAAATCTGGAGTATCAATCAGGATTTTTAAAAAGTACATTACATAATTCCATTACAATTCCCTATAGATGAAGTTTTACTGATGTTATCTGGAGATAGCATTGTGCTAATAGCCTCAAAACCAGGAAAACTGCAAAACCACCTAAATGGATCCATAATCACTCAAGAGTTTAACATATCAATGCACAAAAGAATAATCATATGGTCAATGAATGTGTTTTATTAATACAATTAATGTGCAGGTAGATAGCTCCTTTCATTCATCAATACATGTATCTTGGACAGAAACAGCAGCTGGACAATGAAGTACACTCAGGGCTAACTATGAAGAGAGTGAGCTAAATTATAACTGGGAAAGAACACAATGCTGCTAATGATACTAAGCTCTTACTCGAAATAAATATTCATATTTTTACTGCCAATATTTTCCAGTGATGTTCGGTGTGTCAAAGTATGGGATAGGTTCATTTTCTTTTTTTAAAAATGCAAAAATTTTAATTTTTTTCAAATAAAATGTAAAAACAATTTTTAACTTTCATCTTTTAAAATTTTGGGTTTCAAGTTTTCTCTCACCCACCTCTTCCCTCTCCCTGAGACAGCAAGCAGTTAGATTATAAGTTATACACGTGCAGTTATGCAAAACATATTTCCATATTAGTCATTCTGCAAAAGAAAACCTAGAAAAATAAAGTATTAAAATATATTTTGATCTGCATTCACATAGATAGGACCATTTTCAAAGAATTACAGTTACAGGTCACCCAAAGGAAAATGGAGAAGTACATGGTGAACACTAGGTTACAGAATATTACTGATCATAAATTGTTCAGAAGTAATATGAAAGAAATTATCAAAGAAATGTAAGATCATTAAATGAGGTGGATCAGTTATGGCTTCAGAGTGAATAGTCACAGAGACATGATAATATGTTCTCTCTCTGGAGTAATGGAAGAACCCATCTTGAAGGCTGACAGGATAACATGAACAAGGTAGACACAAAGATGAGAAATGTTATCTTCATTACAAGGAGTACCTACTTTGTTGAGAACCTAGATCTATCACAGTATCAAAGAACTACTTGTGCACATTTTATCTCCTATATTCAATTATAAGTTCCCAGAAAAGTGCTAAATCTTATTTATTTTTGTCCCCCCCCCCTTTTTTTGGTCCAGAAGTATTTGTATCTCTTTTTTAGAGCACAAGTTAATTACAGTAATTCTGATTTATACAAATAATATTTATATAACCTAATACAATCTTATGTTATCTAAAGCATATTTATTAGTCTTTACTAGGAACTTCTTATTTCTAATTTCTTTGTGGGGATGGTTCATGGTTCATTAAATGACTCTTTTTTCATTTAAATGTTAAATCTCAAGTTTGTAGGTCACATTTCTTCTCTTATTAATATCTTCTTTGTTAGTTTTCTGCTTGTATCAAGTTCTTTGAATTTTCTTAACTTTGTGATTTGATAATTTCAGTCTTTTTTTCATTATTCAGTATTGCTTTTTTTTTTTTAGGTTTTTGCAAGGCAAATGGGGTTAAGTGGCTTGCCCAAGGCCACACAGCTAGGTAATTATTAAGTGTCTGAGACCGGATTTGAACCCAGGTACTCCTGATTCCAAGGCCGGTGCTTTATCCACTACGCCACCTAGCCACCCCAAGTATTGCTTATTATTTAACTACCCCTTTGCATTTTTTCTGGTGGTTGAACATCAAAGTAGCCTCAGGCTGTTATTATCTGGGCAATTCACATTTTACTTGTTTCAGGTCCTGACCCAAGTAACTTCTGGGAGAAAAGAAATGGTCCAGTTAGATGCCAGTCCCTTTTCTCTTGGGCTTGGTTAAAGGTAACAGCACACATCCTGCTCCAGGTCCCCCTATTCCCCAGTTCTCTATTTGAGCTCCACTGTAGCACCAAGCATTGTAACACTGCCCCCCTCCTTCCCCCAGTGAGAATAAGGAGGATAAAAAGTTACAGGTGAGTTCTGTTTCAAACCTGTAAGTTGGCTGGTTTAACCTTGAGAGAGATTGATGGCCAACTGGCAAGGGGGGCTGAATAAGTATGTTAGAGATTAGAAATTAACCTTCTTTGCTGTTATTTCATTAGGCTGTTACCTCATTAGGTTGTCTTAAACTATGAAGACATTGCTTTTTTTTCCTCTTGTGCATGATTTCTATCACAGTCTGAGAATTCTGAGAGGTTATGAGGATCAGAGAAAATGTCTTATACTCCATTTTGGTGGTCAAGTGACCTGGAAGTTACTCCTTTCATCACTCTACTTAGGAGTACAAGATTTTAAAGCTAAAGAAATATTACTCTTCATCTAGTTCAATCTTCTAATTTTTACAGTTGAGAAAGCAGTTCCAAAGAAGCTAAGAGGCTTGTCTAAGATCACCCAGCTTTGAGAAGCAGTTTTTATTATTGTTCAGTCATTTAATCATGTCTGACTCTTGGTAAAAATACTGGAAGGTTTACCATTTTACAGGGACTGAGGCTAACAGGGTTAAGTGACTTGCCCAGGGTCACACAACTGGTAATTGTCTAAACCTGGATTTGAAGCCAGATCTTCCTGACTCTCTATCACCTAGTTGTCCCAGGTAGTGAGGAGCAGTGCCAGGATTCATTTCTAAGCCCTGACTCCAAACCTAATGTTTCTTCTATTCCTCCATACTTTATGCATTAGTAAAACCTTGATTTCTATAGAAACCAGGAAAAAGAAAAATCCTACAACTACTTGTGAATTTGCATCTTCTATAATAATTATGCTAAAATCTTCCCTAAGTTTAGAATTCATTTCTTAAATGTTTTATAAAAAGGAAAGATAAACAATTTATTTATGATTGAGAAAAAATAAGTAAAACAGAATTTTTTTTCTCTTTCACTTTTAAAACAGAGTACATGAACTAGGAATGTGTGTATTAAGTAATGAAAAATTGTACTAATAACCATTTGGTATTGAAAGCCAGTCAAAAATTAGAATATAGATACAGGTTTTGGAGTTCAAATGAAAAATACAGTTTTTTTAAAACTTGTAATATAATTAGCTATTATATAATTTTATAAGAGTTTCTATCTAACACACATTGTATCAATATTGCTAGGTATTATAAAAGATTTTAAAACAAAATGTATAACATTTGGTAATTAGTAGAGCTTAAACAGTACTTACCATACACTCCTTGGTCCAGAAGTAATAAAAATTCATCCACAGCATTGCGCATTTCATACTCAGTAAGATCCAATAATGAAACCACCTTGAAATCTAGTTGTCTTAACAAATTGGTCAATTCATAGACATCTACCAAAGGAGCCTTAAGTTTAGGGTGATTCCAATAATTCATATTCCCAATCAAAAGGGCTACTTTGTCTTTTGCTGTAAGAAAAAAATAATATGGATTGGTTTTAAAACTTAAGGGTTTTTTTCCCTCTCTTTGTAAGATATGGAAACATCAGAACCAGAAATTTCATTAAATGAAATGTAAAAAAATTTTTAAAACACCATCTTTTTTATTATTTTACATAGGAGAAAAATTACATAGACATTATCAAGATTTTTTTCAAAAGCTGAAATTCAAAGAAATACTTCTGAGAAGCAAGTTTTAAGACAGTTTAACACTGAAATGTACTTATTTCTTCCTTTGATGTTAAACTAAATGTTTGCTGAATAAGGACAAAAAACCCCAAAGAATGTTAAGACCTGGAAATATAGCTTACATAATTAAAAACTACATATAACTTTAATTTTTACAAAATAGTTATTTGATTTACAGGAAATGTGTCAATGAATAGGAAAGATGGGAAGGTGATAAAAGATGGGAAGGTGAGAATAATGGAAATGTTGAGAATGACATGTCAAAAAAAGAATAGAGAAGCAGAACTGAGAGGGAATGGGGAAAAGGATGAGGAAGTAAAAAGAAGTACTAAATGAAGATTAGGATGAAGAAAGAACAGAAGACTGCCAAACTTTTTTCTTCCATTTTTACTCAAGGATGAAATATGATTATTTTAAAATGTGCCCTTCAACACTAATAACCCATTGTACTTAGTACTTGCTCAACTGTTCTCCTTAACCACCTTCTTCATTTGATATATCAGAGTGGGTAAAGGGTCTGGTGCGGGTGAGGGTGAATAGTACTAAGACATAAATTGTGAATAAAATTAGGAGAGTATTGGATCTATCTAATAATGATAAACATTGTTAAAACCTTTTTAAAAAGATCACTCTGAATATAACTATGTTTAAATTTACTGATTTATCCAAGGGTGAGAAAAAGTTGCAAGGGCAAGTGACTGAAACAATAACAGGTAAAGGAAAGAATGGTAGTTGAAATTAATGAAAGGCAGTGGAGGTAAAATATTAATAGCATGGTAGCAGCAGATTAAGTGGCAACAAGGAACTGATGTGCCAGACCTCTGGGCTAATAGCCTGACTGACATGCCACCTTCCAGTACAGCTTGAAGTTCATGCTGATCCCTGTCATAGAGTGTAGCTAAGTAATTTATTTATAATTGAATAGTACCTTACAAAGCTTCCAGAGTGTCTTTAAAATAGACATTAATTGATCAAGATATTGATTTAATTTCTAATTTGAAAGACATATTCATTAGATGCCTTCAATATTCAAGATGACTAATTTTACAGAAAATCTCAAATCTTTCTTTACTTTCTTAATACTAAAAAGTCTAATGTCAAACAAATTGTGGAGAGAAAAAACTCCCAAACCCCAGAACAATTAATAATTACAAAGCAAGGGAATAAATCACAAATTTAGGCAAGGGAAAACTATTTTATATTTTAAAAGTCTCAAACTATTCTGTGGGAACTCTGAGTTTGGGCTACTATGTAGTATAGTGAATGGAGTCAGGAAGATTCATCTTTATGAGTTCAAATTTGGCCTTAGATGCTTCACAGCTGTGTAATCCTGAGCAAGTCAATTAACCTGCTTGCCTCAGGTTCTTCATCTATAAAATGAACTGGAGAAGGAACAGCCACTCTAGTATCTTTGCCAAGGAAATTCAAAATGGGGGTCATGAAGAGTTGAACCCTCAGAAATGGAGGCCCACAAGGTTACCTAAGGAAAAGCAAATTGCCCTAAGTCAGGAGAAACAGTAAATAATGCTCCTCTGCTGGGTAGTATTGAGATTGAGCCTGTGAGGGGCTGTTGCACATCCAGCCTGGATGAGAGAGGGAAGGGAGACTTTGTCTCCTCCTATCCCCCTTTCTCCAAAGCCTGAGCACCTCAAAAAAGGTGGTGTCCAATTCAGGTGAGAAATTTTATTAACGGAAAAGGGCAAAATTAAAGAACTGTGAAACACTAAAAAAGCAGCCCCAAAGAGAAGACACTCACAGTAAAGATAGCAAAATCCCAATTTTTAATTTATCTAAGGTAGATATGAGGACTAAGATTGAAACCTGGGAAGCCCTGTTATTTATAACTATTTAGTGACTATGAGACAACTGTATAATATGACAGAAATATAGATTTGGTATCTTATGAATTGAGGTGTTATCATTTAATCCATAATGCTCTGTTCTTAGACAAGTAAGTTTATCCAGACAAGACCTTCTACTGTATAGGAGAAGAACCTTTAGAGCTGGCTCACAGTCATATATCTATATCTATCTATCTATCTATCTATCTATCTACACACACTATATACCTATATACTATACTGTTATTTGCTGCTTGGAGAAAAATTTTGCTGTTGAGAAGAGTGTCTACCTTTATCTTTTCCTGCACTGCCATCTATAGTATCAGGGGAAAATACCTCAGATTTCAGTCAAGGGGAGAAACCTGAAAAAGCTCAGGCTTTTTCCCAGGTAAGGGGGAACTGCTTTTGGATGAGATTGTAATATTATCTCAGAGTGCAGACAAAGGGAGTAGATCTGGAAAAGCTCTGCTGAGGGTTCTGTTTTGCTGAAATAACTACCATTGCCTTGGAAGCGGGGCAGAGAAGTGACTCCACCATCAGGATGGCAGAGACCCTGAAAGATTTTGAATTGCTGTGCACTGTTCCTGAAGGAGACATCAAGGTCTGAAATTTAGAGTTATGATGTGTTTTCTACTAGTGTACCTCTGTGCTATGGAAGGGACACTGTTGCCCACAGACACTGTGTACTCAGAAGACTATCCAGTGTTTAAAGAATGTTATGTTTAATTAGTGTTGTTTTGTCTTATGTTTAGCAAATGTTTTTGATTAAGAGGGATTTAATGAAAAAAGTGCAAAAGAAGATGGCTTAGCTCTACTAGAACTAAAATTATATTATAAAGCATCAGTCATCAAAACTGTTTGGTATTGGCTAAGAAATAGAGTGGTGCATCAGTAGAATAGACTAGGTGCAATAGTAGGAACTGATTATAGCAATCAATTATAGCAATTTGGGTTTGATAAACCCAAAGAGTCCAGCTATTGGGATAAAAACTCTCTCTTCAATAAAAAAACTGTTGGTAAAACTGGAAGTTAGTATGGATGAGATTAGACCAACACCTCACACCCTATACCAAGATAAGATAAAAATGAATACAGGATCTAGACATTAAAAAAAACATTATAAGGAAACTAGGAGAACAAGGAATAGTTTACCTGTCAGATCCATGGAAAGAGAAGCAGTTTATGAACAAGGAAAAGATGGAGAACATGATTAAAAATAAACTAGATAGGGGTGGCTAGGTGGCACAGTGGATAGAGCACCAGCCCGGGAGTCAGGAGAACCCAAGTTCAAATCTGGTCTCAGACACTTAATAATTACCTAGCTATGTGGGCTTGGGCAAGCCACTTAACCCCATTGCCTTGCAAAAAAAATATACATAATTTTAATTACATTAAAATAAAAAGCTCTTGCACAGACAAAACCACTGTAACCAAGATCAAAAGAAATATAGTAAATTGGGAAACAATTTTTACAACTAATATTTCTGACAAAGGACTCATCTCAAAAATATGCAGAGAACTGAGTCAAATTAAAAAAAAAGACAAACCATTCTCCATTGACAAATGGTCAAAGGATATGCAAAGGCAATTTACAGGATGAGGAGATCAAAGCAATTCATAGTCATATGAAAAATTGTTCTAAATCACTACTTATTAGAGAAATGCAAATAAAAATATCTCTGAGGTACCACCTCACACCTCTCAGACTGGCCAATACAAACAGAAAGGACAATGATCAAAGTTGGAAGGGATGTGGGAAATCTGGGACACTAATACATTGTTGGTGGAGCTGTGAACTCATCCAAACTTACTGGAGAGCAATTTGGAATTATGCCCAAAAGGCAACAAAATTGTGCGTACCCTTTGATCCAGAAATACCACTACTGGGTCTATACCCTGAAGAGATTATGAAAAAGGGTAAAAACATCACCTATACAAAAATATTCATAGCAGCTCTGTTTGTGGTCAGAGAAATGGAAACTTAGGGAATGTCCATCAATTGGGAATGGCTGAACAAACTGTGGTATATGTATGTGATGGAACACTATTATTCTATTAGAAAGCAGGAGGGATGGGAATTCAGGGAAGCCTGAAAGGATTTGTATGAACTGATGTTGAGCGAGATGAGCAGAATGAGAAGAGCACTGTGCACCTTAACAGCAACATGGGAGTGATGATCAACCTTAAATGGACTTGCTCATATCAACAGGGCAACAATCAGGCACAGTTTTGGGATATCTGCAATGGAGAATGCATCTGTATCCTGAGAAAGAATTGTGGAGTTTGAACAAAGACCAAAGACTTTCTATGTACCTTTAATTTTTTTTTAAATTGTCTTATTTTGTAATTCTGCTATATCACACACTATATGTTTCTTCCTTAAGGATATGATTTCTCTCTCATCACATTCAACTTAGATCAATGCATACTGTGGGAATGATGTAAAGACTAACAAACTGCTTTCTGTGGGTGGGGGGGGGAGGGAAGCAAGATTGGGGGAAAAATTGTAAAACTTTCTCTTCAATATAAATCCTTTCTAAAATTAAAAAAGAAAAAATAAATAATTTTTAAAAAGAGTTAATGATATTCTCTTCCTACTTCTTTTCAGAACTGTGTGGGTTTCAAGAGAGTGGAATAAAATATAATATCAGATTTTTTTTGATGTTTGATTAGTTTTACAGCTGTGTCCTGATTGAGAGAAAAATTAACACCCCACATGTATTTGATTCACAATATTTAAAGTCATAATTACATAAAATATGGTAGTTGATTCAAGTTCAATAGAAATATTTGGTATGACTTTGAATAATGCAACCACTTCTTGAAATTCCTTATTTACACTAATTGGGACTTAGCTATATTAATTTTTTTTCTTTTATTTCTTTGTCTATTTGGAGGCAATCAGGGTTAAGTGGCTTTGCACATGGGTCACACAGTAGTAAGTGTCGGAGGCTGGATTAGAACTCAGGTTCTCCTGATACCAGGGCTGGTATACTATCCATGGGGCCACCTAGCTGCCCCTCTTTTTCATTAAAAAAAAGTTTTTTTAAGAGATGACTCTCTAAAGCGGGAAAGAAAAAAAGAGATAAATGAAAGCTACATAAAAAATAGAAGATTAATAAATGAATTTTAAAAATACCAGTTACTCTGTAATCTAGGCTAATTTTTAAAATGGGAAACAGTGATGGGGGCTCAAAAACTAAAATCCGAGTAGTAGAAACACAACTCCCTTAAAACAGAAGAGGGTACTCCTAGGACCTTGAGTGTGAGTTGTAGCAATATAGACATTCCCCCCTTTGGGAACTCCTGACTTACTTTTGTAAGTTCAGGTTGGGTGAGAGAAAACCAACCCAAAGAAAAACAGAAAGGAAGATTGGATGCAATGGCTTATCATACCAACACAACATTAGTATTATCCCTTCCCAAGAACAGTATGCAATCATACCTTCTCTCACATGCATATTAATTTTTTAAACTCATTAAAATTTTTTTTAACTCTGAATTCTCTTCTACCTCCCCTCCCCTCACCCACTAAGCAAACAAGAAAAACAGAACCCATTACAAACATGTATAGTCAAACAATAAATCCCCATAATAGCCATGTCCTTAAAAAAAAAGGTTTTGTTTTGCCATCTGAGTATATCACTTCTAACTGGATGTGGTAGCATTTCATATGGAATTTCAGTCTTGACCTATCCATCAGTTGCTTCCCATTATATCTAAGTATTATAATAATAAAGTTTTCAACTCATTCTAACTCTCGTACCAGTGTTTCATCTCTCTTCTTCCTTTCACTGACAAATGTCAATGAAGAGTAGGCTACGTATCTGGAAACAGATTGATGGCACGACCAATCTTAACTTTGGAAGACTGATGATGAAAGTGAGGCAATGGACTATAGGTGTGGAAAGCTGTAGATATATTTAAGACCATCGATATTACCTCCAGTTTGTAATTTTCTTTGTTACAAGAAAAGGTAGAAAGAAGTAGTTACTGGAAAGATACTTTTTAAAAAATTTTCATCACTAAATCTTATATAATTTACATCTGTATTTCTTCATTTCATAATCCTCTCTTCAATTTGCAACTTAACTTGTGACTACAACTCTATAGAAATTTTTTTTTTTAGTTTGGCAAATGGGGTTAAGTGGCTTGTCCAAGGCCACACAGCTAGGTAATTACTGAGTGTCTGAGGCCAGATGTGAACCCAGGTACTCCTGACTCCAGGGCTGGTGCTCTATCCACTGTGCCACCTAGCCACCCCTAGAAATATTTTCTTAATGCTCATTAATTAGTTACCTCCTCAGTGATTTCTCTGCAGTATCTGACAATGCTAATAACTTGTCAACTTCTAGATAATCTCATAGAATGAAAAAGTCAGAAAAGGTCTCAGACTTAGTGTGGACATTTTTAACCTGGTATCTCTGGAAAGATTTCAGGGGATTCTAGAATGTGGACGGGGAAAAAAATTCATTTTTATTTTCATTTATCTCTAGCTGAAATTTAGCATTTCTTACAGCTACTGAAAAAAACAGTTTTCTAAGAGGAGGTCCAAATGTCTAATCCAACTGCTAAAAGATTCCATGATACACAAAATTTAGAAACCCCCTTTTCTAGTCTAACCCATTCCTGAATGGGAACCTCCTCTACAATGCCACAGAAAAATAATCATGCCCAATGTCATCCTATGATTACCAAAACACCACCTATTACTTAATCACTTCCTTCACTGGCTTTCCCTCTTCCCAAGTCAACTCACCAATTCCCAAAATTTCAACTATTCTATGCAGATGCCTCCTAAATTTCTTTCTCTTGTCTTGAGCATTCCTCCTAAGCACTAGAACAGCATCTTTTTGTAGTTCAGTCATGTTTGACTCTTTGTGATTCATTTGGGCTTTTGTTGGCAGAAATATTGGAATGCTTTGCAATTTCTTTCTCTAGCTCATTTTAACAGATGAAGAAACTGAGGCAAATAGAGTAAAGTGACTTATCCCAGATTAAAACTAGTGTCTGAGACCAAATACAAATTCATAAAGAAGATTTCAAGTCCAACACCCTGTCCACAGTGCTTATCTACTCTGCATCTGTAATTACTTAAAAGATGGACCTGGATCTCTTGCAACTACCTCAAATTCAATACATCAAAAATTGAATCTAACATCTTTTCCCCAAATACTCCTTACTCCACTATTTTTTTATTGTGATTATTCCCCACCCCCCAAATCTCTACCCTAGACTCTCTTCTCTCTTTCTCTCTCTTTTTTTAAGGTTTTGGTAAGGCAAATGGGGTCAAGTGGCTTGCTAGGTAATTATTAAGTGTCTGATGTGGGATTTGAACTCAGGTACTTCTGACTCCAGGGCCAGTGCTCTATCCACTGCGCCACCTAGCTGCCCTCTCTTCTCTTTTCTAAGATAATCTCTCACTTGACGATCATATTAGTTCTCATGGATCAATTATGTTTCTCAGGTAGATTTATTCAGCAACAGAGTCTCTCTCTCCTCAGCTCCAGTCCTATATCATCTAATGCCTACTAGACATTTTTAATATTATTTCAAATATATCATGTCCCAAACAGAACTCCTTTTCTCCCAATCACACTCCTCTTCTGAATTCTCCTAATACGTCAAAGGCATCTTCATCCTTCAAGCTACCAAAGTTCATAATATCAGTGTCATCTTCAACGACTCTCTCGCTCATCCCATATATCCAATCATTTGTCAAATCTTGAAATTTCTTTCCCTTTAACATGCTTCTCACAATACCTATAAGTCACCTCCCTATTCAGGCCTTCTACCATCTCTTGCCTTGATTCTTGCCATGGTCTTCTAATTGGATTTCTTGTCTCATGACTCTCTTCACTCCAAGTCATTCTTCATACAGATGTCAAAGTGTTAAGTTAGTCTTATCACATACATCCCCTTTTCCATCCTTTATTTGGCATTTAAAACTCTTCACAGATACAGAAGTCTTCTACTTGCTGTTCCTCTCTAAATTTATTTTATAACTAACTGTATGCATCCTCTAGCTTTTTATTGAATTGTTAAGTTCCATCAAGGTTAAGATCTTTTTATCTAATACAATGCCTAGCACTCTGCTTATCATAGTTACTACATAAGCATTTACTTAATTGAACTGAATATCCTGCATAGCCTTCCAAAAGAAAGCCACCATTACCCAAGAGAGTTAAGTATAATGATCCACACAAACAACATGTGGGTCAGATTTGATCACTCTGAATCATTTATTGTTGTTGGTTTTCAATCAGTCCAACTGTTTGCAACCCCTTTTAGGGTTTTCTTGGCAAAGATACTGGCGTAGTTTACTACCCCCTTCTCTAGCTCATTTTACAGATGAGGAAATTGAGTCAAACTGGGTTAAGTGACTTGCCCCACATGAGATAGTTCAGAAGTATCTGAGGCCACACTTGAATTCAGGTTTTCCTGATTCAAGGCCTGATGCTCTACCCTCTGTATCACCTATCTGCCATCTTTTATCCTTAGCCATATAAAATATATTTCTCTCATTATTATAAGTAAAGTCTATAACCTTGTCCCTTGAAAACAACATTCTATAACATTCTGCTTTACTTCATTTGGGCGATAGCCACACAAATTTTTTGTAGCAGCAAATTTGTTCTATCATAACAAAAAAAGAGTTATGTAGTGTTTCTGGTGCTAGTGGAATTCTGCATTTAAGAAAAATTTAAAAAACAACTAATCTAGATATATGTCACTGAGACATACTAGACATGTTTAGAAATTTCAAGGAGAGTGGTATCAGAACTAAAACTATGTTAATTATGCCAAAAATTTGTTTCTATGATACAAAGATGACATATATAAAAATATTTCATTAGTATTCTAAATTAGGTTACATATAAAACTTCTTTAAATATAAAATGAACCAACTGTTGGTCATAATTATCCTTACTATAATAAAAGCAGCTGCCAGGTTTAAATGTTTTAAATATCTTATTATTACTATGATATGTTCTTTTTTAAAAGTTTTTTAGTTCATTGCATTATGTTTCACATAACATTCTAAATGAGATCCACTATCACCCAAGAAAGTTCAGCCTAATGATCCACACAAAAAGAAACAGGTAGGAAAAAATATTTTTTGCTCAAAGTATGAAAGCTAATCTATCAGTACTAATACCTAGACTCATCCCAGAAGAGGAAGAGAATAAGCTGCATTGTTTTTGGGAAAGTGTGCAATGTTTTCAACATCTTAAGTTGAACCTTTAAACAAAAATCATTTTCTTCATAGTACTATTGTTCTGGCACTGTTATATTTGAATCATGAAATATCATATGTCTGAAGAGCCCAAACTGCAGATGAGTCAAAGGACAGTGGAGAGATATTGTGGGCAAGAGATGCACAGTATATTGCCAGTAATGACCTGGATACCAGAAATGTAACAAAATTTATCTTTCATGAATTGGGCGATCATGCAGCAAGAATGAAGAGGAACAGCTCAAGGGTTGACCTGGTATTCACATAATACTAGAAGTGAGCCTCTAGCATTTTGAGTAGATACCTTCTTATCTTCCCTTCTTCCTCCCCACAACCCTCCACTATGGAAGACTTTTAGAAGGACAGAGATAAGACATACACAGTTAAGCTAAGAAAACAGATAAATTGTGAACTACTCTACTGAAGAGAGAAACAACAATTGGATCATTGATATATTTAAGTATGATGATCACAAAACAGAGGGCTATATATAGTATTTAGCCCTCTGTTTTGTGATCATCATGCTTAATATATGTATATGTGTACAAGTATATGTACAGAAATATACACATATGCATACATAAAAGGGCTTTACTCACCAAAAGGGCGGTCAGTTGATTCATCTTCAATATCTGTTTTAAAAAAGAAAAAAGATATTGATTATGAATTATATTTTTCACAGTGCTGAAAAACAATTCAAAAATGACTAATTTTTAGATACAGTTAATCTTCTCAGTTATGAATATCTCATACAAATGAAGGACTAAATGGTGTTATATTGGGCAGAGGGGTATTACCTCCTAGTCAATCAGCATCATCTACTATACTTGGGGAGAGGGCTTGCTTCATGTTAAGGTTTTTGCCTACTTGCTTATTACTTAGCCCACTTTACTTTCTTTACTCAGAGATATTCTTTTGCTTTTTTCTTCTCTAATTATGCAAATTTCATCAAAATCTTCTAGGGAGATTTTAATGGTTGTTCTTGATACTTTGTAAATTTCAAATTAGGTACTTCCTACAGATCTATATCTATTCCCAAGTTCATAAGCAATTCAGTTTGTTGAGCAAGGGAAATATAATGACTCTATAGCTTGAGTAACCTTATTGAGTTCCTCTTGAGTTCCTTTTGATTTTGTGCCTGGGTTACAGGAACAAGTCTCTTGTTCTGAATCCCTCCTTAGCTGATTTATCTTAAAGATTAGAGTCCTATCCTGAAATCTAATACTAATAGCTGGCTACTTGAATCTTGCTTTTTTACAACTCCCAGATAATGACTCACTAACTTCTTGGACCTAAGCCTTTTAACTTTCTTCCAAGATTTCTTTGAAAGATAATATACGTGAAATAACTTGGTTTTTGCCACTCTCTTGGTTATAGGATCACAGATCTAGAATTGTAAGGAAGTTCAAAAGTAATCTAGTCCAATCCTTCATTTTATAATTAAAGAAAATGAGGCCAAGAAGAACTGGATGGCTTGACCACAGTTACTTACAAAGGTACCAAGAACAGAATTGAGCTTCACATTCATGTCCCAAAACTCCAAATCAGTGGTAATTCTACTGTCATGTTGCTATACTTGTATTCTCAATGTCAAATAACATTTACAATCCCCTAAAATTTTTTTTCCTACTATACTTCTATGGCTCTGTAATGTCATCCATGTGGAAAAATCTATCTTTGCAACCAGCATTCAAGCTCTCCCATAAATCATTAATTAGCAATCAACCAAGAGTAGTAGGGGCTTTCCTCTCTCTCAAAACAAATACAAGAAAACAAAGGGATGATAAGTATTCATTTTTTAAAATCCTTCAATTTTATTAAAATACTGCTCTATTTCCTTTTCTGATCATATGTATATGATGATTTCCTTGGCCCACTTCTCTTTATACTTTATCCAGGGGTTCTTACCTTGAAGTACACAGTGCCTCCCTGTCCAGCCTCCCCTCAAAGATTCCATAAATAGACTTCAGGAAGTTATCCCAAATATCTAAATTGTTGGCAAATCTTGTCATTTCTATACAACATCACTCATACACAATCCTTTCTTTCTAATCATACAGCCACATCTCTAATTAAGCCCCTCATTTTCTGTTTTCTGGACACATATCCATTCTAATTGATCTCACTCGCTAGAGTAACTCCCCATTCCAATCAAATCTCCACTAACCTGCCAAGATGATTCATCTTAAGTGTAGGTTTGAGTATGTCAAACTCCACTTAATGAACTCCAGTGACTTGCTATTATCTCTAGGATAAAACATAAATTCTTCTATTTGACATTTAAAGCTCTTCATTATCTACCTTTCCAGTCATACTTTACTCCCTTCTATGCACTGTCACACAAGTCTATTTCCTGATCCCTCCTTGCACAGAATATTCCATTCTCACTTGCTCTCTCTACATAAGTTGACTCTCACACCTGAAATACTTTGCTCCTTCACTTGTCTCCAACAATCAGCTCAACCGTATCTATTCTAGGTTTTTTCCAAATTTTCATATTTTTTAAATTAAAATTTGTTAGCATCAGTTCCAAATTTTCTTCCTCTTCGATAGAGAAGGCAAAAAAAGTCAAAGTCCATTACAAATAGAAAAGAAAATATGTGTCATTCTGCACTGGGTCCATCCCCCCCATCATTTCTATCTGGAGGTAAAGAGAATGTTTATTGTGAGTCCTTTGAAACTGTGTGTGGTCATTATGATAATTAGTTACTGAGTCTTTTCAGAGGTGATCTTCTTCACAATATTGTTACTGTCCAAACTGTCTTCTGGTGTATTCACTTCACTTTATATCATTAATACAAATCTTCCTAGGTTTTCCTGAAACCATCTTCTTAATTTTTTCTTACATCACAACAGTATCCCATGAGATTTATATACCATTACTTGTTGTCATTTATCAAAAGTTAGCCATCCTCTAAGTTTCCCATTCTTAACTACCCCAAAAAAGAATTGCTATATGTTTGTACCTATAGGTCTTTTCACTCTTTCTTTAATGTCCTTAGGAGTACATACTTAAAAATGGTATTGCTGTAGCACAGAATCTACACAATTTATTAGCTAGACATTGTTCCAAATTGCTTTCTAGAATGCTTGAGCTAGTTCACAGTTCCACCAACAGTTCATTAATGAACATGTTTTTCCATATTTTCTGAAGTATTTTTTTTCCTTTTTGTAATCTTAGCCCAGGGGTGGAGAACCTTTCTTCTGCCAAAGGCCATTTGGATACTTATAACAACATGGGTGGACTATGTTTAGTCAAACATTTAATTACTTCACCCCTAAAATCAAGTCCCACCTGTGATTGCCTAGGCAATACCAGACCAATTCAGTCTGCAGGCAGGAGTTCCCCCACCCCTTTTAGCCAATTCAATGGCAGTGAGGTGTTATTTCAGTTATTTTAATTTATATTTCTCTAATAGTGATTTTATTTTCATATGGCTATTGATAGCTTAGATTTCTTCCCTGAAAACTGCTTAGTCATATCCTTTGACCATTTATCAACTGGAGAATATCTCTCTTAATCTTGAAAGTCTCTTTCCCACACATTTTAAAAATGAGTCCTTTAACAGAGAAATTTTTTACAAAAATTTCCTGTTTCCTCCTTTTTTTCTCATTTTAGCTGCATTGTTTTATTAGCACAGATTTAATATTACGTAATCAAAATTATCCATTTCTCATCCTTTGAACTTTTTTCTCTCTTGTTCATTCATAGACTTTTCCTCTAGTTCTGACAAGCAATTTTTCCCCTGCTCCACTAATGTGCTTAGATCACCCTTTGTCTAAATCATGTACCCATTTTTTGAGCTTATCTGGATATGTGATGTTAGATGTAGGCCTATGACTAGTTTCTACCCTTTCTACTTTCCAGTTTTCCCAAGTTTTTGTTCAATGGCTGAGATCTTTGAATTTATCAAACACCAGGTTACTGTGCTCATTTGCTTCCATAAATTGTGCACTTAATCTATGATGCCAATTAACTTTTCTTACCCATTACCAAATTATTTTTAAAGCAATTATGGCTTAGTGATATAATCTGAGACTAGGTAATGCTCAGTATTGCTTCCTTCTCATTAAAAAAAATGGATTACTTTGTTATTCTTGAATTTTTGTTTTTCCAAATGAATTTTATTTTTTCTAGACCTATAAAATAGACCTTTGGTACTTTGTATGATATAAAATAAGTGAATTAATTTAAGTAGCTTGCCATTTTTATGATACTGAACTAGCCTACTCATGAGCAATTAATGTTTTTCAGTTATTTACATCTGCCTTTATTTGTGAAAAGAGCTTTTTTGTTAATTGTGTTTAAATTGTTCCTGTATGTCTGGCAGGTAGACATCCAAGTATTTTATACATCTGCAAATATTTTAAATTTAATTTCTCTATCTCTTCTTGCTGGATTTTGTTGGTAATATATAGAAGTTTGGATAATTTGTGTGAGATTATATTAAATCCACTCAATTTTGCTGAAGTTGTTAATTGTTCCAATCAGTTTTTAGTTGACTCTTTAGATTATAGCAAATCATCTGTGAAAAATGAAAAATGTTGTTTCTTCTTTGCCTAAACTCTTTGCTTAAATTTCTTTCTCTTGTCTTATTGCTATAGCTTATATTTCTACAATATTGAATAGTAATGGCGTGATGGTCACTATTGATATTAATGGAAAGGCTTCTAGCATATTACAATTAGACAATATTGTCTCTTCATTTTAAGTAGCTATTACTTATTTTAAGGAGTTATTTATTTCTATGCTTTCTTAGTGTTTTTAAAATTTTAAACAGATTGTTGTACTTTATTGCTTGTTCTTCATCCAAGGAAATTTTTATTATTTGACTTAATTATCTTTACAGTTTTCCTAATATCGAACCAGTCCTGTATTCCTAGTTATGATATATTGCAGTATTCTTCTTGCTAATATTTTATTCAAAAATTTTGCTTCAAAATTCATTAGTTAAATTGGTCTCATTTTTCCTTCTGTTTCATTTCTCCTTGTCTTGGGTGTCAAGATCTATTTGAGTCTCTGAAAGAATGTGGCACGACCTAGTTCTTAAGGAGTTTTTTCAAAGAGTTTAGGTAGTATTGGGATTGAAAAAAATATATAATTTGTTTTTAAGTCCATGCAGTCCTAAGTAGATTTTTTGGTTTTTTTCTTTTAAATTTGAGAGTCCATTTATGGCCTTTTCAATTCCTTTTCTAAGACAGGGTTGAATATCTAATTTCCTGTTTTGTTAATCTGCGCAAGTTATATTTCTGTAAATATTTACACATTCCACTTACATTGCCATTTGGCATATAGCTAGGTGAAAACTCCTAATAATTTTATTTTTTCAACAGATTGTAAATCCACCTTTTTCATTTTTGATTAGGGTAATATGGTTTTCTTCTTTAAAAGTCCAATTAATTCCTTATCTATTTTTCCCTTTAAAAAATAGTACCTAGAACCTGGAGCCAAGATGGCAGTGTGAGGGCAGGAATTCCAGGAAACTCATCCAACAAAAAAACTTCAAAAGCCATCAAATTATGACTCTAGTCAAAATTTAGAGGACCAGAACCCACAGAAAAAATGAGTGATGTGATTTCCCAGGTCAAGACAACTTAGAAGATCCGCAGGAAAGGTCTGTTTCACTGGGACTGGGGGTTGGAAAGAGCCGCAGTTCAGCCGTGAAGCAGCGGAGCTGGGCCAGAGAAAACCTGTTCCAGTCTTCTAGGAAGAGCATGTAGGATGGCCTAGGTCCCTGGGGACACCTGTGTCTATGGCAAAAGGGGCAATTTACAGACCTCTAGCCCAGAGAATCACTGGGGATGATTAGAAGGAGCAGTGAGAGGACTTTGAAGTGCCAGAGTGAGCACAGAGCCTGAGCTGGCACCACCTAGAAGCAGCCTCATGGGGGAGAATCTGCAGTCACTGAACACTTCCAGAACACGCCGCCCACAGACAGTAAGGGGATAGGGAGAGACTGCAGAGGTCTCACAGGAATCTGCTATTTGCCCATATTCAGATCCAGGTCGCAATCTGGGCTCCCATACTATCATAGAGGAGCAGGGACCCTCCTCACAGCTCCAGGGCAGAGAGGAAGTCCTGTGGTCATCCACAGACCAGATCCAAGGCCAGGAGAGCAGTCAGAGTCTCTCTTAAGACCTTGAAGGAATTAAGGTAACTGTGGGGTGTCCTAAAAACATCCCAATGCTTTGGAAATGTGGTAAATCAGTCATAGGCTAAGGAAATGAGAAAACTATAGAAAAAAGAACCTGATTACTTGGGACCATGGAGGATCAAAATACACATTCAGAAGATGATAAAGTTGAAGCTTCAGTATCCAAAACCTCCAAAAGAAATAGGAAATGGGCTCAGGCAACAGAAGAGCTCAAAAACAGATTTTGCAAAGCAAGTAAGGGAGGTAGAGGAAAAATTGGGAACAGAAATGGTGATGCAGGTAAATCATGAAAACCAAGTCAGCAACTTAGTGAAAGAAATACAAAAACTATTGGAGAAAATAACATGTTAAAAACCAGTTTAGGCCAAATGGAAAAAGCAACCCAAAAGGCAAATGAAAAGAAGAATGCCTTAAAAGCAGGATTAGTCAGCTGGAAAAAGAGATAAAAAAATCTCTCTGAAGAAAATAATTACTTCAAATGTAGAATGGAGCTAAAGGAAGCTGATGACTTTGCGAGAAATCAAGAAACAACAAAACAATACCAAAAGAATGAAAAATAGAAGAAAATGTGAAATATCTCATTGGAAAAATAACTGACCTAGAAAACAGATCCAGGAGAAAGAATTTAAAATTATTGGGCTACCTGAAAGTCATGCCAGGAAAAGAGCCTAGACTTCATTTTTCAAGAAATAATGCAGCAAAATTGTCCTGAGATCCTAGAAGCAGAGGGTAAAATAGAAATAGAAGGAATCCGCCAATCAGCTCCTGAAAGAGATCCCAAAAGAAACACTGCCAGGAACATTATAGCTAAATTCCAAAATTCCTAAGTCAAAGAGACAATTCAACAAGCTATCAGAAACAAATAATTCAACTACCATGGCTCCTCAGTCAGAATTACACAGGATTTGACAGATTCTACACTAAGGGTTCGTAGGGCTTAGAATATGATATTATGATATTCTGGAAGTCAAAAGAACTTGATTTACAACTGATAATCAACTGACTAGCAAAACTGAACATCCTCTTTCAGGAAAAAAAGATGGACTTTCAAACTTTCCTGTTGAAACAACCAGAGCTGAAAAGAAAATTTGAACTCCAAGTATAGAACTCAGGTGAAGCATAGAGAGAGGATGGATGAGAAGTATTAATTAAGAGGAACTTAATGATGTTGAACTGTGTGTATTCCTGCATGGGAAGAAGATACTGATAACTCATATGAATCTTCTCATTTATAAGAGCAGTTAGAAGGAGCATATATAAGGCACAGGAGGAAATTGAATATAATGGAATAATATAGTATAAAGATGGAGTCAATAGATATTAAAGAAAAGTACTGGGAGAATGGGCTGAGATATTTCACATAAGAGTCAGAAAATGCTTTTGCAATGGAGTGGAAGGGGGAAGGCAAGAGGGAATTTCTCATCAGAAATGGCTCAGTGAAGAAATCACACACACACACACACACACACACACACACACACACACACACACTTAATAGGTTACAGAAAAATCTATCTTACCCTAGAGAAAAATGAGAGGAAAGGGATGGGATAAGGGGGACAAGGGGAAATAGGTGATAGAAGAGAGGGAAGATGGTGGGAGAGGGTAACCAGATACAACACACTTCTGAGCAGGGACAGGGTGAAGAGAGAGAGAATAGAATGAGAGTGGGGAGGAATAGATTGGAGAGAAATACAGCTGGTAAAAGCAATTGTGGGAAAAGATATTGAAGCAACTTCTCTAGTGGACTTATGATAAAGAAGGCAATTCAAACCAGAAACAGAACTGACATAGACTTAAGTACACTTTTTTCCCCCTCTCACTTTATTTCTCTTGGGCTTTTCCTTTTATAGGGGGAGGGGAGGTTTATGTTTACTTTCACAAGATTATTGTAATAATATAAAATAAACCACAAAAAAAGAAAGCAAAAAAATAGTACCTAGTTTTATCTAATTTTTTTTTTCCTTTCAATGTTCTTAATCTCTTTGATTTTTAGGATTTCTATTTTGGTGTTTAATTTGGAATTTTAAACTTGTTGGCTTTTGAGTTTTTTAGTTATATGCCCAAACCTGCTTTCTCTCTTTTACTGATTCAAACATTTAGAGATGTAAAATTTCCATTAAGCACCGCTTTGGTTGCATCTCACAAACTGTATTTAATCTTTAATAAAATTACTCATTGTTTCTGTGACTTGTTCTTTACTCACCCATTCTTTAGGATTAGCTTTAAATTATACAGTGTAATTTTTATGCACTGTGATCAGAAAAAAAAAGATGCATTTAACATTTTTTTCTTTTTGCATGTTTGCGATTTTTATGTCCTACTTTGTGGTCAATTTTTGTGAAGGTGCTGAATATAGTTTAGAAAAATGTACACTCCTTTCTGTTCCCATTCAATATCCTCCATAGAGTTATCAAATATAATTTTTCTAAAATTCTATTTAACCTCTTAACTTTGTTCTTATATTAGGATTAGACTTGTCTAGGTCTGAGAGGGGGTACATTGAAGTGCTCGACTTTATTTTAATTGTCTATTTCCTCTACCTCATTTAACTCTTAAGACTTTAGATACAATGTCTATACATTTTATTATTGATATTCATTGCCTATGGCACTGTTTAAAAAATGTATTTTCCCTGTTTATTGCTTTTAATTGGCTCTATTTGTGTTTATGGCCTTTAAACTGTGCGTATCTATCCACTTCCAATGTGTTTCTTGTAAATAACATATTAATGGATTTTTGGATTCTGATCCATTCTGTTATTTTCTTAAATTTTATGTGTAAATTCATCTCATTCATATTCAAGGTTACGATTGCTTTGTATTTTCCCCTTCATCCTATTCTCTTAACTTTTTCTTTTTTTCTTAGTTTTCTTTAACAGTCTGTTTTGCTTCTACCACCTCCTTTAATCTATATTCCTTTTTGTTCTCCCTCTTTTTCTTAACTTCTTATTGGGTAAGACATGTCTCTACCCAACTGTGTAAATATTTTTTTCTCCTACCTTGAACCAGTTCAGTTGAAAGGGTTATTCAAGTGTCACTCATTCCCCTACATGACCCTTTGATCTGTCTGATATTAAAAAGATGACTAAACAGAATCAGCTCTGTTGAATCTTTTAAAGAATTTTATATGATCTTAACACATGTATTAAAGACACCTCATTGGAGGAGTTTTCAAGCTGCATTTTGTTCTATCAAATTAAAAGGTTTTCTAAGTCATAGTAAACAAGACAAAATACTATTTATTGTCTTTATGCTATTCAGTCAATTATATAACTTCATAAATATGTATGTAGTCTATCATAAAATATCATATGTAAAAACTTATATTTTATTCCTCTATTTTCATAAAGTCCTTGATAAGACCATAAAATCACTATTAAAAATTAATGATTTTTGGGGCGGTTATGTGGCGCAGTTGATAGAGCACTGGCCCTGGAGTCAGGAGTACCTGAGTTAAAATTCGGCCTCAGACACTTAAAAATTGCCTAAAAATGCCAAAAAAAAAATTAATGATTTTTCAGAGAGAAGAATGTAAGTATCTTTTTTTTATTTTTATTTTGCAAGGCAATGGGGTTAAGTGACTTGCCCAAGGTCACACAGCTAGGTTAATTATTAAGTATCTGAAGCCAAATTTGAACTAGGGTCCTCCTGACTCCAGGGCTGGTGCTCTAGCCACCTAGTTGCCCCAAGAATATAAATATATTTCAGTAGTGACTGCTTCACGTTGACTTTTTTCAGGAATAGTAGTATTAATGATTTTTCCCCACAATCATTTGCTTCTTTCTCAATTTAAAATACCTTGATTATAGATACCTCATTAAATGCCCTCAAAAATATGTTGTGATCATTATCTTCTCTGTGCATACTTTATTTGGTGAAGCTGCTTTTACCATCTTTGTTTTCTTTTACATTATTTCTACTAAGTCATGGAGAAATTTGGAAGTGTGATGTTATAATTCAAGTGTGGTAGTTCAGTTAATACTGATGGAGAAAAGTTCATTGTGGAATCTGAGTGGTATCTTGTTTCTGGTTTCATAATTGCTTAGGATGACTTAATTTAATTGGGACCTCTACATTTTCTGTAAACCTATTTTCTCCCCATACAACACCATTTTATGAAGTGATACTACTCGTAACTTATTCCCATAAAATGTTTTTTGGTTTTTCTGTCATTGCTTTGCAAGGAAATCAACTGTCTGCTTAGCAAAATGATTTCTACACTCTTCCAGCTTCTTCCTTGTGGCACTTACATTTGCTTTATATCAGTGAAACATCTGTAGTTTGTCCCCATGCGATTTTTTTTTATTTCTTAACAATAGTAGATCTATTTTGAGAATATAATCTCTTTAATTTTTCCATTTTGGAAGCATCCACAATAGTCAAGAATTTCTGTATAACAATGCTTAGGTCACATAACCTCCCTGGTTCTCTGTAAGTAAAATGAGAGCTGGACTACATGGCTTCTGAAGTAACTTCCAGTTCTAGAATTAGGACTGAATTTCTGTAATAGAATATATGGTTACAGTTGGAGACACAAAAGAATTTCTACTAGGAATCTCAGTAGATAACAAAAATTAAATATAATGCTCTATTATGGGATTATGGGAGATACCAATAAATTTCAGTTCTTACATGAAGGAAAATATAAGGAATAGAATTAAAGTAAATAGATTTTCTGTTTCCACTAATGATAGGGAAAAAAGAAGCAAATAAACAGAATAAGGAGAATTTGGAGTACTCAATAGGAAAGTTTCCTGACTAAAACGTTATCAAATAATAGAAGATATTACTATGATAATTCCTTACCACTTACAGACTTGAAGTGAGTCTTGATTAAAAATTAATTACAATACATAATCATTGAGAAATGTAGTGTGTCTCAAGCTATTAAAGTTTAAAACTGCTCTAAGACATTCTGTATAACAAAGATAAAAAATAAAGAGGAAACTTTAACTATTCAGTGATAAACTGATCTATTTAGACCAATCTCTTATGTTCAGCTTTATAAGATGATTTTATAAGTTTAGTTTCAGTTCTTTTCTGAGCGACCATTATGCCAAACATTGTGCCAAAAAACACAAATTCAGGGGTGCTACTGTTAGTTCATCTCATTAAATCACCTTTTACCTCAGATAAAGAACTTATTAAGACAAACTACTTCAGGTAAATCATCATCAACTAAGTAGGCATTCAGAGAACAATCCTTTCTGATCCTAAACGCAGTTCCATTAATGGCTTCTGATAGTCATTTAACACAGAATGCTCTCTACCTGGTGAGGTCAGGATATTCTCTACTGGACTGTTCAAATGAGATAAAGAACCTCTGCCCACTACAGCCTAGTATGGTTATTGTTCTTTTCTTCTGGCAGTGTCACAGTCAAAACACTGGACTCAGTGGAAGACCTGTAGTTTTGCCTCAGATATTGACTGGCTGTAAAAACCTGGATATTCCTGTAACCAACTCTCTCACTTCAAATTTTTCATCTGTAAAATGAAGTTGATAACAGCATATATCTGGTAGAAAAGTTAAAAGGACCAAATGAAATAATTTATCTAAAGGCATATACAGTTGTTAAAGTTTTATTATTAATATCAACTGCCAACTATTCTAATTGTTATTAAAATGAGAGCTCATAGGATAATAGATTTAGAAATAGAAGGGAGGTTAGAGGTCATTAAGTTCAATATACTTATTTTACAGATGAAGAAAATGAAATTTCATGAAGCTAAATAACTTTAATACTAAGTATTAAAAAGAAGATTTGAACCTGAGTCTTCCTGATTCCAATTTCAGCACTCTAGATGATATCTTGGTATCAAACTGTTCCAATATTTTCTGCAACACATAGATTAAACTAAAGATTCTAAAGGAACTAAAGGTTCCTTTTTTCCTATAGTTTCAGTATTCTGAATACTAATAAAGATATTCATAACATTAAGCTATAATTTTTAGCTGATTTGGTCACTTAAGATATTTTAGAATAATTTTAAGAAAATGGTATTAAAAGAAATCCATATTCACTAGGCATTAAATAGTGGATAAGAAAGCTGACTTTGGCATCAGAAAATTTTTTCTCTGATAACTACGAGCTATGAGAATAATTGATCCATTCAGTGATCCAGACATTTTTTCTTTTCTTTTTTTTTTTCTGAAACTAGGTCATCCTGTCTCAAACAGGCTAGAAGGACAGAATTACTCACAGTCTCAGCTCCACACTAATCAGTATGAGAACACTGACCTACTCTGTTTTTCCAACATGGGTAGGCTCTCCACTTCTTGGGCAGTGTTTCCCTATGAACAGGGGCTCATTAACTGCTGTGGACATCAAATTTGCTTAGCCTGTTGCAGCTCAGAACTCCTGAGCTGCTTTAGGGGCAGCCTCTTTGGTGGCAGGTTACCACTCAAGGTGGGCAACTTCCACTATATTGATGGAGAGAGATTTCCAGAGAGCTGAAAATTCTTTAAAAATTCTATGAAGTAATAAAGTTGATATGTTTGTGGGTTTTTGCTGAATAACATTTTTTAAACTTTCTTTTAAAATCTTTCTTAGAGGATGTCTTTTTATGTAAAGAAGGGATAAATTAGAAATGAAGATGTTATAAAGACAAAAGATATCAGATAAAATAAGATTAAAAATCTATACTAAACATTTAAAATCAGAACTTCTACATATAAATAGTTGAAATTAATAGTGTTTTGTATTTGTACTACTTACCAGGATGCCCAAGATTATTTAATTCATCTATAATGAAATTAAAGAAGCCAGGTTAACTTTATTGTCATTTTATCAATATTACTCCAAAGTTAATAATACATCAAAAAAGTAGGTTCTAAAAAAGAAGCTATATAGTTCTTAGTTTACAATTTTCAAAGGACTCAAACGTGAGGAACTCCCTTTTATTAAAGGGAGAGAAGAAACATGTTCTACTGATGCCAATTGTGGTTTCCAGCTAATGGTCACTCTTTTCTTGAACTTCACAGTTTTCTCAATGTTTGTCAATTAAATATAAAAACCAGAATTATGAGAGGTTTTGACGGCAGATTTGGGAATATCACAGAATTATAGCTAGAAGAGACCTCTGAGATCATATGATCCAAAACTTTCATTTTATAGATGTGTAAAATGAAGTTCACAGAGGTTCAGTGATTTGTCCAAGATCTAAAAAGTGTCAGAGCTGGAAATCATCCAGGTCTTCTGACTCCAAATACAAAACTCTTTTCACTGAAAGAATAGAAGTGCAAGTTAGTTTACTGGCTTGCCTTTAATTAAAAAATTTTTTAAAATTTAAAAAAATTACTGTGGGAAGAGCACTCACTAGCTCTGGACTAGGGTTCAAATCACACCAAAGACATTTGTTAATTATGTAACCTTGGAGAGCTTTTAACCTCCCTGAGAATTAGTTTCTCTTTCTGTAAAATGATGGAGCTTGATGAGATGATCTAGGAATTCTCTTCCAGTTCTAAATTTATAATCCTATGACAATATACAAGATTTGAAAAAAAGATTTAATTATAGTCCAAACTTAATGACAAATGGTTGTTGAAACAACATATGAACTACAGGGAGTACAAATTCTGTAGGTAAAAATAAATAAGATAAAGCATCCAGTAACTATAATATATTATTTATAATATTTCCAGTCACTAATTATTAAAAAAAAAACTTTTAAGTCAAAATTTATTTTGGGAAGAAAAATTGGACCCTAAGCTTTCTACAGACACTTTGGGTTTAATTTTATATTATGTCATTCTTAGAACTTTTTGAATAATTTTTTGCAACATTATTATTCATGGGATTTAAAGGAGAAAATCACGAATAGTACAGGATGAGAAACTAAAGGAGGGAGTACCCTACCTTGATGAAATCACAGATGAAAGAATATATATTTTTAATACGTTGATCACTCATTATTTATAATATAGGCATTGACTAATAACTAAATTATATTAAAAAGAATTCAGTAAAAAGGAAGGTAAAGCAAGATGACTGTTTAAAGATCACCTTGTATTACTAAAGATAATGATAACTAGTTTATATCGCAGAGAGAAAACTTCTGATACTGTTATTAAGCATGCTAGAAGCAATTTTAGAAGACCAACTATATTCATTAGTAAATTCTAGAAATCATGCAATTCATCAGCAAATACTTTCTGATGAGACTCCGTCGGGTAACTTAAGCTCTTTTGTTGTATAATAAACATTTAATGACTGTCAGTTAAGGATCTTTTTAAGCTACTAGGGAATCACAATTCACAAAGTGTAACTTAGAAACAAGAACTTTATAGTCTATATGTCATTAAGCATAAAGACCCCAAACAATTATAATGATGACTAAACTTGGAAAAGTGAATTATCATTCCAATCTGAAATATTGTGGAGAAGAATTAGACCAGTAGAAAAACCAAGAAACACAAAGAAGTGATTATGATTTTCTTAGTACACCTTACAGATTCTAACAATTCTAGGTAAGTCTGAGAGGCAGGAACTGAAAAAAATACTTGCTGAACCAAACCATATTTTTCTAATAAAATGGCACTATGCTAAAGATTATTGCTTAGATTTTACATTTAATAATAGCAATTGAAGTAAAATACTTATTCAAATAGCTTATCTTGTTTAGTTCAAAATGAAATTTAAAAACCTTTTATTCTCAAATAGTACAAGTCAAACAAAATTGTTTAACCATACACATATGACCACAAACTTGAAACATGAAATCTGAGAAATTTTTTTCATTTCAGAGGCATATTATTATGGGAGAAAGAGATCAAAGAAACCAAACAAATATTTAGGAAAACAGTTATTTCTACCATCTTGGGATCTTTTAATATTAAGGATATAAAAACTTCAAGAAAACACTTGCAACTCTTATGCCATTCACTTAGGAAAATTACAAGTATACTAAAGATTAAATAGCTGCATGAATGTACTGTTATATCAGAGTCACAATGTTTTGGGGTTCTTTTGCAAGGCAATGGAGTTAAGTGGCTTGCCCAGGGTCACACAGCTGGGTAATTATTAAATGTCTGAGGTCACATTTGAACTCAGGTCCTCCTGACTCCAGGGCTGATGCTCTATCCACCATGCCACCAAGCCATCCCCTAGAGTCACAATGTTTTGAACAGTTTACAAAATTCCAAGAGGAATTTGAAATAAATATGGAACATCCTTTAATCAAAATATTCTTATATTTTATTAACCCACTTATAGCTAGTATTTTTTTCTGTCACTGCACTCACAATGTATCTACAGGCAAGCCAATCCCAATAATAATCAGCATGCAGAATATTTTACTTTCAAAACCAGAGTATTATACTACCTTCAGTGCACTCCACTGCCTCATCTGTTCTCCCTTGTTTTAGAAAAAACAAATTTGAATGTATTGTAATTCATGTTTTTAGGAAGGGCAGGAATCAAGTACATAAAAACAGAAATACTACAGAAAATGTTTTTGTTAAAACAACATATTAAAATGTCAACATTTAGTGTTAATATTTTCTATGTCTATGAGAAAATAATTAAAATAGGACTACAAAAATACATAAATCATAACAGCTCTTTGATATTTAAAAACAGATTTCCATTTCCTTATCATAGTACTTTCATTAAAAATTCTCCATTAACAATATTTTTCTTTTATGTTTATATGTTAAAACTTGAAACAGAGAGCTCATTCTATACACATACTTACCTACACATGTAATACCTACATATACAGTACTGACTTTGATTTCAGTGCCATACTCAGAAAACAGAACCCCTTAGAGAAATTTCTTGGTTTCAACAATAAAAGCAACAAACTTTCAAATTTAACATGAGAACAAATAGAAGAAATCATAACTGAAGTACCAGGACAAAATGACATTATCTAGAATTTACTCATTAAGGTTTTATGAAGTATCCTATTAGCTGCTAGAAAAGGAGGTATTAAATGAAACTCAAAAGATTCCTATCAATCAACAACCAACAAGAATTAAGTACATGCTATGTTCCATTATAGGTGCTGGAGATAGAAGTAAAAAGACTCAAGTAAGTGCTAGATGAAGTAGTAGCAGTAGTAGTAGTAGTAGTAGTAGTAGTAGTAGTAGTAGTAGTAGTAGAAGAAGAAGAAGAAATAAAAATAGCAGAATGTTGATGTAGAACTTTAAAATTTGTAAAGTGCTTTATAAATATTATTTCATTTTTATCCTCACAATACTGGGAGATAGGTGCCATTAATACCCTCATTCAACAGATAAGAAAATAGAGGCAGATAGAGGCTAAATAGGACTAAGAGAAGGACTCTGAGGAGATGAAGAAGCCAATACATTCCAGGCATGGGGAATGACCAGTGCAAAAGTATGGAGACAGGAACATGGTGATCAGGCTGGCTAGACTGCAGAGTATGGAGGGGGCTAGATGGTAGAAGGCTTTAAGAGCTAACCAGAAGAGTTTCCAGGTTATCCTATATACAAGAGGAAGTCTTTGGAGTTAGTTTAGTAGAGGTGGCCCAGGGTCCAATCAGTACTTAAGCATCAATCATGATAGTGGTAGTATACAGGACATATTTGAGTAGTGGGAACTTGAGACAGGGGAATCATTTAAGAAGCTAATGAAATATCTTTAGGTGACAGCCTAAGATGGTAGCTGTGTGAACAGAAGGACAAGGTCAGTTATTAGAGATGTAGCAAAGTGAGAAATGATGGATATGTACAGAGTTAGAAGTCTAGGAAAATGCTGAGATTATAAACAGGAGACAATGGAAGACTGTTGGTAATTTCAACAAAAAATAGTTAAATTTGTAAGAGAGGAGAATTTGTGGGAAAGATAATAAGATCAGTTGTACATCCTCTCTGCCTTGAGGTTAAGTTTAACAACAATTTACATGAGACATAAGAAAACTGGACCTGGGCAAAAAACTGGTCCTTTATTTGGATGCCTATGTTGATAAAATAAATTTTGTGAAATAATAAATTTTGAAGTAAACCTTTGCTTACAAAAAAATAAAATGCAATTATGCAAAATCAATTTAATGAGCTAGTTATTTTGAAAGGAAAAGAAAACTACTTTGAACAATTCTGGTTACTTAAGAGCAGATGAGCTTAATTTTACAATGTATATTATTTCAATTATCAAAACAGTACTGCTTACCTATGATGATTTCTACTTTCTTGCTATCTTGATTATCATGATCATTATATACATGACACCAATAAGTTCCCTGATGCTCCAAATCGACATAAGGCACCTATATATAAAAAAATGACACAAAATTAGTTCCTTAGTTTTAGACTTAATTAGAACAAAGCAGTAACTACTAATAAGAAGGAACAAAAGTAATTCTCTAACAAGATTAGGTAATTTCACAAATTTCTGGATAAGACTGTCACACTTCCTGGCTATGAACCAGTAAAGGACAAAAAAAGTGATGCTGATATAAAATCATATTATTTAATATTCTGACTGTATGCCCTGGAAAAAGCTTTAAGTATTCAAGTATAGCCCTATATAAGAATCAATAAGTATTCAGAAATACTTTCAACAATAGTAATTAATTATCAGATAGGAGGTGGAGAATCAAAATGTCTTTAAAATCAAGAAAGCATTCACATGCACTTTTATTCTCATGTACACTGCAATAAACTGTTTACAAAAAGAATGAATAATATTTTCCAAATATAATTTCCCTACCATGTATAACTTTTTTGTCCCATGTGTTATTGGAAATCCATTTCTGAACCACTGATAATGAGGAATAGGGCTTCCAATAGCCATGCACTGTAGAACCAAAGTGTCACCTGGACTCAACTTTTGGGGTTTTGGTTCAATACAGAGTTGTAATTTGGTTTCACAGAAGCCATCCACACTTCCTTAAACAAAAAGAAAAAAAAGAATTAAAAATAAATGATGTGTATTTACTAGTTTTAAATAAAGTATCAAAGTTTTCCTTTAGATTTTATGATTACTTTATATTCAAAGACATATTCTACTTATGTATATATCAGCTTTTGGGGATTAGGAAGAGTGACAAAATATATAATCTTGCTATAGTAGTTTATAACATCTCTATCTTTAGTTCACTGTCAGAACACATCTAGAAATTAGTGAGCTATTAACTCTCCTGTGCGATTTTGGTTAAATTAGTTATCAAGGTTCTTAAAAACCAGCTTCAAGAGTCCATCTCAGTCCTTTCCACTTGTCCTCAGCACTACAGTCCCTATGCCTTCAAATGCTAAAAATCATAGTCACAATAACTAAGGTACTGGGTTTATGTATTTTGGCACAATTTTTAGGTTACAAATTTATAAAAATATTAAGTAAGTTAGGGCCAAGGAACCTATGGCATACTACTGAAAACCAAGTATCATATGGTAAAACCACATTTATTAAAAGATGAACCTCCTGGAATCTTCAAGTATTCATTAACATTTCAGGACTGGAAGAAACCAGTAGTAAGATTCAGTGCAAAAATTACTGGGTTTGGATTCAGTTGATCTGTGTTCTGATATGGGTTCCTGTCAAGTTATTTTTGTTGACTCTGCTCAAGTTACAACCTTTCTGAATTTCATTTTCCTCCTCTTTCAAATGATTAAATTCTATCAGATGACACTTCTAATTCTTTATCAATGAACTATGATTCTAAAAGGATACCTGGCAAAGCAAGGAGCAAATAAATATAAGCTAGAAGAGTCCAAAGTTCAAAATTATATCTGACATGTCATGATTTGCCACACACAAGGAAAGGAACAACACAGCAGTATGGACATATTTGTAAAAAGTCATTTTTTTCCCCTTGTAAAAAAAAAGTGTGAGAAATGAAAGGGGTTTAAAAACAGACAAATCAAAGAGAAAAAAACAACAGCAGGGCCAATGACAATTAGAAGCAACAGTTGGAGCATAAGAAAACAAATATAATTGAGGGAAATCAGAAACAAAGCCACAAAAAATTTACTCTGTCATATATCTCCAAATCTTTAAATATTCAAGATATCCCTATTCTCTGTTTATATGACAATGGGGGAAGGAGAGTAAAGAAAGCATTTGTGGTACAACTTAATGACACATGAAGACATCAGTAAGCCACATAAAAGACATACCAATCAATACTGATCAACAGTGGGACTGATGCTAAACCAGATTAAAGGAGAAATATTTAACAAAACAAAAATACAGTAGAACACTGATAATGTTGATATTTCAGTTTTCTAAGTCAATTTGCAGACTAGAGGGACATTTAGGTATGGTTTAATGGTACCCCTTCTCATCTGAGTTTGACACTAATGACCTACAGCCTGGGGTGGAAATGGGGGAAGAACAGAATTCACTATATGTTACCTTACTTACAGATGTTTAACTTGAGTATCAATTAGTGAATTGTATCCGATATATATTTTAAAAGTCACCAGCTCCAAACTATTCCTTCTTGACACTAGGTCGAATCTCACCCTCCTCCCCAACTAGGAATTTGGACTCAATCAAGCCTTCACCTCATGTTCAGCTTACCTGTTCTAAATAAATCATGTCATCTGCCTATCCCTCCCAAGGCTCCTTCATGTTATCTTCACCATTAGAATGTTAAGACACAGAACATTCAAGGCAGAACTCTGCATAGCAGATTCTGCAATAAATTATGTAATTTTTTTTATGAATTGAGTAGGAGATCAGAACATTGAAATAAATTTAATTACTGCAGGTTTTGCAATCAAATGGAGGGAGATCATATGTAACAGGAGATACTTTCTATATGATATCTTCTAAGTTATAAATTTTCTTAAAATATAAAAAAGTGTTGTAGAGGATTTATCTGAACCCAAATGACTGCCTTTAATCTCATTTTCCTAAACATTTGCAATTTTTAAAGAATATTATTGGCGGGGAAGCAGCTAGGTAGCACAGTGGATAGAGTACCGGAGTCAGAAGGACCTGAATTCAAATATGACCTCAGACACTTAATAATTACCTAGCTGTGTGACCTTGGGCAAATCACTTAAGCACATTGCCTTAAATAAGTAAATTAAAATAAAATGTATATCATTAATTAGCATGCCAAGAATTCTAAAGAGATAGTTCTGAAGAAAAATTATTAAAATAATTGAATGTAAAATGTATAATTTTAAAATGAAAAATAATGGCAATCTCCCCTAATATATATATATATGTATATATATACATATATATATATATATATCACACATACATGCAAATTTGTGCTGATTATTTACAGAAAGTATTAAAATCAACTTCAATACAAGCTATTTTAAAATTGCATGGCTTAGCATTCCCCATGTGACAAATGGTCAAAGGATATGCAAAGGCAATTTACAGATGAAGAAATTAAAGTGATCCACATATGAAAAATTGCACTAAATCACAACTTATTAGAGAAATGCAAATTAAAGCATCTCTGAGGTACCACCTCATGCCTCCCAGAATGGCCAATATGACCAGAAAGGACGATGATTAATGTTGGAAGGGATATAGGAAATCTGGGACACTAATGCATTGATGGTGGAACTGTGAGTTCATCCAACCTTTCAGGAAAGCAATTTGGAATTACTCCCAAAAGGCAACAAAAATGTGCATACCCTTTGATCCAGCAATACTACTGGGTCTATACCCTAAAGACATTATGAAAAAGGGTAAAAACATCACTTGTCAAAAATATTCATAGCAGCCCTGTTTGTGGTGGCAAAGAATTGGAAATTAAGTGTATGTCCTTCAATCGGGGAATGGCTTAACCAACTGTGGTGTATGTATGTGATGGAACACTACTGTTCTATTAGAAAGCAGAAGAGATGGGAATTCAGGGAAGCCTGGAAGGATTTGCATGAAGTGATGCTGAGTGAAATGGGGGGGTGATGATCAACCTTAATGGACTTGCTCATTCTGTCAGTGCAACAATCAGGCACAATTTTGGGCTATCTGCAATGAAAAATACTATCTGTATCAGAGAAAGAATTGTGGAGTTTGAACAAAGACCAAAGACCTTAATTTAAAAAAAAAAAAGTTAAAACTGATATCTTATTGTCTGATCTTTCTATCTCTTATACTTTATGTTTCTTCCTTAAGGATATGATTTCTCTCTCATCACACTCAATTTGGATCAATGTATACCATGGAAACAATGTAAAGACTGACAAATTGCCTTCTGTGGTAGTGGTGGCGGGGGGGGGGGGAGTAAGATCAGGGGGAAAATTGTAAAACTCAAAAATAAATAAAGTATTAAAAAAGTTATCTTACTATATAATTTTGCTATCTCTCATTCTTTTATTTTTTTCTTCCTTAAGGATATGATTTCTCTCTCGTCACATTCAACTTAGATCAATGTATACCATGAAAACAATGTAGACTAACAGACCACCTTCTGTGGGGGGGTGGGGGGAGTGAAGCAAGATTAGGGGAAAAATTGTAAAATTCAAAATAAATAAAATAGTTCTTTTATTTAAAAAAAATTGCATGGCTTATCTTCACAATGTTTCCGATTTTTTATTATCTTAACATTTACCACAAAATCTCTAAAGTTTGCAGCAAGAAATACTATGTTTAAATTCACTAAGATGTGTACACATATTTATTTTTAAAATTAAAATTAAAATTTTGCTCTCAGTTTTACCAATCATTATGTTAATCATTTTATTTTTCTACTTAATTAAAATCTTCCAAGATTTTGAGAGACTTAAAATTAAGTAGTGACAAAGAATTACAAATATAGGATAAAAGCATCTATTTTAAAATGTTTCAACTTTTATTCTTGTTTAATTTCTACTACTTCCATTAAAAAATGCTTATATCTATTATCTTTCTAATATATACTGTATTTTTTGAAGTAATCCTTTGCTTCAGGACTGAAAGATTAAGAAGAATCTTCTTAATAAATTTTCTCATCTGATCATTAAAGCAATCCCATAAGTTATTATCATCCTCAGTAGCTGTTAGGTAGTACAGTGAAGAGACTATTTCTTAATAAATGAGTTTTTATTAAATTCCTACTCTGTGAGAGGTATTGTGCTAAGTGTTAGGATACAAAACACTAACCTTCAAATTTTTTATTCTCCTAAATAATGTGAGTTAATGATCACATAAGTGAAGTTATGTATACAAGTTATCCACTGGGGTCAGTAAAATACTAGAAAGTAGAAACTATAATGGGCAGAGGAAACTAGTGCTGGAAGTGATCTTGCAAGTCATTTAGTCCAGTCATTTTGCTGATGAGGAAAAAGGTTTAAACAGGTTTTGTGGTTTCCTCAAGGCCACAAAGCTAGTTAGTTGGATTTCTAGGATTTGAAAACAGGTCTCTGGTATCCTTTCTATTGAATCATACTGCTTTTGAAGTAATTTAAAAGAACTGTATCCTACTCATGGTGGCGGCATATGAAATTTGTTTATATCATAATATCTAGGCATATAATCTATATGGACGTAAGCCTAAAATCTATTTAATTTGTTGTATCTAGGTATAGACTGTATACTATAATCTAGGCACTGATCACCTACCTGGGTACTACTAAATCAGAAGTAAGGTACAAAAGAGTTACGGACAATAGAATGAAGGGTCTACGTCACTAAAGAGATGACTTACTGGGATAAGAAGTTCCCTCCCAATGGTAAGGCATCTCTATTCTGTCTTCATCCTGCTCAGTTTGGAAGCAACCAGATTTTCACTTTTGTAGAAGGGAATGAGGGCTGCCCCAATGTGATAATCATAGACTTTGGCTTTCTAACTGCATATTTGGCATCATGAGGAAAATGACTTAAAAGTTCATTTTTGCATCTCTATACACCCTTCCCTTTAGTCTCTCTAAGATCCTGGTTCAAATTTTTCCCCAAATATCTATTAGTCTTATGACCTTGAGTTAGTTTCCCAATCTCTCAGCCTTAGTTTTAGCATTTAGCCTGGCTCTGTTAAGTGCTTTACAAATATTAACTCATTTGATTTTCAGAAACTATTATTACCCTCATTTTATAGTTGAAAAAACTGAGGCAGACAGAGTCTAAGTGGTTTGCCCAGTGTCAAACAGAAAGTCTAAGGTTAGATTTGAATTCAGGTCTCCTAGACTCCCAACCCAGTGGTCTCTGTACTACCTAAGTGCCAATGAGGATAATAACTTATAGGGTTGATATAAGGATCAAATGAAAAAAATGCACATAAATCATTTTACAAATCTTAAAGTACTATGTAAATGTCAGCTTCATCATCATCATCATCATCATCATCATTATTTATTATTGTTGTTGTTACCTGTTATGTGTAAAACACTGTTAGATGGTGAGATATGAAAATAAAAATGGCTATCCTCATGGAGCTTACAAGTTAAACAAATTTAAATAAGATTAAGTATAATGAGATAAGGGCAAAGGAGAAATTCAAACAGAGTACTTTTCTTTAATTTTTAAAATTTTCTTTAATTTATTTACACATTACTAAAATATTCTTGTTTAAGAGTAAAATAATACCCCTCACTCACAAAAAATATAAAACCTCATGAGAAATAAAATGAAAGAGAAAAAAAAATGTATTTCAGTGTGTGTCCTGATACCATCAGCTTTGTCTTGGGTGGATCACATTCCATCATAGAAATTGCTTCCAAATTGTTCTACAGTTGCTGTTGCTGATTGTAACTCCCCACATCCATTCCTTCCCACTACCATCTATTATATTTTCTCTCTCCTTTCACTCTGGCCCTCTTCAAAAATGTACTGTTGGGCAGCTGAATGGCGCAGTAGACAAAGCACTGGCCCTGGGGCCAAGAGACCCCAAGCCCATATCCCACCTCAGAAACACCCAGCAACCACCCTGCCCTGTGATCCTGGGCCTTCCAATCCCACCACCTCGCAAAAAAGTAAAAAAGAAAATGTTATATCTGACTACCCTCTCCTAAGATCTACCCTCTCCTCTATCACCCACATCCCCTTCCCCTCCCCCATCCCCTTCTCTCCTTTTTCTTCTATGTGTCTATACCCTATTGTGTATGCTGTTTCCTTTCTGACTCATTTCTAATGAGAATGAAGGCTTCCTCATTTTCCCCTTGCCTTCCCCCTTTCCATACCATTGCAAAAGCTACATGAAATCTTTTACATGAAATATCTTAGCCTATTCTACCTCTTCTTTCCTTTCTCCTATTGACTCCATCTTTTACAATATATTATACCTTCAAATTCAGCTCTCTCCTGTGCTCTGTCTACATATGCTCCTTTTAACTGCTCTAATAAATGAGAAGGTTCATATGCATATTATTAATATCATCTTCCCATTCAGGAATGCATGTATTTCATCATCATTAAATTCCTCCTAATTTACCTTTCAATTGAGTCCCGTACTTGAAGATCAAACATTCTGTTCAGCTCTGGTCATTTCAACAGGAACATTTGAAATTCCCCTTTATCACTGAAAATCCATCTTTTTCTTTGTAAGAGGATGTTCAGTTTTGCTGGGTAGTTGATTCTTGATTGTATTCCAAGCCCTACAAGCCCTTAATGTAGTTCCTGCTAAATCCTGGGTAATCCTGAATGCAGCTCCACAGTATTTGAATTGTGTCCTTCTGGCTGCTTGTAATTCCCTCTTTGACTTAGAAGTTCTGGAACTTGGCTATAATATTCCTGGGGGTTGGCTTTTTGGACCTCTTTCTGGGGGAGATGGGTGAATTCTCTCAATTTCTAATTTACCCTCTGCTTCCAGGATACCAGGGCAATTTTCCTATAGAAATTCTTTAAAAATGAGGTCAAGGCTCTTTTCCTGATCATGACTTTTAGGTAGCCCAATAATAATTTTTAAATGATCTTTCCTTGGAGTGGCTAGGTGGTGCAGTGGATAAAGCACCAGCCCTGGAGTCAGGAGTACCTGGGTTCAAATCACTTAACCCCATTTGCCTTGCAAAAAAACCTAAATAAATAAACAAACAAATAAATAAATGATCTTTCCTGGATCTGTTTTCCAGATCAGTTTTTTTCAATGAGATAGTTCACATTTTCTTCTAGTTTTTATTATTTTGGTGTTGAATTCGTGTGTCTTGATTTCTTGCAGTCATCAGATTCTTTTAGCTCCATTCTACATCTGAAGGATGTGTTTTCCTCAGAGAGCTTTCTTATCTCTTTTTCCATCTGGCCAATTCTGCTTTTTAAAGCATTCTTCTACTCAATAACTTTTAGAACTGTTTTATCCACTTGACCTAATGATTTTTAACATATTTTCTTCAGCATTATTTTGGATCTCCTTGACTAAGCTGCTGACTTTGTTTTCATGTTTTTCCTGCATCTCTCTCATCTCTTTTCCCAATTTTTCTTTGATTTTCAAAATCATTTCTGAGCTCTATCATAGCCTGAGCCCAACTTCTATATTTCTTGGTCTTTAGATGCAGAAGCTTGGACTTTCTCATCTTCAGTTTGAGTATTTTGGTCCTCCATAGGACCAAAGTAATTGGCTATTGTCAGGTTCTTTTTTTTTTTTCCTGTTTACTCATTTCCCCAGCCTGTGCCTGATTTTGGGGTGCTTCCTGAGCTTGTGAGCATTATTGGGACATCCCCACAAGGACTTCAGTGTGTGAGGCTCTGACTGCTCTCCTGGTCTGTTGAATGGCCACAAGTGCACCCCTCTGCCCCGGGGCTATTGGGAGGGGTACCTGTTCTGTGTGGGGCCCAAACTGTGACCAGGGTTTGAATATGGTTAAATCTCCAAAATCCTGTCCCAGGGACAGAGGACAGACCTAGGCAGTCTCCCTGCACTCCCTTACCTTCCATGGGCTGAACACTCAGGGCACAGCTATTGAGCAGTTCCTGCTGGGCAAATCTGTAGGCCTGCTTCAATTTCCTGGGATCTGGGCTGTGCTGAGGGATGGAGGGTCATACTGGCCTGGGCTTCACACTCACTGTGGCAGAGGTCTCCCTGTTGATATTCCAAGGTGTGCTTGGTGCTCCCTGGGGTGCAGGTCAGGAAACTGCTTCTGCTGCCAGGAACCGGCATTCCCAGGCATCCTGGGGCTGTTCCCAGAAGGCTGAAGTTCCTTCACTCCGGTACACTGCTGCCCCTCAACCCCATGGAGCAGAGCCTTCCCACTACTTTCCCAGTTACCTTGGGCTGGAGAATTGCCTCACTGGATCTTTCTGTGGGTTCTATCTCTTAAAAACTTTAGTTAGGGCCATAATTTTAAGGTTTTTGAAATATTTTGGACAAAGTGCCTAAGAGAAGTTGTTCTTCTGTTGCCATCTTGACTCTGCCTCCCAAACAAAGTACTTCAACATAGTTCTTTGCCATGTTACCTACCTCTACTTCCAGCCAAAGGAAAATTATCTCCATTAAGTTTCAATATAAACTCCGCTTTGGCATTTAAAGTTCTTTACAACTAGGCTCTTCTTTCCCTTCCAGTTTTCTTCAGTATTAATTCCCCCCCATGCATTCTATGGTTAAGCCAAAAAAGGCCTACTTAATGTTCTCCATGCTTCTGTGCACTGGCTGGCCCCATGAAGCCTCTCCTGATCTCCTTAGCTGTTGGTATCTTTCCTCCCAAACTGCCTTGTATTCATTATGCACATGTTTTATGCATACATGACCATATATATGTATATGCTATCTTATTAAACATAAGTTCCTTAAAGACAGGGAATGTTTCCCTTTTTTCTGACTTTAAATCATCAGCATTTAGCCCAGGGCTGGCATGTATATACTCCTGTCTTAACTTCACTTCATTGTCCCTCTTTTCCTTTAATATGCAAATTCAGGCATCATCTTTTGCCTGAAGTCTTTCCTGATTCCTCAACTGCTAATGTCTTCCTCCCAAACTACATGTATTTAATATTTTACTTACATATATGTGTGTGCATGTGTGTATATATATGTATATTTATTTTATTACTTTAAATTTATGCTGTATTGGTTTTTATATGTACTTGATGTTTCCCACATTAGAATGAAAATTCTTTGCTTACAGGGATTATTTAATTCTCTGAATTTTTATTTCCAACAAAGGTTCTGGCACATATTGAATGACTGATGCTATCTAAGTTACCATCCACATGGTTTGTATCTGAGAGATGGTCTCTTTAATGATCAAAGTCCCTTTGATATTTTGGTAACTAAACCTTTGTCAGGTAAAGTCCAAGATAAATGCTTTTTTTTGCATTTATCTATGAGGTTTTTACGCCTCTATACATGGTCAATTCTTGTGAATGTGGCATATTCAACTAAAAGTTAGGCACACTCCTTCCTATTCCCATTAACTAGTCTCAATATTTAACTTCTATAACATTCTATATTTTTAACTTAACTTCTTTCTTATGGGGGGGGTTTAAATCTATCTAAATATGGACAAAGTAAATTGAAATCTACCACTATTATTGTTTTACTCTATTTTTCCTCCCATAATTCATTTAATTTTCCTTCAAGAATATGGTTGCTATGCTATTTAGTACATATATGTTTTATATTGTCTTTGCTACCTTTTAGCAAAATGGAGTTTCACTGTTCATCTCTTTTAATTAGGTCTTTTTTTTTTGCATTTACTTTGTCTGAGAATGATTGCTACCTTGCCTTTTTTTAAATTTCAGCTAAAGAGTAATATATTCTGTGCCAGCTCCTTATTTTAACTTGGTATGTATTTTTTCTGTTTCAAGTATGTATCTTATAAACAAGATTGTTAGATTTGGTTTCTTTTATTAGGTTTTTTCATTTGTAAGGCAAACAGGGTTAAGTGGCTTACGCAAGACCACACAGCTAGGTAATTATTAAGTGTCTGAGACCAAATTTGAGCCCAGGTACTGCTGACTCCAGGGCCGGTGCTTTATCCACTACGCCACCTAGCCGCCTCCTTAGATTTGGTTTCTAATTCATTCTGCTATTCTCTTCCACTTTAATTATGAGTTAATCTCATTCAAATTCAGTTATGATAGGTCATTGTGTATTTACCTCTATTCTATTCTTATACTTCCCTTCTCTCCCCCCCCTTTAAAAGTCTGTTTAGGGGGGCAGAGCCAAGATGGCAATGTGAAGGCAGCATTTCCCAGGAACTCCTTCCTCAGGGAACTCCAAAAGCTGTCAAATTATGACTCTAGCCAAAATTTAGAGGGGTAGAAACCACAGAAAGACTGAGTGATACATTTTCCCAGTCCAAGATAACTTAGAAGTTCTGTAGGAAAGGTGTATTTTACCAGGACCAGAAGTTGGAAAAAGCCCGGTTCAGGGCAGCCCGGGAATAGCTTAAAGGGGTGGGGAGAGAATTCAGCTAGACCAGAATGAATGTGGAGTGAAGAGCACTGGCTGCAGAACCTGCAGCAAGAATTGGGAGAAACAAGCACCTCCAGAGCACAGTCCACAGATGGTAAGGGGGCCAGGGGAGAAGGCAGAAATATCTCTGCTCTCCCTGGGGGCAGGACTCTGCTGTTTGCCCACACTCAGATCCAGGTTGCAGTTTGGGCTTCCATACTAAGATAGCCCAGCAGGACCCCTCCTTACAACTCCAGGGCAGAGGATTAATGCTGTGGTCATCTACATATCAAAGCACAGGCAAGAGTGGGGTGTCCCCAAAAAAGAGTCTGTTTATTTTTGACTAATACCTCCCTTCATGTAATTTTTCTTTTATTTCTATCTTTTTCTCTAGTCCCTTTCCTTCCTATTTCTCTTCCTGTCTTGCCTGTCATGTCTGATACTCCTGACTATCCCTTCATTTTGAAAACTCATTTTTTTCTTAGCTTTTGTGATACCACTCTCTCCTGAATCTCTCCTTACATGTTTGAGTGTTTTTTTTTCACTTAGTTCTCTTTGCTAGATGAATATCTGTGTTCTGCACCCTATGCATGGATGTATTTTACTATTTTTTTCCTTTTGACTCTATGTTCTCTTCCAGGGACATAATATCCCATGAAATAATTTATCATCTCACTGGAAATGACTTCCAGATCTGTACCTCACATTTTCATCTCTTTTTTGAGCTCCAATATCCCCTCACTAGCTTCTAGATTCTTCACTTAGATGAGTTAGCATTCTCAAATAGCCTAGATAGTAATTTCAAATCCAATTTCCCCATTTCTTTTGAAGATTATCTTTCCAGTCAATCAGGTCTGCAAGCTTGGATTCATCACAAACTCTTCATTCTCTCTCATTATCCCACATTCTATCAATTGCCAAACCTTTATCATTCTTTCTTCAAAACATCTCTTGGAATGATCCTCTTCTTTCTTTCTATTCATACAACTACTACACTAGTTTAGGCTGCAATCACCTCTTGCCCAAACTATTATAAAAGACTAGAATCTATTTTTCCTGCCCATTTTTCTACTCTTTCCAAACCAAATCTTCCATGGGTAACAAACTGATTTTCTTAAGAGTTCAGATATGATTATTTTTCTTTTTTGCCAAAACTTCAGCTGCAGCCTATCACTTTTAGAAAAAAACAACAACATACATTTCTCTGTTTGAAATTGAAATCCTGTCACAATCTGGCTATAATCTGTCTAGACTGATCTGATATATTCTATATATTATCCTGGCCAGTTTGCTGTTCCTGAATCAGGATATTCCCTCTCTGGCCTCTCTCTTGACCCTGGTACCAGAAATGTTTGTTCCCTTTTTTGTCTTTGCCTCTTGCACTTAACAGTTTCCTTCTTATGGCCCTTCTTATGAGTGACCTTTCTCAATTCCCTCCAATTGTCAGTATTCTCCCTTGCCAAAGTTATATTTCCTGTGCATATATTTTATAATTACTTCACTGTGTATTTGTCCTGTCCTGCCCATTCTCCCTCAGTAGAAAAGCAGGCTCCTAGAGCAGACTTTTCATTTTTGATTTTATATATCTAGTGCCTAGCACATAATCTTATACATAATAGGCACCTAATGAATGCTTACTGACATTTACATGAATGACATATCTGATAACCCATTAAATCTTATTATGATACAGAAATGATTTTCAAAGAACTTTATTTTATAAATGCAAATGAATTTTTTTATAAAATGAAAAAATCTTAGCTACTTGGGAATGGATAAAAATAAGTCCTACAATACAGGGTTCTCAACTGATTTCAAATTTATTTTATATTGTAATTTAGAATAAATATGAGTTTCAATAGAAAATGAGAGAAATTTAAATTAGTTAAATTAAAATTGTTATATTACCAATTCCTTCCTAAAGCAAATAGTATTATATTAGGAGAAAAAAACAGCCATTTTACTTCCCTCCACCAAATTAAAAAAAATTTGACACTTACTACAGGAACCTTCAGAGACTTCACAAACATCCAGCTGTGCCCAATGGCTGAATTCAAAGGTAGAATTATTATTCACTCGACAAACATAAAAGCCTGAATCCTTTACAAGTACTGGATTAAAAATAAGCTCTGGTGAATTTCCATGTGGAATCTGCCAAAAGTTAATAACAACAAAAAAGAAATTAAAATAATTTTAAGAAAATAAAAATTAAAAAGCCTAATATATATACAAATCATGATCTTTGGAAATGTGCAACAACATGCATGGTTCTTATTTTGGAACAATTATAGGGTTTAAATATTGATTTTATGATTCAAATGTTTAAAAATCTAATCAATCCTTATGAAGGAGCTCCTTTCCCTTACTTTATTTTTATTTGGACCTTTTGATTTTTACATCATTTAAATTTCTCAATGGATCCCTCTCCTCCTCCCAGAGAGTCATCTTTTTATAACAAAGACTAAAAAAGAAAGAAAACAGTTCAGCCAATATAAATACATTCTAAAAGTTTATAATATCTCACACCATAGTCTTCCACCTCGGGGGGAGGGGAAGAAGCTTGCCATTATAGCTTTTTGAGGTCAAACTTGACCAATATACTTTCATGACTATTTTTTTCTAGTTCTGTTTATTTAACTTTACATTAGTTTATAAACATCTTTCTCTGCTTCTCTATTTTCTGCATAATCCTCATTTCTCTACTGTTATAATATTCCATTTCATTCTTTTACCACATAGTTAGTCATTCCCCAATTATCATCTCTCTTTACTTTTTACTCTCTTCAAATACTGCCAGTATATATTCCAACTTTATTACTTATTAATCATAAAGGTAGATCTCAACTTTGGTCTTTGTGAAAGACAAATAATTCAACAGGGGTAGACAAAATGGTTAAGCGGAAAGGGACTAAAACACACAGAATGGTCTCCTTTAATCTATATCACTAAAAGATTACTTTACTATTTGCTCAGCTTCTGCATAGGTTAGTCCATTGCTAAAGTGCCTATCTATTATTTTGTGTAATAGAAAATTAACTATATTACATTTGCTCAATTACTTATATCTTACAGGAGATTAGAAAATGCTTCTCTGTTGGTTTGTGGAAAAAAACTTTTATGAGTTAAGTAACCATAAAGAAATAAGTTTTATCAATGGGCACATCTATTATTAGAGTTAACAAAAAAGAACCCAGGTTTTAAGAAAAATCAAATGAGAGAGGCTATGAATGTGGAATATTACATTTTTACTAATCCAAAACATTCCATATGTGAAAGATACAAAAAAGTCAGGAGGCACCAGATTATATGAGAAATGAAACAAAGAACTCCAACTTGGCTAAGCAGTGCCAGAAAAATACTTAATGAGAAAAATTGGCTTCTACTTCCAGTCAACACCAAATGACAAATGATGCAGGTGTTGCAGGAGGAGCAGGAGGCCCTGGGGGCCCGGGAGTCAGAGCTCAAGGTGGCTTCCATGATGGTTTTGGCAGTGGAGACTGAGACAGTGGTTGAGGCTGTGGCCACGGCCGTGGACCCGGGAAGGAAAGGCTGAAGGCAAGGAGTGGGTTCTGTCACTAATTGGGCCGCCTCGTCAAGGACATGAAGATCAAGTCTTTGGAAGAGATTTATCTTTTCTCTCTTCCTATCAAGGAGTCTGAGATCATAGATTTCTTCCTGGGATCTTCATTGAAAGATGAGGTTCTGAAGATCATGCCTGTTCAGAAACAAACTAGAGCTGGACAACGTACAAGGTTCAAAGCTTTTGTGGCCATTGGTGACTACAATGGTCATGTTGGTCTGGGAGTCAAGTGTTTCAAGGAAGTGGCCACAGCAATTCATGGTACTATCATTCTGGCCAAGCTTTCCATCGTTCCTGTGAGACGTGGCTACTGGGGGAACAAGATTGGCAAGCCTCACACAGTACCCTGCAAGATCACTGGGTAATGTAGATCAGTTCTGGTGCACCTGATCCCTGCCCCTAGAGGTACTGGCATTGTTTCTGCTCCTGTGCCTAAGAAACTCCTAATGATGGCTGGAGTGACTTCTGCAAGAGGCTGTACTGCAACTCTGGGCAACTTTGCTAAAGCTACCTTTGATGCCATCTCTAAAACATACAGTTACCTAAGCCCAGACCTGTGGAAAGAGACTGTGCTCACGAAGTCTCCCTACCAGGAATTCACAGATCATCTTGTGAAGACTCACACTTGCATGTCTGTTCAGAGGACCCAGGCAGCTGCTGTGGCAACCACATAAGATTTGTTTTTTATAAACAAGGAATAAATTGAGCTATGCCTGCTAGATAAAACAAAAAAAAAAGAGAGCAAAAAATTGCAGGGGCAGTTAGGTGGTGCAGTGGATAAAGCACTGGTCCTGGAGTCAGGAGTACCTGAGTTCAGACATTTAATAATTACCTAGCTGTGTGGCCTTGGGCAAGCCACTGAACCCCATTACCTTGCAAAAAAAAAATTGCAGTGTTAATACAGCACTTTTTAAAAGTACCTTAAAAGGAATTGACCAAAATATATTCAGGACACTAGTTTACTTTTCCTAATTTTCCTATCCATCTGCTTGAACTTATATAAATTTAAAAGATTATTACCTCTTTTTTCATTTTGAACCATTGATACTGCACAAAAGGATGTCCAGTTGCTCGACAACAAAGCTTGATGCATTGTCCTGCTAATACAGCCTTTGAGACTGGGTTTATAATAATCTTTATTCCTTTAGGGGGGAAAAACACAAAAAAATGATTTTACTATGTAATAAAATCATGTGAAACAACTTTACTAATTAATATTCTCAAAATTAAATTAAAAATTGCAATTAGGCTGAGAATTTATTTGTTAAAAATTAATTCAGAAAAAAGTACATCTGACAAAGATATTTCTAATTTGCTCACTGGAAAATATCATGATGGGGGCTGTACAGATTCTTCCATATATTATTCAAAAAGTTAAATGAGATAATGTACATAAGCATTTTGAAAATTAAAGCATTTTAACACAAGATATTGTTAAAAGTTATGATTCTTCTTCAGGGTAACATAAACTTTTAAAGATGAAATTCAAGGCTTTTATAAATTCTCTTAAACCTTCTTGTATACTATTTTCTTTCCTATATCCTACCCAACTAAAATATTTGTCCATCTTTAATACATCCACCAAATCACATACCTTTGTGTCTCTGCTCACTGTTCTCTATGCTTTGGAATCTTATCCATCCTCATCACTTTTGATTAAAATTATAACCATTCTTCATTGAGCTGCTGCTGCTGTGGTATTTGTACTCTGTTCTCAAAGAAGACCATGAATCAAGGAGGTGAGGTCATGACATGCATATGACTTGGATTTGAGTGAGGAGGGGACTGTGCTAAGTCACCAACCTTACTCTTCTCTGGAGCCATCTGGGTCCAGAATTATGACAGGAGATGGCCCGGATGTCAGGCAATCAGGATTAAGTGACTTGCCCAAGGTCACACAGCTACTAGTAGGTGTCAAGTGTCTGAGGCCAAATTTGAATTCAGATCTTCCTGATTCCAGGGTTGGTGCTTTGTCCACTGAGCTGATTCAAACATAGGAAGTCATGAAGTGTTCCCAGATCCCTTAGTCAAACATACAATTTGCTTTCTTCTGCCCTTTAATAATACTTTGGACATACACTTCTGTATTTATTATATTCTACTTTGAAGTAAATTCATGAGTGTGAATATTTTTCTCTACTACTAGACCTGTAAAGTCCTTCAGAGAAGTGACTGTGACCTTTTCAACTTTTCATCCTACTAGGAACCTATTTATAATTCTGGCACACAGTTGGTATTCAATTTTTGCAAAATGAATGGAATCAATATTTATTTCAGCATTATTTCCTCTGGATAAAATAACTATCAGTTATTAGATTCTTTATCAATTTGATGGGTATTTAAATCAAACAAAGCAAATTAGTCACTGAAAAAAAAGTCTTTGTAAGAGCAACATGTCCCTTTTTAAAATTAGCATACCTTTCTAATGATAGTATCACAATAAGGCTGTTAATACCTTAGGAAGTAAAATCATAGAAACTCAGACCTGGAAAGAACCCCCAAAATCCTCTATTCTAACCTCTAACCTACCAGATTCTCCTTAGGAACATACCAATACTTTGAAGATCATAAGTATGACAGAATCAACTACTTCCCTCCCTTTGGATTGCCAGTTGCACCTTCCCATTGCTGTGGTCTCTCTTTTCATCAAACTTAACTTAGTCTTTGCAATTTCAACCCAGTACTCTCTTCCAAGAAATTGTTGTCTAGCCATCTTGGATCTATAACCCATTGATTTTTAAAAACCAAACTTAGGTGTTATTTGTATAAAGTCCTATTAAATTTTATTTCATTAAGATGGCCTAACATTTAGATCAGTTGAAGTTTTTATCTAATTTTACCTATCCTTCCTAACTTTGTATCACTGGAAAATTTTATAAGCCTGTCATCTATGATTTGTTAAGGTCATTGATAAAAATGTGGAAGGGCAAAAGGCCAAGCAAGTTCCCCAAAACAGTCCAGTAGATTCTAAAAAGCAGTTCAGTTATCTACAACATTGTTATATGTTGTCAAGATCTTTAGAAATAAAATCAACAATAACAAAGTTCTACTTTCAGATAATGGGATATGACAAAATTATTGAATAAGGTTAATATTTTTATTCCTATCAAAAAGGGCTATTATTAAGAGAACTAAGTGTAGAATGGATAGAGCAATAGGCCTGGTTGTGTAACTCTGGGCAAGTCACTTTGCTTCAACTTTAAAAATGGAGATGATAATAGCACCTACTTCCCAGCATTACTGGGAGGATCAAATGTGACAGTAATTGTAAAGCAGTCAGCACAGTGCCTGGCACAAAGTAAATGCAAAATGGTAAAGGAGGGGGCTGTGTTAAGTCACCAACCTCACTCTTCCCCTCCGGAGCCATTTGGGTCCAGAATCATGATGACAGGAGATAGCCCTGATGCCAGCAATCAGGGTTAAGTGATTTGCCCAAGGTCACACAGCTAGTAGGCGTCAAGTGGTATATTTTATAACAACACACATTATAAATTTCCTATGCTTTACCATGGTGCTAAAATTTTATATTAAAAGCACTATGCTGAAAATTTCTAATGAGAGGCTTTAATTCATTCTAAAAATAGTTGAGCATATGACTTTTAGAAGGATATGTTACTCATACCATTAATTAATATATCTTAATATTTGATATAGAAGTTCTCTCTCAAAGAACTTTAGGATGATGAAACTTTGTGTTAGGGAAAAAGGTTAAATACAGGAATAATTTGAAGAATTGTTGAATAAAAGATTAATATAAACTGGAATTTCAATCATGTAGCTTCCCTATTTCTCAGGTAAAGCTTTTTTCAATTATCAAAACTCATTAAGCCCACCTTGACTTTATCCTAACCTGGCTTTTCAAGTTTCTCCTTCTTCTATTCAAACTTTTGTGTTCCAACCTTGTGATCTTGGGAAAGTCACACTCTGTCAGTCTAAAAAATTCTTCAGTTACCTATAAAGTAAGGGAATTAGACTAGATAACTTCTGTGGTCATTTTTTTTAGCCTTAACTCTATGACTCTATGACCTGATGAATTCTAGAAAGGAATTCTAGAAAAGGAGCAGACACTGGAGGTTGCAGAAAATGTTTACAAAACAAAACTCTGAGAGAATTAAGAGTTCATCATTCTTTCTTCTTTAGGTGGTGGGCAGAGTACTGGATTTGGAATCAAGAATCCAACACTGGACAATAATTTGTTAAACAGGCAAGTCATTTAACCTCTCCGAGACTCAGTTTTCCCCACAAAATAGCATCTATTTCACAGAGTTGTTGTGAGACCAAAATGAGATAATATATGTATAGTGATCTGTGAAACTTAGTGCTCCTACCATTTTTTTCCAATTCATTGCTTTCTATTTCTTAAATTTTGAATTTAACAAACATACTAAAATAGCACTTTTCCAAACACATTTTCTCCAGGAACCTCCATTCTAGGGAAGTAGACAGGTCAGTCATGTTTACTGCTCCTTCCTTCTACTCCTGCTCCTTTTCTCTACAGATTTCACTATGTCCCAACAATAACCTTTTTTTTTTTGTAAAATGTCTCTCTTCCTGCAGCCTTCTTTCCCTGAAAAATGCCTCAGCCTGAGACCTCCTTCTCTGAAGGATAAGTATTTCCAGGAATCCATTCTAAGGAAGTTTTCAGGCTAACAACACTCACTGTTTCAAGGCTCCACTCCTGACTTCTCTCCAACCCAGTTAGATTCCTACTGGTCTTATTCTGGCTTCCCCCCACCCCAGTGCATTTAATGACCATTTCTTTCCTTTCTGATATAATATCCCTAACAATAGCTTCCTCCTTTCTACTTCCTTCTCCCTCGAACTGGGGGGGGGGGGGGGGGGAGATAAAAACAAAATCTTAATAACAAATACATAGTAAAAAAAATAAATTCCATTATTGGTTGTGTCTGAAAATGTATGTTTCATTATGCAATTTGAGTTTAATGCCTCTGGGTCAGAAGTGGGATCGAATGCCCTTAAAACTATTTAATAATTTGCACTTGTGTGTTAATAAGTAAAAACACAATTATATATGTCCAAAAAGAGATTTTAAAAATTCCTATATAGAACTGTCCAACAATGGAATCAGCTTTTTTTTAAAATAAAGTGCATTAAGCTTCAAACTTGTTTTTAATAGATAGAGCTTGATAACCACTTGCCAGGAATTATATTAGAAAGATTTCTTGGGGGTCGGGGTACAGTTAGGTGGCACAGTGGCTAGAGCACTAGCCCTGGAGCCAGGAAGAACTTGAGTTCTGACACTTGATACTTACTTAACTGTGTGAACTTGGGCAAATCATTTAACCCATTGCCTTACAAAAACACAAAAAAAGAAAGGTTTTTTTTCCTTAGGCCAGATAGGTGGTTGAGCTAAATAAAGTATCTCTCAAATCTAAGATTTTCTAATTCTATAATGAACTCCAGATACCCCCCTGAAATTTGACTTTCAAGCATAAAACTGAGTCTACTATGGTTACATGTTGCTTCACAGTTGGGAATAAAGACACAATATTATTTTTAAAATTCCTCTTAGTAAAGAAGAGTACTCACAATGTTAAGAGTCTCATATTCTACCCACTCATTTCCTTTATTACACATCTTACAACTGTGTTAAAGGAGTGTATATTTTACCCTCAACAACTCATTTAATTTCCATGAATGAGATGATGAGCAAATATAATTAAGGACAGTACAGATACATGGAATTTAATATATATTTAGGATATATGTGATAACTACTGAATGTAAATGAAAATTCTATTTTAAAAGATATGCATAGTTTCTGGGCAAATAAACACTTTTTCAGATTTTATCTACTGGTAATCTAACAGGTAACTTGATTTCCTGTAAGCCTAGGAAAACACTATACGCTATAATGAAACTTAGTATTTTTGCAAGTGTATGCATTCAATATCTGTAAATAAGATATAAACAGTTGTGTTGAACACTTGATATATTAAAAAAAGATTAGAATGATTCTGCATTTTTCAAAAGATTCACCAAAGATTCCCTTCAAGAAATTCTCTTTCCGACCATACTTAAAATATAATTAGAGCTTTTCATAAATCTACCTACTGTCCCTATCAATAAATATACCAAGGTATAAGATAGTTTTACTCTATTACAAATAAAACTTTCTCCAACCTCACTATGAATTTGTTAATGATATAAGGAATGCCCTTATACTTGTTAGATAATTACTCATCTCTAACTCAGTTAGCTCAGACAGTATCAGATAGATACAAAAAAAAGCACTGCCTTAACCTTAGTCCTGAAAGTTTTTTTGTTTTTGTTTTTATTGTTGTAAGGAGGCAAAACATGAGATTCCCAAAAGTACCTATATCTACAAGTAATATACATACCCCTCTAGGTTAGCCCCATTCCCCCCACTTTTTGGTACAGCAAAGGATAATCCTCACAGTACTGCTTCACTTTGTTTATTTGCTACAAAGGCCTAGTTTTGGGGTATTTTTTAATTTTAAACAGGGATAGAAATGGAAGAGGTAGACAAACAGTAGTGATGTTAGAAAGATAGAAAAGAAAAGGAAGCAAGGAAACATTTTTTTTTAAATCCATAGAAAAGAAGAAAATTCAGAAGAAAAAACAGACATCTTTGAAACTAACATGCTGAATTTATTATACATTTTTTTTTTAGTTTTTTTGCAAGGCAAATGGGGTTAAGTGGCTTGCCCAAGGCCACACAGCTAGGTAATTATTAAGTGTCTGAGACCGGATTTGAACCCAGGTACTCCTGACTCCAGGGCCGGTGCTTTATCTACTACACCACCTAGTCACCCTATTATACACTTTTAAAAATCAAGCTGTAATTCTGATTCAGAGTTTCACGTACAATCCTCTTTTTTGGTGCTTCTTCATATATGAAATTGCATATATATATATATATATATATATATATATATATGTATGTATGTATATGTATTTGTAAGCTCAGAAGAACAATAAAAACATTTTTTAAAATGTTAAGTGAAAATGCTCTAAAACCAAAAGCAAATTAAAGCTTCTCTGAGGTACCACCTCACACCTCTCAAACTGGCCAATATGACCAGAAAGGATAATGATCATTGTTGGAAGGGTTGTGGGAAATCTGGGACACTATTACATTGTTGGTGGAGCTGTGAACTCATCCAACCTTTCTGGAGAGAAATTTGGAACTGCGTCCAAAGGGCAACAAAAATGTGCATACCCTTTGATCCAGCAATACCACTACTGGGTCTATACCCTGAAGAGATGATGAAAAAGGGTAAAAATATCACTTATACAAAAATATTCATAGCAGCCCTGTTTGTGGTGGCAAAGAACTGGAATTCAAATAAATGTCCTTCAATTGGGGAATGGCTTAGCAAACTGTGGTATATGTATGTCATGGAACACTATTGTTCTATTAGAAAACAGGAGGGATAGGAATTCAGAGAAGCCTGGAGGGATTTGCATGAACTGATGCTGAGTGAGATGAGCAGAACCAGAAAAATACTGTACACGCTAACAGCAACATGGGAGCAATGATCAACCTTGATGGACTCACTTACTCCATCAGTGCAACAATCAGGGACAATTTGAGGCTGTCTGCTATGGAGAATACCATCTGTATCCAGAGAAACAGCTGTAGAGTTTGAACAAAGACCAAGGACTATTACCTTTAATTTAGGAAAAAACCCTGATATCTTATTGTCTGATCTTGCTATCTTTTATACTTTATGTTTCTTCCTTAAGGATATGATTTCTCTCTCATCACACTCAATTTGGATCAATGCATACCATGGAAACAGTGTAAAGACTGACAAATTGCCTTCTGGGGGGGGGGAGGGAAGTAAGATTAGCGGAAAAATTGTAAAACTCAAAATAAATAAAATCTTTAAAAAAAAGAAAATGCTCTAAAAACAAAGATGCACTCTAAAAGCAAAGAAAATAATAATAATAATATGGAATCTAATCAATCCTCTGTTCTCTCCTTGGAAATATAAAACAAAAAAATGGTGAAAAAGCAAAAATACTTCCTACAGCACAACTAATTTCTTTAATTGCAGTAATAATTAAGAGATGAAAAAAAGATTGTTTAAATGATCTCATCATGTTATTTATAGCAAGTGCAGATTTCTCGAAATAATTCAGTCGTAACATCAGTTATAATTCTGTATTTGTCAAGGAAAAAAGGTGCTGATATTGACTGCTTTTGGAACCTAGAAGTCTTTCAAGTCTAAATACATCTTGAAGTAAAAATTAAATATATGGTTGTAAATAGGGATATTGGATACAGTTAAAAGTAATAATAATAATAATAAAGTAAGAACCCCCCCAACATCAAATAGTAATAATGATTATCTCAAATGTTTTCATATATATATATATATATATATATATATACATATATATATATATATATATGGAAAGAGAGATATATAAATAATATAAAAGGAGTAATTTTTAAATGACTTATATTTACTTTTGGGAGGAAATACCCTACACCTCACAGTATTATGAAGAAAGTCATCAGTAAACTTTAAAGTGCTATACACGAGGTAGCGGAGTTGTGCAGTGGATAGAGCACCAGCGTTGGAATTAGGAGGACCTAAGTTCAAATCCAGTCTCAGACACACTTAAAAAAATAACTTATTTATAGCTGTGTGATCTTGGGCAAGTCACTTAACCCTGCCTTGCAAAAATAAAACAAAAACAAAAATTGCTACTCAAATATGAGGTAGTATTATTTATTTTCATGATTATTGTTAAATTAATAAAATTAAGTAGGTCAATATATTGAATTACTATAGTAGTACATACATTTGGGGCAGATTCTGAAAATAGACAGAAAGTAGGGTTCAGAATTGAACAGATTAGACTGAACTATATTTGGAAAATTATGCTTTTATAATTTTTGATGTCTTTTTTTTAACATCATCATAGTCTTTCCCTACCCTAGTATCCCTGTTTCCCCCTCCCAGAGAGCAAACCACATAATAGTTTTTTTCTAAAGATAAAAAAAGAAAAAAGAGAGTAAAGACAGTACAACCAATCACTTCAAGATTTATTATTCTTATTCCAGAAATACTACATAACTACTTCAAAATTAAATATCCAAAAGCAATACATAAATAGTAAAGCATAAATGGTTTTCCTCTTTTGTTACCTTTCTTCTAAAATCTGTGAGTGTCCCAGGCTATTAGTAATCTATCTTAGGGATAGTGAAAATAATATGTCAATTCTATCATTAGGGAAAAATCACTTCAAAGGCAAAAAGATTTTTCAAAAGAGGGATAGTTAAGCTTTTCAGAATGGCACTGAATTAGCATTCTGCTTCTCAAAATTAAAGACTAAAATATGGTCATAAAATTTCACACATAATGACATATAACTCAAACAAAACTCAAACCTAGATTAGTTAGCATGGGAACCATGGGAAGACCTTTCTTTTTAATGTGAAGTCTGAGATCATCAGTCCAAGATTCTCATCTGACAAAAACTTCTAGGAAAACAGAATAGGCTGGAAGATGCAAGTTTTACAACAATACCTCAAATGCCAAAATATTGATGGATATATGACTTAGACATAAAAGGTCACAACAAATTAGAGGAACAAGAAAGAAGTTACATTTGAGATTTAGGGATGGGGGGAAAGTGCAAAACCAAAACAGGACAGAGAAGATCACAGAAGATGAAATGGAGAAGTTTAATTACATAAAATATAAATGGTTTTATATAAACAAATCCAAAGGACTTATATTAGAAGAGAAATAGCTAACTGAGGAAAAAAATCTTTGTAGCAACTTTCTCTATTAAAGACCTCATTTCCAAAATACCTAAAGAACTGATTCAAAATTTAAGAGTTTATTTCACAATTGGTAAATGGTAAAAGGTCAAACTATCAATAGTTTACATAAAAATGCTCCATATTACTACAATTAAAGCAACCTAATTTAAAATTACTCTGAGATTTCATCTCATTCTCACCAAATTGACAAAGTATGAAAAATGAAAATGACCAGTGTTGGAAAGGCTAAAGAATATAGATGTACTGTTGGTAAAACAACGCATTAGTAGAGCCATTCTGGAAAACAATTTGGAATTATGCCCCCAAATTGTACACACTCTTTGTGACAGTGATATACTACTAGATCTATATCTCAGAAACCGAAGAAAGAAGAAATGTATGAACACAGACACACACTCTTAGCAAAGAACTGGAGATGAAGGAGATTACTGTCAACAAGGGAATATTTGAACAAATTGTGGTATATGGATATAATGAGATTCTAATTTCAAGAAATGAAGAGGAGGTTTCAGAGTAACTTAGGAAGATATAAATGAACAGATACAGAGGTAAGTGAGCAGAACCTCAAGAACAATTTATACTAAAACAGTAATGTAAAAAAATGAAAAATTTTGAAAAACTTAAGAACTCTGATCAATACAATGGTCAAATATTCTTCTTGGAATAATGATGAAGAATTCTACTCACTTCCTGAAAGAGAGGTATAATGGACTGGATATGCAAAATGTGATATATAATTTTGGATTGTCAAAATGGGAATTTGTTTTATTCGAATATGCAATTACAAATTTTTTTGTTTTTTCAGGGGGAGAAGAGGTGGGAGGAAAAAAATAATTTCTCCCCTCAAAGTAAAGAAAAAGATCATTTAAAAAGTATACAACCGAGGGGCGGCTAGGTGGTGCAGTAGATAAAGCACCGGCCCTGGAGTCAGGAGTACCTGGGTTCAAATCCGGTCTCAAACACTTAATAATTACCTAGCTGTGTGGCCTTGGGTAAGCCACTTAACCCCAACTGCCTTGGAAAAAACTAAAAAAAAAATTGAAAAAAGTATACAACTCTCTGGAAATGATGACTTAAAAAAATAAAATTAAAAAAATTTAACCTAGATACTTTATTTCTGTTCAGATCCATCAGAACCAGAAGAAAAATGGAAATGGAAAGAATCCAATTACCCCAAAGGTACTCCAAAAAAGGCTAGGAATATCACAGCCAAATCCAGAGCTTCCATATCTGGGGGGGGGGGGGGGGGGGAATGCTGCGATCCAAAAATAAACAGTTCAAATATAAAAAAATTATAGTCAAGATCAAACAAAGCTTGGTAGGTTCTTTCATTAATGAGAAGATCTTGGAAGTATAAAATTCTATGAGGCCAAAAAGATAGGTTTACAATCAATAACAACTCATCTTGAAAAGCTGATAAGTGGGGTGGAGGGGTGGAGTAGAACTTTAAATGAACTTTAAAAGCATTTTTAATGAAAAGACCAGAACTTAGCAGGAATTCTGAAATATAAACAGAAGAGTAAAGAGAAATCTAGGGAGGTTTACTGACTTGAATAGGAAGGAGCTATGTAAAATGTAATGCTAACATTATGATGGGGGACGGGGGAAAAAAAGAGAAACAAATATCTCATCCCTCTAATTTCTTAATATCTTCAAAGAGTAGTATGAAAGTTAAATAAGAAAAACAAGTCTTAAGGGTAGGTTGGTTCTATTCTGAGGGCTTGAAAAAGGGAAAGAGAAAAAAGAAAAAAGGAATGCCATAGTGTAGAAAGAAAAATAACCATGAATTTCTTTTTTTTAATAAATGAGAAGTGTAGTTGTAGTAGGAATCAGAAGCCTCACTCATCTGATATAAAGGACAGTTTAACACACACACACACACACACACACACACACACACACACACACACACACACACAACACACACACACACACACACACACACACACGTTTAGTGTGGGAATGTTATGTCCAAAAGGGAAACAAGTAGGGAATGGGGGGAAAGGAGTAAGAAGTAATATTGGTAGGGGAATAGACACAAAAGTAACTTCCTTAACTTAAAGGAGGAAAGAAAAGGAGGGGTGAAAAAATCAAAGAACTTTAATCTAAAGGTGTACCAATACCAGTCAGAATATGAACTGAGAGAATGAGTTCAGAGTCTGTATGTGCTACAGTTGCAATGATATGCAGGGGCATTTTTTCACAAATGTTTACCATGAGCAATGCAATACAGGTTGACTGTGTCCCAAGAAATTTTGTTTCTTGATGCCTTTAAAATCAACTTAAGGCCCTTAAAATCAATTCCTTTATTTATGTCTCCAAAGAGAATATTTGAGTCATCTTTCCATTTGACTCAATTTCCTTTTGCCTTTATGAGAATGTCAAAATTGAAATCCTTCAGTTCCTCTAGTAACATGTTCATGGCTTGCCAAAGTTTAGTTTTCCATCACAAACCATATGGTCTAATGGTAATGAGTACTTAGCAAGAGGCTGGTCCTCAAAAACCAAAGATAGTTTGTGGCCTTTACAACATGATAGAACCAGTCAGAACTCTTACTACACTGGTACAGAATTCAAGAGCCAAGGGGAAGTCTCCAAGTCATGATGAAATATTGGAGTAGGTCTTTGTATAGAAATTTAAGATATCTAAAGAGTCTCATGAACTGAGATCTTCAACTAAAAGAAGAAATCTTTCCAATCAAATCACTATCATAATTACAAAATCCATGAAGCTAATCTCTTTATCCAATACTCTTTTCTTAGTCTTCTCAGCTTTCTATTAGACGCCAACATATGTGTGCCCTGCACATCAAACTCAAAACTAAACCCATCTTTCTTCTAGATCTATCCCTTCTCTTAAATTCCTTATGTATGTTTGTCTACTCTCCCATTCATTTACACTTAAAAGCTTGGAGCCATTTTTGACTCTTTCTTTTCCCCTTATCATCCCTCCTTTCCATTGTCAATAAGCTCCTAAGTACTGTTTACCTCTGTATCCAAACCCCATCCTTTCCACTCCCATTCTCATAAGTTTTTAAACTATGACTTCCTAACTAGCTTTCTTGATTCTAGTATCACTCCTAACCCAACCTGCACACTGCTGCCAAAGTAATATTTTTTCTTTAAAGAAAACCAATTTACTTTTATTTTTAGTTCCAAATTTTTCTCCATCCACCACTCCCCATATATTGAAAAGCTAAGAAATTATATTCAATATGCATATAAGGTGATATAAAATATTCAATATTAGCCAAGATGTGAAAAAAAGCAAGAAAAATAACAAAAATTCTTTAATCTGCATTTAGAGTCTATTAGTTCTTTCTGAATGTGGATAACATTATTCATAAGTCCCCAAAGTAGCATTTTTAATACACAGGTATTATTCTATAATCTCATGTCAAAAAACCTTCAGTAGCTTTCCAATGATTAAAGGATTGAAGCAAAAACTCAGCCTGATATTCATCTTGATCTCCCCCACCTCAAGTGCTTTTGTGAAAGCCTTCTCTAACAGCTTAAGATCTGCTCTCACCATGAAATCCTTCCTAATGCCCTTAGTTAAAAGTGATTTTATTTTAATCCCTCTCTTTTGAGCATATTTTATGCATTTATCACATTCTAACTTGAATTAAAGTAATTAAATTAATTTATTCATATATTTTATCCTTGTACTAGACTGTAAGCTTCTAAAGAGAGGAGATACTGTCAATGTTCATATTTGTGTTCCCAGAAACTAACATAATAAGCAGTCATTTGATAAATATTACCTAATTTGGGAAAATATTTATATTCAACTGTTTTAAAAAAATATCACTCTGTAGAGCACCGGCCCTAGAGTCAGGAGTACCTGAGTTCAAATCTGGCCTCAGACACTTAATAATTACCTAGCTGTGTGGCCTTCAGCAAGCCACTTAACCCCATTGCCTAGCAAAAACCTATAAAAAAAATATCACTCTGGTGGTGACCTCACACTTTAAAACCAATTTTACAATCGCCTAATCTTCAGAAAGTTAGAAGTAAAACTTGGTTATTCATAAACATTTCTCAGTTCTGTTGGCCTGCAGAATCACAATTTATTTGAAGACTTCAAAAGAAGGATGTTTTACAGTTATTTCCTCAAATAACAAAAAAAGTAGAAAGACTGGAAACATTACTATTATCATAGCAATTTAGTCACTTTAATGAGACTATTTTCTCATCCCACTCTCCCCATGGTTCTATAAGTGAATAAATTTCATGAAAAAACAAACCTGGAGGTTCCAGAAGTTGGAGAACTTCAGTATGTTCCATGGCCTGAAGGAACTCACTCAATTCCAAGACTGTGCAGCCTTTTTCACCCAGCAGCTTCAATAAACATCTACTAGGGCTTCCTTCTGGTTCCAGCACTTTAAGAGAACACTGTTCTAAGTCCAGACAACTGAAAATAAAAATATTTTTAGGAGCCTACTCCACATGTGTGATAATATCTGAGTCTTTCATGCTTCGTCTTGGGAACAGAAATGAAAGATTCAATTTAATCTGTTTTGGGGAGGTCTGATCATCTGGTACTTACTATAACACTTCACAGGCCTTTTCATCACATGGTAACTTTGGTAGGAAGGCATTATTTCCACTCCCATTACTATGTGCAAAACTGGTACCTACACTGTGCTACATCTTGATACAACCCCATAAGGGTAAGGGCTGCCACCACCACTGAAATGAGAAGTATTGTTTTGTCACCCACCAACACTGCCACCTGTGTCCTAATCTAGTCCCAACTCTCATAAATTTTTCTGCTTGAAGGGAAGATGAGTGAAAAAGTTATTCCTGCTAATGATTCCAGAGACTAACGACTAAATTGCTAGGTGTCATTACTCTCTTACCTCCTGCTCCACTAATCCCCGTGTCTCAGTGTTGCTAAGGAAAAAACCCTGTGACCCCTCTCCAAATTCTCATCTCTATCCAAGTCAATCCTTTACCTTCCTAGTTCCTATCTTCCTCTGCCAGAGAGAATTCCCATTCTACAGTAAAATGGAAAGGATGGGGTTTGGATACAGAGGTAGAATTTAATTCTAGATCTCATTCCCTCACAATTTTCATCTTTTAGTACTCAAAGAAATTTGGGCTGTTCCAAAAATAACTCCGTTTTCTTTCCATTAATATGAGGATTTCATCTCCTTTGCTGGAACACAGTTCATCTCCTAACTTTTAAATGCATGTTTCCCTAAGACCACACTGGTGATTTCATCTGCTCCCATGAGTACAGTTACCTCTATAAAGTTAATTCTCAAATCAATAGAGCATCCCAGAGTTTTTCTATTTCTCCATTTCTGCAACTCCAAATCCCTGCTGAATATTTTCATCTGGATGGGCTAATACTACTTCAAATCTGATGTGTTCATAATTGAAGTCATTATCTTCATCTGCTCTCTGCCTCTCAAAAATACAAAAAGAAAACAAAAAGCAAACCCACCTTCATCTCTTCCAAAATTTCTCTATTTCAGTTAAGGGGGAACCAGACTATTGTTTTCCCAAGTTTAGAACCTTAAAATTCTCTTTGATCTTTTTCTTCTCTCTTTCCTCCACAAATCAGTTTTCAGGTCTTACTGATTCTGTCTCCTTAACATCTCTTAATTATTCCCTTTTCCTCTCATTACTCTATATGGCACTTATCACTTCAGAGTAGAAATTTAGGGGCAAGTTAATATACTAAGTGCTCCTTCATCTATGTGTCAAATATATTTCTTTTTTTTCTTTTCTATAAAAATTAGTCCTAAAGCAAATACAAAAATTTCTATAAATCTGCCAGCTGCTTTAAGCTCTCTCCTGTGACCACAGAACACTTTATGCTGAAGGGAGTTTAAGAAGTTTTAGAGAAAATTCCACTTTCCAGAAGACTCTGTCTTGGCCCTGGGCAATCTCATCACCTGTCACACGTTGTAAGTACTATGTTTCACATATTTCACTTGAGAAAGTGAGGCCTCAGGGAGCTTAGATGAGTATTCCCCAGAATATGTGTAAAAACTGGGAACCAAAACCAAGCCTTTCTACTACATGAACAAGGCAAACATTCTATTTCTACCTGATCTATATTCACTATTCCCTTATCCACAGCGGCAGTTCCAAACAATCTTGTCCTTCCTCAAGATTCCCAAGGCATACCTTTTTCCTCATCCTTTTGACTGAAGAAATCATCTCATCCTCACTGACCATTACCAGACAACTTTGCCTTCTCCCTTCCACCTCATCCTAGTCATTTAGACATCTTCCTCCATTATTTCCTTTATTTGTCTTGATGAAGAGGTGACACTTGTACCTGCTAAGATCACCCCTTCTACAAATGCCCTAGCAATCATTCTTTCAAAAATTTTCTAATAAATTGTTCTCTTTTTTTCCCTCTTTTATCTTAAATCTCTCCCTATCTACTGGCTCATTTCTTTGTGTCTACAATATGTACATGTCTTTCCAACCTGAAAAAACTCACTTAATCTCATCATTCCCACCAGCTATCTCCTATATTTATCCTTTTCTTTCTGGCTAAACTTTGTATTCAATGTCTTCACTTCCTTTCTTCTTATCTTTCATCTAAACATTATGCAATTTGGTTTCTGATCTTATAGTCAAAACTGCCCTCTCCAAAGTTACCAATGATATCTTGGCCACCAAGTCTAATAGTCTTTTCTCAATCCTCATTCTTCTTAATCTCTCTGCAGCAGCTGGCACTTGATTCTCTTCTCTTAGATAGGCATTCTCCTTTGGATTTAGTGACACTATCTCTCCTGGCTATCTTATCTGATCCACCATTTCTCAGTTCTCTTTGCTGTTTCTTCATCCATGTAACACTCATTAATAATGCTGGGTGCTGGGGTGGCTAGGTAGTGCAGTGGATAAAGCACTGGCCCTGGAGTCAGGAGTACCTGGGTTCAAATCCGATCTCAGACACTTGATAATTACCTAACTGTGTGGCCTTGGGCAAGCCACTTAACCCCATTTACCTTACAAAAAAAGAAGAAAAAAAAAAGAAAAGAAAATAGTGCTGGGTGCCTTCCACAGCTCTGTCCTAGGCTTGTTTCTCTTTCTGCTCCATTCTATCTCACTTGGTGAACTCATCAGCTCTCAGGAGTTCATTGATCATCTAAATGCAGATGATTCCCAGATATATAATACCCATTCCTACTTGACTTTCTGTGCTAACATCACTAACTTTAGTTAAGAACCTTAATTAGGAGTTCCATAAGCATTTCAAACTCACCATGTTCAAATCCTAAACCTTCCCCACTACCCAACTTTCCTATTATGGTCAAGGGCATCACCATCTTCTCTCTCATCCAAGCCAGTCAACCTCATTCTCACCACTGCATACATCTTCTATTTGCTGCCAAATATTGCCCTATCTTTACCACATCTCTCATATATGCCACACATATCCACAATCCTAATGCACACTCTCTTCACCTCTCTGGATTACTTCAGTAACTTAAATGGTTTTAATGACTCAAATCTCTCCTCACTCCAATTCATCCTCCACTCTGTTGCCAAGGTGACTTTTCTAAAAGGTGGTTCTGACCACAAAAACTCCCTAACTCAATGATCTCCAGTGACCTCCTATTACCATTAGGATCAAATACATCCTTTCAAAACTCTTCTGTTGGTATTTAAAGCTTTTCAAAGTCTGCCTCCTCCCCATCTTTCTGCTTTCTTATGACTTACTTTTCCCTCTAACCTCTAGCTGTCCTTCCCTGCCTACTGCCCCTCACATTAAGTACTCAATCCCATTTCCCGGACTCCGTGTCTTTTCAGTGGCTGTTCCCATGCCTGTAAAGTTCCTTCCCCTCAACCTCTCCATTCCTGGTTCCCATCAATAAAAAGGACTGCCTTCTGAGGGTACCTTTCTTCTTTCTCCCCTCCTCCACACTCTGCTAGGACTCATCTATTTTTGTAACAATTTTATGTATGTTTTCCTCCTTCCCTGAGGACAAGGCATCATTTTGCTTTTCAGCATATTCTCAATGCTTAACAAATGTTGTTAAAGTTAAAAAAATGTTAATAATATTAATAAATGCTGTGACTGATTACTTTTCTTGTCTACCTGTTTCTTCAAGACTCAATTTAGGGCAGCTAGGTGTCGTAGTGGATAAAGCACCGGCCCTGGAGTCAGGAGTACTTGAGTTCAAATCCAGTCTCAGACACTTAATAATTACCTAGCTGTGTGGCCTTGGGTGAGCCACTTAACCCCACTGCCTTGTAAAAAAAAAAAATGATGATGAAGAGGCCAGTTTTAGAAAAACCTGGGAGGACTTATATGAACTGAAACAAAGTAAAAGAAGCAGAACGAGGAGAATACCATATGTGCTATTGGTAATGTTGTAACAATATTCAACCATGAAAGACTTAGCTACTCTATTCAATACAGCAGGACTAAAGCATACTTTTTCTTTTTTCTCAAACAACCCGGTTCATGTGCAAATATTTTGCATAACTTCATCTGTATAACAAGTATCGTGTTTCCAGCCTTCTTAATGGGGGGGCCTGGAATGAGGGGTAGAATTTGGAACTGTAAATAGAAATTTTAAAAAAAGAAAAAGAATAAAAGAAAAACGCACACTGGCCTTCCTAAGAGTCAGAGGCTCTGGATTCGAGTCTCAGATTACCCTATTTCTGGCCTCACGACCCCTCTGAGCCTCAGCTGTCTCATCTACAAGCCGAGGCTGCTACCCAAGCAGTCAACCCTAGGTCCGTGACCCCACGGGCTCTGGGCCCGTGACCCCAGACTCTAGGTCCCAGGTTCTGGGGTGACCCCACGGGCTCTGGGCCCGTGACCCCATAGACTCTAGGTCCCAGGTTCTGGGGTGACCCCACGGGCTCTGGGCCCGTGACCCCATAGACTCTAGGTCCCAGGTTCTGGGTCCGTGGCCCCGCGGGCTCTGGGCCCGTGACCCCATAGACTCTAGGTCCCAGGTTCTGGATCCGTGGCCCCGCGGGCTCTGGGCCCGTGACCCCATAGACTCTAGGTCCCAGGCTCTGGATCCGTGGCCCCGCGGGCTCTGGGCCCGTGACCCCATAGACTCTAGGTCCCAGGTTCTGGATCCGTGGCCCCGCGGGCTCTGGGCCCGTGACCCCATAGACTCTAGGTCCCAGGCTCTGGATCCGTGGCCCCGCGGGCTCTGGGCCCGTGACCCCATAGACTCTAGGTCCCAGGTTCTGGATCCGTGGCCCCGCGGGCTCTGGGCCCGTGACCCCATAGACTCTAGGTCCCAGGTTCTGGATCCGTGGCCCCGCGGGCTCTGGGCCCGTGACCCCATAGACTCTAGGTCCCAGGCTCTGGATCCGTGGCCCCGCGGGCTCTGGGCCCGTGACCCCATAGACTCTAGGTCCCAGGTTCTGGATCCGTGGCCCCGCGGGCTCTGGGCCCGTGACCCCATAGACTCTAGGTCCCAGGCTCTGGATCCGTGGCCCCGCGGGCTCTGGGCCCGTGACCCCATAGACTCTAGGTCCCAGGTTCTGGATCCGTGGCCCCGCGGGCTCTGGGCCCGTGACCCCATAGACTCTAGGTCCCAGGCTCTGGGTCCGTGGCCCCGCGGGCTCTGGGTCCGTCTCGCCCGGCAGTGCTGGGGTCGGAACCGCGCCTCCTGTCCCGGCATCTCGCGCTGTCCGGCCCGGCTCCTGCTCGGCCCCCGTCAGCCGGGCTCCCGGAAAGCGGGGGCTCCTTTCCCTTGCTTTGCACCCGCGGAGCCTGGCGGAGCCGGCAGGGCGCCCCAACCGCCCCGCGGGCGCCCCCGCGCCACGTCCCGCCCCCGGCTCCCTGGCCTGGCCTGGCCTCGGAGCCTTCTGTCGGCCCCGGCGGGCGGGCGGGCGCGTGGCCTCTCCCGCCCCGCAGCGCGCCCTTGGCCCCGGCGCGGGCCCCCGGCCTCGGCGCGCCCCCATGCCCCGGCCGCCCCCCGCGCCCCTCCTTCCCTCGGGCCCCGCCCCGGCACCTGAGCCTGTAGCGGCCGCGGCTGCCCGCCAGCTCCGCCAGCTGCTTCCAGCCCCGGCCCTCGGCGGCTCGGTCCAGGGCGTCGCCGAGGGCCCGCAGCGCCGGCTCCCGCAGGCGGTTAATGTTGACGGCGCCCGAGGCAGGGGGCGCGGGGGCGCCGGGCGCCGGGGAGGGCGCGGGCGGCGGGGCCTGCAGCGTGTGCCCCCACAGAGACGCCATGGCCCGCTCCCGCGTCCGGCGCCCAGGGCGCCTTCCGCTGCCGGGCCGGGGCCCGCCGGGGGCGGAGCGGGAGGACGCGTCAGAGGGCGGCCCGGCCCGGCCCGGCACGGAGGAAGCCGCTTCTCGCTCCCCGCCCCGCCCCGGGCCGCGGGGCAGCTGCGGGGCAGCCCGTGCGCGCTTCCGTGCGTGGGCCCCCCGGCCGCGGCCGAGGAAAGTCCCTGGGGGCCCCGCCCCTCGCGCCAGCCCGCTCGGACGCTCTTCACTGTGAAGTCCGGGCCCGGCGGGAGGAGGGGGCCCAGGCGCGGGCACGTACGAGCTGTCAGCCCTAATTGACTTTGCACCAGAGGCGAAAATTGGCAAAAGTTGCCTCAATCAATGGAAAAACCGAATAAGGGATTTCCAGAACTTCACTGGGCCCCCAGACCGCCCGGGGACAGGTTTGGAGACCCCTTATTGTCGGTGCGGTGCCCAGCCTGCCGGGGCGTGGCCGGGAGGTCAAGGTCTCCCGCAGCAGCCAGGCCGGCCAGAGGCATCAGGGGCTCAGGCGGGGAGGATGTCTTGGCACGACATTCCCCTCACGATGAATGGCATGGCATCACCTTTGGTGTCGTGGTCTTCCATTTCTAGGTTCAAGAACAAGTCTGATGCACCCTTGGGACACTGATGGGGGGGGGAGGTGTTGAGCTGAGAGAGGTTTATGAGGTGTTTAGCCTCATTGTCCCCATGAACTTGTCAATGGGGTCTTCTTGGTGAAGAAACTAGAATGGTTTGCCACTTCCTTTTCTGTTGCGTTCCCAGTTTACAGATGAGGAACTGAAGCAAACAGGCTAAGTGACTTGCCTAGGGTGTATGACAGCTAGGAAGTGTAAGAGCCTGTTAGCTCACAGGTGCAAATGTAATACCTGCCCGGCCCTATGAGGGGGTGCAGTGAAATAAGAAAATCCAGTGTCAACTAGACAGGCAATGCCTGCAATTGCCGGCTTCAGGACGCCTAGCTTGGGTTTTTACCCAGCTAAAGAACAATAAGGAGGGAATGCAAAACAGGATAAAAGGGTTAAGATATCTAATTTACTGGAGGAGAGAAGAGGTGAGAGTGAGAGCCTAAACGAGATTGGAAGACAATCGGGACATGCTGAGGAGAGAAAGAAAAGTGGAAATTTTGAGACGTTCTTTTAGGCCAGTGACTGGAGGGGTAATCTTGTTACTTCTCCAAACTCAGATGATTTTGAGACTTAACTGAAGTGAATATAGATTATTTTCCTGGGTCTTTTAAGAGAAGAGTTGGTAGGTGAGGTCAGCTTTCACATAGATCAGGGCTGTCCAAAGTACGATTTTATACAGTCTGTCTCTGGGTTTTAATTTTCATGAGTGAAAAAATAAAATAATAATTTGCATGTGTATTAGATTTTTTAATTCCATCACTAATAATCTCATTGATGTTAATGTTTTTTGGTGTTTTTAAGCAGTATTATGGACAGAATATATCACATGGAATTTTCAATTGCTCTGTAGGATGCATTCTGTCTGTATGATGCCTACTATTTAGTATGCACCTATCTTTTAGATTGTCGTTTCTTTGTTGTTTTGTGTTTACTTTCTCCCTTCATGCCTTTGCCTGTCATATTAATAATACATGTTCCCCCAATTTCTAGAAGTTAAAAGTACCATGATTTTTTTGTAGTGCTTGCTAAATATAACAAAATTAAGACTACAAATTAACTATTATATTTTTGTATTGTATTTTTTATTCCAGGTGTGACTCTCCAATAATTATTTTATTTTAATATGGCCCTAAAATAACCTAAGATTGAACAGCCCTGACATAGATACTAATGAAAGCCTTTAATCCAGTCAATTTAGCAATAGTAAAGGGTATTTGGAGAAGTCTTCTCAATTGCAAACAGAACAAAAGCTTGCCTTCTTAGTCCCATCAATTTAATCTTTACTTCTATTTCCTTGCTTTGAAGGTCTTTTGGACAACTGATAGGGCCACTCCTTTTCCTGGAATGTCTGATGTGTTCTCTTCTGAATTATGCCTGAGATTCTTCCTGGGTCTATATTCTTCTTTGATTAGACAAGGCAGAGGTGACAATTCAGATCCTACATTCTGATAGTCAAAACTATAAAAATCCCACCATTTTGGGAGATTCGACCTTTTTAGCCAGACAATCCCTCCCTCCCATACATGCCTGCATCATGCACAATTTAGAGAAATATCAATTATTAACCTAATTCTGTTTTTGCTCTTAACATCAAAACTCTGGTAATGCTGGTCTCTAGTTAGGACAAATACTGGGAACACTTTTTTTTTCCCTGATTAAGTTAAACTCTGGAAAGGTTAACATATTATTACAAAATCAAATTCAATGAGGACCCCCCCTTCACACTTCACAAAATGGTGAAATAAAGGCAAAATGGAATTATTAATGCTATTTCAGTATTAAAGAGGTCCCTTTCAAATCTGATGTTCTTTGATGCTATATGGATAATCATAGGGGATAGAGAGCCTGGACAGCCCAGACTCCAGTCCTACCCTGACACATTCTGGTGGTGTAACTCTCAAAGCAAGTAGTTTAACCTTTCCTTGCTTTTGGAAACTAAAAATAAAGTTGCAAACATAGTGCTGACTTGCATTAGAAGAGAGAATTCTCAATACTAATGAAATCACAGGAAATCCTTAACCTATGTAGCAGGGATTTGTAACCTGGGGTCTGTGAATATATATGTATATTTATGACTGTACTTCAATATCATTAATTATAATCATATTTCAATATCATTTCCTCAGCAAATCTTTGTATTTTATGCCTTTTAAAGCATTCAAAACAAAAGTTCATTGATTTCGCCAGTCTTCCAAAGGAGTCTAAGACAGGAAGGTTAAGAACTTCTGCTGTACCTTGACAAGTAAATTACAGGTACTCCAGTCAAACTCAAATTTCAGTTTGGCACTATTTTACATGCCTAATTTTGTAGTTCCTATCATTCCACACTATCTAGACAGGTTAGCTGTCTCAACATTAGTTGGAACATATACTAAATCAGTGTTATAGATATTAAGTGGTAAGGGAATTAAGGGAAATAGCCATGGCTAGACCAGTCACAGAAGATGTCCTACAGAATAAAGTCAAGAGTTGTGCTCTGAAGGATGAATAGGATTTGAAGGACTGGAGGGAATGTGGAACAACACATTTTGTTTGTTGACAGACTGACTACCAGGGCTTGAGGAAAGTTTTGGAGTAGATGTTGAACTTGGCATGTTTGTTTAGCAAATAAAAATGCAGATAATGTAGGTGGAGGAAGACTTCTTGTGAAAAGGCATTGGTTTTGGAGTTCAAAAATCCAGATTCAATCTGACCTCTCTTACTTCCTATTTGACCTAGGGCAAGACATTTAACCTTCTGATATTCAATTTGCTCCCTATAAAATAAGACTATTGGACTTGATGGCCTATGAGGTCCCTTCTATCTCTATGTTTTTATCTCTTTAGGCAGTCAGATGGTACAGTAGATAAAGTAGTAAACCTGGAGACTTGAAAGCCAGGCATTTAAATCCAACCTCAGATATTTACTAGCTTTGTGACATTGGGCAGTCACTTCACCTCTGTCTACCTCAGTTTCCTGACCCATAAAGTAGGAATAATAATACCTACCTCCAACATTTTTATGAATGTAAAACGAAATGATATTTGAAAAATGCTCTGCAGACCTCAAAGATGAAGAATCCAGGGTTACAATAACTTCCTGGCCATCTCTGAAACACAGAAGGGATGTGAATCTTCAGGTTAATGGAGCATCCACACGAGGAAACCAAGTATCCTTGAAATATTAAATTCAAATCATTGTAACTTTATTATGTACCTACTAAATGAAAGGCACTGTGCTAGGTATTAGGGATGGATGCAAAGATGCAAACAAGACATTTTTTGACCTCAAGGGTGTCAAATTACAAATTTTAGTAAATATGAAAAGAATAAGATAAACATTAGTAGAGTGCCTGAGATTGAAGTAACAATCAATAAATATTTATTATTGATGATAATAGAAATAATTTTCATGATTTCACACTAAAATATTGTTAAAAATACCCTCTATCCTGTCCCTTCCTTGAAGTCTTCCTTGAATCTCTCTAGATCCATCTGCCACTGAAACTGAACTCTACTGTCTCCAATTTCTCATAGAATTTTCCTTGGTGTTTCTATCACATTTTCCCTTGTATCAAATGTGTATAATACAAATGTGTTTTCCCTCATAAGCATCTAAAGTTTAGGGACTGGGCCTTTATTGGTCTTTTTATCCTTATGACTCAACAGGTTTTTGAGTACAGTAAGCAGTTAGTTACTGTTTATGGAATTAAATTGATCACTGGCATTATCCTCTGAGGAACTGGGGAGTAGCCGATGGAGAGCTCAGATTGTAAAAGCAGAATAGTGGGAGACTCATTGGCCAGGAAATTAAGGGTCTCACTTTTGCCACTAACTGGATCTATGAAGTTGGGCTAGTAGCAGCACAATCAGGTACAATTCACTCTTACAGAATTCACAAAGCTTTTCCCCAGTGGGTCATATTTCCTACTTTTCAGTCAGTTTGTCAGTAAACATTTATTAAGCACCTAATAAGTGCTATACTAAGAACTGGTGATATAAAGATGAAAGAAAGCAAACAGTCCCTGCTATCAAGGAACTCACAATCTAGTGGGGGGGAGGGGGAAGAGATAATATTCAAACAACTCTATACAAACAAGATATAGACAGGATAAACTGAAATAATCAACAGAGAAAATGACAGTGGAATAAAGAGGAACTAGGAAAGGCTTCCTGTAGCATGAGGGATTTTAGTTGAGATTTGGAGATTCAAAAAAAAGTTAGGAAAGCAGAGGTGGAAGTGAGGAGGGAGAGTATTTTATATGAGAGGGTCCAACCAGTGGCAATGCCCAAAGTTGAGATAGAATTTCTTGTTCAAGAACTATAAGGAGCTCATTATCATGGGATCCAGTAGTCCTTGGCAGGGGTCAGGGTAGGGGGGAAATGTGGAAGGTTGGGGGGAGGGGGACGGTAAATGTAAGAAGACCTGAAGGTGATAGGGAACCATTGGAATTTATTGAAATAGGTGTGACACAGTCAGACCTACATTTTAAAAGATTCACTTTGACAGCTGAGAGGAGAGTGCATTGGAGTGGGAAGAGACTTTCAATAAGCAGACCAACCAGTAGGTTAATGCAATAAACCAGAAATGAAGTGATTAGGGTCTATACAGCATAGTGGTATTACCAAAGGAAAGAAAGAAGGCCTATATGAGGGAAGTTATGAAACAGATTGGACATGGTGTAGGAGTCAAGGATGACATTTAGGTTATGAGCCTGGGTGACAGGATTCATTATAAATTCCATACATTTCCCAAGAGTGGCCCCACTTGGAGACCGATCTTATAGTGTGGACTCACATAGCTAATACAATAGTCCTCTGGCAACATGAACATTTGTAACAAAAGATTATCTACTTTGGCTCTATGAGTTATATAGTTTCATTCTTCAATCTCTTAGGATCATAGGATTTAGAACTGAACAAGTCTTACAGATCTATTCCAAACCCCTCTTTTATTGTTGAAGAAACTGAGGAGTAGAGTTGAAAAGTTGCTTTTTGATCACAAGGTTCAAATCCAGGTTTTATGGCTCTAAATCCAGTGTTAGGTAGTTGGTATCTGACTTCAATAATTAATTTTATCAATTAGGACTAGATATCCTTAGTATATAACTCTACTTAATCTAATCCCTCAAATCTGTCTTTATCAAAAGTTATTGAATATATTAAACACAATTGTACTTGTACAACCTACATCAGATTGCTTGCTGCCTTAGGGAGGGGGGAAGGAAGGGAGGCTGGTAGAAAAATGTGGAACTCAAAAGCTTGCAAAATGATGACTGTTCAAAACTGTCTTTTCAAATAATTGGGGAAAAAATATAATTGGAACCTTAGACAAAAAAGGGTGACATCAGAAATAAATCAGAAGAGCAAGAAAGAAATTACCTGTCAGTACCATGCATATAAGAAGAGCTCATGACCAAAGAAAAAGTATGGAGAATCATAGAAGGTGTAATAGATGGTTTTGATTATATAAAGTTAGAAAGGTTTTGCACAAACAAAACCAATGTAAATAAAATTAGAAGAGAAGTAGGTAAATGAGAAAAAAAATCTTTGCAGAAAGTTTCTCTGATATAGATCTCCTTTCTAAGATATATATATATATATATATATATATATATATATATATATATATATATATATATATATATGGAACTGACTCAAATTTATAGGAACAAGGGCCATTCCTCAAGTAAATGGCCAGGTTTTTCAAAGGAAGAAAAGCAAGTTATTCATAGTTATATGAAAAGTACTCTAAGGCACTAATGATTTTAAAAATGTAAATTAAAGCATCAGATTGACAAACAACAAAAATAAGAAAAATGCCAAATACAGAAAAAAGTGAGGAAAACAAGTATGTTGAAGCTGTACTGGTGGAGTTGTGAATTTGTCTGGCCATTCTGGAAAGCATTTTGGAACTATGCTGTAAAAGTTTTTGAACTGTGTAAACCCTTTGATCCAGTGTTACTACAACTTGGATCTATAAGCAGAAAATCATGAACCTATACTAACTGGGTCTCCTCAATCTCAACTGATCTCACTGAAGCAATCCTTTTACACTTCCCTAAATGACTCACTATTCCATTCAACACTTTCCAAATCTTTTTATCTCTTCTTAAACCTTTCACAGTTTCCCTTCTACCCACCTTCCCCCATTCTCAACTGAGATTACATTTCTTTATATTTCACTGAAAAAAATAGTTCCTTTTTTCTTCCCTGTTTTTTTACCTCTCACCATTCAGATGAAGTGACCTTTTCTTTGCCACAGCAAACTCCTCTAATAAGTTTCTTCTACCTCAACTCTTGCTCCCTTTATCTTGCCTGCTCTCTCTAATCTTTGATTATTCCTTGTCTGTTGACTGCTTCTCTATTGCCTATAAATATACTCATGTCTCCCCATCCTCACAAAACTTTCACTTAATTCATATCTCCACCCTACCACCAACTATCACCTTAACTTTTTTCCCTCCCTTTTGCAGCTAAATTCTTTGAAAAGGTCAACTAAAATAAGTGTCTTTATTTCCTTTTCTCTTACTTTGTTCTCTGGCTTATGACTTCACCATTTAATTGAAATTGTTCTCTCTTCTTAATTGACAAGTTAATGCTTTTTTTTCTCAGTCCACATCTTTGAATCATGTGAACTAATCAATTATTCTCTTCTTGATAATTTCTATTTTGGGGGTTTTCATTATACTGCTGTCTCCTGGTTTTCCTCCTCATCTGAACACACCTCTGTCTCCTTTGCTAGTTCTTCATCCATATCACTCCTATAACCCAGGAGTGTCCCTGAAGTATGCCCTGGGCTCTCTTATCTTTTCCCTCTATATTATTTCACTTGATGTTTCCATTGACTATGCCAGTGACTCATATTTGCTTGTCCAATTCTAATCTCTCAACTTCCAGTCTTATATCTCCAATTGCCAATTAGACATCTTGATGTGGATATCTTAAACTAAACATGTTCAAAACTGAACTCATTATCTTTTCCCCAATCCCCTTACTATCATCTTACTCCCCTCTTACTAACTTCTCTATTACTATAAATGTAATCTTTCAATTTTCCAGATTTACAACTTGGGAATCATTCTCAACTCCTTATTATCATTCCTATATCCAATCTGTCATTTCTATATAACATTTTTCATATGCTCCTCCTTCTCTCCTTCAACACCACAAACACCTTGGTGCAGGTCCTTATCACTTCACATTTGGATTATTAAAACAGCCTTTTGGTGAGTCTCCCTACCTTAAATCTTTCCCCACTCCAACCCATTTTCTATTCATCAAATAGAACTTCCTAAAGAATAGTTCTAATCATGTTCTCCCTCCTAGCCCAATTCGAAAAACTCCAGTGAATCCCTATCACCTCTAGGATCAAATATAACATCTTCTCTTTTACTTTTAAAGTCCTTCATAACCTAGTCCCTTCCTACCTTTCTAGTTTTCTTATATCCTTCATATTGAATCATTCTGACTCATACTGGCCTTGCACAGAAGTTTCATCTCTCAACTCTTGAGTATTTTCACTGTGTCCCCAACTCTCCATTCTCATTTACACCTCCTTGCTTCTCTGGCTTCCTTCAGGCCCTAGCTAGATACATAGGATTCCTTCTTTAAGGAATCTTTCTTAGTCTTATTAAATCGTGTTTTCCTTGAGATTTCCTCCATTTTATTCTGTCTCCATCTTGTTTGTACGTTGCTGTTTGTATTCTGTTTTTCTTCATTAGACTGTGAGCTCCTAGAGAGCAGACTGGGCTATTGTTTGCCTTTCCTTGTATTCCCAGTTCTAAGCACAAGACCTGTAAAGTAGTAAGCACTTAATTAAACACTAGTTGACTAACTATAATCCCTATAATCCAAAGAGATCAAAGGAAGAGGAAAAGCATCATATATATATATATATATATATATATATATATATATATATATATACACAAAAATATTTATAGTAACTCTTTGTGGTGGCAAATAACTGAAAACTGAGGGAGTATATATCAAATGGGGAATGACTGAACAAGTTGCACTATATGAATGTGATAGAATACTGTAAGAAATTATGAAGGGTATGGTTTTGGAGAAACCTGGGAAAACTTATATGAACTGATACAGAATGAAGAGTAGAATCAGGAGAACAAATTATACAATATCAACAAAACAAATTTTGAAAACTGACCAACTACTATTCCAGAGGAATCATGATGAAATGGGCTACTCATCTTCTTATAGAGAGGTAGTAGACTTAGAATGCAGATTGAGACACATATATTTTGGGGACATAGTCTATGCAGGAATTTGTTTTGCTTGACTACATTTGTTATTAAAAACTTTATTTTCTTTTTTCCACTAGAGTGGTGGTGACAAGGGGAGAGAGAAAGAGAGAGAGAGAGAGAGAGAGAGAGAGAGAGAGAGTGAGAGAGATTTTTTTGACATAGAATAAAATTTAATTAAAAATGCAAAACAAGATAATTTGAAGTGGAAATCCCCCTTGAATTCTTAGCAAAGGAAGCAAAGGCAAAGAATTAATTTAGTCTCTACAATGTCTTTTATCTTTGGGAACACATTTACATTACTGTATTCTAATGAAGAATGTTAACATGGTGCCCGCTGGTGTTTCCATTTAGAACTTTTAGTCTCACACTGTTGTATTTCCTTTCTTTGTGGTTACCCTCATAGAAGGGGATTTCCTGAGTTGCATGCAATACAGTTTATTGTATCCCTAAATATGCTGCATTGTATTACGTGAGATGGTTATATAACATATACTTTCTGGAGAGTTTAAAGTGATGAGATCAGGAGATTGGGTCACATCTTACTCCATATCTTTACTTGACCTTTAATAATTTTCTCCATATTTCCACCTGTTACAATTCTATTTAACTTTCAAGGTCCAACTCAAATGTCAACTCATAAAACACTTAAAAAAACTCAAACTTCCCTTTCCCCCCATCACATTCTACTTATTACTAAAGAGATGTGTTTATGTCTTTTTTCCTTTTCCTTCCACTATTCAATTTTGTAAACTCTTGAGAAAGGAAAACTCTTTAATTTTTCATTGACCATGGAACAAAAGTAGGTGGAGTAGTAACTTATCATAGTAGATCTTTAATAAACCTTGATTTAATGGTATAATTCAATTGAATCCATACTTTCTTAGTAAGGGTAACTTCCCCTCTCCCCCAGTCTATGTTTGACAATTAGGGTTGACTCTCTTGTCCTTTCTCTACTCATCCTTTTTTATCCTGGATTGCTGATACTGATAGAGACATGGGGAAATGTAGAGAGTTATATAAATGAATGAGTTCTGTAAAAAAGTCTTGGTGGAGAGGAGGGAACAGTGTTAACAGACTGTTCAGAAATCACAGACACAGTGGAGGCTCATTGAAATCGTTAATCCTGTTCCCATAAACAGAACAATCTATAAGCAGAAAGGGAGAGTAATAGCATAATTGTAAAGCAATTCCAAGACTTAGCAGAGCTAAGCTCTTCTAGCAAACATGAACCAAGATCTAGGAAAAGGGGGAATATATTATCATCACTTTTATGTAGGCCTCTTCCCATTAAATCTGTAAAAATGAAGTCCCTTTTCCCTTGTAAAACACTACACCAAGGCTTACTTCTCATATTATTGCAATAACCTCTTTTTTACTCTTGCCTCAAGGCTCTCCCTACACTCCAATCTAAATAATGTACTCCTGCCAATGCAATTTTCTTTAAAGACAGAGCAGACCATGTCACTTTCCTACTTAATTACTTCTGTTGTTCCCTATTTTCTGAAGGAGAAAATATAAATTTTAGCTTTTAAAGTCTTTTCCAATCCAGTTCCAATCTATCTTTCCAGTTTTGTTATCTATTACTCTCCCAATTTTTCAATTTAGTCGGTCTTTTATACATTTGCTCTTTGTCTTTCTGTTCTTACATTGACTGACACTATTCCTTCCTTTCTTCTGCCTCATAGGATCTCTGTATTTCATGACAACTCAAGTACCATCTTCCATATGAAACCTGTTCAGCACTCTCTAGTTGCTAGTGCCTTCTCTCTCCAAAACCCTTGTATTTAACTTGTATTTTGTAATTTATATATTTTCATATATTCATGCAGTACACATGTACATATGAATTTATTATCTTTAATGTTACAATATAAACTTTTTAGTGCAACTGTTTGATTTATTTTTATATTTGAATCCCAGTACCTAATACAGTGCTAGTACAGAATAAGCTCTTAATAAATGCTTGTTGATTGATTATATTCTTAATGTGTAGTGAGTGGTCCTATTCCATGTTACATATAGAACCATTCTTGAAGAGAACATTTGAAAATAAATGGTGAGGAATGGGCAGGAGTCACAGATAACTTCTCAAACTTCTAAATACAACTCCCTCTACCCCCCACCAAGACTTAATACACCAATACTTTCTTGTCATTCAAGCTCCCAAATAACTAAATATGTCAATAATTAGAAAAATACCTATTCAGTTAACCCTCCAAGCTGGTGATTGTTTAATAATCAACTCTCCAGTAAAAACAAAGTAACTCCATACATTTTTAAAATTTAATCTGCTTTATTAATACTTTCTCCATAATTTAAGTCTAGACAATCAACAAAAATAGTAAACATCAGACTTTTGAAAGACCTGAAAATATAGCAATTGGCTCTCATGAGCCAATTCAAATTGACAGCAGCACATTCTTGCTTCTAAGAGACTTGACTACCAGAAAACCAGGTCAAAAAGTTCTGTGAAGAATGAACCCTAAATGGAATCCTCTATTCCCCTGTTGCAGACTTGTGAAAATCCACAGCTCTTGACTCTATGACCTTCCTACTCTCTAGCCTATTTCTTAGTTCTTAAGTTTGGTCTTTTCATCAACAAGGAGTTTTAGATACCAATTTATACTTTAATTCATTAGTTTCCCATCATGTACTTTAATACATGGTGACTTAAATGCAAAGGTGGAAATAGGCAAAAAGAGGGAAGAAATGCTGAAAAATATTGATTAGGAATAAGGAATGAGAGAAGTCAAAGATTTATATGCTATACAAAAGCTACCAGCAGACATCATAAATTTTTTTTTGGTGAGAAGAATTTGTGGGTGCTGAATGGGATCAATGAATGATAAGTTCACAAAAAATTAAATTGATTATATTGTGATAAGAAATGACAATTTCTCAACACATTCAATTTAGATCAATGTATAGCATGGAAACAATGTAAAGATTGGCAGACTACCTTCTATGGGGGTGGGGGAGGGAAGTGAGATTTGGGGAAAATTGTAAAATTCAAAAATAAATAAATAAATAAATTTTAAACATTAAAAAAAGAAATGAAAAAAATAAAAAAAAGAAATGACATTTATTTAGGAGGCATTCTGAATCAGCTTTCTATGTGTGTAATCAGACTACCACTTTGTTAGAGCAAAAAGAAGCTGCATCTAGGAGAAAGAATAATGAAAAAAAGATAATGCACAAAGTTTTTTTTAATTTTCAATATATATACACCATATTTCCTCATGTATAAGGTACACTCTTTTTAAAAAAAAATTGGTTGCATCTTATAAAGTGGTTGTAGATTTTTTTACTTGCATTTTCTGCTTTTTCCACACTTGTTTTTGCACTCATTGTCGATTTTCTGCCTTTTCTGCCTGTCGTATTTCCTGCCTTTTCACACTTCCTGCTTTTTCATACTTGTTTTTGCACTCATTGTTGTAGGTTTTTTATTTGCATTTCCTATTTTTTCAGGCTTATCGTCTTTGGGCTCATTGTTTTGCATTTGCATTTTTTGCCATGTTCTGCCCAGAAATGGCTCAAAAAAGACTTTTGTACAATACTGAATACAAGTTCAAAGTGATCCAGTTTGTAAAAGTGAATGGAAATCATGCTGCTGAAAGTCAGTTTGTTCTTCCTCCAACTGAGAACACAATCCAAGACTGGCTACAGGAAGAAGAAACCCAACTGAAAATATCCCAGCAGAAGAAAGCCATGAGAGGTAAATCAGCCAAACATCTGAAGTACAGAGGGAATGGAAGATATGGATTGAAGAGCAAAGGGTAGGTGGGTTTCCTGTGTCCACAAAGATGGTTCGGCAGGAGGCCAAAAGAAGTGCTGATGAAAAAGAAGTGACTGATTTCAAAGGAGAAACAATTGGTGCTTCAGGTTCATGAAATGGAATGGACTAAGCTTGTATCCATACACCAAACTTACCCAGGGAGTGCTTGTGGTCAATCATAGACCAGAGCACAGGTAGGAGAGCAGTCAAAGCCTCTCCTAAGACAGTGATTTAGTGATTTGTCATCACAGATGGAGACAAGTTAATGTATAGTTTTGACAGTGATGAGGAGTTGTATGTATTTTATGACGAATAAAATTTGAGTTCAATAGAACTCAATCATGTAATATATATATATATATGTATATATATTTTCAAATTTTGGGTATCTTATACATGAAGAAATATGGTAATGCATTCAATGTTTCTTTCAGGTAGTCCCATGATTTTGTTATTGTCTCTCCTGTATCTATTTTTCCAGGTCAGTTATTTTTTTCCCACAAGGTATTAAACATTTTCTTCCATTTTTTTTATTCTTTTGAATTTGTTTTATGGATTAGTTCTTGATGTCTCAGAGGCATTACATTCTACCTGCCCAATTCTAAATTTTAAGAAGTTGTTTTTCTCAATAAGCTTTTGTACTTTATTTTCATTCTGTGCTCTTTAAAGAGTTGTTTATTTCCTTTTCCAGTTGTCCAATTCTACTTTTTCCCCCCCAGTTTTTTCTTCTATCTCTTTTATATAATTTTTAAGCTCTTTCTTGAGTTCTTTCAGTTCTTGGGACCACTTCCCATTTTTCTTTGTGATTTAGCCCTTAGGTGTTTCAATATTGTTCCAAGTTTCTACCTTAGTCTTCTTAGTCAGCATAATAACTTTCTATGGTCATATCCTTTTTTTTTTTTTGATTTGTAGATAGACTAAGCATATGTCCACATATCAGACTTGCCCAGGGAGTGCTTGTGGTCAACCACAGACCAGAGCCCTGCCTCCCAGCTTTTTTTTTTTAATCTTTTCTCTGCTCTCAAGATGGGAAGGAGCAGTGTCTCAGGCTTCTTGCACCAGTAACTTCAAGCCCTGGTTGTTTATCTGGTGCTGAGCTGATGGTGCTCTTTTGATGCTGCATTGAGGGGGTCCAGTTGGGGTAACTGGTGCTACTGGAGGCCACAGGATTCTGGCAGTTTACTTGGTTCTGAGTTAGAGTCCTAGTGGTGGTATCTGCCATGTGCTGAGAGGCCCAGTGAAGTGTTTCTTTGTTTCCCTAGGGCTACACTGGTCATCTGGACACTGGAGGACTCCTGCTTGCCTGGGGATGTGCTGAAGCATGTGGTGACTCCTGGAACTACAATCTTTCAGGTCCCCTGGTTATGTTAGAGCAGGTGGGAGGAAGAATGTCCTGGTTGGTATTTCCCTACTTCACCACACTGGAACTCAGGATCTCCCACTAGTTTGCTGATGTGTGTCTTGCCACTGACGTGCTGTACCATTTCCTGTCCTGGACTGTATTCCCCAGTTCCTCTTTTACTAGAATGAGAAAGACCTTTCTTGGGCTTCTTCCAAATATTTTGGAGCTAAAAGATCATCTCACCTCATCTTTTTGCATGTTCTGCTGTTCTAGGATTTGTTTTGGGACACTATCTTTCAGTTATTTGGAAATGAATATGGGTAATTACAGAGACTGCTTACTCTGCCATATTGAGTGTCAGAAGCAGAGTTTATCCTACTTATGTTTTCCTTCTATTTGCTGCCATATTTTAAAAATGTTTCAATGACTTTCTTTTCTTTCTTTCTTCTCTTATTTATGATAATATTATAACTAGTTGCTCTCTCCCTCCAATATCCCTCCCTAAATTTTTTTTTGGGGGGGAAATGAAAAGCCAGATTCTTACAACAAATATACATAGATAAGCAAACCAAATCTATACATTGGCCATATGTGAAGCCTATGTTGCATTCTGTACCTAAACACCATCATTTCTTTGTAAGGAGGTGGGTAATATGTTTTATCATTAGTCCTTTGGAATTGTGATCAGTTATTTCATTGATAAGATTTCTTATATTTCTTAAAGTTGTTATTTTCCCTCACAGTTATTATATAAATTACTTTCAGTTTTGCTCATCTCACTCTCAGCATCAGTCTAAACAAGTCTGAGGTTTCCCTGAAACCATCCCACCTGTCATTTCTTATGTGTAGTAACATTCTATAACATATATATATATATATATATATCATATTTTGTTCAATTCTCCAATTGACGAATATTCACTTAGTTCCTAGATTTTTTTTGTTCCCCCATAAAAGAACTAGAATAAATATTTCTGATTCTTTTCTCTTTCTCTGATCTCTTTGAGGTGTAAATCAAAAGGTGGTCAAAAGTCAAGTATAGTCTTGTGACTATGACAATTCACTTTTTTCCATAGTGATTAGCTATTTTTTTATTTAATGTAAGAAATATTAAGAATCAATAATTTTACATGTGATAAAAGTGTTCAAAAAGAAGATGAGAAAAACCAGAGAGGAACATAAATAAATACACAGATATGTATATATGTGTCACAAAAGAAAACCTGCTGCTTGTATTTATTCACCCCTACACTATCAGACCTTTCTCTTTTATTTCAATCAATTTTCAAATCTCTATCTTGACTATAGCAAGCAGTTGAATTATGGACTGATATTAACATCACCATGTCTTTTTCTTTTTTTCTTTCTTAAAAATGCATTTATTTATTTATTTAAGGCAATGGGTTTAAGTGACTTGCCCAAGGTCACACAGCTAGGTAATTATTAAGTGTCTGAGGCCTGATTTGGTTCTCTCCCAGTTGAACAAATATTCATAGTCTATAATATTCATCTTGATATACATATTCAAATATCCATAGTCTAGCAAAACAAATCTTCATATGTCTGTCTATCTATCTATCTATCTATCTATCTATCTATCTATCTATATGTGTATATTTACCTCTCTTGACAGGAGATGAGAAGTTTGCTTCATCTTCAGTCCCCTGGAATTGTATTTTATCATTATATAATATTGTTGTTGAATACATTTTCTACTATTTCTGCTCACTTTTTCTGCATCAGTTCATATGTTTCTTCCAAATTTCATCTGAAACTGTCTATTTCATTGGTTTTTTGTAGTACAACAGAATTCTATTGCATCCTTATGCCACAATTTGACTATGAAAAGAACCTCTAGGAATATTTTTATACATATGAATTCCTTCTCTCTTTCTTTGATCTCTTTCTCAGTCTCTCTTAATTCCAGTGCTTTATTTTTGTTGATTACTTCCTATTTTCTCTATATAGAGTTTGTTCATATATATTTATTTGCATGTTCTCTTCCCAGGGAAACTCTCTTGTCTTTTGCCTTTCTTATTAATAAAATAGATTTTTCTCGATCCTGCTATCCCCAAAGGGAAAAGAAAAAGAAAATCCTTATAATAAATGAGTGTAGTATCATTCATAGTCTTAGTGTAGTATCATTCATAGTCTTTTCATTGGTTAACGTCCTTACAATTTTTTCAATTGTTTATTTTTAATCTTATTACTATATAAATAGATCTCCTGGTTCTACTCACTTCACTCTGCATCAGTTCATTAAAATCTTCCCAGATTTCTGTAAAGATATTCCCATTATTATTTGTTATAGTTTAATCGTGTTCCCATATTTTCATATACTAAAATTTCTTTGGCTATTCCCCAGTTACTGGAAATCTCCTTTGATTCCAGTTCTTTGCTCCTACAAAAAGAGATGCTGATATATTTTGTACATATGAGTCCTTTTCTTCTTTCTTTGATCTCTTTGATCTCTTTTCTTTAAATTAGTTTTATCTTTCACTGCTTCTATCTATTTTATGAGGTAATATTACTCATAATCCTTCCAAAGATTTTACATATGAGTTTATATTTTAAACTGATGTAAAAGTGGGGAACTTAGGAATAGGAGAGGATTTTGGAAGAAAGATAGCTAGCTCCATTGTGGATATATTGCATTTGATTACTTATGGGATGTTCATTCTAAAAGTCATCTGGTAATGTAATATTGGGGCTCAGGAGAGAGACTGCAGTTGGAGTTGAGGTGAGGGTTGAACTTATTAGGGGTTAATGAAGTGATTGACCAGCAAAGAGGAGATAGAAATAAGATAATAAGGCCCAAAACAGAGAGTAAAAACATTTGGGGGTAAGACATACATGATCATCCAGCAAAGGAGACTGAAAAAAGAATAATGAGATCCAAGTTAAGAGAATAAGGAAAAAAGTAGTCCTGAAAAACCAAGGAGGGGGGTGGATAGGTGGCAGAGCGGATAGAGCACCAGCCCTGGAGTCAGGAATACCTGAGTTCAGATCCAGCCTCAGACACTTAATAATTACCTAGTTGTGTGACCTTGTGTGACACTTAACTCCATTTGCCTTGCAAAAACCTAAAAAAAAAAAAAAAACCCAAACCAAAGAGGAAATGGGGGGAGTTTGACACTGTTCAAACAGCATCAAATGGTCTTCAAAGAAATGTTTGTCAGAGACAGTGCAATGTTGAAATATCCTATTTATAAACTTTGCTTGGTGATATGTGGGATGAGTCTTAAACAAACAAACAAATAAATACATGAAGTTTGGAGATTTATCAAGGTATGAAAAGTTTTATTCAGTTCTCAAGAATTGGACCCCACTCTGAGAAGGGCAAGGAACAAGAAAACCACAATCTATTTATCCTAAAGGGATTCCCTCCCCCACTGACCCATCCTCCTTAGTGAGGAATGTGGTCTTCACAATCTAGATGCATAAATTACTCTAAAGAAAAAGCATATAATTCAAACAGAGACAGGTTCTCCCCCTCCAGGACAAGGAATGTAGAAACATCTGGACTTCAATTCAGATAAGACAGGGTCAGTTTACTCTTTACATTTTAGTCAAGGGAACATTAAGTTGCTTGTCAGGGTAGGAGAAGATATAACACACAGCTCAACTATTTCTAATCTATAATATTTTACTGAAGAAACCCCAAACTTTATCCCATTCAGTGACACCTAATTTAACTTTATACTACTCAAGTTGATCAACAAAAATAGATTGACCACATGATCATATAAAATTGACTTAATGAGGAGAGCAATTAGAAGGAATATAAATGGGGATGGCTGGGTGACTCAATGGAAAGAGCACCAGCCCTGGAGTCAGGAGTACCTGAGTTCAAACCCAGCCTCAGACACTTCATAATTACTTAACTGTGGGGCCTTGGACAAGCCACTTAACCCCATTGCCTTGTAAAAACCTAAAAAAAAAAAGGAATAACATAAATTAACATAATGCAAATTAGAATGTATTTGAGAAGTGAAAGGACCAATGAAATCAGATGAAAATAATGTTTTAGAAAAACTCATGCATAAAGATAATGTAATAATTGATATTAAAGGTCACTTCTAGCTCCAGATTTCTTTTTTATATTTAGATAAATATCAGTATTTTAGGGAGTGATGCAAAATCACAGTGATATGCAAAAATCAGGGTATTCCATTCTTTAAGACCACTTTTCTAGAATTTGGCCCAGTTTGTAATAGAATTAAGGAATCTCCCTTGTTGCCCTTTGCAGAGATCATTAATTCTCACTGTTTTCTCTGCCACCTGTATGCTTGTATGGGGATGGGCTCACAAGATATCTAGTTACATAAGGGAGTGTCATAACACTGTCAATTGAGCAACTGCTAAAAGAGGTAGCTGCTGCTGATTCTACTTAACCTACGTTTTTGGCTCTTAAGGCCTCTGTCATGAGGGATATCATGTTCAGGAGATACTATGCAGGGGGTATTTGCTTCTCAAGCTGTAGGAATTTAAACAGTTCTAGCTTCCCAAGGATGAATCATACAAAGTCACATACTCATTCAGTAGCTCTCATGCTTTATAAGGTGGACTGAAGATCATAGTCAAATATCTCTATATTAGGAAAGGCTTTAAGAACAGCAGTGTGGTGGTCATTACTTATTTTATTCTGTTTATATAAGACAAATCCCTGAGTCTTCTAAACTCCAGAAGATAATTGAGACTTCAAAAAAAGGGCATTGACATTAGGAATCCTCCCTACTTGGCAATATTCTGGAAATATCTGATCAATAAATATTAAGCCCCTACCTGTGCTTCATCATGCCTAGGCACTGGGAATACAAATACAAAGTATGAAGAATGACATACACTGATATGTTAGGGTAGCCCAGGAACAGAAGCACAAAGAAGGAAGGCCTTACACTTAAGTTCTTTATATATCCTGTTTCCCCACCTTCCTTCATTCTCCCCCCCACCAAAGCTCTTAATTTCAATGAAAACTCTAACATGATATCAAGCATAAAAATCCAGAAGGTAAGAAGCATTTGCTTAACAGGCCTATGTTTGAATGAAAATTTTCTGCAGTTTGAGGTTCTTGTGTGAGTTCAATTACTTGATCTATGGGAGGTGGTACACTTTGATTATATTTCTATTGGGTCCTTTTTCTACCCCATACCATCACATATAGGAAAATGGATACATATTTTTCAAGATAAGTGAGAACTGTAGACTATTAGAGTTGGAAAGGACCTTAGCAATTGTTTATTCCAAGCTTCTTATTTTTTCTGTTGAGGAAACAGAGACCCAGAAAGATAAAATTGTTTGCTCAAGGTCATTCAGCTGGATAACAAAGAATTAGGACTAGAGCCCTGGTCTCCTGACTCCCAGTTCTATGAGTTTTCTGTCATTACAGCACAACACTTGAATGTTGATTTCTCAAAAACAATTTTGAATAGAATTTCTACAAAACATTGCAGATGAAATGAATATAAATCAGGAAAACAACTATTGCTTCTATATGCATACTCCACATATGTTTTTGTGGGGGTGGAAGGTACTGAACCTGTACTTTTATTGATATAGGAAACAATTGGAACCAAGGAGGAAACTACTTCTACCAAGGCAGACCAACCTGTGGTACAACTTAGTTTTAGAAAGTTGCCTGGGATACTGAGAAGGTAAGTGACTTTTTCATTCGTACTGCTAGTATGTGTTAAAGATGGGACTTCAAGTCAGTTCTTCCTGGCTTATGGTGGCCCTCTATCTATCTCAGGATACTTCCTTCACCTTTCCACAATATAGTAGTAAAAATAACTTTCATTCTTAGTCCAGGACAAAATAGCTTGAGGACTTTTGGCTATTTTAATTTGACTATTGGCAATATATGCTATGTGTACTGAATCTGACCAAATTAAAATCACATAAAGTTAGATCTATCTGATGAGTCATGTTGATAATGACCATATTCTCCTCAGCAGAACTGAGCTATGTTTTAGGACCTGGTTCAGTGAGAAGTCTATATAGAGTTAGGGATGTTAGGACACATCTCCATGAGAAATTCCCAGTTTAACCTGAAGTTCTTGTGAAGGGTGCTTTCCCATTAAGCAAAATGAGAGTCACAGGAATTGTGACTCAACTTTGGGTGGGGAAAGGTCATAACCTTGTTGAAATATGTGCCAGCAAGTCATCAATTGACTTCCAATTGGATCAAAGAATCGGGGTAGTTGTAAACTAATGTAAATTCTTGTGGTTTAATGAAAAGCAGATTTTTTTTGTTCTGCATATGATCTCAGTGTAGAACACAGGGGTGACTTTCAGGATTCTAGGGGACACACGATCACATTTCCAACCAGTTACATGACTTTGGACTTCTTTGAAACTCTACATTATGCCCTTTTGTGTGTTGTCTTCTTCCATTAGTTTGAAAATGTTTTAGAGACCCTTGCACTTAGTACAGTATCTAGAATATAAAAATGATTATGGACTTACAAATGTGGAAATTCAGGTGAAGATCTAGTTGGACTTCCTTTTAATTTAATTCAATTCAACAAACATTTCCTAAAATGTTTATTCATTTTAAGTGCTAGGGCAATTTTTAAACCAGAAAATCTTGCTTTGGGGGACACCTTGCAAAATTTGCTATTTCAGTATAGCAAATTTCCTTCATAATCTTCTGTATCCCATTTTGTGTGTTTAAAACTTTAGACTGAGGAATCCTTGAAATTCAGCCTTGAGGAAAAAATAGGAGCCAAGAGAAGAATGAATTATTCTTTTTTTTTAAATGAAAGGGAGAGGAGTCAAGTTAGCAAAGTTCTATGGTGACATTTTGCTGAGCTTTCCCAACATATTCTCTCCAAAACAACCTAAAAAACACATCAAACTAAATTCTGGGCAGGATAGTTAATCAAAAGTCACAGTAAATCATTTTTTCAGCTCAGGGAAGCTTAGGAAGAAAGAGGTCTGTAGTTATAGAAGTAGAGGTTAGCTGGGAGGGAGCAGTGAGCAAAAACAGCATTAATGGTAGAAGCAATACTAGGCTGAGGCAGCAACAGCATCAGGGCACATCCCAATACCCAGGAATGGTAAAAAAAAAACAAAAAACTGAACACTTGGTCAGAAAAAAGATCCCAGAGGAACTTATACTAACATTAGGAGCAAAAATGGGAGCCATCTGACAGCTCTGACCCTCATTACTCAGATCTAGATCACAGTTCCAGGAGAGAGGGGAAAGCAGATGTAGTTGTGTGAGAGCAGGGTTCACTGGGTAAGGACCAAGGCATAGACAAATAGTGCAGTGAAGAACTCTCCCAAAATCGTACTACTTTGAAAGTAATGAAAACTTCTAGGATCCCATTGAGCTGTGAAAGAAGTAGAAGAGCATATGAGACAGAAGCTGGTACCAGATAACTCTCCCACCCCTGGAAGTGATCAGAGCCCAATTTCAAAGTCAAGAAATAGGCTAAAAAAAAAAGCAACAAACAGAAAGAACCTGACCATAAAAAGTCCTATAGTGACAGGAAAGTTCAAGACACAAACTCAGAGTAAGACAATGACTTGAAAGCATCAACAAGCAAAATCTTAGAGGGGAAAAATATACATTGAACACATGTCCAACAAGAATTCCTAGAAGAATTAAAGAAAGAGATAAAAAAGAACAAAAATTATTTTAAATTAAATAAGAGCAGTAGAGATAAAACTGGGAAAAGAAATGAGAGCTATGCAAGAAAATTATGAAAAGAAATTAAGAAAACTATTTGGTAAAAGAGGCAGAAGAGTACTGAAGAAAGTAAATCCATAAAAATCAGAACTGAGAATTTAGGACCAAGCAAGATATAGATGGTGTTACAAAATGTAAAATGGATAATTTTTATTATGAATAATTAGAAACGTTTTTGCACAAACAAAAACTAAAGCAGCCAAAATTAGAAGGAAAGCAGAAAACTGGGGGAAAATTCTTATAGCAAGAATTTCTGATAGAAAGACATTATTCTTCAAATAATAGACATCAAATTTATAAGAATGCAATTAATAAAAAGTCAAAGGATATGAAACAGGCAGTTTTCAGACAAATCAAAGACTTCTGTAGTCTATGAGAAAATTCTCTAAGTCACTATTGATTAAAAAAATGCAAATTAAAACAACTCCGAGGAACCACCTCACATTCATCAGATAAGCCAATATGACAAAAAAGGAAAATTATCAATGGTGGAGGGGATGTGGGAAAACTGGGATCCTAATGCTTTGTTTGGAATTGTGAACTGATCCAAGAATTCTGGAGAACTATTTGGAACTATGCCCAAAGGGCTATTAAACTCTGTATACCCTTTGATCCAAATAGCACTACTGGAGCTGTATCCCAAAGAAATTTTTTAAAAAAGGAAAAAGAACATATTTGTTAAAAAGTATTCCCAGCAGCTCTTTCTGTGATGGTAAAGAATTGGAAATTGAGGGAATGTCCATCAATTGGGAAATACATGAGCAAATAAATGAATAATAAATATATAATTGTAATGGAATAGTATTGTGTTATTAGGAAAGACAAGCAGAGGATTTCAGAAAAACCTGGAAAAAGTTACATGAACTAATACAAAGTGATGTAACCAGAAAAATATCTCCAGGCCTGAACTAATTTCTTTTTTTTTTTTAACGATTTTATTTATTTTGAGTTTTACAATTTCCCCCTTAATATTGGGGACAAATTTGGGTTGTCTGCAATGGAGAGTGCCATCTGTATCCAGATAAAGAGCCGTGGAGTTTGAACAAAGTTCAAGGACTATTACCTTTAATTTAGGGAAAAAACCCAAACATCTTATTGTCTGATCTTGTTATCTCTTAGACTTTTTATCTCTTCCTTAAGAATATGATTTCTTTCTCATCACACTCAATTTGGATCAATGTACAACATGGAAACAAAGTAAAGACTGACAGATTGCTTTCTGTGGGGGTAGGGGTGGGGGGGGAAGTAAGATTGGGGGAAAAAATTGTAAAACTCAAATAATACCTTTAATAAAAAAACTTACTTCCCTCCCCCCAACCCCCACAAAATGCAATTTGCCAGTCTTTACATTGCCGAACTAATTTCTATAGGCCTAATTTAATAAGAAAAAAAATCTATTAGAGTTATTCCCATACGGGTTAAAAAGGTCAACTGATTAAGTGTAGTATGTTGCAGGCATGCTCATAAATAATACATATATATATATATATATACATATATGTATATATATATATATATATATATATATATATATATATATATATATGATAAACACCAGGGTATCACGAGCTGTATGCACACTTTTGTGAGCCAGAAACTTGAAAGTATATTTCTCCTACAAAGAGTATTAGAGAGCTGGTCCCAGGGGAAAGGAAATGTCTTTCACTTGCTAGGAGCTGAGGAGATCTGGATAAAGTACATTTAGTTGGCTCAGTGGATAGAGTGCTGGGTCTAGAGTCAGAAAGACCTAAATGCAAATCCAGAGTCAGATACTTACTAGCTGTGTGCTCTGAATAAACCATGTCACCCTGTTTAATCAGTTTCCTTATCTGTAAAACAAGCTGGAGAAGGACAAGGCAAATTATTCCAGTATCTGCCAAGGAAACCCCAAATGCGATCATGAAGAGCTGAACATGACTGAACAACATCAAAAGAAGGGGTAGAGATTGGAAACAGTGACTTGGAACAGCAATAGATGACTATTAACAAGAATCTGTAGGAAAAGAACAATACTATATAGATAATGAGGCCATATAAAAGATGACTGATTGCAAGGGGTGTGACTGAGATTATGCAGTAGTTTTGGAGAAGACTGCTCACTAGTAGATTTCATTATATCTAAGGTCTCTGAGAGAAGTTCAATTTACCTCAACTTTTAGACAAAATGTTTCCTGTGTTGATCCTTCATGTGTTGCGCTTTTGGGTATTGAATACTGAAGCTCTTATGTCAGCTGGAAGGGAACAATGAGCCAAAGAAATAAAGAAATTTTCCCAAAGAGTTCTAGGGTTCTCATGTCAGTCAGGAGCCTGTTAAAAAAGAAGGATTGTATGTAATTCAGTGACATTGGGCTAAGCATTAAGTCTGAGTTAAATTAGTGTCAATGTGGGTCCATTATTAAATTTTCTTATAAAATGTAATGGGTATCAATGTAATTCCTATATGCCATAAGTACCATCATGGAGATTGAAGTGTCCTATTTTAAAGATTTTAAAGTAGGAGAATATATACAATAGAAAACTTTGATGTATAGCCTAAGTAAACTAATTTACAAAAATAATGAGAATATTGTTTCTAAAGTTTACATTTTCCTTGCACTTGTTCACTTATTAATGTTCCATGTTGATAATAAAAGAATGTTGTTTTTAATTTTAAAAAATGTTTTCTTGGGGGGCATCTAGGTGGCACATATTGGATAGAGCACTGGCCCTGGAGTCAGGAGAGCCTGAAGTCAAATTTGACCTCAGACACTTAATGATTACCTAGCTGTGTGAACTTGGGCAAGTCACTTAATCCCATTACCTTGAAAAAAAAGAAAAATGTTTTCTTGGATCTTAAGAAGCTATGCAAGATTGCTTTTTAGTGAGCTGGCCATAAATATATTATGAACATATGGTTTAAATATCTCCCTAAAGTTCACACTGACATAATAATAGTTGAGGTGGAAGAACTTTTGGACTTTGCTGAAATGGGTATTTTGAAAAATATTTCCCATCTCAGAACTTTTAAAAAGGTTAAAACCTTTCCCAAAGAGAATGAAGAATGTGCCATTTCCCCCATTTGTAACAGCTTTACTTCTTTGTGATCATTCACAGAGAAGAGAATAATTAATATTTTTCCCCCTGGTGTTTATACTTGCTTGCCCTTTTCTTGTTTTGATATTTAATACACTTATTTAGTAAAAGCTCAAATTTGGTTTTATATATGTCTGCCCTAATCTACTATGCATATGGTAATACAGTTGTAGTCCAAGAACTTAGCTGTCAATTTTAGAAAATGATCATAAATAATGCTTTTTATGAGAATCGAGCATATGGAATAATTTATTGTACATTTAAATAATTCAGATTGCAAAGCTTATTTATATCTTTAATTATGAATGTATTCACACAAACATACCTCAATAAATTTAAAAATAAAAAATAAACTTGATTTTGAATCACCAAATGTTAGATTATTAGCTTTCTCTTTTCCCTTGGGCATTCAGATATTTTTCAGACCTCTGAGTAGTCACTTATTGTGCCATAATATACAACAGGTTTCTTGCAACTTGCATCCCTCATATTCTTTCTTCATTCTGTCTATACTTCCCCTTAACTTTCTAGGGTTCCTTATTGTAAAAGCCATAAGTAGGGTGAATTAATCATGGTCTTTCTAAACTTAGAGGCATTGATATCTCATTCACATTGATATTTCATTCATACTTTTTCAGTACTGAAGCAACTTAGCTTAGCACAAAGGTAGAAAGACTAATTGGTTAAAATAGGGGGCTATTAGATAACCTCTTTTTACTTAATATTCAACTTCCTCTTATTAGGGGTGTTTTTTCCAGCAACAATTTTTCAGTGACTCAGGGTTCCTTCCCAAAGGTCCTAGGTCATTATTTCACCTTTGTGATACACACTGTATTGGAATTTCTCCCTGTCCTTTCCTTCTCCTCTAAAGCTCTGTCACTGGAATTTTCTTTAAATGTTTGTTTGGAAGAACATATCATGGGGTTTATCCCAGATATATTCTGTGTTTTTTGCTCAGAGACCCAAAATGCTAGCCACAGTTCCCCCTGTTTCCCCAAGATCTTGTAGAAAAAAGATTTTTCTTTGTTGGTCCTTCCTTCTTCTTAATAATAATGCAAACAATTCTTACGTGATTTATCTGATAATGATCTTTTTTGATTCTATATTCTCTCTGCCTTATTCTTCATTGTCATTGTATTGACCCTCTATTACTCAGTTCTTTTCAGACTAACACCCTTCACACTCTCTTCCCATCTTTTACCTCCATGAGTGAACCAATTCTATTATATGCTTTTCTCTACATTTGAATTCCTTGCTCACTTATCTTATTGTCAATCCTTCTTTGTCAAACCTCAACCTTATATTACTACCGATGTTTAATGTCTTTGTACCTACTCAAATATTACTAATGGATTCTGGAGAAAAAAAGGAAATTGTGTTGATTGGTTCCTGCAAATTTATATAACATAATCTCAACAGGAACTTCAATGTTTCAAGGTACTCAAATGCTTTTAGACCTCACTAATTGATTCGCTATCCTACGACTATAGTGGCTCCAAAATTATTCATCTGTCTCAAACTACCTTGGTACCCTCTCCCCCTATTCTCTCAGCTGAGAACTTTGCCTCAAGCTTCCCTGAACAAATTAAGTCCTCCTTATCCTCTTCTCATCTCCCATCTCTCAGATGCCTTCCACCACTGTCTCTTCTTTCACTTCTGAAGGTCTGTTTCCTTACCTAGGCTCTATTTTCACACATGACCCCATTCTATCCCTTCTTCTTCAGCAGATGACTTACTTTTTCTGTCATTCCCACTCATTCTGATTAATCTTGTCTTTTTCTGTCTGCTGGCCACTTTTCTCCTATCTACAAACTTGCCCATGTTTCCTTCCTATCCTTAAAAAAATCTTTATTTGATCTGTCAATCCCTCCTAGTTATCAGTTTATATCTCTCCTCCCTTTCATGGCTAAACTTCTTCAGATAGTCATCTATATAAATGTGTCTATTTTTCCTTTTGTTGTCTTCAAGATCCTGCTATCTTGATTCCAACCTCATCATTTAACTGAAATTAGACTGAGATTAACTGAAACTGCTCTCTTCAAAATTACCATTGACTTTGTAGTTGCCAAATCTAATGTCTTTTTTCCCTCCTTCATCCTTCTTGGTATCTTTGAAGTCTTTGACACTGTTAATTATCCTCTTCTTGCTACTTTACCTTCTCTTGGTCTTTATCATACTTCTCTCCTCTGGATTTCCTACTACTTGTTTGACCACTCCTTCCCACTCTTTTGCTTGAAGCTCATCCACATCATATCCTCTAATAATAGGTATCCCTCATAGCTCTGTCCTGGGCCTTCTTCCCTCTACACTATTCCATTTGGTGATCTTATGAGCTTCCACAGATTTAATATTATCTCCATGATGATGTTTCTTAGATCTATTTCTCTAATCCTAACTTTTCTTTTGACCTCCAAATTTGCATCTTCAGCACTCTATTGAACACTTCAAACTGTATCTCAACCTCAACATGTCCAAAACTCACTTTATTTCCCCCCCAAATTCTCATTTCTTTCTTACCTTCATAATACTGTTGAGGGTACCATCCCCCTTCCTAATCTCTCAGGCTTGTAATTTAAGTATTATCTTCAATTGTCCGTTTTCATTTACCCCATATATTAAAATTGTTGTCATCTTAGAATTTTTAACTTTATAACATCGTTCATATCTAACTATCTTATCTATCTTTCTCTCCTCTTATACAACCTCCACCCTGGTAGAGGCCCTCATTACTTCATGCTTAGATGATTGCAATAATCTGGCTGATCTCCACTACCTCATTTCAGTGCTTCCTATGCTCAGTGATCAAAATGATCTTTCTAACATGCAGCTCTGATCATGTTGTTAAACTATAGTGGTTCCCTATTACTTCAAGGAGTAGATAAAAGATCATCTTTTTTTGTCTGTTAAAGCCCAATTTAGTCCCTTTTTACCTCTTCAGTTATCTTGGCTTTTTTGCTTTGCCTTGCAAAGAACATTCCATCTATTCCATTTCCTAATTATGCCTTTTCACTAGCTATTCCCAAAGCATGGAATGATCTCCTTCCTTTTCTTTCCATCTTGACTTCCTTGGTTTTCTTCAAATCCCAGATCAAATTATATCTTCTACAAGAGGCTTATCTCAGTTTCCTTGATGCTAGTGTCTTCCTTTTGAGATTTCTTCAATTTACTCATAATATATCCTGTCCATAACAGTTGTTTGGAGGTTATCCTTTCTCATTCCACTCCCATTCGCATCCCCATTAGAATGTGAGCTCCTTGCTATTTGGAACTATGCCCAAAGGGCAACAAAAATGTGCATACCCTTTGACCCAGCAATACCACTACTGCGTCTATACCCTGAAGAGATGAGGAAAAAGGGTAAAAACATTACTTGTACAAAAATATTTATAGCAGCCCTGTTTGTGGTGGCAAAGAATTGGAAATCCAGTAAATGTCCTTCAATTGGGGAATGGCTTAGCAAACTGTGGTATATGTATGTCATGGAACACTATTGTTCTATTAGAAACCAGGAGGGACGGGATTTCAGGGAAACCTGGAGGGATTTGCATGAACTGATGCTGAGTGAGATGAGCAGAACCAGAAAAACACTGTACACCCTAACAGCAACATGGGAGTGATGTTCAACCTTGAAGGACTTGCTCATTCCATCAGTGCAACAATTGGGAACAATTTGGGGCTGTCTGCAAAGGAGAGTGCCATCTGTATCCAGATAAAGAGCTGTGGAGTTTGAACAAAGTGCAAGGACTATTCCCTTTAATTTAGAAAAAAAAAACCAGATAGCTTATTGTATGATCTTGTTACCTCTTAGACTTCTCTTTAAGGATATGATTTCTCTCTCACCACACCCAATTTGGATCAAGTTACAACATGGAAACAAAGTAAAGACTGACAGAGTGCTTTCTGTGGGGGGGGGGAGGGGGAGGGAAGCAAGATTGGGGGAAAATGTAAAACTCAAATAATATCTTTAATAAAAATAAATTTAAATTTAAAAAAATTTAAAAAAATAATACTTTACTCCCCCCCCCCAAAAAAAGAATGTGAACTCCTTGAAGTCAGGGCCTCTTTTTTAAAATTTTCTGTCCCTAGCACTTGGCACAATAACTAGGGCACATATTGGGTCTTTTGACTATTCAGCTCTTGGTGAACTAGTCACACTTTCTAGCTCTATCAAGTGAGCCTGTGTGATTCCCTTGTGGAATGAGACTCTTCACAGTTTCCTTGAAGCCAAACTCTCAGGTGGGCCCAAAATCTCCCTTAGAAACACATCATGGATCAAGAGGAATTGGAAGGAGGCATTGTGATGCCTTTAGTGGATGTTCAATGGCTCTACCTCAGAAGATCCTTCCTGTACAAAGTATTGTCTTTGTAGTTATCTTATTTTCTTCATTGGAAAATGAAGGGTTTGAACCAAATGATCTCTAAATCCCATGTTTATTTGTTCTCAGACACTTTTATTATTATTTTTCCACCTCAGAAATATGAGTCATTGACCTCAACTGGGTCCTTGACTTCTGGATATTTATCCTAAAGTCAGACAATAAACATTTAAATCCCTATTAAGAACTAGGGATACCAAAAAAAGTTAAAATTCAATTCCTGCTCTTAAGTCCAATGGAGAAGACAATATGCGAACATCACTAGGTAAATAAACTATATTCAGTAAAAATTAAAAATAATCTACAGAAGGAAAATGGGGATTGGGAAAGACTTCCTCTAGAAAGTAATTTTGCTATTTTCTCATAATTACAAATAACTATTCAAGGATATTTCCAAAAATAAAATATCCTGATCTTCCTATTAATTGGGAAGAGTGAATATAAAGACAGCTGAATTTGAAATTACAAGGCTAGAGTTTGAATCTTCATGGCTCTGCTACTTGCAGTTCCAGCTCTGAACCTTTTATTTGCCTGGTCTTGGGTAAGTCAGTTTATCTCTGTGGACTTCAATTTGTTCATCTTTCAAATTAAAGGACTGGATTAAATGACTTTTGAGGTCCTTTCAGTTCTAGATCTAGATGTTGTGATTTCTTTAACCAATTTTGGGGGGGTTTTGGGGTTGTTTTTTGTTTTTTTGAGGATGGCAGAGAACAGAAATTTTAAGTCTCTGTACAATGTTTGTTTTGTTCCCTAGCAATGTTAGGTAGATTGGCTTAAATAGTTTTAGCAATCTAGATCCCAGAAGACCACATCCAATTCATAGCAGAAATTTCTCTAACAAATGATGTTTGGAGTTCACTTTCAATTAGATGTTGGGATCAAAGTATACTTTTCCTCCTTACTTCTGGCAATATTAAAAAAAAATCCATTCTAGGGGCAGCTAGGTGACACATGGATAGAGCACCAGCCCTGGAGTCAGGAGTACCTGAGTTCAAATCTGGCCTCAGACACTTAATAATTACCTAGCTGTGTGGCCTTGAGCAAGTCACTTAACCTCATTGCCTTGCAAAAGCCTAAAAATAAAACCAAACCAAAAAAATCCATTCTGCCACAAAGTATCTATTTTTAGTTTGCAACATTAATTTTTTTGTAAGATTTTGTGTTCCACATTTTTCTCCCTCTCTTCCTTCCCTCCCCCTCCTCTTGACAGGTACTATGTTAAACTTATTTCCATATTAGTCATGTTGTAAAAGAAGAATCAGAACAAAAGAACCAAAAAAAAAAAAACCCCAAACCAACAAACAAACATGAGCGAGCAAAAGAAAAACCCAACAAACATAAAGTATCAAACAAATTTTTTAAAATAGAAATTTACAGTATGCTTTAGTCTGCATTCAGACTCCATAATTCTTACTCTGGATGTGGATGATATCTCATATCACAGATCCTTTAGAATTGTCTTTAATTATTGTACTACTGAGGAGAACTACCCATCATAGTTGATCATCACTCAATGTTGCTGTTAATGTGTACAATGTTCTTCTGATCAAAGTATGCTTTTCAAGTCTAGATAAAAGTACATTTTTCTAGTAGAGTTCCAAAATCATATTTCTTCTACTCTGGTTAGCCTCTGCTCTTTTGCACCAGGCTTGTGCTCCCTACTTTATCTGCTTTTCTGTCTTTGTATGTGTTGAATCATAACAATAAACTTTGGATTATTCTTTCCTCATTCCAATTAAGTTTTAACAAATAGAAAGAGATTAATCACAACAAATGACAGCAAAAATTTGCTCAGATATATATCTTGTACTTTGGGAATCCCTGAATGGTTTTACTTAAATTGTTTTATCATAATATTCATGAATTAGAGGCTAAGGATTAATTATGGATTTTGATAAAAATGGAGTTTTACTTGTGATCTCAGAAAAAAGAGACAATTACAGCACAGAAGAAGACACAGGATAAGGAAATCAGAAGATTTGGATTGAAAGTCTGGCTCTTTCTTACTTAATCTATCTGTTTAACATTGGATGAATCACTTAATTTTTATGGGTCTTGTATTTCTTCACCTGTAAAATGAAAACTTTGAATTAAGCAATATCTGATACACCTTACAACTCTAAATCTTTCACTCTAGAGTGAGTTGGGTTACTTTTCACGACCGTGCCTCACTTAAACTCAATTAACTTAAAAGTCAAGACATCACCTTCCTGACATCATGGGTCCTCTTTGAGAACAAAGGACAAATGACACCAACAAATCTATCATTCTATGAACTCAAAGACTATATTTCTTTCTAATAAAGACAAAATCACAGAGATTACCTGTGAGAGTATCTTCATTTGGGGATAAATAGTTAACTTCTTGGATGATAATATTGAGTTAAAGAATTTGGATCAATCAAATTTTGACGAGAATTTTTTAAAATTCAAAGATGACTAAAGTCTTTTTAAAGTGCCTACTTTGTACAAGGTATTGTTCTAGATGCTGGACTAGGTACTGTGGATACATATAGAAAAAACAAACAGTTACTGCTTTTGAGAATCTGATATTTTCCTAGAGAATATAGCATGTGTCCAGAGAAGCAAATGCAATTTAATTTGAGGAGGGAGAAAACCTTAACAGCTAGGGAGATCAGGGAAAGATGCCTAGAGATGACATTACTTGAGCTGAGACTTCAAGGAAAACAAGGATTTTGAGTAGAGAACATGACAGGGGAAAGGTGCATGGTGATAGCTTATTCAAATGCACTGAAATGGAAGATGGGATTGATTCAAATGTAAATTGTATGAAGAATAATGTGAAATTAAGGGTAGGTTAGTTCAGATTGTGAAATATATTACATGCCTAGCTGAGGGAATTATATTTTTTCTTAATAATAATATGGGTCTAAGCTGTGGGTTTAGGGGAGTGATATGGCCAAACTTCTGCCTCAGAAATATTTTTTTACATCATGGTAAATGATGGATGGAGAAGGGAGAAGTTAAAGGGGAGAGCAACTATTAGCCTTTTACAATAGATTAGATAAGAAGTGATAAGGGCTATTTAAGTAGAGAAGAGGATAGATACATAAGATTCTGTATAGGTGGAATAAACAAAAGTTGGCAACTGATTATATATTTGGGTGAAGGAATGGAGTAAAGAATTATTTAAAAATTATAAAGTTGAGCCATGAGAAAGATTACGTTTTCCATTGCTATAAAACAGTATTGATAATTTGCTACAAGCGCAACAATTCTGAGGCATTTTTAGCACAAAAGATCAGTTTGATTAAGAAATTGTTTTTATTTTCAGTTCCAAAGTTTCTCCCTCCTTCCATCTTCTCCTTCACCCATTGTGAAGGCAAGAAATACAATTCAACCTTATACATTATACATCCACATATGACATCATGTAAAATTATACCTTATATCATGTAAAAACATTTCTATATCAGTCACTTTATAAAAAATGTAAGAAAAATGAAGAGAGTGAAAAAAAAAATATGCTTCGATCTACACCAGAGTTCATCAATTTTCTCTTTGGAGAGAAAACAAACTATTTTTTTAAATCATGTATTCTCTGGAATTGTGTATCTGTGTATAGATCAGAGTAGCTAAGTCTTTCCCAGTTGATTGTCATCACAATAATGCTGTTATTGTGTACTCAGCTTACTCCCCTTTGCATAAGGTCATATATGTCTTCTCAGGTTTTTCTGACATCATTCCATTTGTTATTTCTTACCTCATGGTAGTATACCACCAGAACCAGAACCATTCAGCCATTTGTCAATTGATGTTTATCTCAATTTCCAATTCCTAACCACCACAAAAAGAGCTGCTATAAATAGTTTTGTACATATATCTTTTTCCTTTATCTTTGATTCCTTTAGGGTATAGACTTAATAGTATGGATAATTAATTTTAAATTCCTTTGGGAATAATCCACAATGATTGGATTAGTTCACTAGTCTATTTACATGGAATTAGTATAGCCATTTTCCCATCCCATGCAATATTTATCCATTCTTCCTCTTGTCATTTTTGTCTATGCAATTTATATGTAATGGTTTCTCAGAGTTGTTTAAATTTGCACTTTTTCTACATATTAGTTATTTAAAGCATTTTTATATGACTGCTGCTAGCTTTAATTTCTTTTTCTGAAAACTACTTGTTCATATCTTTTGACCATTTTTCAACTGGGGAATGCCTCTTATTTTTATAAATTTGGCTCAATTTCCTATATATTTGAGAAATTAGACTTTTACCAGAGAACTTTCTGCAATCCCCCAATTTTCTGCTTTTCTACTAATTCTGGCTACATTGATTGTTTATGCAAAACCTTTTTAATTTAATATAATCAAAATTACCCACTTTACCCTGGTGATACTATTTCTTGTTTGTTATTAACTCTTCCTTATCCATAAATGTGGCAGGTAATTTTTTTTCCCATGCTTCCTTAATTTATTTGTTACCCTTTCTGTCTAAATAATATGCCTATTGTGAGCTTATCTTAGTATGCCATGTTAGTAATTCCTGTTTGCGTAGTCTCTGTCACACTACTCTCCACTTTTTCCTGAAATTTTTGTCAAATAATGAATTCTTGCCCCTTGGGATCTTTGAATTAACCAAGCACTAGACTCATATGGCTATTTGTTTTGGTTTATTTGTACTAATCTATTCCATTTATCAACCATTATATTTCTTATTTAGTGCCACATTGTTTTGATGATTACTGCTTTGCAGTATAATTTGAGATTTGGTACTGCCAGGTCCTATTCTTTCACTTTGATGATCTTAAAATTTATAGTTTTCTACTTTCTTCAAGAAAACCTAAAACCACAAACTATTAACTATTCTACTTGAGAAGCTTAAAATTTACAATCTTCTTGTTCTCCCCAAGAATACAAACTATTAATGATTATAATATTTTAGATTTTTATTACTGTGATTTCAAATGGACTTATTAGTTACAAGAACTTTATCTACTCAAATAATCCACAAAAATAGCAAATATAACTAGAGATGTTTTTCTTTTTAACTTTTCCCATATGATTGATTGAATGAATCAGCTTGATTTCTCGAGTTTGGGGTTTTTTTTTGTTTTTGTTTTTTGCAAGGCAATGGGGTTAAGTAGCTTGCCCAAGGCCACACAGCTAGGTAGTTATTAAGTGTCTGAACTCAGGTCCTTCTGACCCCAGGGCCAGTGCTCTATCCACTGCACCACCTAGCTGCCCCTCTCAAGAGTTTTTAATGCCTTTTATTTCTAGATATTGTAGGGGATGACACTATTTCAGGTGATATGAAGAATATCAGAATTAATGACATATGGTCCCTGCCCTGAGGGAGCTTAGAGTAGGGAAGAAGGCATGTATACAAATAACTGTATCACAATTGTGGTAGGTGCTATAGGAAAGGGATATGGTACTAAGAACTCCTAGAGGAAGGAGAGGTCTTTTCTGGTTGGATATAGGCATGGGACTCAGGAAAAGCTTCAGGAAAGAGTAGGGAGATTATTTATAGTTCAGAAGACATCCTGTGGTCCTAGGATCATGTGTGGTTCTTCAGAGCTTTATGTGTGATTCTTGAAACAAGAATGAAGGGGAAAAAAATAATTTAGAGTCAAAGGATCTAGACTCAAATACCAACTTTACTTCTTACACATGTGTGACTTTCACTCTCTAGACCTCAGTTCCCTCATCAACAATGTCCTAAATGGGCTCTTTGCCTCAAATCTATCTTGGTTCTAGTTTCTCTCTTCCACTGAGACCAAAATGATTTCCCTTAAGTATATATCTGACCATCTACCCTACTCAATAAACTGGTGGCTCCCCATTGCCTCTAGGATCAAATATAAACTCCTCTATCTTTGAAAGAGTTTACAATTTGATCCCATCTTATCTTTATAGTCATATTATATATTGCTTCCTCAACCTAACAAACCCTAATCCAGCCAAACTGACCTCTCAGCTCTCCATCTCTCATCTCCATGTTTTTGCATTGACCCTCCTTGCCTAGAATACACTCCCTACTCACCTTCACATCACAGAATCTTTTTTCTTCATAATGAATCTCAATTCTTCTATGAAGACTTTCTTGATCACTTCCTCAGTTTTTGAATGCTACATTTTATTTACTTTGAATTTGTTTTGTTTTATATGTGCTTGTTGTTTTTCTCTGTTAGAATGAATGTTTCCTGAAAATAAGTATAGTGAAGTCTGTCTCAATTTGACTTGAAGAGGAAACAAGAACAGATATATCTCTAGAATCTTCTTCCATCCTTTTCCAAAGAAGATTGATTTCTGCCATGGGAGTAATCATGGAATAAGTTATTGGTATGTTGGTCACTCTGTTTTCCTTAGAATGAGGGGTTCTGGATTAAAATTATATCTATCTGCTTCCATATATATATATATATATATATATATATATATATATATACATACATACATATATATATATATATATATAGTATTATTCTTTGGGACATAATCTTCTGCATAAAGTCAGATTGCTGATCACTGTTTATTTACAAAGAAAGTAAGACTTTAAGTTTTATATCCAAGGACTGACCCCTTTCCAGTCAAATACCAATTCCACAATGAATACACATAGCAAATTGCAAAGAAACCCATTTTTCCAAATCAAAGGCAAAACAGAAATAAAAAAGTATACATATGAAAATAAATACTAGACATATAAAATGAAGGAACTCTTCCACTGAAAGAGGGGTAACTCAAGGTTGAAGTTCTGCATGACTTCTTCCTAGAGTCTTTTCTTCTTTCAGCAACCAGAAGGGGAATTAGAATGGTCCATCTTTTCTTTCAAAATTGAAAACTAGAAGATATATTAAAAATAAGCAGAAATTGGACCGGCTAGGTGGCGCAGTGGATAGAGCACTGGCCTTGGAGTCAGGAGTACCTGAGTTCAAATCCAGCCTCAGACACTTAATAATTACCTAGCTGTGTAGTCTTGAGCAAGCCACTTAACACTATTGTCTAGCAAAAACTAAAAAAAAAAAAAAAAAAAAAAAAAAAAGGCAGAAAAAAAGCAGACCTCTCTTCTGTCCCATTGGATAATTGCGTTCGGCTTCCATGCTAGCATGGAACATTGATCACCAATTGACTCTGGGACTTTGGTTCACCTCAGAATTATTTTGGGGGGGTTTGTTTTGTCTTTAATTCTATCCCCAGACAGAACCTTATACATAATAGATATTTAATAAATGTCTTATGATTGAATTCTAAAATGACAATGTTGACAAGATGGCCCCTATATTCCCTTTATATAATCTTATAACTTTAATTGAAAACAAACCAGTTTCTTTATTTATCCTCCCCAAACCTCTGTAAAATAGGGAAGATCAGATAACGATGCTCTATTGTATTGGAGAAAAAAGAGGCACAAATTGATATTCAAAATCACAGTCAGTTAGCAACAAAAACAGAATTAGCTTTTGAGCGGTTTCTTGAAGAGTTCATTCCATTTCTACAAAGTAGAATGTATATATTTTAGATTTTTTAAAGTTTTTCATTCACTCTGTCTCAATACTTGAATGAATACTTAGCAAAAGTGTAGACAAATGAGTGATTTATACAAACTTAGACACCATCCTTTTCCTTGTAAGGGCAACTTTCTCTTTATTTCTCTCTGTTTAGAGCAACTGAGGAATGACTGACATAGAGAAATGTCTTCTCCTGTATAGTTAGAAGGTTAATGTTAATGGCTCCCATTTGTTCCCAGCTAAGAGTTCCTTTCAACATTTCAAAAATCCCCCATATTTCTGAGGAATTAGAATTGCTGAGGAGTGGGTAAGATGTTTTCATTGTATCCTTCATTAGAACAAATAATTCATTTTGTAGGACTCACAACTGGCAGGAATGTCAGAGTTCATCTAGACTAGGGATTGTTAAACTGTGTTCCATGTTATTATTGAATTTCAATGTAATTGGTTTCTTTTGTTTGTGTGTGTGTGTATGTGTGTGTGTGTGTGTGTGTGTGTGTGTGGAGAGAGAGAGAGAGAGAGAGAGAGAGAGAGAGAGAGAGAGCATTTAAAAGCATTCTTTTGAGAAGTTCATCGAATTCATTTTATATTTTAGATTCTAGGTCTACTGACATGTAGTTCAGAACATTAAAATTAATCTTTAAATTTTTTTGATAAAGTTATTGAAATTGTTAGTGTCATATTTCAAATATGGGTATAATATGCTTTTGTGAGCTAACCTGAGAACCTTTATTTTAGTTTATTAAATTAATTACACAAATCAATATTTTTGTTAAATCCTATCCTCTCCCTTTCTCCTTTGATGAGGGGTGTCTAGTCACCATAATTCCAGTAGGAAGGGCCAGATAGTTTAAAGAACCTAATTATTTCTCTGGGTAAATGCATTCTGGCTAATAGCTTATATACTTTTGCAACAGAGTTCATTAATAAATTTTGTATCTAATTTGATTACTTTTAGATTATTGTTATTGTGGTCAAGTCATAATTAGGGATAGAGCAAGGAGGATTTTAATTTAGGGCTAAAATTTAGAGGGCATTGATAACACCTATAACTTTTAGTGTGAATTAAAATAACTGAATTTAGCATAGACTTGACAAAAATAAAAATAATTAGTTAAAGCAGAGAGCTACCAGATGTCAATGTTTCTTTTCACCCCTATCCTTGCTATTTCCTGGAGTCTCTACCTTCCATGGGAATTAATGTTATGTGGTCTTTCTTTGCCCCTACTAAATTGTTTTTTAAAGTTGGTTAGAAGACATATTTTATTTTGTTTACCCCAGGTATATTTTTAAAATTAGTTTGGGGTGCAAAAATTATTTCAGATGGCTTTGGCTGTGGTTGCCACATAAAGTACATTACCTTACTTTCTATCTCCATAGAAGTTTGGAAAGGGTTGTGAGGTCTAGAATGAAAAAAATGCCTTTGAAAGTACAAAACCGGGGCGGCTAGGTGGCGTAGTGGATAAAGCACTGGCCCTGGAGTCAGGAGTACCTGGGTTCCAATCCGGTCTCAGACACTTAATAATTACCTAGCTGCGTGATCTTGGGCAAGCCACTTAACCCCGTTTGCCTTGCAAAAACCTAAAAAAAAAAGTACTAAACCTGACTGACTCATTTTTTTTCTGTACCTCCTCTGGGATGGGAGAAAATGGGCATTTTGTTAACATTCCATACTCTTTTTTATATGTACTTTTAAAATAAAAGGACTCAGTGATGCTAAATTGGATTCTTTACTTGTATTTATCAAGAAAGATACTATGAACTATTAGCACAATAGAATGCAGAAAAACATGAACAGAGCATTCGATTGTCCTCAGGATAGACCTTGAACCCTTTAGAAGAGAGGAGGTTGAATTGGAAGCTGGAAGGGCTGCTGATTCTAGCAGTATTTACTGAGACCAGCAAAACATTGACAGTTCCCTGCAGTAAATGTGAACAGCTCAGGTTCTGGCTGAACTTGGGGATGCTGGCAGCAACTCTGAGCTGACATGTGATGAGTACAAAAACCTGAGCCAGATATGTCCTCTCCTTTGCAGAACATTACATCATGCATATCATTCTCCATGAATGTTTGGGAAGCTTTAGTGCCAAGAGAAAGGAAATAAGCTGAGAAATCCCTAAAACTTTAGCCCAAATATGAGGGATGATACCAAATAACAAGGGAAAATAATTAGTTTGCTTCAGGCATTGAGGTTTATTAGAGAGGTTTATTAGAAATACCTCTCCTGTATAAGGCGAAGGTGACTAGAGAACTAAACAATTCCATGCACTGGTGATGCCAAGAAAATGTCAGCTGGAACACTGGGAAATCCAAAAGGCCTTTCAGAGAAGCAATTAAAAATGTCTGATGCTGAAATGCATTTTCAAACACTTTTGTATGAATTTAATTTCCTTGGAGATATCAGCTCAAAAGCAAAAGAGATTCAGCTTTACACAAAATTGAAGTTTTACATTAAGTTGCAAGTTTTCCATTTAAGAACCCTATGAAACAAGGTCATTCTAGGACCATTCCCTACTCACCTCTAAACTACTGACAATTTGGTCTCCATTTTGAATCACTTATCACTGTAATCATCTGTCTTTGACAGTGATATTTAAAAACTCATCTTTTTTACCTTCTCTTTATTTCCTACATAATCACATTATCTCTAACAGAAGGAAAAGAGAAAAAAAATAGAATAGAACTATGGGGGATACTCGTAATTAGTAGAAATAACATGGAGAAGATCCAGAAATGCATATTGAGGAAAAAGAACAAGAGAGCAATGTCAAAAAAAAAAAAACTGGAAAAGAAGAGAGAAGAGGGTAATTGTTAGTGTCAGAAGCTGTTAAAAATAATTAAGTTAATAATTATGAGGATTGAGAAAATGCCATTAGATTTATTAATTAAGTGATCATTGGTACCTTTGGAGAGAGTAATTTCAATTAAATTTTGCAATGAAAAGTCAGATTGTAGAGAATTAAGAAGTGAATAATAGGAGCACTTAGATGGCACAATAGACAGACCACTGGCCCTGGAGTTGGGGGACCTGAGTTTAAATCCAGATTCAAAGACATACTAGCTATATGATCCTGCACAGATCATTTAACCCTGATTGTCTTAAGAAAAAAGAAAAGAAAAGAAAAAGAGGTAGCAGCGAATATTAGAAAAAGAAGTAGAGGCACCAATTGTAGGTGGCCTTCTAAAGGAATTTATTCACAAAAATGAAGATAAAGGGGTTGCATGGATTGAGGGTTTTTTTTTTAGGTTGGACATGTTTATAGACAGAAGGGAAGTAGCAGACAAGAACAGATTAAAGAAGAAAGGAAAAAAGGATGAGAGGGGGGAAATTTGCTATAGAAGATGGGATAGAATTGAATCTCTTGTGCATATAGAAAAGTTTACCTTGTCAGGAAGGGTCCTCTCTTTATGTGAGATGGGTAAAAGAAGAAGGTATGTCAGGGGTATGAGAAGAAGAGGGGAGAAGAAGGAACTCTTAGTGAATGACTTCATTTTTTCTATTGAAATCTGAGGTAAGTTTCTCAGATGAGAGAATGAAGATAGCAGAGCAAAGGGAAGTTTGAACTGGAATGAAAATGTTTAGAAAAACCACTTTAGGGGCAGCTAGGTGGCACAGTGGATAGAGCACCAGTCCTGGAGTCAAGAGGACCTGAGTTCAAATTCGACCTCACGCACTTAATGATTACCTAGCTGTGTGTGATCTTGGGCAAATCACTTAAACCCATTGCCTAGAAAAAAACTAAAAAAAAAAAGCTATTTTGGTGAAGGAAAAGGTGACTTGATTAGGGGTTTGCACAAAAATTGCTTGGGTGAGGGCCCAGTGGAACTTATGTCACATAAATTTGTAATGAACCCAATTCACATGGTTTCATGATTTTCTCCTGCTTTATTACAGCACCATGTGAGTAGGAATGATGGTAGTGAATCATTGGATTAATTGAAGGCTAGGACTTGGCAGGGCATGATAGATAATAAGAAAAGGGAGCAAGGGACTAGAGGGAAGAGGACAGTGTAGAATAAGGACAGTGTAGGGGTTAAAATGTCAAAATGAGAGGCAGCTAGGTGGTGCAGTGGAAAGAGCACCAGCCCTGGAGTCAGGAGTACCTGAGTTCAAATCCAGCCTCAGACACTTAATAATTACCTAGCTGTGTAGCCTTGGGCAAGCCACTTAACCTCATTGCCTTGCAAAAAAAAACCAACCTAAGAAAATGTCAAAATGAGACAAGTGTAGCAATGGGGACGCTCGATAGAAATGTTAATATTGGAGAAAGGCAATGAGTTCTGTTTTGGACATGTTTGTGTTTGAAATGCCAGTGGAATTTTTAGTTTGGGGGTGGCTAGGTGGCACAGTGAATAGAGCACAGGCCCTGGAGTCAGGAGTACCTGAGTTCAAATCTGACCTCAGACACTTAATAATTACCTAGCTGTGTGGCCATTGCCTTGCAACACCACCCCCCAAAAAAACCCTAAAAAAAAATATTTAGTTTGAAATGTTCAGCAAGAAGTTGATGATTCCAGACTGAAGCTCAGGAGAATTTGAAACTAAAGAGTTCAGGACAAAATCTTGGGAATATGCCCTTGGTTAGTGGATGTGATATGGATAATGGGCCAGAAAAGGAGCTGTTAGACAAGTGGGAGAGATTGGGTTATGAAAATCCAGAATGGAGAAGAGTATCCAAGAAAAGTTGGTTATCAATGCCAAATGTGGTAAAGAGGTCAAGAAATATGATGGAAAAAAGATTGTTGGTAACGTTGGAAGGAATAGTTTCTGTAGAGTAATGGATCTGAAAATTAGATTGCAGAAGGTTGAAGTGTGAGAGGAGAGGAAGTGAAAGCCTTAAAGTTTCTAAGAGAATGACAGTATGATTAGGTGAGAAGGTACTCAGCTGTAGAGGACAGTGTAGAGTTGAATTAGTTAATTATAGCAGATAAAAGGAAAGCTGAGTGAGAGCAGGGTTTTACCCTCAAAATGAGGAGGGATTGGAAGTCACTACATGGCCAAAAGAATACATTTAGAAGGGCTGAGGTAAATGGAGAGATGAAATAATAGGCTGGTCAGAGAAAGGAAAGTCAGTTTTTGATCAAGGAAATGGCATGTTTTTGGCTAATAGCAGGCAATGTGTTATAGTAGAGTGATAGGAATGAGTCAAGAAAACCTGGATTCAAATTTTGCCTTAGACACTAGCTGTGTGCATTTCCCTGGCTAAATCACTTAATTCTCTGACCCAGAGTTAAATGATTTGTAAAATGAAGGGGTTAAGCTTACTGGCCTCCATGTCTATGTATATAGAATGGACATTTACAATAAATTCCTTTCAAGGTCATTGGCTCTGACCCACTCATTTCTCTATGTTGCTAATTTTATCGTCCAGACTCCAATTAGATTCTTTTTGCCCCTTTGTTGTCAATATCTAGATAACATACATTATGATAGCATTATGATAGATAGTATTAAAATAGCAATTCTGAGTTGTTACAAATGCAATGGCCCCTTCATGGAATTAAAGAAGTTCCAGTTTTTTAAAAATAGCTATATTTTTGCAGTGTGATTTCTTTCTTTTTTTTTCAACATTCATCCATATGCATGTGTATATTCTTTTATTTTTGCAAGGCAATGGGGTTAAGTGACTTGCTCAAGGTCACACATTGCCTAGCAGGCAATTATTAAGTGTCTGAAGCCTGATTTGAACTCAGGTACTCCTGACTTCAGGGCCCTGTGTTCCATCCACTGTGCCACCTAACTGCTCTGCATATGTATATTCTTAAGTTACAAAATTTCCTTCAACCCTCCCTTCCCATCACCCCACCCCCAGTGGCAAACAGAGAGGTTAACATTGTACATACATATTTTTGATAAACATGTTTACAGGTTAGTCATTTTTGGTATGAGGAATTAGAGTTAAGGAAAAGGGATACATAAGAGATAATTTTTATAAAGTGTTCATCAGATTTTGAAGGGTTTTTTGTTTTATTTTTTATTTTGTTTTATTTTTCTTCTTCTGGATGGGGATAACATTGTCCATAGCCAGTCTAGTATGGTTGTTCTAGCTCTCTGAACTGCTAAGAGGAGCTCTTCCATCAAGGTTGATCATCTCATAATGTTGTTGTATGCGTTGTTCTCCTGGTTCTGCTCCCTTTGCTCAGCATCAGATCCTGTAACTCATTCCATGCTTCTCTAGAGTCCAACAATTTATGATTTCTTATAGAACAATAATTTTCCATAGTATTCATGTACCATAACTTGTTCATTCATTCCCAAATTGATGGGCATCCCCTCAATTTCCAATTCTTTGCCACTACAAAAAAGAACTGCTATGAATATTTTGGAACATGTGGGACTTTTCTCATTTTTAATGATTTCTTCTGAATATAGGACTAGAATTGGAATTGCTGAGTCAAAGGGAATAATGTTTTTATTGTTCTTTGGGCATAGTTCCACATTGCCCTCCAGAATGGTTGAATCATTTCATAACTCTACCACCAGCAATACATCAATGTCCCAGTCCTCCCACAACCTCTCCAACATTGATCATTTCCCCTTTTTCACATCTTAGCCAATCTGATAGGTGTGAAATGACACCTCATAGTTGTTTTAATTTGTATTTCTCTGATCAATAATGATTTGGAGCATTTTTTTCATATAAATATATTTGGCTTTAATTTTTTCATTTGAAAACTCTATCCATATCCTTTGACCATTTATCAATTGGGGAATGACTTGTAACCTTATAAATTTGATGCAATTCTCTATATTGTTTAGAAATGAGATCTTTATCAGAATTCCTAGTTGTGAAGATTGTTTCCCCAGCTTTCTACCTTTCTTCTAATTTTGGTAGCATTGATTTTGTTAGTGCAAAAACTTTTTAATTTAAGATTGTCAAAATAATTCATTTTGAAGTTTATAATGTACTCTAATTCTTGTTTAGTCATAAAGTTTCCCCCTTTCCATAGATCTGATAGAGTATTTCTTAGTCTATTAATTTATCTATGGTGTTGCCCTTTATGTCTAAATCCTGTACCCATTTTGACCTTATTTTGCCATAGTGTATGAGATATGGGTCTATGCCTAGTTTTAGCCATACTATTTTCCAGTTTTCCCAACAATTTTGGTCAAATAGTGAGTTCTAATCCCAGAAGCTGGTGTATTTGGGTTTGTCAAATGGTAGATTGCTATAGTCATTTACTATGGTTTCTTTTGAACCTATCTTAATCCACTGATCCATTTCTCTATTTCTTAACAAGTACCAGGCAGTTTTGGTGACTGACACTTTAGAGTATAGTTTTAGATCTGGTAGAGCTAGGTCACCTTCCTTTACATTTTTTCATCAGTTCTCTTGCTATTCTTGAGTTTTTGTTGCACCAGATGAATTTTGTTACTTATTTTTTTCCTAACTTGGTAAAATAGTTATTTGGTAGTTTGATTGGTATGGCACTGAATAAGTAATTTAATTTGGGTAGAACTATCATTTTTACTATATTAGTTCAACCTAACTATGAACAATTGACATTTTCCCAATTATTTAGATGTGACTTTATTTGGGTGAGAAGTGCCTTATAATTGTATTCATACAGTTTCTGGGTTTATCTTGGGAGGTAGATTTCCAAGTATTTAATGTTGTCTTTAGTTACTTTAAATGGAATTTCTCTATCTCTTGCTCTTTGTTGTTCATATATAGAAATGTTGATGATTTATGTGGGTTTATTTTATATCCTGCTACTTTGCTGAAATTGTTAATTGTTTCAAGAAGTTTTTTAGATGATTTTCTCAGGTTCTCTAAGATTTATCATATCATCTGCAAAGAGTGAAAGCTTTATTTACTCATTGCCAATTCTGATTCCTTCAATTTCTTTTTCTTTCCAATATATTGAATTTTAATGGTGATAATGGGTATCCTTGTTTCACCTCTGAATTTAATGGGAATGTTCCAAATTTATTCCCATTGCAAATAATATTTGTTGTTGGTTTTAGATACTCTTTATTATTTTGAGGAAAATTCCATTATTCCAAAACTTTCTAATATTTTTGATAGGAATGAATGTTGTATTTTATCAAAGGCTCTTTCAGTATTGAGATATTTTCCAGTATTTTTCACTATGGAGATTAATCATTTGATTTCTGTTGATTTTGCTATTGATATGTTAAATTATATTGAGTGTTTTTCTAATATTGAATCATCCCTGTCTCCCTGGTATTAAATCCTACCTAATCATGCTATGTTATACTACTAGTAATAACTTGCTGTAGTCTCATTGCTAAAATTTTATTTAAGATTTTTGCATCCATATTCATTAGGGAGATTAGTCTATAATTTTCTTTGTTTTGGTTCTTACTGGTTTAGGTATTAGTACCATGTTGGTGTCATAAAAGGAATTTGGCAGAACTCCTTCTTCTTCTATTTTTTTAAATAGTTTATGTAGAATAGGAATTAATTTTTCCTTAAATATTTGCTAGAATTTACTTGTAAATCCATCTTGACCTGGAGACTTTTTCTTAGGAAGTTTATTGATGGCTTCTTCAATTTCTTTTTCTGAAATGGGATTATTTATGTATTTTATTTCCTCTTTTGTTAATCTGGGCAGTTTGTATTTTTGTAAATATTCCTCCATTTCACTCATGTTATCCAATTTATTGACATATATAGTTTGGCAAAGTAGCTCTGAATTATCTCTTTAATTCTTTCCTCCTTGGTAATTAGTTCACCTTTTTTGTTTTTGATATTGGTAATATGGTTATCTTCTTTTTAAAATCAGATTAACCAAAGGTTTGTCTATTTTATTGGCTTTTTTTCATAAAACCAGCTCTTAGTTTTATTTATGAGATCAATTGCTTACTTGCTTTCAATTCTATTAAACTCTCTCTTGATTTTTCAGAATTTCTAATTTGTTATTTAATTGGGATCTTTAATTTGTTCTTTTTGTAACTCTTTTAGTTGCATACCCAATTCATTGATCCCATCTTTCTCTATTTTATTCAAATAGGCATTTATAGATATAAAGGTTCTCCTCAAAGCCGCCTCAGCTGCATCCCATAAATTTTGGTATGATGGCAGCATGATTTCTTGATGGTTTAAATTAGTAGGGACACTAGATATTGCTAGCATCATGTAATGAAAAGAGCCTTGGGACTTTGAATCAGTCCTGGATTGAAGTCTAAACTGTCAGTTATTATCCAACAATGATAAGCATGACACAGATTTTTAAAAAACAACACAGTTCCTTTCTGAAATCTAAAAACCCCAAAACCCTTTATTAGACCATCTATTATGTGCTAAGCTCTAGTTGACTCTGGAGAATACAAACACAAAAATGAGATAGATCTTTCCCTCAAGGAGCTTACATTCTGCTACAAAATAGTAATTTGAGGAGTGGGGCAGACAGGGTAACATTTCGGGAATCAGGAAAAACCTCTTGAAAGAGATGGCAGTTATACCTCTGGACAAGCTCTTAATGTCTCTGAATTTCATTATCTGAATATATTTTTAAAAAGCTAATTCTAGTACTGCCTTTACACAGGGTAGTTATAAGGTCAATGTTTGGTGATGATGTTTGTCCTTCATTCTTGAAGAAGACTATAACATCAGGGGAGGTGATGCCATGACAAACACATGAATTGGATTTGATTGAGGGTGTGCTATACTGAGTCACCAGCCTCACTTTTTCCTCCAGATTCATCTGGGTCCAGTGACCAGATATGAATCAGGATGACTGGAGATGACCCTGGGTGTGAGGCAATCAGGGTTAAGGGACTTGCCCAAGGTCACACAGTTAGTAAGTAGCAAATGTTTGAGACTGGATTCAAACCCCCATCCTCCTGACTCCAAGGTCAGGGCTCTATCCACTGTGCCACTTAACTGCCCTATGCTTGATAAACTTTCAAACAATACACAGGTTGTCCCAAAAGTCTTCATGTGGCTTTGGGATGCCCTCTATAAAAGTGAGTGGTGAGTGTACCCATAGAATAAAGCCTTTGCTGTCTCTGGCCTCTCACCTGCCTGTTTCTTTTGGACTCTTTTCCTTCTCTTTCTTATTGGTTAGGAATAGGAAGTATGGAAGAGCAGTTGGGAGTAGCCAGAAGTATGGCCCCCACTGTGCCTTCTGTTTTCCCTAGGAGACTTCATAGGATGACTAGAACTCCAATCCTAAATGACTAGCACATAATGATCCACCTATTCAACTGTATTTTCTACATGCACTTTTAGTCACTAAAATTCTCTGTCCTAGAGAGAGTTATTTTATTTTAGTCACAATCCTCTCCTACATTGAAATGTTTTGTTTTTCTAAAGTTAGGATAACTGACCCAAAGTCCTCTGTAGTTTGTAGAGTGTTGCTCAGCCTCCCTGGCCATCAGTGATAGCTTGTCCCTGGATTTCATCAGTTCTCCAGGGCAGCATTTCACACTTAGCCCTCTGCCAGGGCCCCACCAGCGTCAGTCACACCTACTACAGAAACAACCCTCAAATTTCATCACAGTGATGCTAAAATACCCTCCACTTTGCTCGATGACCTAGCTAATTCAAGGGCAGGCAAAAATTCTCCTCCTTTTGAACTTTTCCAAGGACCTTCTAGGAAAAGAGACTCAGTTCTGAAAATAAACATAGCTTCTCATTGGTCAGATCCTGCAAAAGAACCCTAAATTGTGTTCCAAATCCTAGGCCTGGAATTTTAGTTCATGCAAGCCCCTCCCAGCATCAACCCTCCTCCAGAGACTCCTGGACAAAAAGTTATGAAAAGTAAGTATGCGTGCTTCGGTCTTTACACTTGAATGACTTGTGCTTTAGAAATACAGTTGCTCACAGTTTTTAGAGGGGAATAAAAACAGGTGGAATGTCATAAAATAAAAATGAAGGAAGAAGTAAGGCTTAGTTTGTGGATTTCCCTCAGCATTGTTTCAATTTACCATATTTTGATGATATTTTCATGGTTTAATTTAATTCTGATCTGACTTGAGGAAATTCTTTCTTAACCTTAACAAAGGATCTTTTCTGTAATCCTCCAAAGCTGAATCAGCAATGAAAGTAAGAAGGAAACTAGTGAAAAAATAGATTTGTTCACAACTGTCAATAATAGAAGCAATTATCTAACTAATTTAACTTCCACAAGTTTTGCTCTGAATTTATCTGAGTTATTTAGACCAGGAAGTCGTCTTTTCTTGGAGTTATCTGGCAATTCTCACTTTTTTGTATTGCCCTATAATGCCAACTGCAGGTAGTAGGAAATGCCGGAATGCTTTCAGAAAATGAAAATAGTTTAATTCAAGCTTGCAAAGTGTCACTACAGACTTTGCATTTGTGGCAAAATACAACTAAGAGAAAACGGTTGGTAAAATGTCAGTACCATAATCTTACTTGTTTATGAACCCATCTAAACTTTAAAACTGCTCTGATTAAGGGTGTCAGTTACAGGCATCTGGCAATCGTTTAAAAATAGATAAAAGCAAGAACAACATTGCTGGGACTGCTGCTATAATTACTATCCATTACCTTTTCCTTAGCTAAAGGTATTCTTCATCTTTGAAGATTAAAGAATGAATTCTTTGGAAAGTGATACAGTCTTACTCCTTTGAAGGGATGTATAATGCATTTCATGAAAGTACATTGAAGCAAGGTAAGGATAACATGAAAAATAATGTTTCTTCTGGAAAGCTTAGAAACTGAAATCCAAGATAAAGGCACATTCTAGATTGACAATCTATATGTAGCTTTCACTTCAATGACATGTAGCCATTTGCAAACAGGAAGCAAGCATGCAAATTAAATGAATTTTAGGCATCTGATTACCTTTTCTATTTGATTTATTTAAAAATTTACTCACAATCTTTGTGAGTAAAAATTTTAAACTAGTATTACTTGAAATGTGGTATATTTAGTGTAGGAATTTTTTTCTTGAGGCAAGAAGGAAGACTAAGATTCTTATTCTATAGTTTTAAAACATTGTTCCTTAAGCAAATTTTATTTTCAAAATTTTCTTACTTATATACACGTGTATATATGTATCTATATATATATATATATATATATATAAATATACACATCTAATTTTCCAATATAAGTATTTGGTCTTTCCCTTATTTTTTTGGTAAACATAAAAAAAATTAATATTTTTCCAATAAAAATTCTGGAAATGTATTAGATAATGAACAAATGAATAATTAGAATATAAAATTTGGTTTATTTTAATTGTTAGAAAAATTAAGTAATTTTCAATAATATATGCAAAAGTATAAGTAAAATATTGTATTTAGGTGCTATGGTTAAAAAAAATAATAAAATTATGTTGTTAGGAATAAGAAGTGATAGCCTTTTTTACATTCAAAATTTAAAAACTATAGATGAGAATTTTTTAAGAAACAAACTTGGATGACAGATAATTATAAATTATCTTAAAATCATAAGACTGAAATGTAAGCACAAATATGTTTTGAATGTATACATAAAATATAACATAAATAATTAGAATTTAAATCTACCTTTGGACAATAAAAACATTGTTTTAACTTTTCTTATAGAAGCAAAATAGTCTAGACCTGAATTATATTCCCTTCTCTGATTAGAAAGAAAAGAAAACTAAATAAGTCTATTAATCTAAAAGATGACATTTAGGTGAGGATAAAAGGATAGAGAAAATAGGTGTGATAAAATTGGGTGTTCTACAGATAAATGGATAATATGAACAATGCTTTCTGGAAAGAGGTTACAAAATTGACACAGAAGTAAAGGATAGAACTAAATTATTTTAACAACCTCCTCAGATATAAAATTCTGTTATTCTACTAGTGATGAAGAATTTCATTTTTATAAGACAGAGCATTTGATAAATGTTAGATGATTTACTGATGACTTTCATACCTTGGAGAGTAGAGGAAATAAAAACTAATTGCCCCTATGAACTCAATTCTAACAACAATAAAAGAACTGTTTGGTAGGGGCAGCTAGGTGGCACAGTGGATAAAGCACGGACCCTGGAGTCAGGAGTACCTGGGTTCAAATCCAATCTCAAACACTTAATAATTACCTAGTTGTGTGGCCTTGGGCAAGCCACTTAACCCCATTTGCCTTGCAAAAAACCCCAACAAAAACCTAAAAAAAACTGTTTGGTAAAGTGAAAGGTGAGAAATAACCACCTCACTTTAGAGTTTGTAACAGCAAGATAAAAGAATGCTGAACCTAACCAAACATATATATGTAGACTTTAGGAAAAAAGGTATAAGAAAGATAGGAGAAAAGCTAGGAGAGGGTCCATAACTAGAGTCTCTGAAAAAAAAAAAGGTAGCTCAAAAGAATGGAGAGACACTTTGCATGGCTTATCCCATTGGTAGAGATTGATTACTGGATGCTCCTTCTTATGTGAGGGCAAAGTTGATGAGAATCTGAGAGAAGTCAGCTCTTGGTCTTCCAACTTCCACATTGAGGAGAGAAGTCAGATGGGGTTCCATATTCTCTTCTGAAGAAAATGGAGATTATTGCGGTTGGTGCACAGGTTTCATATTTTTGTGAGGAAACATACAAGATAGGGAAGGAAAGGCATGTGATCAAGGAAGACTAGAGAAGTGGCAAGAACCTGTAACAATAGAATCAAGATGGTTAAAACTGAAAATGAACAGTGGGTTGTAAAATGTTACATGAGTGTTAAAAGAGTTCTTTTAGGTTTATTTGGAAGAAGAAAAAGAACAAGGAAGGGATAGGCTCACTTGATGGAGCAAGTGATTTAAAATTAACATTTGACAAGAGAATATAAGAGAAAACTTCTACTCTCCTACCATCTTCTCCACTAATCTTCAAACTGGAAAAGAGAACAAAAATTATGATGAATAGGGAAATGAAGACTGAGTTAAGTGAGGAGACAATGGTATAAGAGCACCTGAACACTTTAAATGAACTCAAATCTCCCTTTTAGATAACTTACAGATATGAATAAAAAAATACAATGTAAAATAACAATAATAAATGTTCCATTGTTGATACATTTAAAAATAATTGAAAAAAGGAAAGGTTACAGAGTTTTGGATCCTAAGAGAAGTATGATACAATACAAAAAATATTAGATTTCATTTTAGAAGTTCTAAGTTTAGGGGAGGCTAGGTGGCATAGTGGGTAAAGCACCAGCCCTCGAGTCAGGAGTACCTGGGTTCAAATCCGGTCTCAGTAATTACCTAGCTGTGTGGCCTTGGGCAAGCCACTTAACCCCTCTGCCTTGCAAAAACCTAAAAAAAAAAGTTCTAAGTTTGAGTTCTGACTTCATTACTTATTACCTGTGTCTTATTACCTGTGTTAGTTGATGGTATACAAACACTCCAAAGAAATAATCCTTGCCCTCAAGGGACACACACACACACACACACACACACACACACACACACACACAGAAAAAATTAAGTTTGTTATAAGAAGAGATATAATGTAGAAGGGGAGGGGGAGATCAGGAAAGTATAGAAGAGGTGAGCTCCTGAGCTCTATAATCCTTGAGGGAATACTGAATCTGAGATGCAAGAGGAAAGCATTTGAGTTATAGGGGGCATCTTGAATAGTTGCACAGGGATGGGAGGTAGATTGCAAGGCATCATGGTGGATAAAGTTTTAGATTTAAAGTCAGGAAGATGTGAGTTCAAATCTTTTTTTCAGATATTTCCTAACTGTAATTCTGTGCAAGTTATTTAACCTGGTTTAGCCTCAGTTTTCTCATCATAAAGTACTTACTTCATATTTGGTGAAATCTTAAAGTACTAAATGAATATTAGCTTTTATTATTACCACTCATATTGTTGAATTTGTGAAAAGCTAGTAATCTAATCTGGTGGAAATGTAGAGTTTATACCCAAAAAGCTGTATTTTTTTTAAAGGTGGAAAGTTAAGCAGGAATTAGATTGTGGAGATGAAGTCAAGGCTTTCTATTATATACACATTTGAAAAGCACAGAATTTATATCTTCATCTAAATAATTTTAAAAATATAAAAATTTCAATTCTTTTATTGGACAGGTGGATCAAGAGAAGGTTGCAGGCATAGTGTTCATTGGTTTTAGCCAAGTATTTAGGACCATTTCTTTTAATATCCTTTTGGGCAAGGTGGAAAAAATGTGGGCTAGATGATTATGGTTCTGTAGATAGAATTTGTGATTGAATATTTTCATGTATGGATTCACGAATTGATCATTCTGGAAGATGGTTTCTAATGGCATGTCATTGAGTTTTATTCTTTAGTTTTTGCAAGGCAATGGGGTTAAGTGGCTTGCCCAAGGCCACACAGCTAGGCAACTATTGTCTGAGACCGGATTTGAACCCAGGTACTCCTGACTCCAAGGCCGGTGCTTTATCCACTGCGCCACCTAGCCGCCCTGATTGAGTTTTATTCTTGATCCCAAGCTTCAAGCTTGAAGTTTGAGTGATCTCATGCAGAGGATAGACTTAAAAAAGGACTGGATAGGGTCAACTGGGACTATATCCAAAAGTTGTCCATCTTGTTAAAGTAAGTTATCTTGAAGAGTGAATCAAAGAAACTGCTAGAGAGGAGAGACCTCTCCCTTCTTGGGGAATTTATCAAAGACACAGCTCCTGGGAGATAGGGTATATATCTGAAGTTTTTATTTTAAAGGTCTTTTCCCCTGTTTTATGATACCAGTTGCATAGGAATGGTACTGAAAGTGAAAAATCCAATATGGTGACAACAGGCCCAGTCTTAGATATTCTTTTTAATAGTATGTGTATCCAATCAGACAAAATGGTACAAGTGAGAGCATGAGGAAGGAAGTTGCATCTCTAAGAACCTTGATATTGGTTATGGTGGTTGTGAACTTAACTAATATTGCAAACCTGAATAGATTACAAAGGGCAAGCATCTTGTCCTTAGATGGAAGAAGAGGAATAATGTCATTGATTTGCCAATCAGAGGTAGATTGAGAACCATGTAGGAGCATCCCTTACTGATACTTGAAAGGTAGACATTGTGAATTCCATGAAAAATATCATTGTGCAGAAGTGGCTTCATCATTAAAGGGAACTTATGTTAACTTGAGGCAGCTAGGTGATATAGAAAATAGAACACTGGACTTGGGTTGGAGGCAGGAAGACCTGACTTCAAACCGAATCTCAAAACACTTGCTAGCTCTGTGATGCTAGGCAAATCACTTAATCCTGTTTGCCTCAAATTTCTCATCTGTAAAAAAAAATAGAGATGATAATAATAGCACCTATCTCCCAGGGATGTTGTGAATATCAAAATGAGATTATATTTTTTAAATGCTGTGCAAATTCTAAAGTGATATATAAATTTAGTGATGATGATGATAATGATGATGATGATTATATGGTCCTATGCCTCTTACAACATAAATACCATCACCCCCATCACTCAAATCTATCTGAATTCTTGTGAGTTTATCACCCTGGCTATTCAGTCTGGCAGATGGAATATTATATCTTTAATAGACACCTAACCTACTCTTCAAACAACTGAAACTATGAAAAGAATCATCAAATCTCTACTTCTCTTCAACATGACCTTAAAATAAAGAACTTTTAATCATACAGATTATTCAGTTCTGTTCTGGTTGCAGGGTATATCTAAACCTGTAGTCACCAAAATTAAGTAAAAATAAAACATCTTCTTCTATTAAGGTTCTCTTATAGGCCAATCATGCAGCAGGATTCCATCCCTTAAGGATGGAAGTTTTATTTTTAGTTTTTTTTTTGTAAGGCAAATGGGGTTAAGTGGTTTGCCCAAGGCCACACAGCTAGGTAATTATTAGGCGGAATTATGAGGCGGAATTTCAACTCAGGTACTCCTGACTCCAGGGCTGGTGTTCTATCCACTGCGCCACCTAGCCACCCCAGGATAGAAGTTCTTAACCTGGAGTCTATGAACTTGTTTTAAAAATATTTTGATTACAGTCTTATTATATGGTTTACTTTGTGTTTTCCTTTATGAATTGAAAAACATTATTCTGAGGAGACCATAGGTTTTATTAGACTGTGAAAGGGTCCATGACCCCAAAAGGTCATGTCTTAGGGTATCTTTAGCACTGAATTTATAGTTACTGAAGTTCAGTTGCTTTCTCATAAAAGAAGCAACTATGAATAAACAAGGCAAAAACAAACTTCTTCAGAAACTAGGTCCTCTTAGGGAAATATTGAGTTAGTTGGGCAAAGTAATGGGAGTGGAACTAAAGCCTCAGTCTTGGGCAATATTACATACAACCTTTTCATGAAGAATATCTGTACCTGAAAATCCTAGGTGATTATCATCTTGGATGTACCATTTTCAAATGACAATGGAAACTCCTTGTGTTCTACCCATCTTGTATTCCCCAGTTCATGATGGGCATTTCTGGACCAAAGGTAATCATTTGCATCTTCTGTTCAGTAGTAACCAGCATCCAATGACATGAAAGCAGTTGATCCTCAAACATTATAGAACAGATGACCACTCCAAGGAGTTAAGGGTTTCAAAAGCCCAAATGGACATTTAATCTGGACTCTCATTTTGGTCCCTATGCACAGAAACTTCATAAACATAGATCCCAAAAGGATCTCCCAAAGGGAGAAACTGATGGTGAGCCCCCTTTAAGTCTTCCAAATCCTGTTCTAGATTCCACTTGAAAGAGAAAGATTTTTTATAAATAGGAGCAATTTAAAAACCCAGCTGCAGAATATCTAGGAATATTTAGGAAAATGCATAGAATTCAGTAAGACTTTGAGTTTCCTTTTTAGTTCATAAAAAAGTAAGAATAATCTAAATTCTTCCCTTCCTAAACCTAAACCTAAACCTAAACCTAAACCTAAACCTAAACCTAAACCTTCCCTTCCCTAACCTAAAATGTTAACTGAATAATCATGAGTTAATCTCCTATCTTTTGTCTCTCATATGAACCAACATCAGATCTATGGTCTTTGGGCTATGGTTTCATTTGATCTAGTCATAATCATCGAAATAATGATGAATATTAAATGACTTCAGAAGTAGGGCCCCCTTTCAGGTCTCTGTCCTGAGAGAAACTGTGGCAATATAAAGGGGAGTTCAAATAAGGATGAGTAATTGATGCTGATAAAATGCTTAACTCCTTCCCAAGTAGAGACAAACAGATTGGTCTCAGTCACATGAATGGAGAAAAAAAGCATCATTGACAACAATCCTGTGCCACTCACCTGGGACTTGAATTATCTAGTAGCATGCTGATGAGATCAGAAATGGCTGTGGCCATCAACTGATGGGAATGTTTAATTCCTCCCACAATCTAAGCATTAATTACTGGGTAACATCCACCATCTTTACCGGCTACATAGAGTTATTAAAAGGAGAATTTTTGTAGCAGAATACTCTAGCCTCCTTCATCTCCCCTACTAGGAAGAATTATCTTTCACCATCATCTCCCAATCTGATGTCATTTAATATTGACTACAGGGGATAAATCTAAGGGCTTCCATTTAGACTAACCTAAAATATGTCATAAAAATAAATACCTGAACCAGTACTGATATCTGAATTCACAAGACGCTCCTTTTTATTCAGCCCCATAACAGAGGCTTAAAGAAAAGGTTTTTCATTCACTTTTATCTGAACATGCATTCTCCTTCTCTCAACAAACCTTTAATAAAAACTGAGGTAACCCTATGAAGCTGTTGAGGGTATACTATAAAAGTAATAAACTGACTGCCAGCATCTCTCAACCCTTTAGATATATGGTTTCTCCTCCCCTCCCCAAGCCACAGTAACTCAGGTATATTATCTTTAGTCCCCCAGAGTACTATAGCAATCTATGCAGTTGGGGAAGAGGAAGAGGAAGAGGAAGGAAGGAACTTCAGCCCTAGGGGAATCCTTAAATCCTTTAAAATCTGGACAACAAATATTTGTCTGAAAGGACTAATAGGGTAAGGTAGGGACATTGAGGGATGTCCTAAATTTTGGTAGAGCAGAAAGACCCATACTACCCTAATCCTGGATGTCCTGATATAATTGTACCAACACCCTCATAAGCTGTCTATCAATTTTCTAATCACCCCTGTGTTTTAAAAACTATTTCCATGATTCTTTATAGAAAAGAATATCATTATTACTAGCTACCTAACATGGTAGTGAGTATCCTAAATAATTTAATAACAACTATTTATCAATTGTCTACTATGTGCCAAGCAGAATGGGAAGATGAGATCAATTTGTTCCAATGACAATGAAAGCAATTGAAGCCAGTATTGTGGAGCACTTAGAGCTTGGAAAGATATCAAAACACAAAGGTCATCCACTCCCTCCTAGGTCATTGTCAGTCATTCTGACTTTTGTTTTGCCACTGGACTTTGATGCTGGAAGAGAGAGTGAGCCTGATGACATACAATTCTGCCTCACTCAAACCCAATTCACTAGTAAGTCAAGACATTACTTTGTGATGTCATTGGTCATCTTTGAAAATGAAGATTGAACAATAACAGTGTGTCATGCACTGAACCTTCTTGGACTATTCCAATCTCCACTGGTTAGAAAAAGATGGCTAAAATAAAGAAAATGAGTTAATAACCTCCACACTCTATGACCAACTTACCTTTTTTTATTGCTTATGGGCCCTGGCAATGGAATAATAAATCAACAAGCATTTATTATTCATCTATAATGTGTCAGACACTGGGGATGCATCAATAAAAATGAAACAGTTCTTGCCCTTAAGAGGCTTACTTACATTCTACTGGATGAGGCAATATACATAAATAAAAGTATTTAAAGTAAATGCAAAGGTACAGCTGGGAAATCAGGAAATACTTGATACAAAAGGAATGGGGAAGAATTTTGAAGAAAACAAGAACTTCTAAGAGATGGAAGGGAGATGGTTGTGTATGGAGCACAGCTGATACATAGACCCAGAGCTTGAAGAAGAGGCATGTGGAAGTTTGTATTCTGTCTCAGATCTTCATCCTTGTCTTTCTTTGACTCAAATTACACTAAATTTATTCCTTTAATTTAGGGTTTTGATCTTTCTTATACAAATTTCCCATCAAGATGGTATTTTTAGACTTTTAGTCTATTAAGACAAATGTTAAATTTCACTGGATCTTGTGATCTCATGAAAGAAGATACTCTCTATAGTGGTGCCCCTAGTGGAACCTCTCCTCATGGCCTCACCCTTTGTCCTTCTTGTCTATGAATTGGGAATCAATGCTTTACAAAAGATCTATCCCTCAGCAACCTTCAGCTAGAGTGTTTCCTTTGTTACTTTTATGGAAGTGGTTTACTTCCTCCAAAAGTATGTAAGTTCATTGGACCTTAGACAAAGCTATCACATTCTAAGACATGTGTTAATAATTGTGATATCTAGGATTTATCTAGTACAGGGCTGTCCAAAATGTGACCCATGGGCCTTATGCCACCTGAAGGGCAATTTTATATGCCGATCTGTGGGTTTAATAAATGCTAAATGAAGTTGAACTACCACAGAGCTCTCACTAAAATGGCAAATCAAAAAATAATGTCTATTTTTTTCAGTAAAAGCTCTTAAAAGTAAGGTTGAAATCGCCCTGTTATAGAATATTAAGGATTGCTAAGCACTTTACAAACTTCTCACTTTAGCCTCAAACTCCCCTGGAAGATACATAGTATTTTTAATGCCCATTTTACAGATAAGGAAAATGAGGCATTCATATGTTAAGTAATTTGCCTATTGTTCCACATCTGGTGAAGTATGATACTTGTCCAGCACTTTATGCAGTTACCTAGCTGCATAATAACATAGACATAAACAAAAAATAACAACATATAAACAAATATATTTTATATGGTACTTTTTTTGTTTTTGCAAGGCAATGTGGTTAAGTGACTTGCCCAAGGTCATACAGCTAGGTAAATATTAAGTATCTGAGGCTGGATTTGAACTCAGGTCCTCCTGACTCCAGGGCCAGTGTTCTCTCCACTACTCCACCTAGTTGCCCCTATATAGTACTTTTAAGGTTACAAATATTATCTTATTTGATCCTCACAACAACCCCGGGAGGTAGATTCTATCTATTATTATCTTCATTTTACAGGGGAGGAAATTAAGGCAAATAGAGATTAATTGACTTGCTCAGGGTCATGTAGTTAGTAAGTGTATGAAGCAGGATACAAATTCAGCTCCTTCTAACTCCAAGTTCAGCACTTTATTCACTGGGCTGCCTAGGTGCTGCAATTCTTAGCACCCCTAAGCCTTTTCTCTCTTATTCCATCAACCTCTTACAAAAAAAGGAGGAGGTTGTCTGGTTTGGGTCATTTTGCATTTTTCTATTCTATGGATCACCCAAGGTCAAAGAATTCATTACCTTCTAGTTATGATTCTTTTCGTATTCAGCTAAGTTGATCTTTGCAGGGCAAAGTTCATTGCTGATGCTATAATTGAAGCCTTTTTACCTAAATAGAAATTACCAGTCTTTATTTACTCTGGCACTGACTTTGGGAATTCAAGTCACCTCTACATTACTGAGGCATCAGAGGGAAACCTTTCCAAGGAAAATTTATATATATATATATGTTATATCTATGTATATTAGAATGAAAGTTTGGAAAGAAAGTTTTTGATTGGAGGGAGGGAAGGTATGAGAAGAATTGAAGAAGAGTTTGGGAAATGTCACCATAAAGGACATGAGATGAAGAAAAGAATGGGGTTGAGGGGACCTGAAAATTAACTTTGGATACAATAGTCAGCAGCCTATGGCCACAGAAAAATACCATTTTAAAATAATGCTAATAATAACTAATGATTATATAGTTTTAGGATTTGCAAAGCCTTTTTCCAGATTTTATCTCATTTGGTGCTCTCAATAACTCTGTGAAGTAGGTGCTATTATTATCCTCATTTTAGAGATTAGGAAACTGAGGTTAAGAGACTTATGAGAAAAATAGCAACACAATATTGTTTGCCTTTTTTATCATAGTCCTTAAAAGGGAAAGAAGCAGGATAGCCAGGACAATTGGTGCCTAGTCTTTCCATGTCTTGGATGGGGAGTCAGGATACCTAAGTTAGAATTCTTGTTATTTCTTTAAATAGTTATTGTATCAACTAAATGGCTGTCTCTTTAGAGCTCTGTTTTATCATCTACTAATTGGTGATTATCCCAGGACAGGGGTCTTCCAGCCCACTCATTCTCTGATTTTTAACTCCTGAGGCTTACTCTTTATCTATTCCAGTCCCTTATCTATTCCCTCATAATAGTCCTAAATCCATAATAGCCCTGAGTCCAACTCCTTCATTTTGCAAGTGGTAATACCAAATCTATAGGAGTTAAGTTACCTACCCAGGGCCACAAAATTAGGAATTGTACGAGGCAGTATTTGAACTGGGGGCTTCTTGACTCCAAGTTCAATAATATATCAATTACACCATGCTGCTGCTTAGAAATTTAACAATAATCAAACTTTAGGATTATTCTGCATTAACAGGACCCACCCTAATTATAGTGAGAAATTATCTCTATTGCAGCATTAACAAGCAGCTCCCAAATGTCTGTTCTTTTTCTGTGTGTTGTCTGGGACCTAGTCCCTGTCACCTAATGGTCACACATGGCCTTTTTCCCAGAAGCACTTTTCCTTGCTGACAGCAGCCATAGTCTCTAGTTGGCTCAGGTCACAGGGCAGGGAACCCCATTTAGGTGGATTTATCATCTAAGATTAGCTAATACACCACCACTATTCCCTTCCATTCAGTAACTTCAGGTTGACTGTACATATTGGATTTACTCTACAGCAGTTAAATTCAGACTAAAATAGCCACAGTTAGCAAACCTCTTAGCATTTCTCTGTGAAGATTCTTAGCCTCAAAGAAAGTCTCAAATAACCCTCCTTACTTGTCATCCTTCTTCCTTGGGTACAATTAGTGCTCTGTGGTTGTGTTATGTGCTAATGATGAGAGGAGTCATACAAAGTGCTTTTCTCAGTATTAACAGCATAAGAGTAACTGAGAGAAGAGACACAAGAGACTCAGGTCTGATAACATTGTTTGTTCTCTCATTCTCTTACCTTAAATTTGGGGACAGGGAGAAAAGAGAACTTTCTCCATAATGACAGTGGTAAAGTGGGCATTAAAAAATAACCTGGTAATTCTTTTTTTCATGGATTGAGAAGAATGCAACCAAAGTTATCCACAAGTTTAAAAAATCAATGATTTTAATAATTCAAATGAAAGGAAGGTTTCTGATTGAAAGGGCTAAGGTTTTTTTTAAAAAAATATTGGACAACTAGGTGGTGCATTGGATAGAGCTGGAAAAGACAAAAAAATTCGAAGAATGATTTTTTTTTTCTACAAAGGATAAACAAATATTAGACATACACGAGAAGAGGTGACTAAAACAAACCAAGGCAACAAACACATTCTGATGAATAAGGCACTGTGCTGGGTACCTACCTATGTAATAAAGATAACAATAATTCACCTTTACATACATAGTACTTCACAATTTACACATATACACACATGTCATATTTGGTTCTCATAATAGCCCTCTAAATGAGGTGGTACATTCACAGATGAGGAAAGTGGGTTCAGAGAACTGACTTGCTCAAGATGGTACACTGGATAGAGCGCAAGGCCTGTAGTCAAGGAAGAACCTGAGTTCAAATGTGACCTCAGACACTTAGTAGCTGTATGACCTTGAGCAAGTCCTTTAACCTTGTTTGTCTCACTTTCCTCACCTGTAACATGAGTTGGAGAAGAAAATGGCAAACCACTCCAGTATCCCTGCTGAGAAAATCCCCAAAAGAGTGAGATATGACTGAGCAAAACCAACATTTTAAATATGAGGAAAGTGAGATTGAAATAACCTCAGTAATTTGGAAAAGGTTCTGCAGGCAGGAAGTTATAGACCTAGGATTCAAATACAGGTCTTCTGACTCCAAGACCAAGGGCTTCTAGTTCTACTTTATCCTACTTTATCCTTTAGGATCTTATAAACTACTGTTATGTGGGGTATGTGTGTGTGTGTGTGTGTGTGTGTGTGTGTGTGTGTGTGTGTGTGTGTGTCCAGGATAAAATGTGTACACGGTGTCACTATAAATCAATAGAAAATGCCATACACTCATAGGAAAGATTCAAAGTATAATAAAAAGTAAGAGGAGGGAATTGGTCATTCTTGGGAAATGGAGACCCTTGTTTATGAAGGAGAGAGAACCTGAGTTAGGACTTAAAAGAAAATCCTGAATCTCTACAGGCAGTGGTAATGCTTCTATTCTATACTTGAGGGACACAATATATGTTTCTCCTGATAATAATAATAATAATAATAACTTAACTGTTCAACCACTTTTCATTCATGTCCAGTTCTTCATGCCACATTTGAGGTTTTCTTGGCAAAGATCCTAAAGTGGTTTGCATTGTCCTTCTCCAGCTCATTTCACAGAGGAACTGAAGCAAATAGCATGTCATAGGAGTTAGGACAACTGGGTCCTAGGTCTGGTTCTCTTATTAATTTGCTTTGCTCTCAACAAGTTTCCTCATCTACAAAATAGAATGGATATTTTCTACAGTCCTTGGCATCCCTAACAATCTAAGATTATTGGCTTTCAGAGCTCTGCAGAAAAGAGTTTAAACATACAATATTCTGTGTTAATTACAAATACTCTGATCTTATACTCACTTGAGTTTTGAGTTCAAATTTGTCCTCAGACACTAACTGTGTGACCCTGGGTAAGTCACATAACCCTGTTTGCCTCAATTAATCTCATAACTGACATCAGACACTTAACTCAAGTAATCCTGATGGAATAGAGCTATTGTTTCTTTAATTCACTAAAATTTGAGTATATTCCAGAATTTAGTATGAAGAATCATTAACAAAGAATTACTTTATTTCCCCAGATTTACATGGCATGAAAGGATGACAGACTCTAAACTGGTCCCAAGGAGTGCTCTGCATTTCCTATCAACTTTGCCTTCTCAAAAGGTTCCTGAGAAGTCAGATCTTGTTCTTCGCTGTATAATATCTGGTAAACATCCCTGACTAATTAGCATCTGAAACCTGATTGCAGAAAACACCTTTTTTTTTTTCATTTTCATTTATATCTTGCTCATGCTTTAATTTTTATTGATAATGCTTTTTATGAGCAATAACTGTTTTTAATGCAATATTTTTGATTCAATGGAAAATCCTACTAAACATACAAGAACCCTTCCCTATATTCCCTCCTAAGTTACTTTTTGTGAATCTGGACAAATCATTTAACTTATCTTTGCCTTAGCTTCTTTAAAAATAGCACCCACCTGGCAGAGTACTTGTAAGGATCAAGGGAGACAGTATTTGTAAAAAATGCCTAGCACAGTTCTTGTCACAGAACAGGTCTTATATAAATGCCCTTTCCCTTCCTTCCCAAGTAAAACTGCCTAAGTTCAGGATTATAACTGATAACATGGGTAAGTTTCTATTTTTGTAGTTTATTGATTGTTCCCAGAAAAGCAAGGTGGACACTTTAAATTGGAAGGTACAAGAACAATAGGATCCACTTTATTTAACCAAAGTTTTGATGCACTCTCAAAAATCTACCCTTAAAGATTTGTGACAATTATTATAAATACCTAAAAACCCATGGTTAATCATGGTTAAACAACCCATTTAACCCATGGTTAAGCAAAACATTTTTGTTTAAATGCTATTTTGTATCTCTTTCCTCATTTCCTACCTGTTATTTCTACCAGAGCAGTCACCGACTATCATGATTTTTTAAAAATTAATTTCTTTCTCCATCTGCCCTCTTCCAAAAAAATAAAAACAAATGAATAGCTTAATGTATAAAATGAATAATCTGCAAATAGAGGAGAAAGAAAAACTGGCAAGTAGAAGAATAATTGAGTTGACAATATAGTGATACCCTTTGTGTCTCTGCTAAAATTGGTATAAATTACTTAGCCATTTTATCTCCTTTAATGGGCAAGATGGTGCCCTCCATTTACCTTCTTGGATATAAATAGGAAGTCATAACATTTATTTATTTTTAAATAGAATTATAGACTGTCAGATTTGAAGGGCATTCTTAAAGATAATTAGATGCAACCCTCTTAGTTTACACACTGGGGAATTGAGACACCAAGAGGTTCAATTCCATAGTCAAGTTCACAGATCTAGTAAATGACTGAGCTGTCATGAGAACATAGGTTCCCCAATTTCCTGTCCCAGTAGTCTTTCCAATGGACTAAGATTTCTTCTGGATGTTTTTGGCTGCCTGGTGAAGCTTATGGACACTTCATAATAATGTTATAGAACACATAAAAATTGAACTGAAATAGTTATTAAAATATTTTTTAAAAAAACAAATTTGATGACCCTGGGTCATCCCCCAGATTAAAAACCTCTTTTCTAGAGTGCTTTCTATAAAAGTTTTAATTTGAATCTTATAACAATTCTGTGAGTCAGTTATTACTTTGGGAAATCACATGATTTCTTCTACCCAGGGGTGGAGCAATTACAATTTAGCTATACTTCCTTTTCAATTTGTTATTATTCTCATTTTTCTCTGATTCATTTCCCCCTCTCTTTTTTACCCTTCTCTACCATTCACTTCCTTCTAGTCCTTTTCTTTTCTTTTCTTCTCTTCTCTTACTTTTTGAAGTACTTGAAACCTCAGCTTTCATTGCCATATCTAGATAGCATAATAGCAAACTTGCAAGTGTATATAGATTTGTACTAAGTGTAAGGGAAAATTTATGATTCTTATTTTAGAGCTGAAGAAAGGGATTCATTCAAATCACGAAACTTGCCCAAGGTCACACAGCAGACTAGAATCTTGGACCAATTCTTTTGACTCTCTCAACTCTTTTCAGTGTCCATCCCTTAATCTGTCTAATCTATTTAATTGGAAGGGGGAAAACAGGACAGAAATAACAGGTCAGACATAGACATTGGCTAGTATTTGGCAGAGTTGTGGAATGATTTTACTTAGATGACTCTTTGCCTTGGGATAGGCTCTGTTTTTAGGTTATATCACTATAGTAAGACAGACAGAGGTAGTCACAAAAACCTAGATATCTTAGACTTCTCTGCAACCAGAATAGATATCTCAATGTTTCCTAGAGACTCTCAATGTTACAGAACCCTTCAGTCTAGACTTCTCTATTACCTCTTCTAATAATTTCTCCTATCTAGAGACTTCTGAAATTATCAAGTTATTTGGTGACTATCAAAATCTAAGATGATGGCTTTCAATATATAGTCTATCCAAGAGTTGGGTGTACTTGTATCTCAGTGAGTTCTTGACAACACAGGGAAATGCCATTTATATCTTATTTATACTATTTCTACTCCCCAACCCAAGCAATTTGTTGCATTAGTGATGGTCTTGTTGTACTGACAAAAGTATTTCCTTACACATGGTCTAAATCCATCTTATACTTTTAAACTCAATATCATCCTGCATAGACCTTCAAAAACTCAATCTATATGAACCACATTGAAAAGAAAAAGAAATGAATCACAAGAGAAATGAGGATAATAACTTATTGAAAGGGAACTATAAGACAAAGGGGGGAAAGAAAGGTCATGATTCTAAGGACCAAGTTGGGCTCAGCTTCTGTAATGCATAGAAATAATCACAAAGATGTGATTCCTGTTTATTTATTTAATCATTTGCTTGGATAAGGCACTGATGCAAGTTATATACCCATAGCAAGAGTCTAGGGGAAAGGCATGTTCTGGCCTGCCAGCTAGTCTGCCTCTCACTCAGCAGATCACTTACTCAGCCTCCTACCTGAAGGGACAAGCCATTGAGGAGGAATTTGTCTCATTTGCCAGGATGAACATTCTCAGCATGTTCAGAGGGAGCAGTCAAACAGCAGTCATTAGAACTGAGGCCAAGAAGACTAAAAATGAATGAGAGACAGAGTGACCTTTGTGGATTTTTTTTAAACTCTGTAATATTTTCCCTGTCATGTCTCTGCTTCCTTTATCTAGTAAATTCCCTCACCCTCCTTTCATTTTTCCCCTTTCTTTTCAAGGTCCTTGGAAGGATAAGAGTCACTTCCTTTAAAGATAGCTGGGTATGTCAGCCAGAAATTTCTAGATATGTGATATAAGAAGATAATGAGCACATTCTGAAGGTGAATTTAAGGTGACCAGACATTTCTAAGTCCTGATACATATTTTTTCCTGTTGCAATACCTTTAAGGATTTTCCCTGAGATGGAGATTAGTTTAAAAAAAGATCCCCTGGGACTTTACATAACCTCTGCCCTAAATAATAGCCCAACCTAAAAGCTTCCTTAAAATGGAAAAGAGCCCACAGGATGGAAATTCCATGATTTCTCTATAGTCACCCAGTCAGCATTACCTATATTACTGACTAATAAACTCAATAGTGGGAGAAAGGCATAGAAAGGGTTAATGATAAATTTTTGGCAATTACATGAAGGACAGCGCAGAAACTAGCCAAGTAGCCCAGATTCTTTAATTCTGTGGTCCTTAAAAGGAAATGATCTTTGTAAAACCTGTTTAGCTCTTTGAGCCATTCCTTTAATCTCTACTGGAATTTAACTTGGTTTGAAAGTGTCAACCTTTTCAGTCTTACCACTATATGGTGTCCATACTGATCCCAAAGTGACTCAGAGTGATCACAGCTCAGCAATTTTTAAATTTTTTTCTAAAACATCTGTTTAAAGAAGAGAAAAAATAATGTTCTTATTTCTATTACTAGGTCAACCCAAGCCAGAAGTAACTTGGTATAAAAATGGCCATGCTATTAGTGAGTCAAACATCATTTCCAATTATGAAATCTTGGAGAATCAATACATTCACATGTTACATTTATCTAGGTAAGTGACTGTTTCTCTGCACACTGTTTATTAGCAAAATTCTTATTCTGTCATGTGTTGACCATTGGGAACATATGGAAGTAAGGCTAGAAAAATGGTCTTCTTTACTGAATCACAAGATTTTCTTCCTGTTTCTGATATTAGTAAAGTTACTTAAGGTTTCCTTGGTTCTTCTGGGTAATTTGATTGCTCTAGGTTATATCATTAAGTACCATTAAAGATATTGTTAGAGTTATGAGAAATCTTTATCCAAGCTGATCAAAGCATTTCTCTGAGAGGTGGGAGGGGATTAAAATGTTAGTTAACTAGTGACCATTTATTAGTGCTTCAATCATTTGGTGAATCTGTAATTACATCAATATGAGTTATTGCATCCAATGTTTCAATTCACAACCCATCCTCACCTTCTCATCTTTTGTGATTCTAATTCTGTTCTATAAATTCTTCTTTTGTGGTACAGTAGGAAGAGCTCTGGATTTGGAATCAGAAGACCCTAGTTCAAATCTCAAATTTGCTACTAATATCTATGTGACTTTGAATATCTCTTAACCTCTCTGGGCTAAGTTTCTTCATCTGTACCATGAGCTGATTGAACTTTATGGACAGTAAAGTCCCTTCTAGTTGTATGATCTATCCAACAAGCTAGAAGCCTTATAGCCCTAGTATAAGGCAGGTGCGCAATAAATACTTTCTGATTGATTGGTTCCAATATTATCAAAACCCCAAAAATGTTCATTTTAAGTTTTGATCTAGACAGTGTGAATCAGTTGAATTTTAAAATCTGATGAATTATTTTTAAATTACATGTCACTTATACAGTGGGACTAGACCAACTGGAAGGAAGAAGAGTTATACTTAGTAGGAAGGGTATTAATAGACAGGAAGGGAAAGAAGAGTCAGCGAGTAGTGGAGTTTCATTAAGTTGCAAGTTAAAAGATTGTGTTAAAGAAAAAGAAGGGAAATTAGTTATGGAAATTTTTCAGAGAACCTTATTAGGTGTGTTGGGCTGCTAGTGAGCCCCAACTTTCCCCCCCCTAATGGATTTAAATTTCTCATAGTTGAATAAACCATTTTCAATCTCTTCACCTGCCATGGAGAAAATATGATTGCTGGTGGAGTGATTAGGCAATAGATATGGGAAAAGGTATTTTAAATACTCTGGAGGAAATCTGCTATATAAAATTCAAGACTGAATTACTGCACATATACAAATGAGAACTTTGAAATTTTGACACTTTATTCCCTAAACAGTTTCATTTATGCAGAAATGTTGTATGAGTGTTAGTTCTGAAAATGAATTATTTGAAAGTCATGCCTTTCAAATTCTGTGTTTGTTATTCATTAATTTAAAAATTGGCCTCTTTGTCTTTTCTTTCCATTATCACTAAACCACAAACCACAAGATTAGCCTCAGAGTGCTCCAAAGAAAAAAGTGCTTTTCCTTATCTACAAAAGTTTCCTCTTCAGGTCATTTATTTTGAGTATTTCCAAATGTTAGAGCCTCCTATTTCTGGCTTTCTCAAAGTCTGTTCCTGGTTTAGGAAGTCTAATCTCTAAAACTTTCTCTGTTTCACAAAACACTAAAACAATATTTATTTTCCATCCTTCCTTTCTCTTTCCTAGGCACTCCCTCCTCCCAATCCTCCCTCCTTAGTTTTCTTCATGTATTCCCTTTCTTTAGCTGGACCAGGTAGGTTTTGACAAATGAGACAGTTTTGATGAAACAAAGTAAGGCTTATGTGATTATTATTTTTTTTTGTGAGGGGCAACTAGATGATGCAGTGGATAGAGTATGGTCTTGGAGTCACATTACCTCACATCCCAGGGCCCTCTTCAGTTGTCCTGATTCATATCTGGCCACTGGACCCAGATGCCTAGAGGGGAGAGTGAGGCTGGTGACTTAGCACAGTATCCCCTCACTCAAATCCAATTCATTTGCTTGTCATGACATCACCTCTCTGAAGTCATGATTTTCAAGAATGAAGGACAAATATTATCAGGACAATATGTGATTTTTATACTTTTCACAATGATCTTGGTGGGAAGGAGAAGAGATGGAATGATCTTATAGAAAGTTTTCTTTCTTTCTTTCTTTCTTTCTTTCTTTCTTTCTTTCTTTCTTCCTTCCTTCCTTCCTTCCTTTCCTTCCTTCCTTCCTTCCTTCCTTCCTTCTTTCTTCCCTCTCTTCCTCCTGACCTTCTTCCCTTTCTTCCTTTTTCCTTTTTCTTTCTTATTATCTTTTTCCTTTTTCTTTCTTATTATCCCCCTTTCTTCCATTCTCTGTATCTTTTTGTATTTATTTAATCAAGAACTACCATTAAAGCATATTTTATAATCTTATTTAGCATTCACTTTTGGGAAAGGGGTGCAGGTATATTGAGAGAGAGAGAGAGAGAAGGAATGAGAAGAAATGATAAATAAATGTTTTCTGCTTCATAGTGAACTAAAGATTGTGGCTTATGCAAAAACAATATACAACAAGGCAGCAATGTAACAGATAAAAATCAAGAGAAAACAGGAACCCACACCTAAAAGACTACACCCATTTTTACAACCAACAAGTTTTTTTTTATTTTTAAAAAACCCAACCAAATTTCACAGAGGAAAAAAAACAGTTTATAGCCCACAGCAGGGGAAGCAGATGGGCTTGTCAGAGGGACCATCAGGACCCTGAACAAATCACAATGGGGCTAGAGGGGAGGGAGGAAAGGAAGGGAGTGGGGGGGAGAATTAGATAGGCAAAGGGACAGAGAGAAATGGATATAGAGAGATATGCAGAGGCAGAGAACCAGAAAGATGGAGACTGAGGAAAAAGCAGAAATTGAAATAGAAAAAGAGAGAGAGAGAGAGAGAGAGAGAGAGAGAGAGAGAGAGAGAGAGAGAGAGAAGGAAGGAGGGAATGAGAGAGAGAAAGGAGGAGAGAGGAGAAAAGGGAGAGAATAGGGTGAGAGACAGACAGACAGACTGACAGAGACAGAGAGAGAAAGCTGTGATTGTGAATCTCAAATTTCCCCCAGGGGGAGCTCAATGATCTGTGTTATTTTAATTCAGTTCAAGGAATGGCTAGCAGGAAAAGCCTAAAAAATATCAGTCAGTAAAGTAACAGGAAGGTTTGATTCATTTGGGAGCAATGCATCCTTTTTGAATCCTTACCAGCTATAAGTGGGTATATGAACATTGCATAAAAGCAGTCAACAATTTTGCTAGTAATATGACTTGACTAAAGGTACTGTAAGCTTTATCTGACATCCCAAGACAAACTTTAAAGGCAATCCAGAAGATGATTCAAAGAATAAATAATAAACATGGAAACTCACCCCCAATCTGGACATTTCTGTCCAAGGTTAACTGGTAGGAAAAAAATTTTTCCTTTATTCTTTAAATTACAATCTCTGTGTATTTACTTTTTCTAACTATCCCATCTCTTCTTAACTAAAACTTATTTATGATTTTTTACTTTAAATAAAAATTATTCATCAGATCATACATAGATTTAGATTAAAAAACCAAAAGGGGGCAGCTAGGTGGCTCAGTGGATAAAGCATCAGCCCTGGAGTCAGGAGTACCTGGGTTCAGATCCAGTCTCAGACACTTAATAATTACCTAGCTGTGTGGCCTTGGGCAAGCCACTTAACCCCATTGCCTAGCAAAAACCTAAAAACAAAACAAAAACAACAACAACAACAACAACAAGAAAAAAACCAAAAGGGACCTTAGAGGTCATGGAATCCAACTGCGTCATTTTACAGATGAGGAAACCAAGACCCAGAGAGAAGTTAAGGAACTTGCTGAAGTGTAAACTTCAGATCTGGGTTTCAGATCCTAGGTCTCCAAATAAAGTCATCTTTCTGCTAGGTCCTTCTGTCTTCCACCTGACCTCTAGGATTTTTTTGCTTGATACTCTTTACCTTCTAGTCCATTGTAGGCACCACAGCTGGCTCTAATGATGTCACTTGCTTACTTAAAAACCTTCAGTGTCTCCTTATTGACTGAAGAATGAAGTTTATAATTATTAGTCTGACATTCAAGACTCTTTACAATATAGCTCCAAACTTCAAAGTTCTTTCACTTCCATGAAGCCTTCTCTGACTAGCCCCTCACTGAACACTTGCTCTATTGTACCAAGTATTGTCATTTATTTTATTTATATGTATTGAAGAGGGGTCCTCACTGAGTTTTGGCCTTGAAAATAGTTAATTACTTTATGTACTAACCCTCAACGTTTATGTTAATATACACATTTTATTAATATTTCCCTAAGTTCTCAGATTACACAGGAATGTGTGGAGGTGAGGGGGAGGGTATCAAGCTAAAGAGTCAAATCTTCAAATTGGAGTATTACACTGGAGTTTTTATAGTTTTGACTATCAAAAGGCAGAATCTGAAAGGTCACCTTATCCAATCAAAGAACCTAGGATGGGGTGGGGCAACTGGGGTAGGGGTGGGGACTGGACATCAGATCATTCCACTGAGAGGAATGACAAATTAAATTAAAGACCTTCACAAAACATGGGGTCCTCCCTCTTCAAGCTATCTTGAGATCTGGATGGTAAGTCTTTTCTTAAGTTGACATTTTTACTTTCAAATTTGTAGCTGCTTCTAAAGACAAAATTCACATTTTACAATTGAGGAGGCTTTCTCAAAGATACTTTTTTGCTTTTACAGTTGCTAATTTGCCCTGATTAAAAGGAGACTTCCTTGGTATCCAAGTGGAAGGTGACTTTCCAACCCATTCTATTCTTAAAGACACAGAAAAATAAGTCATATATGGTATATGTGTGTATGTATATATATATATATATGACAAAACTCATTAAACACATTATATATGTGCATTTCCATGTACATGTAGGGGTTTTTTTTTGGGGGGGGAGTAGTCTGGAAGTTACATTCAAATCCAAACATGTATTTTGTAGGAATCTAGATTAGACACCTTTGAGGGCTTTTACTCTAAAACCATGATCCCATGATATAACTCATAATTTTCCAAGTTCACCTTTAACCCAAGTTTCCTATTTTAATACTCTAGAACCAGGTAGCTACCTACACTGTATTCCATTCTCTTACTATTGCCCTGGCCAACTATATCACAGATTCATGGTAGTTGTTGGTCACAAATAGGATGGATTCATTGAATATGAGTAGCTTGTTGAATGATAATAAATGCTTGTTCATTGAATTGGGTAGAGCAAATACAAATGGGGACTAAAAATCTTAAAACTTCCATCTAATTGTTGGTAGACCTTTTAATGCTTTTGCCACATACAAAAGGCAGAAAATAATTTCCTTTTGAAAAAACTTTCAAATATCATATATTGGATCCATCCTTTAAGCCAAGGTGCAACTTAAGATGGAAGAAAAATGGGTAAATTGAGAGAAGAAATTTATTTTAGTTTGGTAATTTCCTTCTTCCTTCTCTGGCTTATCCCTTATCCCCCCCAACCCACACCCCCAAATAAATCAGACCGTCTCTCTCTGGGACAGTAAAGTTTCATAAATACCCTTGGCTCAAAGAATCATCTAGAAGTGTTGAGTAATAATTGGTAGGCAATATTTGAGAAAGCCTCCTGGCTGCAAGGTTTCTTGAATGGGTTCCCTGCTTCTGATACAAATCTGCCCTATGAGTCCCCAGGGTGGTAAGTCTGCTGCTGGGAACTTGTTGTCAATCATCACTCTTACAGTTGTGCCTGGAGAGGTGAGCATCCCCGAAGAGTCAATGACTGGGAAGGAGGACCAGGAAGGCTAGCCAGGCCACTCAGAGGGGGGATTCTGGACCTGCCTGTCCATTCAAAATGCTTACTCATTTGTACCAGAAGGTAGGAAGGCCTTTGCAGCTGCTACTAGCCTAACGGTGATGACCCCTCAGGGACAGAATAAGAGTAGGCTGAGGAAGGCAATGTAAGTACCCAATCATGTGTCTCAGAATAAGCAGAGACTGATTCCCTGTTGGGCTATTAGAAAATGAGAAATGAGGTTTAAGCTTCAATCACCTTATTTTACCAAACAGTCCCCCAGAAATTCCTGTCTAGGGTCTTTCCAGGGAGATTGGCAGGGTGGGGGTGTCAGGGCTGATCCAGGTTTCAGGCCTACTTTAGAACTATAGAATCAGAATTTTCTATTGATTCTAAAAGTGAACTTTAAAGATTCATTCATTCATTTATTCATTCTGCAAGCATTTTTTTTATAATCAAGTTTATGTCCTTATTCCACAGATTCTTTGAAAAAGGTTACAAAGACCAAAGACAAAACAGTCCTTTCCCTCGACACCTTCTATTGAGGTTAAAACAGTTACAGTTAAGTAAAAACAGTTACAGTTACAGTTAAGTAAATATATATATATATATATATATATGTATGTATGTATGTATGTATACACAAGGACAACAAAAAGTAATTCTCTTTTTTTTTTTAGAGGAAAAGCATTAGCATCTTGGTGGAAGGGGTCCATCAGCAAAAGCTTGTGCTGTGTCTTGAAGGTGGCTAGGGATTTCATGAAGTAAAGGTGAGAAGAGAGTTTGAAGGACAGAAATGTCAATGTGATCTAGAGAGGTTAAGTGATTTCATTAAGGTCACACACAGTAAATGTGTGTTTATGCATTTGAAAGTAGAACCCATTTTTTTTTATTATTTTAGAACTGAGGAGTGCTACTGTTCTAAAAGTCATGGGGTATAAAAAAATGAAAAACATTTTTTTTTCCTTCAAGGAGCTGAAAGCCTACTGGAAAAGAGAAAATAAATATAAAGATGAATAAAGCAAAAAGAGGTTGGTACTTAGGGGAAGTATGAAGTGTTGAGGGAGTACAGAGGAAGGAGAGGTAACTTGGGGTAGGTGAGGGATCAGAGGAGATTTCACAGGGGAGAGAAGGAAAATCTTCTGCAGTTCAGACAAGTTATAGTCCTAGGACTATATATATCTTCTCAGAATGTCATGTGTTTAACTTAAGCATAGAAAGGGGAAAATGACATTTGGAGTTCACATCCCAACTTTAGCCACTTACTACCCAAGCATTCAAGCTACTCTTTGGGTCTCAGTATCTTCATCTGTAAAATGAGGAAATTGGATTAAATGGCCCCTCATGTCCCTTCAAACTCTAAATCTATGATCCTATGAACATTATGGATATATTCTATAACATCATGAGACTCTTCTGTAACCACTTTTGGCAAATGCCCTCCTATAGCATTTATAGCATAGTCCCCATTTAACTTTCTCCTGTAATATTGTTTTGCCTAACATTATGTTTTTGTGGAACTAGTTAATCATGTCAAGCAGGGCATGCCTGTATATCAAAACTTCACAGTTACGATTTGAATATGAAATTAGAATGTAAGCTCCTTGAGGGTAGGGATTATTTTATTTTTGTCTTTGTACTCCCAGTACTAGCACAGTACCTAGATTTTAGCAAGGATATAATAAATGAGTGCTTTATGATAGATCATTTCATTGATAGGATTTGTGTTGCTTCCCATAGCTTATAGGAAGAAGTAGTCAAATACAGTCACCCAAGTCTAGAGAAAGGCTGCTGATCCTGATTCTGGAGATGATATGACATTAGAAATTCCTGCAGAGGAGCCAAAGAAAATTAAATGAGTCCAAAGACTAAGATATGCAGGTTGGACATATATGAAGAAGAGGTGAAGCTGAATAGGCAAACATCTAATTCAATTCCATGAGTCTTCATTGATTGTTTAATCTTTTCAGAGCTTCCTGGTGTGAACCAGAGTAAGTGTCAGGAGAGAACTATGTCATTTCATGCTCTAGCCAGGTAAATTTTGTTTTACTCCTTAGCAAGACTGTAAGAAAGTGCTTGAGGCAGAAAAGAGAGAAAAGACTGGCAAAGAGAGAGGTTTCCAGAAGTCCTTGGGTGTAGGCCTACTGTGAATTTTGAAACCCCAAGATGGGGTTTGACTGTGGATACTGGCCCTCAACTAGACTGGATTTTTTCATTGTTGAAGCTAATGTCCCCAAATTTTTAGGATTATAATGAATGCAGCAGAGACAGAAATGAGGGAGAAAAAATATCTACTTTTGAGTGAGACAGCAAAATATGAGAAAGTATAAAGGAGGCAAGCATAGTACACAATGTCAAAGGTCTTGGGTTTGAATACCATCTCTGCTACTCACTGCCTCCATGACCTTTGGTAAACCCCCTTCCAGCTCTAAACCTACAATTTGAGTTAAATTTTTGATTTGATTCCACCTGTTCCCATGGTGACCATTCCACCACTTTCAGAGGTTATTGCTTTTCAAAAGGAATTTTGAGGACATAAATGTAATGTTAAAATCTCTTTTGAAACTGTTGGTGAATAAAATTGATGAGTTTGACAATCTCTGCCAACATCCTAGACTTCTTAATATTGACTGAGGAAATATGTTTTTTTCCTGATCAACTCCTTCCTTCCTAATCTTCTTGCTGTGGTTTCTCTTCTGAAGTAAAACATCTTTAACGTGCCTTTTCCCAACAAGACATATCTTCTTACCAGTTCTGAATCACTGAATTACTGGACCTGGTTGCTCAGTGTTTTCACTCTGCCCTCAGTTCAACTTGACCTTGCTCAGTCAAGGTCTGATGAGTTGACATTGTAGAGAATGCAAAGAGGAGCAAGGCAGGAACCAGAGATCTGATGTTGATGGCAGAAAGCTAGGCCAAGCAAGGAAATTGATTATGACTGTACTCTTCCTCTGACAGTGATTACAAAATTCTTTTTATGAAAGAAGGTCTAACATATTGTTTTGCTTATATTCCCTGCCTATCTGCAGCAATTAAAAAATGCTCCTAGATTCACTGGGTAGTGTGAAAGGGGGACCTTTGTGGGGAGCTCCCCAGCTCAAATTCAGCTGTGGAGAGACAAGGAAAAATGAGACAGAAGGAAAGAAGGAAAGAAGGAAGGAAAAAAATTCATTAAGTGCTTGCTATATGTCAAATACTGTGATAAGTGCTTTACAAATCTTACTTCATTTGATCCTCATTAACAGTCCTGGGAGGTAGATGCTTTTATTATTCTTATTTTAACATTGAGGAAATTGAGGCAGATAGAAGTTAATAGAAATTATCACAAGGTTACCTAATTTGCTTCAAAACTAAACTCAAGGATTATCTTCCACAAGAGGTACTTCTGGAACTTCATAGCTACACATGCCTCCCTTCACAAAACTGTACTGTTTCCTTTGGGTATCTTTATATATGTGCATGTTGTTTCCCCCTACAGAATGCAAATCAAATGATTTGTTAACCATAGCAAACTTCTTGAGAGAAGAAATTGGTTTTTGTTTATTTGTTTTTGTATTCCTAACAGTTAGCTAGGCACATAGTAGGTTCTTTTATTTTATTTTGGGTTTTGCTAGGCAATGGGGTTAAGTGACTTGCCCAAGGTCACACAGCTAGGTAATTATTAAGTGTCTGAGGTCAGATTTGAATTTAGGTCCTTCTTACTCTCAGTGGTCCACTGTACCACTTAACTGCCCCAAAGGTCATAAATCTACAATGGAAACCATTATCTTACTAGATGAGGAAAGGGAAACCCAGAGAGATGAAGTGAATTCCCCAAAGTGTTACAAACGGCAGAGAAAAGCATTGTTACCAATCCTCTGGATCCAAGTCTGTCTGTCTCTCTTTTGTGCCATGATGTCTCTCACAGAGTTGGAAGGGGTTCTTAGAAATGATCTAACCCAGCTTCACTAAATCATTTTGACTATTATAAATGCTCAAATTAACTACAAAGGACCTTTGAAGGAAGGCAATATCTACAATCAATAAAAGAACTGATAAATAGAAATATGTATAGAATAGTTTTACACATATAAATGTATATATGTATATACACATACATATATTTGTATCTAATGATAAACATTTCTAGGGCAGGGGGAGGGGAAAGGAAGAAAAAAATGAAAAAAGTTTACATGATGATTTTATTATATCTTTAAAAGGAATAGCAAGTTGTATATAATAGATATGCAATTTCATGTGCAATCATCTTTTCCCTCCTATTTTACTATGTTATAGAAATACATGTTTTATTTCTTGATCAAAATTAAAAAAAAAACAAGGGAGACAATGACCAAAGTCACTTACTAGTTATATAATATAAGGCAAATTACTTCATTTATCTGAAGTTGCTTCTTCACCTATAAAATTAGGGAACTTGAATAGATTTTTTAAAAAAATCCTTTCTAGTTCCAAACTTCTATGAGCCCAAGAGATTATGAGGCACAACAGTCACAGAGAAGTAGAGATACGGAGAGACAAAGTAGGGACCAGGACTCCAGAGTTCTTTGTTCTTGTTAATAGAATTATCTCCAATTCATTACATATTTCACAGTATCCCATTAGTAACACCATATTCAAAATAGATACATTTATTTATTTGTTGATAAGAAATTACATATTGATAAGTATGATGAAAGTAATTAGAATTAGAAGTGATTTAATTGGGTTGATAACAGAGGAGTTATATATTAATTTTTTCAGTCTGATAATGGTAACAACTTCAAGAATTTTTTAATGCCATTTATTCATTTATTTTTCAAGTTTTTTGATAAATGCAATTGCTCAAATTGATTTGTTAACCAGATTAGGAAATTAGCTTTGGGAAAGAATTTGTTATTTTACAGATAAGGAAGTTTATGCTCTGGAAGATAGATGATTTGCCCATAGTTGCCAAGTTTCAGGGAGGGGATAAGTACATGGGTCTCTCCAGATTTCAAGACCAACCTGAGATCCTTTACCCTACCCTGTTTTATGCACAAAGGGCATAGTAAGGTATGTGTAGAGGAAGCTACACACATATTTGTTCATTCAGAATTAATAATCAAATGAATAAGTGTAAGACTCTTACTGTATTTTGGACTGGGGTGGGGGAAGGTGAGAAATAAATTAAAAGCTTTCCTATAGCCCAATAATTCCTAATCCTTTTAAATTATATACAAAAATTCTAAATAGTAGAGTTTGAATGCCCTAAGCTTCACCCTTTCCCTTGAATTATGATTTACTTGAATAAGTTATAAAAGTTTTAGTATAATAAAATAATTGATGTCCAAAATTATATTTGTGATTTAAAAAAAATCCTAAAGCTTGCTTCAAGAAAATATCATTTTAACTGAGCACCACTATCAAGAAAAGCAGCAAATTTTCATCTTGCAGATATTTAGAGCATGTCCTCTTGTGGTATCAGGTTCAGAAAATTTACACCCCTTTGAGGAGAAACATTAAAGGATTTACTTCCTTCACTGCCAGTGGTACATAAAGGAAATGATATACATATATATGTATATATATATATATATATATATATATATATATATATATATATATATATATATATATATATATATACATATATATGGAGAGAGAGAGAGAGAGAGAGAGAGAGAGAGAGAGAGAGTTGTTCCTTATTTTTTCCACCCACTGGAAACTGGACTGCATTACTTTAATGGGAAAGAACTATGAGTATAATTATCTAACTTAAGAGGTATTAAATTCCATATAGATTATATCCAGTTATGTGGGTTTAAGATAAGTAAAATCCAAACAAAATTCCAAAGTCTTATTTTAGGCTTTAATTTTCTACAACTCCTTTTATCAGAGCACCAAACAGAAGGACATATTGCCTGTTTTGACTTTCAGCGATTTGTATTTCTCTGGTACTCTATGCCTGTGAATAGTGAAATGTCCAAAATTCAGTCAGACAGCCAGAGGGAAGAGGAGACCCAGCAAGGGGCCAGAATAATCCATCAACTGCAATCATTCCCTTAGGAACTGAGACTTGATTTAATTTCCTCTAACAGAAGCTATCACCAGATAAATGTTGCTTTAACTGTCACATCTGTATTGAAAAATGTATAATATTCCAATTCAAAGCACCAGTGCATTTAAGATAATGTTTGTGAAAGGGCTAGAAAAATTGTAAAAGGCTCTATAAAAACACAATACTATTATTTGGAAACTAGAAATTACAAGAGGCAGCAGCAATTACATGATCAAGAGGCAGTTATTTCTGATAATAGTTGAGAAGTACTATTTCTAGAAGGGAAAAATGAATAGTTAAAATTATATTTAAGCTTTTTAAAAGCATTGCTTCTTCTAACATTCTTCCATCCCCTATCAACATTGTTTGTTCAGTTGTTTGCTAGAACTGCTAGTCTAGTATATCAAGAGAATCTTATAGATCCTCCTATATTTCAGTAAGTCATTTGACAAAATTTTCCATGCTTCTTTCTGTTAGGAACTGTTGTGTATGGGAGCACTGTAAATTATCTTCACTTGGTGTCCTTGAGTACCAAAACCTTATCTTACTAAGTGCCACAGGAGTGAGAGCGGATTAGAGACTGGGGAAGGTATCTAAGCACTGATATTTGGTTCAATAAATGGAGACCTTGGAGACTGGAGATCTTGGAGATCTTGGAGACCTTGGTATAAAGGGAGAACTTGTCATCCTTATCTTCCTTGTCTCCCACCCCTCCAACACTCACCTGTGGGAGATTGAGGGAGTCCAGAAGGGAAAAGTCTGGAAAAAGGATTCAACAACTTTCATGGAGAGTAGGCAATGTGATATAGTGTCAAGAAGACCAAACCTGCAACCAGAAGAAAATTGTGTTTGAATTCAGTATCTGACACATTAGATATTAACATTGGGCAAATTTTATTAAATCTCAATTTTCTTATTGTAAAATAGGGATAATTGCCCCGTGGTATTTTCTTTTTTTAAAAAAAATGGTATTTTCCCCTAATTTTATGTAAAGAAAAATTTTAGCATTCATTTTTACAAAATTTTGAGTTTCAAATTTTTCTCCCATTCCTCCCCTAGTCTTAATCATGTGAAACAAATTTCTATATTATTTACAGTTGTAAAAGAAGAAACAGATCAAAAGAAAAAACTAAACAATTAAAATAAGTGAAAATAGTGTGTTCTATCTGCATTCAGAATCTGTCAGGTCTTTCTCTGTATGTAGATAGCATTTCCCATCATGAGTCCTGTGTGAGTCATTATAAAGCTGAGAAGAGCTAAGTCATTAATAGTTGCTCATCACAAAATGTTGATGTTACGATGTACAATGTTTTCCTGGTTCTGCTCATTTCACTTTACATCAGTTCATACAAATCTTTCCAGGTTTTTCTGAAATCTGCCTTTTCATCATTTCTTATTCCACAATAACATTCCATTATATTCTTATACCACAGATTGTTCAGCTATTCCCCAATATTTTTGTACATATAAGTCCTTTTCTCTTTTTTTATGAACTCTTTGGGAGTAATAATATTGCTAGATGGAAAGGGATGCACATTTTGGTTGTCCTTTGGGCATAGTTCCAAATTGCTTTCCAGAATGATTGGATTAGTTTACAACTCTCTCTCTCTCTCTCTCTCTCTCTCTCTCTCTCTCTCTCTCTCTCATACATACATATATATATATATATATATATATATATATATATATATATATATAATATATATACCAACAGTATATTAGCATCCTAGTTTTCCCACATCTCTAACATTTATCATTTTCCTTTTCTGTCATATTAGCCAATCTGATAGGTGTGAAATAGTACCTCAGAGTTGTCTTAATTTGCATTTCTCTAATCAAAAATGATTTAGAGTACTTCTTCATATTACTACTGATAGTTTTGATTTCTTTATCTGAAAACTGCCTGTTCATATCCTTTGACCATTTGTCAATAGGGGAATAACTTGGGGTATTCTTATAATTGACTCAATTCTCTATATATTTGAGCAATGAGGCCTTTAACAGAGATACTTGAAGATTGTTTCCCAGTTTTCTGGTTTTCTTCTAATCTTGGTTGCATTGATTTTTTTTGTACAAAACCTTCTTTTAATTGAATATAATCAAAATTATCAATTTTACATTTTGTAATGCTCTCTATCTCATATTTGTTTGGTAATACTCCCTTTCTAGGATTGTTGTAAAGATTAATAAGAATGTATATTACATGTATGGTAAATCTTGAAGTGTGCCAATATAAATGCCAATAGTAATAATAATAGGAGGAGGAGGAAGAAGAGTATTGAGACTGAGAGTCGCTATCTCACTCAAACTGGAAGTTCAGCAGCCACTAGGCATGGGTCTACTCCCATTGCTGAATAGTATAGAAGCTTTGACCATTTCTGTTCTGCTTGGTATACCCCCTTTTAGATAGTCTAGTTCCCCGCCAACCCTTACTCATGGGGCTAACCATACTGACAGTGTTGACACCTACTAAAGACACCTGTAGAAATCTAACCTGGTATAGATTTATGTGGCTTTACATTCTACTTCAGCTTAGTACTCCTGAGTTCAAATGATCTACCAGCCTCAGGCTGTCCTACTAGTAGGGATTACAGGCATGTGCTACCACACTTGGCTAAGTATCAGCCTTTAAAAATAATGGCCTGGGCAATAGTAAAGTTGACTAAATTTATAGTTGGGTGAAAATGGCAGGTAGAGTCTTAATCAGTAGACTGATGTCAACCTGGAGGGTTCTGTCCTTTTCTACATTTTAATCAATTATTTGTATGAAGACATAGAAGACAGAATAGCCTAGTGAAAAGTCTCCTGTAATTTTAGTCAGAAGGTCTGGGTTCAAATTTTGATTCTTCTATTTCCTAGCTGTATGACCACAGGCAAATCATTTGACCTTTCCAATCTATACTAACCTCACAATGTGGCTATGAGAAAAGTGCTTTTTATGCCTTCAAATATTATATAATTATTATCAGACCTTCAAGTAGCACAAAACTGAAAATAATAAGAAATATTTGGACTATAGAATCAACTTTGTAAAATTCTGATAGAATGAATTTTGGGTTGGATCTAATAAGATCAGAATAGAAATAAGGCCAAAGCCAGGCAACAAGCTATTTTATATTTTTTATACAGACTGCCCTATTTGAGCATGGTTGTTCAGCTGAAAATGAATCTACTGAATTATGTTAGATGCCAATACATACTTCTTCATTTAGTCATTTAGTCTACAAAATAGCATGAGAGCTTTTGTCATGACTTTTTCATTGCATTTTTTTTAGGTTTTTGCAAGGCAAACGGGGTTAAGTGGCTTGCCCAAGGTCATGCAGCTAGGTAATTATTAAGTGCTGAGACTGGATTTGAACCCAGGTACTCCTGACTCCAGGGCCGGTGCTTTATCCATTGTGCCACCTAGCCACCCCTCATTGCATTTTTTAAAAAATAAAGATACATTATTCTCAATACATTTCCATAATTAGATAGAAAAACGTGAAGTGCACAAATATTTGAATAAAGTAGGGGGATAGAGTTATCAAGGGAACCTAATTAATAGCAGTTTTTATATACTTGGAAGTTTTAGTTGATTTAATAGCATATCAAGAACCAGAACAATAAGCATTCCATTGTACTCTGGAATGGTCAATTCACATCTGGAGCAAGGGAGATAGTTCCAAGTATCATATTTTAGGAGGAATGCCAATTGTAGTATGTCCGTTGCAGAGTGATCAACATGATGAAGGGTCTAGAAATCAGGTCATATGTGAAATCATGGAAGAAATGTTCTTTTCATTATACTCTGTTGCCTCTTGCTTTTCAAGACCAAAATGGATTACCCTGGGAAACAGTAAACTCTTTCACACTAAAAATACTCCAATAGGGATAAAAGATTAACTGGAGGGGCAGCTAGATGGTGCAGTGGATGAGCAACAGCCCTAGAGTCAGGAGGACCTGAGTTCAAATGTGGCCTCAGACACTTAATTATCTAGCTGTGCGACCCTGGGCAAGTCACTTAACCCTATTGCCTTGTATAAAACAAAAAACAAAAGATTAACTAGAAGTGATCTTACAAAAGTGATTCCTGCTTTAGGAAAAAGATTGGACTAGAAAAATTTTAAAAACCCTTTACCTCTGGGTTCTGGGATTTCATGATTCCTTCTGGGAATTTGTTGTTCATGTATTTTTAAACATATCTGAATAAAATTGTTAAGTTTTTAAAGTTAATTTAAAAAAATTTTTAAACGTGTCTGAACAATTTTGTAAATGAGAAAAAAGAAGATATTTGTATATCTAAATGTTTTTTGATCTCACTAAGGCAGTGAGCTAACTCCAGTTTAAGGATAAGAAGAATAAAAAGCAGGTCCTTAAAAATCATTTACTTATCAAAGTCATTGGCAGCATGACCCAAAACCAGAATGGTCTGAATTGTGGGACCAACAAATTTGGTTTATAGATTTTTATTTTTTAATTGAGAAAATCTATGCTAGTTATAGACTCTGCAGGAGAACCGAAGAAATGCTCTGGTGGGGTGCTACCCAAAGTGGATTTTGCATGTTTTACTGATGATATATCTGGGGAAAGAAGCAAGCAAGGAAACAAATATTTATTAAGTACCTAAAATGATCTAGGTACTGTGATAACTGATTCACAACTATTATCTCATTTGATCTACACAGAAACCCTGGGAAGTAGATACTGTTCTTAATCTGAGTTTTAAAGTTGAGGAAACTTGAGGTTAATGAAAATTAAGTAATTTGCCAGTAAGGTCGGAGTCTGCTCAGGCTGGATTTGAACTCAAGTCTTCCTGATTTCAGATTCAATACTCTACTATTCTACCTAGCTGGCTCTAGTGTTAACTCATTCCCTTTATTTCATAGTGTGTGAAAGGACTGGGGAAGAGAGGAGGCCATTTTCCCTCTGTACTGATTGCTAAATTGGCCATTCCTTAAGATGCAATATTGATATCAACATTAAGCAGAATATAAAATTAAATGTATTCCAATACATGGGATATTAAGATCTTTGGTTTTAAAAAAATAAATCTGAATTTGTGGTAGACTTTTCTAGTGAGCATTATCTCTAATTCCTCCCCACTTCTCCCTTAGAGTGGTTGCATTGAACAAACTAGTTATCCCTCCATATTGATTTTTGTCTACCAGATTCTGGCAGAACCATTCCCCTCAAGCAAGATGCCATAAGGGAATAGAGAGAGTGTAATATGACCAGATGATGGAAGATGTGGTAAAAGATGATGCAGTCTTGAGCTTCTAACTGAAAGAAAAGGGAAAGCACCCAAATTTCAAATGCAACCTAAGTTAGAAAATGAAACTTTCTCTCCCCTTCCTTAAGGGGAAAAGCTTAAGGAATATGAAGGATTTGCCTAGCTCAGTGGTAGAAACAATATCACTTCCCCAACATCAAAAGAGAAACAAGTAAGACAAATCAAAATATTCAAATTCTGTGTTCCCTTCCTGCTGCTTTGGTCTTAATAAGATAACCTGGCACCCTCTGTCAAATCTTACAGAGATATAGCACAAGGTTCACTTATATAAACTAACAGTTCCACCATTCATTCTCTGGCCTCACTTTACAATCTCAATTCTTTCTGAGATGTTGAACTTGACTCCCCAAGCACAATATTAGATCTCTGAGGCCAAGATCACAATTTATATCCTGGGCAGTAGTAGAAGCTCAATAAATACTAGTTTCAGTGATTGACCATGGAAAAGAATTTGGAGAGAAAGCCCCACTCTCTACATTTATAACCAAAGTCTGTTTTACACACAATAGAGTACTCAGTCTTGAATTACTAAAGTTTCCTTAGGGGTCCATCCATTCCAGACACCCTCCTTTCTTCATCCTCCAAACCTGTGTCCCTGGCTGGGAGTAAGGACTTATGGTAGAGGGGGAGTTGGGGTGGAGAAGGAGAATGAAGGCTGTGCTCCTAAATTTAATGGGATGAATCACTCTTTAACAATTCAGGTGTTAAATTGGAGATGTATAAAGGGAATGATAAGGTGGTTCCCTTGCTTTAGGATACATTACATTTTCTATTTTTTGTTGTTCAGTCATTTCTCATGCTTGTCCAATTATTTCATGAGCCATTTGGAATTTTCCTGGCAAAGAAACAGGAGTGGTTTGCCATTTCCTTCTCCTACTTGTTTTACAGATGAGGAAACTGAGACAAAGGTTAAATGACTTACCCAAGGTCACACAGCTAGTATGTGTTAGGGCTAGATCTGAACACAAGAAGATGAGGCCTCCTAACTCCAGACCCAGAATTCTTTCCACTGAGCCAATTACCTGTTGTTTTTTTTTTAAATTGACTTCATGCTTGCTATCATCTCTTCTATTGCCAAAGAGATCAAACATTTGATCAGTTTAGGCAAATTCTGGACTCTTTAGGCTTCTTATGATAATTGCTTTATGTCAGCTAAATATTCTCAGAAAATGGTAATCATCAATCTTTTGTCTTTTTCCATTTCCCATTTTTAGAAATTGGCCAGTGTGTTTGAGTGGGTCAAATTCATTCATTCAACAAGCATTTATTAAGCCCTGTTTATGCATAAATTATATAAAAACAAAACTGAAGACTACTTGTCCTTATGGAGTTTACATTTATACAGATAAGTTAAATACAAAGTGATTTAAAGAGGGTAAGGAATTGCTTAAAGTGATTAAGAAAATATTCCAGTAGGAAGTATTTAAGAAGTATGCAGTCTCTTGTCAACTTTATTCTTATAACTAGATGTTAACTTTGATCTTTGCTTTGATTGCTCACAGATAACTGGTTTTGCTATGATTCCCACATCAATAACAATTTATTTCCTGTCAGTTAAGATTGAGATATTTTCAGGGCAATTTTTTTTTCCTTTGCTGATGTTCCAACTCCCTTCTTGAAGGAAGTGTTCATGATATATACTGTGACTTCTGAGTAGTCTATGAGATTTCTAGTCTGTTAGGAACCATTGTGTATAGGAGCATTGTAAATTATCTTCACCTGGTGTCCTTGAACACCAGAATCTGATTTTACTAAATGCCACGGGGAGTGGGAGTAGATTAGAGATTGTAAAGGTATTTAAGTACTGGTATTTTGGTAAAGAAACGGAGCACTTGGAGATCTTGATGGAGTACTCGTCTTTCTTGTCTGTCTCCTGTCCCTCCAACACTCACCTAGGGAAGATTAAGGGAGTCTAGAAGTGGGCTCAACATTAGTCTTTTTTACTTCTTAAACTCTATTTTTCCATCATTTTTTGCCATTTTCCTCTGGGCTGATCTTCATATTTGGAAATGAAATAAGGATCAAAGGTTTACATTCTTACTAAATATTTTGTAGATTCTTTTCTTTCATTTTCATCTTCATCTGTTACTTTGGATGACAATATCTAAGCTGCTACTATCTTCGGTTGAAGATGAGTGAATTTCCTATAAGGTTATATTATTTTGGATGACATAAATAGAATCAACTCTACTAACCCCTTTGTTTGTATCTTGATGGAGAATCTGTTCTCTAGTTTAAATTTTCTTTTTGCCTTCTGGTTTCACATATCATGAGTATTTCATATTGTTAAAGTTTAGTTTTTTTTTATTCATTTCTATTCTTTTTTTTTAGGTTTTGTTTTTTGCAAGGCAAATGGGGTTAAGTGGCTTGCCCAAGGCCACACAGCTAGGTAATTACTAAGTGTCTGAGACCAGATTTGAACGCAGGTACTCCTGACTCCAAGGCCGGTGCTTACCACTGCGACACCTAGCTGCCCCCACTGCGCCACCTAGCCACCCCAAGTTTAGTTCTTTCAATAATGTCTTACTAGTGGTTATTGGAAATGTATCTTATATTTTGGTACCCATAGTTAATATTTATAGAGGAACTTTATCCTCTGTGATTCCTGGAACCCTCAATCCACTTTTCTGCTTCATTAAAAATTCCAGAGAGGAGGAAGGGAAGTCAAATCATTTCAGAAGGGTTCATAGATGAAACTAGCAGGCCATCAAATACATGGAAAATTAAACAGTTTTGAGAGCATTGCTTATGATGAATCTATTTTCATTATCATTTAGAACTACTGAATTTATAATCATCTCAGTCCAGAGAGTGATGCATAAGGGGAAAAAAATGATATGGAAAGAGACAAGCAGGAAAAGTGTCCAGAATAGCTCAAGAATAAGTGTTCTTCTGGGCTGGAGGCAACTCCCTCTTGAAAGTCTTAAGGAAGCATTTTGTAAAAGTATCTCGGGAAGAAAAAAATAACAAAGAATAGAAATTATAATGGATGTCACCCCAACCCCACCAAAGGGTGATATGGAAGATATCATCTTTTGAGAGGGAGCTTAGTTTAGATGGTGTGGTGAATAGGGCACTGAACTTGGAATCAGAAACACCTGTATTAAAATTTCACCTTCATTTTAGATGTTGAACGTACCTGAATTTCCTTATCTGTAAAATGAGAGCATTGGACTCATTGTCTCTCCCTTCCCTTTCATCTCTGAATTGATGATCCTATGAAAAACTACAAACCTAGATGCCTAATTTTTAAGTCTTTATGTGACATTGGTGGGGTCAGGAAAAGGAAGATACTACAGACAATTCCTTGACCTATTCAGAATTAAGAACCAAGTGCAAGCCAAGAAAGAACTCGATCCAATCACAGAGGCTGCTCTGGTGAATTGTTAGGCTCACTCTGACTCTCAAAGAGCTAGCTTAATCTTCTTTTCTTAAATTTACCCATTTGTGGATGATGGTGTATATTGTCAACATCACCATCGTTATCATCTTCAGTTTACAGATGAAAGAATCATAGAAACTCATTGAATACCTTCATTTTTCCAAAAGAGGAAACCAAGAGATAAGTGACTTTCCCAAAGTCACACAGATAAATAAGAGATAGAGGTAGAATCTGAGCACAGATCCTCTAACTTCAAATAATGTTCTTTCCACTGACCTATGCAAATTATCTCATCAGACTCTTGAACTCTCACCTATCTGGGAAAACTATCCCTCCACTCCTTGATCTCTGTTATGCTTTAATTGAGGTCACTTGCCAAGGTAAGCCATTAGTAATGCATAGTGCTTCAATCATACCATTAGGAAAGAATATAAATAAGTACATCAAAACACTGACATGGGTATCTCATCCTATCCCACAAATTCTTCCTAGATGAGGCAGTTTTCTTTCCCTCCCTTCCCTTTTTGGGCAACAAATCAAACTACATTAAGTTCCTCTTTTTATTTGCTCCCACCTGCAGCTGGTAGGTTTTTGACAAAGCAATGTTGCACTCTCAATGAATAGGTCAATATTCAGTTAGTTAAGATGTCTTAGGAACTCAGGACACCTGACTGATGCCTTATTTTTGAAGGTGGACATGATTTAAACAGGATGATACCAAATAGATTGAATTGAACAATGATTTCTTCTTTTGGGACCCAGTTTGTCTGTCTTTCTGTCTCCAGACAATCTCAAAACAGATGAGTCTACCAATCCAGAAAGGATAAATAAAATGAATGAATAATGCCTATTGTGGAGAACACGTCATACATCTGGATAGCTAATTCAATAAGTTAATGCATCTATGTATCATGAGATAGACATTTATAAATCTATATGTATGTTATGTGAATATATGTGAGCATCTGCACAGACATCTATAGATTTTTATACAAATATATACAATTGAACAAAGAAATGAATGAAATATATATCCATTGAAGATGGACAATAAGGTCCAGAATGATGAGAGTGGGTTGAATTACATTAAGAAAATTATGTCGGCTATTACACTGTTGGTGGAGCTGTGAACTCATCCAACCTTTCTGAAGAGAATTTTGGAACCCAAAGGGCAAAAAAAATGAGCATACCCTTTGACCCAGCAATACCAATACTGGTTCTATACCCTGAAGAGATGGTGAAAAAAGGTAAAAACATCACTTGTACAAAAATATTTATAGCAGCCCTGTTTGTGGTAGCAAAGAATTGGAAATCGAGTAAATGTCCTTCAGTTGGGGAATGGCTTAGCAAACTGTGGTATATGTATGTCATGGAACACTATTGTTTTATTAGAAACCATGAGGTATGGGAATTCAGGGAAGCCTGGAGGGATTTGCATGAACTGATGCTGAGTGATATAAGCAGAACCAGAAAAACACTGTACACCCTAACAGCAACATAGGGGTGATGTTCAAACTTGATGGACTCCCTCATTCCATCAGTGCAACAATTGGGAACAATTTGGGGCTGTCTGCAAAGGAGAGTGCCATCTGTATCCAGATAAAGAGCAGTGGAGTTTGAACAAAGTTCGAGGACTATATCTTATTGTGTCTGATCTTTTTATCTCTTTGACTTTTTGTCTCTTAAGGATATGATTTCTCTCTCATCACACTCAATTTGGATCAATGTACAGCATGGAAACAAAGTAAAGACTAACAGATTGCTTTCCATGGAGGGGGAGGGAAGTAAGATGGGGGGGAATTGTAAAACTCAAATAATATCTTTAATAAAAAAATCATAGGAAAAAAAAGAAAATTATGTTGGGGCTACTAGGTGGCACAGTGGATAGAGTACCGGCCCTGGAGTCAGGAGTACCTGAGTTTAAATTCGGCCTCAGACACTTAATAATCACCTAGCTGTGTGGCCTTGGGCAAGCCACTTAACCCCATTTGCCTTACAACAACCTAAAAAAAAAATTGTCATGCTAAATAATACCAAGAGGTTTTTTAAATATTAAAAACCTCATCTTTTAAACACCAATGACTTCATAATGATGCTTTTCTTGAGACCCCATAGTCTCAAAAGAATCAAAGCTGCAAGTTACTCAATGGATGCTGAAGGGATGCATAGTGACTATAAGAAAACCATATTTTTCCAAGGAAAACCATGATCAGAAAAGGAGGCAGGCCATCCATGAAGTAGAAATGAGTAATAATACATGATTGACCTAAGTCACTTTAGTTTATCTATGGAATATAAAAATCCTTATAGGAAGGCTTCTACAATACCAGGTAGATGCTCTATGGAAGATCTATGGGAGAACAGGAACAGGAATTATACAGGAGGAAAAAGTGAGTTAGATTTTCAACTGCAATGATGGTTTGAATACTCACATCATTGAGAGCATGGATACAGAATCAATGAGAATAAAGAAATGTTTTTTATGGAGACAATTCATAAATTTAAAATTGATAGAGAAGTAATGCATGATGGCACATGACAATAGTCTCTGTCGCTAGAGAGGATGAGTTTGATGAATCACTTGAGTTCAAGGATTCTGAACTGCAGTAAATCTAAAGCTGACTGGGTGTCTTCACTAATTTCTTCACTAATATAGTGAACTTCTGGAAGCAGAGGGCCACCAGTCTATCTAAGCAAGGAAAAACTGACCTAGGTCAAAAAAATGAAGCAGGTTAAAGCTTCCATGCCAGTATTGTGATTAGTCTCATGAGTGATTGTTCTTCCAACCTGGGTAAAATAGAGAGAATTAGTATTAAAAAATTGAACAATGGAACAATTGAGAAGGTTATGTGGATACAATATTATATTCAGTCAGGAGGTTCTAGGTTTAAATTTTACCCTCAGACTCTTTACTGGCTTTATAACCTTTCATAAGTCACTTAAATTTCCATAAAACATTTTATATTAATAACCTCTCTGTACTCCAATGCTACCTTCCTGCTCTATCTCTATATTCCTGTGACCTAAATGTACAACTTAATATAATATCAACTAGCCACTTAAAGTTTGCCCATCAAGCTAATGATCAACCTAAGGGGGTATTAATGGAAGGACTTTCTGGAGAAGGCATGTTTTAAGTCAAGGGTGTCCCAGGATCAACAGATAGAAAACCACAACAGAAGATTCAAAGAACCAAAATATTTGCTATTGCCTTGTTTTGGCAACCTATACCCTAAGACACAACTTTAAACTTCCCAACTGTGGCTTAAGAGACTTTTAAAAATTTCATTTATGAGAACCTATTTGGATTTCAAGTCCTTTCTGGGAGCTGGAAGCCAGATGACAACCACTATACTATCTTTTTTACAGTTATATAGTGGGCCAAATGCCTCTTAGTTTCCTTCTCACAAGAGTAAAGACTCCATCACTGAGTGATCAATGAACCTTCCCACTGTGCTGATTATTCATCATCCCCCAGGTCAACCTATCTCTATAGTCAAGCACAACAGGGGTGGCATCACATGGAGTGGTTGGGACTTCATGAGATAAAGATGGATCAGGGAGAATGTCTGCATGAGTTTAGGCTGTGGGAATCAGAAGTTTTATTTTGGGGGTAACTCTGATGACAGAACATCATCTTCTTCCATCTCTCCTTTTAATGAAGTGGTATATCTGGACTTGCCTCCTGGTCTGTTACTGGAAATGATTTAGGGGTTCATGATTTTTTCTGGTCTGCTATGAGGCCTCAGCTGCCAGTGGGTGAGGGAAGTACTTCCCAAAAACATCCAGAGAAAGGAAAAATGAAGACATGGATGAACGGAGCCAGAAACCAACTCATTCTGGGCAAAAGCAAGGATGTTATGAGCTTGATTTCTGTAGTGAGTACATAGGTCACAGTTGGGAGACCTTTTTATTACTATTGGAATGATTATGTTCTTTTATCACAAATGAGCATTAATTGAAGGGCTAAGGAATGCATACTTTTTTCCCATTGAAATTAATGGCAATTATGTTTTTGACTTGAGAAGATTTGCCCTAGGAGAGGTTTTGGGTTTTGGGTTTTTTTTTTAGGAATTAATTGCTGTACCACCATGAGGAAAGACTGTATATTAGCTCTTTCTAAGTATTCAGCCCTCTGTTTTCTTTTATGATTTTTTCAGCTGTGCATGTGACAGTGTTTATTACACACCTATATTAGGTACAGAACTGTAGGAAGCACCAAAGCAGTTTTGTTTGTAGAGGGGATAGATTGTTTGCCCAGATCTCCAGTAGAGGAGCCTTTCCACTGCCCAGTTCTGCTCAGCAGCCATACTGAATTAAATAAAGCTCTGCTTCAATTGAGTTTCCTCAGGAATCCCTTGTCCTGATTATTGATTGTAGCATTAGGTGGTGAGAGAGAAAGAGAGAGAGTGCAAAGTGTCATGGGTCAGTGTCCTCTGGGTCAATATTATTCAGGTTACCATGGTTACATCGACCTTTCTCTCTGGTTCACTACTCATCACTGGTTCTATTCCTTCCTTCTTTCCTTCCTTCCTTTTTTTTTCCATTTCATGCTTGTTACTGAAATGTGAGTGAAACAGTATTCTAGAGAGATGGACTCAACCTCTGAAAGCAACATGAAGTTATATGAAATATATGTATATATGAAGTTTTATATATGTGAACATGAAACATATATTTATATTTGTATTTATGTATATGTAGATCCATCTATTTATATCTATACATATCTATACATATCTATATATTTATTTATTTATATCTCCCTCTAAAGCTAGTCTTAGTTCTGTGAATTTTATAGAAGCTTTACCTAGAAACAGTAAACAAATGTATTTTCAGGCTGTACTATTTATTCTCTTATAACAATTTTTTGTGTGATTGTATAGAGGAAGTACACTTTTGGCCCAGCTGTTAAATAAGGAAGCAAAGCACTCGCCACATCTTCGAACCAGACTTTTCTTTTTCACACTGCAATGTCAGAGCATTGCCAGTTGGTCCTTTATGGACCCAGAATTGTAGGGGTCTGTGAGGATACAAGAGAAGTTAAATTTTTTTCTTGAGAGAGAGGAAAGAACTCTGAAGGCTTGACCAGAAATCTATATTGCATGGTTTAGATAATTAGTATTATAATATGGGGCAAGTAGGTGGCACAGTGGATACAGTCAACAAGACTCATCTTCCTGAGTTCAAATCTAGTCTCATTTATTAACTGTGTGACCTTGGGCAAGCCACTTAACTCTGTTTACCTCAGGTTCCTTATCTATAAAAATGAACTAGAGAAGGAAATGACAAATCACTCCAGGATCTTTGCCCAAAAAAACCCTAAATAGGGTCACAAAGAGTGGGACACAACTGAATGACAATAATAAGCTACAGACTGAATAAGATATATCCAATGAGGGTTGGACAAGTCAGTCAGTCAACAAACATTTATTAAGGACCAGTTGCTGTGTCAAGATGCAAATACAAGCAAAAAGAAAGACTATCCCCTGACACCAAATAGCTTACAACACATGAAAGAACCTCAAAAGAGGGAGGAGGGGAAGACTTAGTTTGAGAGTATGATGGAGAAATACTGAATGCAGACTGGTGAGTTGTGAAGAGGTGGATGACCTGGATGGTTTCCTTAAATAGAAGTTCTGGGAGGAGTCTTCAAATTAGAATGAGGGGTTGTATGAGGTGTCCATTCCAATGCTGAGGTGATCTTCCAGGATGAAGCAGTTTCATTGGCATGGGGAAAGAAAACCTGGGGAGGGAAGTCTGAAAAAAATTCCCAGACAAGGTGGAATATGAGTTGAGGCTTAAAGGCTGTGTATAATTTGGATAGGCAGGAAGGAAGAAGAAGACGCTATAAGAAGAAATACCTGGAGGTATAACCAAATGGAATGGAAAGAGCTCTAGATGGGAAAGACCCAAGTTTAAATACTACCCCTGCTACTTAGAAGCTATTTGACCATGATCTAATTATGTATACTCTCTGAATGCTAATTTTCCCATTTGCAAATGTCTAATATTACCTCAATTACATGGTTATTGTGAGACCATGTATATAAAGTACTTTACAACTGTTAAAACAATTTATAGATGTCTACCAATATTATAAAGAGACAAAGACTGGAATGAATGTCATGTAGAAGAACAGTGTTAAAATCATAGATTTGAGAGCTAAGAGGATCTTAGAAGTCATTCCAGTCCAACCTCTCCTTTAATATTACATAAGTTTTACTTGTGCCTCTTGTTTTTACCTCAGTTATTACTGCATATTATGGTTCTTCTGTTACTCATATACCTCACCAGAATACTCATTATACATATAAAATCATGCTGAAACATACACTTGATCTTTCCCTGAATACCTCAACTACTCTTTATAGGCATGGTCAAAATTACTTGGAGAAATTACTTGGAAACATGAGTTCTTCAGGCTATATGTGAAATTTAGGCTGAACTATAATTGTTCATTATTGTTCTCATGAGGAACATGATCACAGAAATCCTTGGCACTTTGAAGGGTGATACCAAATGTCTTATAGTAGCCCTACTAGCCTCTATCTTCTATGTCTGAATATAGTGATAGGAAAGGTGCCTTACTTCCCCATGTATAGTAGAGGCTGAATCCTAAGACTTAGAAGTAGGGGCAGGAATTATCTGGATTCAGGCCCTTCCCTACTCCCATTTAATGATTCTGTGGTTCCTTGGTAGACAAGAAGATATGACTAGGGATAAGGAAGGGAGAGACTCAGTAGAGAAGCAAATTTCCTCTAATCCAATCCTCTTATTGCAGAGATCATAGGACATACATGTGAAGATGAAACTGCATCAGTTAGGAGACTAGGTTAAGACCTGGTGGGAAAAATCACTTTTGTACACAAGCAAAGTTTAAAAGATGTTGAGACTTTACTGTGACACCTGTTCTCACCACCTCTAATCTCATCACCACAGGCCCTAGTTTCAGTTTTAAGGAACAAGATGCCCCTCTCAAGATAAGCTTATCACTTCTAAACTGGCCACTACATTTCTGAGTCAAACCTTGATTAACAGCACCTCCCTTAACCTCCTCTATTCTCTAATTGGAGGATTGGAAGGTGAAGTACTAAACTCTTCCCTAATAGCTTCTTTTATAGAGGACACTTCACTTTGCAACTGCCTCCCTGCCTGGTTTCAACTCCATAAAATAAGATGTCCTCATGCCAACTGCCCCTGATGCCCTATCTTTTCACCTTTCCTGCTTTCTTGCCTCCTTTTTTGGTGTTGTCCCCCCCCCCACTAGATCCCAAGCTTCTTGAGGACAAGGTCTGTCATTCTTTTTATCGATTATATCTCCAATGCTTAGCACAGTGCCTGGTTGACATATATAGGTGCTTAATAGATGTTGATTGGGTTGGAAAAATACCTTTCATCCATTCATCCATGTGGTTGCTCCTTTCTTTCCAGCAGATCATAACTTCTCCATGACTTCTTATTCAGTGGGAATTTTGTCTGTTTTCCCCAAACCCTTATAGAGGGTCTACCCAAAACACTGGAGACTTTCCTCAGATGCTTTTTTGCCTGTGGAGCCTTAAGAAAATCACCTAGTATTCTTGGGCCTTGGTTTTCCCCATCTATAATAAGAATTGGTTAGATGAAGTGGCTTCTAAGGTCCTATCCAGATCTACATCTTGGGTACTAGAATGACTTCTAGGGTGTCTATGTGTATATACATGCCTTGGAAATTAGAGTTTTCTAGAATGTTCTTTCCTCTTTTACTTTTGGTAGCTACTTACTGTTCCTACTTCCAGCTTCAGTTCTGATCATGCCTATTACCCATAAATATTCCTCACTTCCTCATCCTGGTTCTGGCTTCCTCCTTGTGAGTAGCTCATAGGTCTGAATTAGAGTTATAGTAAGTAGATATTTATAAAGCACTTATATTTTATTGGAAATAAGTAAAAATTGAAATGATGAAACTGGAAGTACCTATAGATTTATAGACTCCCCACCTCATAAAACCCTCATACCTCCTATCTTGAGTAATTACTAGAGGACTAAGGCCATCTGGGATTATTCTTCTTGAGAATGATCCCTAAAGGCCAAGTTTACTTAAGATAGAAGCCCATATATGAAAAATTGCTCTAAATCATTACTGATTAGAGAAATGCAAATTAAAGCATCTCTGAGGAAACACCTCACACCTCTCAGATTTACTAATATGACCAGAAAGGATAATGATCAATGTTAGAGGGGATGTGGGAAATCTGGGACATTAATGTATTGTTGCTGGGGCTGTGAACTGATCCAACCTTTCTGGAGAACAGTTTAGAATTATGCCCAAAGGGTAATAAAGCTGTGCATAGCCTTTGTTCCAGCAATACCACTACTGGGTCTGTACCCTGAAAAAGGGTGAAAACCCTACCTGTAAAAAAAATATTCATAGTAGCTCTGTTTGTAGGGGCAAAGAATTGGAAATTGAAGGAATGTCCATCAATTGGGAAATGGCTGAACAAACAGGTATATGAATGTGATGGAACAGTTATTCTTTTAGAAACTAAGAGGGATGGGATTTCAGAGAAGCCTGGAAAGACTTGCATGAATTGATGCTGAGCATGATGAGCAGAACCAGAAGAACACTGTACACCTTACAACAACATTAGGTGATGATCAACCTTGATGGACTTGTTCTTTCCATCAGTGCAATTATCAGGGACAATTTTAGGGGCATCTGTGATAGAGAATACCATTTGTATCCAGAGAAGGCACTATGGAGGTTAAATGAAGAACAAAGATTAACTTCAATTTTTAAAAAGTTGTTTTATGTATTATATAATTTTGCTATCTCTAATATTTTCTTTCTTCCTTATGGATATGTTTTTTCTCTCAACACATTCAATTACATACTATGCATATCATGGAAACAAATGTAAAGACTATATCAAAGTGCCCTGTGTTGGGGGGAGGAGGGGCGGCAAGGGAGAGAGGGGGAAAAAAATTGTAAAATTCAAAACCTTGCAAAAAATGATTTGTAGAAACCACTAGTGTATATATTGGAAAACAAATACAATATTTATATAATTTTTAAAAAAGACAGAGCCCATAACCTGGTAATATGCTGGTTGCATTTATCAGGAGACAGGCAACAGCTTCTTCATCCATGTCTAAAGATGTTATGGGAAAGGGAAGTTATCATTTGATCCCTTCCATGAACTCAACATGGTACCTGCTCCTGAAACTGTTTGAGGAGACAGGTTGGCACTCCGGGAAGGGTGTTTTGGGTGTATATTCTTTATCTTTTGAATGCTTACAGAACAGGAGTTTTTAACCTTTTTTTATATCATGGACCTGCTTGGTAGTCTGATTAAAAACCTACAAACCCTTTTTACATAATTTGACATCCTTTCACAGGCTTACAAAGAAAACTAATTATATTGAAATACAGTTAATATATTTTTTAAAAAATCACGTCCATGTATTCAAAGGTTAAGAATTTCTGCTCTAGGATATCCTAGAGAATTTTGTTTACTCTAAGGGGACTAAGGAATTCTAGATTTAAAATTAAATGAATCCTGGTTTTAGTCCATAGTAGATTAATTTTTTTCTTTAAAATAGATTCTCTCACAGGAGGATTTTACAATGGGAAGAAATTCCCAAATCTATCTAATTCAATGCATACCTGAAAGAATTCCCTATTATAAAATTCTGGGCAAATAGTCATTCAGCCTCTTTACTTAAAAACTTGTGATGAAGGTGAAGCCTCTTTCTTCCAAGGCAACCCATTCTACTTTTGGAGTGTTTTATCAGCAAATTGGTTTTTTTTTCCAGACAGCAAGACTAAATTTTTACTTTTTTTCAACCTTCACATGTTGCTCCTAGATCTCACCTCTTGGGACAAACACAAGAAGACTAATTCCTCACTTACATGATAACATCTTCAAATACTTGAATATAGCTATCATGTTCCCCCTCCATCTTTTCTTCTTCTGGCTGAACATCCCCAATTCTTTCAGTCGATCCTCAGATACCATTATCTTGAGACTATTCACTATCCTGGCTACTTTCCTCTGGAATCTAGTTTATCAATGTCATCTTACAATTGTAGCACCTAAAGCTGAACATGATACTGCAGATGTGGTTTGACCAAGAAAAAATACAGAGAGAAACTGTCATCTCCTAATTCTTTACTGAAGATGCTGTTCAAAGAGAAATTTTTTGCAAGATCTGCTTTTTAGTTATCTGATTCATACTGAGCTTGCAGTTCACTAAAACCCCCAGATCTTTTTCAGACAGACTGCTATGTAATTTGGCAATTCAACTCTGAATTTGTACAGTTGACTTTCTGAAGTTAACTTTGCATTTATCCATTTCTATTGAATTTTATATTGTTAGAATTAACCTAGTGTTCTAGCATGTTTGGAACTTTTTGAATCCTTACCCTTTTATTCAGTGATTTACTTATTTCTTCCACTTTGTGCTATTTTCAAATTTATATATCTTCATCCCAAACATTGATAAGTATGTTAAACAGAACAGTATCAAACATAGATAACTGGGACACTTCACTGGAGATATACCAAGTTGACATAAACTACTTCTTTTTGAATCCATCAATTCAACGAGTTTTATCCATATAATTTCATTATTGCCTATTCTACATATCAACAAAAGTCCCTGGCACCATCAGATGGATCAGAATCAGAAAAATGTGATTTATCACTGGAAATGATATTAAAGAAGATGCATTATCATTCACTCTGCTATTGCATCCTAAGGACTATGGTATCTTTCCTCCTGACTTAAAGTTAAAACCTTCTAAATATGTTGTCTCTCACACTAGAATGTGAGTTCCTTTGAGAGCAAGGAATGTTTTGTTTTTTCTGCTTAGCAGAGTGCTTTGCACATACTAAGTGCTTAATAAATTCTTTTTCATTCATCCATTTGTTCCATATTTCTCCATCTTTTCTGCAAAATTAGTACTGGATGCTTTGTCAAATGGTTTGCTAAAATCTAAATAAATTATATCTAACTCATTTCCTTGAGTAAACCAATAAAAAAGGAAAGTAAAGCATTCCTGGATCTTAAGGAAACCATGCCAGTTCTTTATAATCACTTCCTTTTCTAAGAAATCACTTTTTCTTCAGTGATTCATTTAAGAACTTCCCCAGAAATTAAGTTCATCTCATTTGGAGACTGCTCTCTACCAAATGGGTCGGAATTTGTCTTTTTCCTTTTTTCCATGATCTTTTAAATACTATTTATAATGACTCAGTGATCACACTTGCCAGTTCTTTAGGTTTCTAAAGATAAAGTTCATCTGGGTCAGGAAATTTAAATTCATGCAGGACAAGTAGGTACTCTCTTATTGTTTATTTATCTTGGGTACAAAGTCCCTATCAGTCATTTTTGTTTTCTCATTTCTGGTGCAAAGGTCCTTGTACTTGGCAAAAAACAACCAACCAACCAACCAACCAACAGCAAGAACAAAATAGAAGCAAATTCAGATATAAAATGCTCTGCCTTCTTTTTGGTGCTATATATCTTTGTTTTGTCCAACTCAAGTACTATCTCTTCTTTGCTACCTTTCTTGTCTTTAATCTTCCTTTAGAGACCCTGTTCATTTATAGCCTTCTCTTGACACTATTTTTATAGGACCATGTCATGCTCTTATATTCACCCTCAGTTCTTGCCATTGCTTCCATCTTTTATAAAATATATTTTAAAAAAATATAAGTTGATTGATGAGTTCCCTTGGCATTCTCATTAATCTCTTCAAATTAATAAAAATTTCATCTCTAGGGATGGCTAGGTGGTACAGTGGATAGAGCACCAGCCCTGGAGTCAGGAGTACTTGAGTTCAAATCCAGCCTCAGACACTTAATAATTACCTAGCTATGTGGCCTTGGGCAAGCCACTTAACCCCATTGCCTTGCAAAAACCTAAAAAATAAAAAAATAAAAAAAATTTCAACTCCACAAAGAAACTGATCTTTTACACTATGGGACCAAGAGAGGAAAGAAATGATTAATGGAATAATTTTTGTTTTCAAAGTTCAATAAATAGAAAGTAACCTCTATTTTAATTCTTTCCAAGTCTCAGTGTAATTACCATCTTCTTCAAGAAACCTTTCTCTGTCCTTCTTAATCCTATGCTTTCCTCTCTGAGATTACTTTCAATTTATCCTTTCTAGATCTTATTTACACAGTCCCATGCTGAAAATTTATCTTGTTATGGTTCCCCCCCACAAACCCCAAACCCCAAGTGATATAATAAGTTTGCATATAGTCAATGTAAGGTAACAATAAAGAAGAATTAAGAGTGTAAAGGGCAACATAGAAGCTATTGGGAAAAACTGCTTCCTACATTCATTGAGACCACATCCTAAGATTATGTACTAAATTAGATGAAACCAGCTAGACCCCAATATAAGAGCTCCTTTGTCCCACTAATGTTCCCTCGGTCCGTAAGTCCAGATTAGTTCCAAACATGTGCAGTAAAACCAGAGAAAGGTCATGCTAACAAAGGAAACCTAACCAGGAAATGATAACTTTGAGATGATATTGATATCTCAATGAACAATCCTCATTTAGCCAAGACAAGAGTTAGCCCATCCTCCTCTCTAAACCCTCTCAACTATTTCAACATATTTGAAAATTATGAGGATGTCAAAAAAAAAAAACCAGGAAAAAGAACAAACTGAACTCTCTCTACATACCCACCCATTCCAAACCATGGGGAACTGAACAGATAATTCTCATTTCTTTCCAAGTAAATACAGGTCATGGTGAAATGTATTTATACTGACCTTGTTGGTGATTCCATCCCCTTCCAGGGCTAATCATCCCAGCACATCACCAGTGAGTATTTAAGGTTCCTGAAGGAGGAAATATATTAAGGAAATGCAATCATCCTTAGACCACCACCTACATGCATAGACATGTATACATATATGTATCTTATATATATTATGTATGTGAAAGCCAAAGGATTTGTATAAGTGAATGAGTAAGGGTGTGCTTCAGAGAGCATCTAGGAATCAGAATGATCCAGGAAATTTATTAATTAGAATTTATATAATACTTTAAGGTTTGCCAAGTGCTTTATAAATATATCAGTTTACACTCAAAACCTATCATAACTTCCATTTCACAGACAAGGATATTGAGCAGATAGTCTTAGGTCACCCATCCAGTAAGTGTCTGAGGTCAGATTTTAGACTCATGTATTCCTTATTTGGGATGCATCACTCCAACCACTGTGCCGCATCCCTGCCCTAGAGAAATGAGTATCCCAGGAAAAAAGGGACATGGAGATAAAAAGTTTTGTATTCATTCATACATGTGGGTTTAACACTGACCTCTTCTGGAGAGTTTAGCTATACATTTTGCATATATACTCTATGATGTAGATCAATGATTAGCAAGAATTTATTGAGAATGCAATACCTTACTAGATAGCTATTACATATATATATATATATATATGTATATATATATATATGTATGTATATGGAGAGAGAGATCACAAAAGTCATAAACATGATTATTATTTTTTTTTTGGACCAGGCTCATGATTTTTATTGGTGTAGCCAAATACTAGTGAGGAAACTTCCTCTATCTATGCCAACACATTGGTACCTGGTATGCAACTTACCATCTTAAAAGTTGCCAGGGGTCCTAAGAGATTAAATGATTTCCATAGGATTATTACTAATATTATTAATATTAATATCATTTATAAAAATAAATTAAGTCTACAGGTAACTTTATGGAGTTTTTTTGCAGTGTTTTTATATCTCAATCAATAAACACTTATTAAATGCCTATGATGTGCTGGGAATAAAAATAAGGATACAAAACACACATATCTTAGATAATGTCCTTGGTCACCATCATGGTCAAAGAGTCAGCTGTTCTAATTACATTTTCTGATGAACAAATAGTTCCCACAAAAACCTTATACAAATGATCATGTATGAGTAAAGACTTTGGTAATCGGCACTAGAAATGCTTTTTAGAGGCAATTAGTGATACAGTATGGTTAGTGTGCTTGACTTGAAATTAGGAAAGATCTGATTTCAAATTCAGCTTTACTCAACTGTGAGATTTGAGACAAGTCACTAAACCTATCTATCCCAGTTTCTTTCTCTCTGAAATAGGAATAATAAATATATCTACCCCCCAAAGTGAGAAAAAAATCAGACAATATTTTTAAAGTGCTTTACAAATCTTCAAGTACTAAATATATGATCCAATATTATCATTATTTTCACCAATAATAGAAGCTTCAGGAAAACTTCAAGGAGAGTAGTGGTTTCTTTCTCATTTTGGGAGGGTAGCTTTCTCCTAATTTCTTAGTACTTTCCTTTCCCCTTGGGCACCCCATGTACATAAAGAATCACTATGTACCAGAATCTTCCCCTCTTCCCATATTAAAATTCCTATTTCAATTATTATATTCTCCTAGACAGGTAATCAGCTAGGGATTAGAAGACAGTTTTGCATAGAAGGAGCTTAATTTTTGGAGTCAAGCCATCTAGGTTCTAGGTCTGACTTGTTTTGCATGATCTTGGATTAGTCATGTGTTTTTATGCCCTAGTTTCTCTTTTAAAATGAGGAAGTTGCTTACTTTAGTTCATAAATTAAAAATTAAAAAAAATAGTTGGAGTGGATAAGCCAAGAGCCTGTTGTTTGAATGCTTTACAATAAGGAAGGATTGCTCCTCCCTTAGGTGTGTCTGTTAACCTAAATTCCTTTTTAATTGATGGAATACTGAATGTGTTGGAGATCTTTAGGAGGAAATCAGTCTTACTGATGGTTTTTGCCTCTTATGTACTTCTCTTCCTCTGACAAACTGGGCCCAGGCATTTGGTATTCCACTTCTGAAAGGCAGTGGATTCCTGAACTGTGTCAAACAGGGGTTGGTAATATTGTGAAATCAAATGATAGGTAGGTGAAAGGTGTCAAGTCCTACATAAATTCAAAGTCTTCCTAGAATAGTGTGATTATGAATAGATCATCCTAGTCTCCCTAAATTGTCATAATAATATGACCTAAGTTCTCCAAAACTACAGAACAGAGTCATATAGAAAAAGAAATTAGGAGATCATAACATAGATCCACAGTCAATAACAACAATGCTATATTGGTCAATCAACAAATATTTAAATGTATTTGTTGGGAAGGACACTGAACCTGGAGTCAAGAATTAGAAACATTAATGATGATGATGAAGTTTGTCAAAGTGCTTTACAAACATGATCTCACTTGATCCTCATTGCAACCCTGGGAAGGAGAAGCTATTATTATTATCTCTATTTTACAGAGGAGGAAACTGAGGCCAAAAGAAGTTAAGTGACTGGTCTAAGGTCACACAACTATTAAGTATTTGACTCTGGATTTGAACTCAGATCTTCCTGACTCTAGACTAGAGTTCAAATTCTTACATACTCTCTATTTTCCTATGATTTAACTTCTCTTCCTCATCTGTAAAATGAAGGGGGAAGAGCCAAGGGTCTCAAAAGTTCAGCTATATATTTATGTTCCATGTGCCAAATACTATGCCAGAATCTGGTATGCAGAGACAAAGTCTATCAGCAAACAAAACCCCTTACATGCACATCCTGTTTGAAACTCAGAGTAGTCTTAAGAGAGAGGTCATGGAAATATTATTATATTACAGATAATCAACATTAAGTTCAAAGAAGTTAAATGATTTGCCTCAGGTTACACAGCTAGGAAGTGTTGAAACTGGGACTCAAACCCAGTTCTCTTTACTTTAGTCTTTGGTGATTTATACTCTATTCCCCTCTCCCTTCTAATGACAATTATATTGGATCAAGAGGAAGAAACTAAGATATTCCTAATGATGTTTGCTCATAACTGAACAATTGAATACAGCACCAAAATAATTTTTTGCCCTCTAGACTTAATAAAGCTTAATATTCTATTAGAGAGGATGACATTCTCAGCCAGAATCACTCAAGGATCATGGGTGACAGCACTGGTTAGTCTACTGGTTAAGAACACTTTGCCTAGCAAAACTCATTTCCAAAATTAGGGGCATTATAATCAGAGAGAGAGAGAGAGAACAACCTATTGGCAAGAGCCACAGTTTTTATATAGTTCACAGTTATTATTCAGGTGGTTTCAGTCATATGAGGCAGGATATGGTAGTTATTTGAGTATAAGTTGCAATTTCTTGCTCAGAAACAAATGCCAGAATGGCACTTTCTCAAATTCCCAGTACTCCATAAATGTCATAGTATTTCTCCCAGGTAGGAGGGAAATTGGGGAGAATGAGTCACTTTTTTCATTTTCTCCATTTGGGGTAATGTTGTGGAAAGTTTTTTGAGACTTTTTTGATAATCTATCCATCTTGTGGTAAATGATGATGTTGTTGTTTTTTTCCTTCCCTCTTTCATCTCAGCTGCACCAAGAATGATGCTGCGGTTTATCAGATCTCTGCTCAAAACTGTTTTGGAATGATTTGCTGTTCAGCTTTTATTGAAGTTGAGTGTTTTTCAGAGAATCCACAACTCAGCCCTAACCTGAGAGAAGATGCTGCTAGGGGATGGAAGAATAAGATTGAGATGTACAAGAAGGGCAACTCACATCAAACTGTTGAGAAAGAACAACTTTTCCAGGAGGAAGGAAATAACACTGAGGACACTTTTACCCTGCCTGTATCTTCTTTCCCCAAATTCAGAGGTTCCTATTTATCACAGTCAGAGTCCAACAATGGCAATGAGTCACAGAGTCCTGAAAAAGCCACAGGTGTCCAAAGCACTTTTCAAACTCAAGAGAATTGCTCTAATCAAAATTACACAGAGGAAAATACATTCAATTTGTTTTTCCCTAAAGGCAGAGATGAGGCAGACAGATTGGAAAAATGTTGCAGTGAGGTGGTACATTCCAAACCATCAAGATTAATCAATGACTGTATGATCAGTTATGATCATAGTGATGAAGTCTTACCATCTAGTCATCGAGACCCTAAAATACAGAAATATATTAGCTTTAGCATGGCATTGCCTGAAGAAACCACATCCATTTACCCAGTGAACAGCTCCACAACTAAGCAGAATGTCTCTCCAGAGTTTTCCAGTGAAGACTCTGACACGGAATTTGAACTCTGCCCAGAGATAAACCTAACCTGCACTGAGGAGTTTTCAGATGATGACCTTGAGTATTTGGAATGTTCCGATGTTATGACAGATTACTCTAATGCGATCTGGCAAGAGGACCTCAGAGGGAATGACCCTGTCTTTTTATTAGAAAGAGATGACGAAGAGACAAAATTCAGAAAGGATAGTCTGGGTGGGTGTGAGCATTTCCTCAGTGAAATGGCTTATCAGTGTCAGGTGTCAGATAACATTGTGCCTATGGATTCCACCACTGACTTCTGTGGTCATCACTCAAAACTCCAAGAAGTAGCAGGAAGGAGCAATCTACCCCAGTCTACCTTGCAACCAGGAATGACTCTTATTTTGGGACACCCTCAAGATGAAACATCCCCAGTGAAAGACCAAGAGCGATATAAGCTCCCTGATACTACTACAACCAATGACAGTGATCAACCAGGAATGAAAGGCGAAAATGCAGATAGCCACCAGACAGGAGAGTCTCTTGCCATTGACAGTCTGATGAGCATGGATAAGACACCTGGAGAGATGATGCCTCAGACTCATGAGTTAGAAAAGCTAGTGGCAAACCAGCCTGCGGAGAACCCAGCAGAGAAAAGTGTGGCGGGAGACCTACCGCGAAAGAAGGGCTCACAGAAATTAGTCAGGGTGAAGAAACCAGGGGCTAAAGGGAAACCCAGGAAGCTGAACACCAACCTGAAAGAAAAGGCAACAGATGGCACGTTTAACCTCCCAGGTCCTGGAGAAGTCAGGGGTCTTGAACATAGCCAAGGCGATACAAGAGTGAGTTTTCACGAAGTGTCAAAAGCTATTCATCTTAATTCCCAATTCCATGGAGAAGAATGTGCCATTTCGACCCAAGCACAGCAAGAAACCAAAACCCTTCTAACACCAACAGAGTCACTTCCCACAGAAGGAGAGACAGAGTTGAAAAAGGAAAGGAAGTATCCTGAAGGCCTACTGGAGACAGATCAGGTGGTGAACCAATATGCCCATCCTCAGGTAAGACTCCTTTCCAGAAAATACCCTTGCATCCTTCCATGTCCTTATCCCCACTTCAGATTCACATGAGCTCCACCATAATGTAAATCAAAAGTAAGCCCTCAAATACCATTAAGGCAAGAGTGAGTGACAGCTGCTGCTGCTAGGAAGGAAATCTGGTTTTGAAAAAGGCCCAGATAAACCTTAAGCCATCCTAATTATAGAAAAAGACGGACAGTAGTAAGAGGGACTAATGGGATTCAGGACAGCTGGATAGAGAAACTTGATCTTTTATATACTGCATGTGTTTTAGCAGGCAGTGTCTCTATTCAAAAAGTTTCTCAAGCAAATGTTTTGAGTAGAGCCTTTAAAATATTTCTCTCCATTTAGTCATGTTTGATGAGAGTAGTGGGACCTGACTTTAGTCCATATTCCCAGAAGGAATGGATGATTTCTAAGTGTTTTGATTTATGTGATTCATTTTGTGATCCTGGTTAAATCATGTGGTTCTATTGCTGCCTTTTACTTTTAACCATGTGTCTTTTATCTATGTCTCTATGAAAGTACTTTGTAAATTCTGTTGTGCTATACTCTTGTAATAAAAAGTAACAGAGAAGAAGTAAAAGGGAAAAAAATCACAAAGCAAATTACAATGGATTCCACTATTGCTTAGTTGGAGGAAGCATTTTAAAAAGAATTAAAAGTAAAATAACTCAAGTACAAATAATTGACAAATAATTTTGTTCAATTTCAATAGACTTCAAATTGACTTTTAAGACTACATGAAAGTAAAAATGCAATCTCTTAGAAAATAGCCCTTGAGTCTTAGGATTTATATGCTGTCATAAAATTGTTAAGAGATTATGAGTTAATGAATTGGGGAGGGGCAAGGTTGATTTATAGCAGGAATTGTTATTTTGTTTGTTTTTGGAAAAAAAAAGAAAATTTACTTGCTACTACTTACCTGCCTGGGCTCCCAGGAAAATGCAACTGTAACTCCCTGTGTAATTCAAAGGTATTCAGGAATTTTTGAACTCTCTTGAGGAAAACTTTAAGTATTAGGCCATTTAAAATGCAGTATATTGATTCCTACAGACTTGACCATACAGTCTTAATTTTGGCAGGACAATGGATTATTCTATTTAGCTATCTTAACCAGACAAATTAACCACATAACACTTTCACTGTCTGCTATATAGCTGTACTCTCACTATTGAGCATTCATTTCGCATTCACACATAAAAAATTTAAAGCAAATTTGTTAGTAGGCATAGTTTATATTACTGAATTGCTCAATTAGTTGTACAAAATAGGTTGTGGGTTGAAGTTTTGCTGCAACTTTATACAATATTTCCTTTTTTAACTATGAAGTTGCTCCTAATACCTTAATTATTATTTTCATGTGTCTGATCATTTCTTGTGCATATAATTAGGCAGAATATCCCTTTAACTTCAGTGGAATATGACATCTATTCAGTTGATAGAATATGAGCAAAGAGTGGAATTAAAAAAAGGTTCCCTTATAAAGGAGGTGGCAGGGCACACCCACCATCACCAAAGGCTCAATTTATCAGTCCTAGATCCACTAAATTGAGAAACTAAAGGAAAGGGATCCTTAAAATTTCATCATCAGGCTTCAAACTCAGCTGACCACTGGTCACTACATTCATATGTTTCATTGGGAGTCAACTAAATGCAAATTCTTTCATTCATGAGATCAAACTCTCTCTCATGCCTATTCCAAGATCTATAGTCATACACTTATACTTTCACATTTATAGCAACACAGTCACATAGGGCATCTTCATCAAAAAAGCAACATGAGCTTTGAGATAAACAAAATAAATTAGGCAAGAACCTACTTTAGAAAAGAAGCTAAGGAACAATTTACATGGAATCAGATGGGCCAGTTCTCACTTTGCTAAGATCATCAACAGAGTTGACTCCCACTGGGGGAATGCCCAGAGTCTTCAAAAGTAACTGTGTCTTCAAAACAGCTCTGCACAATCTGGGATGAGATGCTAAGAAGGATCCTTATTCCTAAGATGTTGCTAGCCTTTGGTTAGGAAAGTTTGTTGGGGGAATGGGAGAAGAGCAGATGGACAAATTTGACAAGGCAGATTTTTTCTTTGCAGATAAATTTATGTTCCTAATAGGAAACTGTGTCAGCATTCATAACAAACCACATCTTAACCCTGAGACTTGAGTGGGCACTAGGGATCACAGGGCTTTTCAGAATCATGTGAAAAATGTGTTAACAGAATTGGGAAAATCAGTAGGTTTTGCTTCATAAGCCCTTATCCTTGGACTTTGAAATTTAAGCGTTAATTTTTTTAAATTTTGTAACTTTTGCTTCAAAAATTTCTATCAACTCTAAGTGAACCTAAGATTAAGATGAAAATCTTGGGTTTCAGGCTGCTTATAGTAAAGGTGCCTCCTTCCTTCAGCTCTCCCTACTAGTTGATGAGCACAAGCTATGACCCATTTCCTTCTCAATGTCCTTTGGGAAAATTGGTGGTCTGTAGACTATCTCCTGGTTCTAGTTTCTTGATTCTCATCCTAAGCATTTTTTCTGGTCTTTCTCCCAAGGAACTCTATTTTAGTGGAGGTATAAATATACACTAAAGGAAATAGAAAGCACACAAATACAGAGTATACTAGTCTTTGGGGTAGGGAGGTAGAAGCACTGACAAATGGGAAAATGACAAAGGTCTTAAGTAGGAGGCAGCAGCTGAACTGAGCCTAGAAGGGAACTGGGGATTCTAAGTGATGGAAGAGAGAGGAAGAAGAGCATTTCAGGCAGGGGACACAGCCTATACAAAGGTACAGAGTAGGAAATAGAACATTATATATAGCATTGGGGGGGAAAAACACCTGTCCACCATTTTAGTTCTTTTACACTATAGACCAGAAGTCTATAGACCCCTTCTCAGAAAGGTTTTGAATGTACAAAATAAACTACACAAGATTTAAAAAAATGCCAATTATATTAAGATATATTTTTATCAAAATTTTTTACAATTTCTAAAAATTTTTGACAAATAAGTTCACAAACCCTGACCATTTCCTTTCTCTCCTTTCTAAACTATTTTCAGATTTTATACTTGCTTTCCTGTTTCACAGTGTAAAAAAATAATTACTGCTTTATTGCTTTTTTTTGGAAATAGTACTCATCCAAGTGTACCTCCACTAAGCTCATCCCCTCTCCCCAGGTTAGTGTCAGAGATTTGGCCATCAAGAGTAGAGGGGGCACCTCAGGCCAATCTGAACCTCCTCCAAAGGTCTGACCAACAAAACTTTTTACTCTGCTTTAAACTTCAACGGGCTATTCTAACTCTGAGGCCAGGAATGACATACTGCCCATCTAAAGTTTCTTCTGGTGCCTTACTGGAGTCATATAAGATTCCCTCTTAAATGAGGAGTCCTGAATCCTGTTGGGAAACTTCACTCTAGATAGCGCATGGTGGGGGGGGGGATGCAAAGGCTGGGGGGGAGGGTCAGGTAATGTCTTTTCCATATGTACAGTGTGGAAATATAATCTTCAGTTAAGGTGTGCTCTAAACTGTCTAAATGGAGAGTCATCATGTAGTTATTATGAAGCATTGCAGTATAGTCCTTGTATTTAAACAAGATGCCATTATGAAAACATAAATATGATAAGTTTTTTTATGAAATGAAACATTGTTTCACAGGTATGTATTTTTCTTTAAATGAAAAAATGATACTCCTGAATCATCATTGTATTTTGCTATTTATTTTGGATAAACTTAGATTGTACATGTTGTTTCACAAATATATGTGCATATAGTATATATCCCTATACATATGTAGATATACATGTGTATAATGTATATATAGATGGACATATACAGAAATAAAAGTCTCTACCTTCAAGGAATGTGTATATATAAACACTATATATATATATTATATATATATATATTTGTTTGTATATAGACATATAATGTATATTCATACTTGCCTATATGTTTACACATATGTATGTGTATTCCTTGAAGGCAGAGACTGGATTTTTTTTTGTTTCTATCTGCAAGTGACTGACACATTGTAGGTCTTTAATTAAGAACTACTCTTTGAGTGATTGATCATTAGTGAAGCTTGTCTGAATCATTTTTTTTATAGTGAGGATGGACTTGTGCTAAGCTATTCTCAGTCTTACCTGGTTCCCCTTCTGATGATGCCATTAACTTTGAGGATGACTATTAGAGGTTAGAGCTAGAAACAAGCTGTCCACACTGAGAGAATCCTTGACATTTTTTCCTGCAGTACTCTGAATGAACTAAAAATTTTATCACATTAGCCTATAATGGAGGGTCTCCATAATTTGACCCCAATCCACCTCTCCAACATTAGTGAACTTCTCAGTCCCAGCTGTTGTACCCACTCTCCCCCAGTCCCCTCAGTGGTTGGCCCTCGTTCTTTTCTTTTCTCCTGTCATCCTTTAAGGATGAACACATTCATGAGGACCTTCACTGTGCCCTCAGTCAATTCAGCAGTACTGATTAAGCGCCTACTATCTGCAAGGCACTGTGTTAGATGGTAAGGATACAAAGAACACTTAACAACTGGGAGTGTTCAGGAGAGAGCTCATAGAGGAATTGAGTCTAGAAAGGAACTAGAGTATCTGAGATGTGAAGATGAGGATGATGAGGAGGAGATGCAGAGGAATATCCCAGACATAGAGGAAAACCTGAACAAAGTCATGGAACATTATGGGTGGGGGAACAACAAAAAGATCAATTTGACAGAACATTAGAGTATATGCAGAAAAGCAAAGTGAAATGAATACAGAAAGATAGGCTTCGACCAGAATCTGAATGGCTTTCAGCGTCAAACTATGAAATTTATATTTTATACTGGAATCAACTGACAGCTACTGATGTTAGACCTGAACTTTAGAAATAGCAGTTTAGCAGTATTATGGAGGAGAGGGAAAAGACTTAAAGCTTTTAGACTAATTAACAAATCAGATGAGAGGTAATGAGGGTCTGAACTATCATGGTAGTCCATGTGAGAGAAAATAAGAGGATAGATATTGGAGGTGTGGTTGTAGAATCATCAAGACTTAAGTGACTGCATATGGAGTGGCCTATAGAAGTTATTGTCTATAACAGCTCTCCAAACTAATACAAGTTAGTTTATATTTCTTTTTACTTTTTAAGGTGTATAACCTTCCCACTCCCCAACTAGACTGTAAGTTTCTGGAGCACAGAGACCTTGTCATTCCTTTATTTTAGCTCCAGCTAATCAGGATGTAGGAGCAGGACTGGGTAGCTAGGTGGCACAATGAAAAGAGTGCTGAGTCTGGAAACAGAAAGACTCATCTTCCTGGGCTAAAATTCATCTTCAAACACCGAGCAAGTCACTTAACTTTATTTGCCTCCATTTCTTCATCTGTAAAATGAGTTCAAGAAAGAAATGACAAACAATTCCAATATCTTTCCCAAGAAAACCCCAAATGTTTTCATGAAGAGTAGGATACAACTGACAAATGACTGAAGAACAACAAGGGCCAGGACCACTTAGCCATCAGGGATGCCACAAATACATAAGAAACCAATAGCTGAATTCCAAAGAGTACATGAAAGGAAAGTAAGTGGTTTCTTAAAGTAACTTAATAAGCTACTGGTTCAATCAAATTCAATCACTGGCCAATAGAAAAAAGAAGGCAGGGGAAGTTGGTTGAATTCCTGCTGAAGTAGGAGGATTAGACTTGATGATCTCTCAGGTCTCTTTCAAGCCTGAGATTCTGTAATTCCTTCTCTGTGTACAAGGGTCAGTTAGTCAACAACATTTTCCCAGTGTCCACTCTGTATAGGGCACCATCCCAGGATATGATGCTAGGCATGACTGGCATTTTTCCAGAGTGAGTGGGTACATCTAATTTTCTATATCTGTCATCAACCGTATCTATTTACTGACTTAAAAAAACAAACAAGGGGATTAAGTAGAGAAAAAAAAATAAATCAGAAGAACTTTAAGCTTAAGCAATATGCTGCAGTACTTAAAGCAATAAATGTTGTTATGGTCTGATAAAGGGTAGTTATTATAAAGTGGTTTGTTTGCTTGAAAACATGAGGGAATGGAACCCATTGGTTCAGTATCTGGTGCAGAGCTTGATTTTATGTGACACAATAGATGAATGAGTTGGCATGGTAGATAGAGAGCTGAGTTTGGGAACAGTTTCTTAGTCATCCAGTTTAGCTAGAATATAGAGTTCGTGCAGAGATAGACAGTAAGAAATAAGGTTGGAAAGGTTGATAGGAGCCAGACTTTGGATGTGTACTTTAGATTCTGATTCAATGTATCAACTATACACCTCCCAGCAAAATAGCAATACTGATACTCAGTGCTGAAATTTATCTGTGATCTTGCCAATATAGAAACTTCTAACAGGGTGGATCAAATCTATCCCTGATTTTTTTTTTTGGCAAGGCAATGGGGCTAAGTGACTTGCTTAAGGTCACACAGCTAGGTGATCATTAAGTGTCTGAGGCCGAATTTGAATTCAGGTCCTCCTGACTCCAGGACCAGTGCTCTATTCACTGTGCCACCTAGCTACCTCTTTATCCCTGACTCCTTATGTTGTGTGGTTCTTGCCCATATCCTTCCCCCCAAGTTATCCATAGGTGAACACCTAAAGTTCTGGAATCCTTCTTTTCTCTTATTTATATATCAAGGATACCAATGAATCACTAAAAATAGAAGCATTTAGTAATAGTATTAATAACATTTTATATTACCAGCAATAGGCCTAACATTGTTGTTGATCAATTGTATCTGATTCTTTGTGTCTGATTCTATCCATGGCATTTTCTTGGTAAAAATATTGGAGTGGCATACCCTTCTCTATTGGCAAACAGGGCTAAATGACTTGTCCAAGGTCATGCAGTTAAGTAATTTCTGAAACTGAGTTTGAACTTGGGTCTTTCTGACACTACGTCCAAGATTCTATCTGCTGTGCCTCTTACCTGCCCTCAATGGACCTAGGATGCTCAAAATTTCTGAAAGCCTAAGTTTCTGATTCTGAGCTTCCTAGCTTGAAGTTCTTGAATTTTTTAAATTTACTTCAATAATTATATTCTAATATTTGTTTCCTTTGTAGTCATATGTATTTTATTAATGCATTTAAAAACATTCATCAAATTGCTACCAATTGCCACAGATTGCCACAAAGCAGTTTTAGAACTCCTGTTCAAATGAGCTATAGTGAGGACACTGTCAGAACTACCCAGTATCTAACTCAAGTAATTAATGTTGGCTCTGTTCTTTGATGAGGCAGCCCATTTTGTAAAGCCCTCCCATAGCAAATGAACTAGCTGGTTACTTTGAAGTGTACTTAAGGTCTGAATTACTGTAATCCTACCATTTGTGTTAAAAGACCTATAAAATTGCAGTATGGGTGTCTCTTTTACATCTAGAGGCCAGGAAGTATAAACTTTTTATCATCTGGGGTCAATTGGAGTGGCGATGACTTAAATAAAATAACACTTGATCATTCTGAGATTCCTACCTCATATTCCTACATATATGCTTCCTACCTCCCAGCAAACCTTAATAAAGTTGCTAAGTTCATACCCTAATATTATACCTCAATCATGATAAACATGGTTTATCATCTGCTGTAAGAAATAATTGGTATCACAAGATTATAGGGGTCTTCCAACAGAGGTCCATGAGGTTTTTTTCCCCTAAACAAGTAAAATCTGTGTCTTCTTTGTGTATTATCATATGTTTAAGTGTTTTCCTAAAGAACCAGATTATCTTGACTTTCTTCATCCTGTACCAAACATGTAATAATAATTTACATTTGTATCATGTCATCAATTAATATGTAGCAATTAGGTAGAATAGTGCAGAGGTATGTATATGTCAGACATGGTTAATAGTGCGACTCACAATGTTCCAAGAAATAGTGCTGCCCAAGCTAGGTTAAAATGTAATTCAGAAATATTTAAAAAATAAAAATATAGTAAAATATATATAATATATTTTAAACTAGATTGTTATGTAACCTATAGGAATCCTTTAGCTTAGTATACTTCCTTTCTTATTTGAGTTTGATACCACTGGCAAAATAGACAGAGTCCTCAGGCCTAGAAGTTAGGAAAACCTGAGTTTAAATTTAACCTCAAACAATTATCAACTGTGTGACACATTTAATATATAAGGAAATGCAGATCCAGAAGATAATTTATCTAAGTCCGCATACCTAGTCAGTGGCATTTCCAGGAATCAATATTAGGTCTACTGACTCCAAGTGTAGTATTTGGCCATATATTCTGCAGGTACTCCATGACCAGTAGTATTACCTGGAAGAGACACTAAGGATATGTAATTCAAAGCAGTACTGTTCAATGCATCAAGGAGAAGGAGAAACAATTTTAGTGCAATATTTATCCAAATAATACACATTTTTAAATTTAATTTATTTTATTCTAAGCTTAAGAAATAAAACAAACATTTCCAAATCTATTATGTACAATTTGTTATTCCTTTTAAAATACACAAAAAGTTATTATGTAATTTTCTTTTTTCCCTCCTTTTTTTCTCACCTCTTCCCATCCTCTGTACTGGTCATGGCTACCCATAGGCACGAATATGTTTGGGTGTATATATATGTGTGTATATATATATACACACACACATATGTATGTGTATATACATGTGTGAATACATATATGTAACATTCAATAAATACTTCTATTTATCAGTTCTTTCTCTGGATGCAGATAGAGTCTTCCTTCATAAGTTCCTTATAGTTAATTTGGGTATTTATAATAGTCAAAATAATAGTCACTCAAAGTTGTTCTTTAAACTCTATTGCCATTACTGTGTACAGTGTTCTCTTGGTTCTGCTTATTTTGCTCTTCATTATTTCTTGCATGTGTAATTATATGGATGGTCAGGACATTTACTCCTGAATAGTTAAGAACAATGCACCTGGGCTATGGATAGAAAAGGAAGGGGACAGAAATCAAGGAAAGCTTTATGATGAAAAAATATGAGCAACACTTTGAAGTATAAGTTGAATATCAATAAATCAAGTTGTTGGGAGAGACATTCTAGACATCTTAAAGTGGATGTCTCATAGTCTTCTTAGATTTATCATGTCCAGAGAGATAGAGACAGAGGCAGTATTGAGTTTGATTGGAGCAAAGAGTGTATGAAAGGAAGGCATGGGACACAACAGTCAAAAGGGGGGTTTGTGTCTAAATGTATAGGATCTTGGATGCCAGACTAAGGTCTTCATGTGACAGTAATGGGTAGCCAATAAAAGTCTAGAAATGAGGAGGCTAATGGACACATCATGGTGTAGTTGGAACAAGCATTGAGCCTGGACTCAGGAGATCTGGATTTGAACTCTTTGTTTCACACAGCTTATATATGTGTGACCTCACTCAACCTCTTGGTTTCCTTAGCTGTAAGATGAAGGGTTCAAATTAGATGATCTCTAGGGTCTCTTCCAGTTTTATGGACTGAAGAATATGAGATCAAAGCTATACCTTGGGAATAATAATCTAGAAGCACAGTTTAAGATGGCTCAGAGAGGGGAAAAGTTCAGTTAGAAAACTTTTAGCAACAACAATATAGAAATTATAAAAATAAGAGACTGAACTACAGTGATGAAATTAGGAAGTTAAAAAAAAGAAATACTAATTCAAGAAAGTTTGTAGGGGCAAAATCTCTTGAGGATTTTAGTACCATTTACTTGTATAGAAATGGAAAAATCAAGAGAAAGAATATATTCCTATTACATATCTCGTTTGGTTTTGTTTTAATAAAATGGTTTGAAGATTATAGAAGTTGGACTCAAAGGTCATCTAATCTAACACCCTCATTTTTTTATGGATAAAGAGACCAAAGGGGAAGATGACTTTGAACAAAGTGAGTTTGAGATTGCCAGTGGAACATCCAGGAAATAGGTTAAAAATGATGCTATAAAGATTGGCAAAGAGGTCCATACTAGAGATAAATGTGTGTGAGTGTCTTCATGGGGGCTCATATTGAAGACATGGGTGCAGAGGAGAGCACCAAAGAGGGTAAGGGAGGATAGAAGAAAAGAGAGTCAAGGACAGTCTCTTGGAGAAACTGCCGACATTCAAGAGTATAAGAAAAAGGAATCAGAGAAAGAGGCAAAGAAGGAATATTTAGAGAGATAAGAGAAGAATCAAGAAGATAAGCACTGCTGAAACTAAAAGTAATGAGAATATCAAGAAACAAAGGGATATCATGTGCTTCTGAGAAGTCAAAATAGGTGAGAATCAAGTAAAACCTCTTGGATTTGGACATTAATAAGACAGTATTATTTGGAAAGTGAGTTTCCCATGAATAATGGATAAAGAAACTAGATTGCAAAATATGTGACTGTTCTTCAGTCATCTTTGCTGAATCTTCATCTCTATCACATCTGCTAATCATGGGAGTCCCTGAAAGCTCTTTCCTGGACTTTCATTTTTTTCTTATCAACTCATTTGATTACTTCATCAGCTATGAAGTTGATTCTCAGATCGGTTTATTCAGATCTAATCATTTTCCTGACCTCCATCCTCACTTCTCTAATTCCCTATTATACATCTTAAATTGGATGTCTATAATCATCTTAGACTTATCATATCCAAAACTGAACTCATTCTCTCTTCATTCCCCTCTTCTGAAACTCTCATTACTATAACTTCTCTCTATTATTTATTTTACTTATCCAATCCAGTGCCTTTGTGATATCTCTCATGCCCTCTGTCAACATACTGTATTTATCTCACTCATATTCTCCTGGTTCAATCCCTCAATAGTCTTCTTGCTTCAAGTCTTTCCCCTCTCAAGTCCATTGTCCACTCAACTGCCTTAGTGATCTTCTTAAAGGATAAGCTGATCATGTCAGTCCCTTTAAAGTAAACTCTACTGGTTCTTTATTATTTCCAGGATCAAATTTTAAATTCTCTGTTTGACTTTTAAAGACCTTTACAATCTGACTTCCAGTCTTTGCAATCTTCTTACACTTTACTCCCTCCCACATGGTCTACAGTTCAGAAACTATGTCTTTCTTGCTGTTCCTCATACACAACATTCCTTCTCTCACATTTCCCCCCTCTCCTGATTTCCTTAACTTCCTTCAAGTCTCAACTCAAACCTTATCTTCTTCAAGGAGTTTTTCTTAGTCCCCTTCAATGTCAACCTTTTCTCTGAGATTAACTCCAATTCACCCTGAATGTCTCTTGTAAGTACTTAGTTGTTTGAATGTTGTCTTTCCCATTAGCATGTGAGATTCTTTTTGTCTCTGTACTTTCAATGCTGAACAGAGGGATTGGTTTCTGGCTTATAGTTGTTGTTGCTGTTCTTTGTACTTGGTTTTCAAAGAAGACCATGACATCAGGGAGGTAATGCCATGACATGTATATGAATTGGATTTGAGTGAGGGGTGGTCTGCTAAGTCACCTGTCTCATTTTCTCCTCAAAGCCATCTACGTTCAGGAGCTAGATACAGATCAGCATGCCTAGAGATGGCCCTGGATGCAAGGCAATCAGGGTTAAATCACACAGGGCACACAGTAAGAGTCAAGTATGTGAGGCCTAATATGAACTCAGGTCCTCCCAATTCCAGAGTCAGTATTCTATCCACTGTACCACTTACCTATAGGAAGTACATAATGAATGCTTGCTGACTTGATCTGAGATTAGGGTCTTAGGGAGAAGACCTTGGAATAAAAGGAAGACAGAGCTATCTTTCAAAACAAGAGGGAAAGAGTAAAGAATTGGTAGCACATACAAAGAGGGTTTTTTTAAGGCATATAGGAGGGGAACTTAAGTAGATTATGTCTAATATCCTTAACCTCTTCAGTAAAGTGAGGCTCTCTGTTGAGAATAAGTGGATAGGTCAGGTATGGCTTTGGGGTCTTGAGAGTGGAGAAGGTTTGGAATGGCTGCTATGGAATCTGTATTGCGAAGTTAATAAAAGATGGACATTAGGATTGCTAGGTAGCAGGGTTGTCCCACTAAAGATAAATAGGATGAACTTAGCCAGCATGGTTACATAATTTTGTCCATCAAAAGTCAGAAGCCCTGGAAACAGGAATGGGGAAAGCAGATGGTAAAGGTTACCCAGGGTTGAGGATTAACTGGTTGGGAACAGCACAAGGTCAAGTGTACTTAGGAAGGGGGCATCATGGTATACTGGATACAATACCACATGTGGTGTCAGGTGGACCTGGGATCTAGAGAGAAATTTAATGGTAGTTTGATCTCAGTTTCTATATCTATAAATTTGAGATAATAACATCTTTAAGTAATCACCTACACTATTGGTATGAGGACCAAATGAGATAATGGAAAGAGTCCTTTTCAAACTTTAAATTACAACATAAATATTATCAATATGAAATGGATGATGATGAATGTGTGTTAGCTCACAGAGTGATTGGCTATCTCGACTGGATAAGGAGGAAGGCAAGTGAAGCCAGAATGGGGTTAATGAAATGGAAAAACATGGAGGAGCTGAGTACCAGATTTAACAACAAGGACAAAGAATGAATTTATTAGGAGTGAGGTATAAAAGAAGGAGAAGGAAAAGGAGAGTGTGATCAGATAGGGGCATTTCAGAGTTCAACATCTCAGAACTGGTGCAGATCCAAATGAAAGTGAGCAATAAGGTATGGCCTTATGGATAGTCCACTGAAGTGAGTAGAAGATGCAGATCATCAGACTTGAAGAACTTGAGAGATTATAAACTCAGAATGCTAAGAAGGCCCATTAAATGTGAGTTGCTGTTCTCAAGGATGATGGTAGGAGATGGTATCAAGAGGAAGACTATAGTTGATTCAGGTGCCAAGACCATTGAGGAAAGGAGAAAGAGTGTCCTGGAAATCAATAGAAAACAGAAATCAGAATGATATTGGCATGGCTGAAATTTGCAGAAGAGGGGAGTGCTAAGGATGGCATCAAGATTACAATCTAGAATTAACAGTGAGAAGTGAGGTATGTCATCTAGCTATGCTCTTTACTTCAAAATCATTTCATAATGATGGGGAAGGGAGGGACAGGAGGCATTAGTAGTTGGTGGGATCAAGAGATGTCTCATGTAAGAGGTGGTATTTGGAGAAAGTTGGAAGTAACTGGGGAATTCTAAAAGCCAGAGATAAGAAAGCAATGAGTATATTATTGGTTGGTGTAGGGGACAACCAATGAAAAGATAGAAAGATTTGATGTAAAGTGTTCTGTATAAGGAATAGTAAAATTCAGTTTTGTGCTCCTGTAGTATATGTGAAGCAGAGTAAGGTGTAATAATATTGTAAAGGTAGATTGGTTTCAGACTGTTAAAGATATGAAATGGACATCAGAGGATTTTATATTTGATTCCAGAGATGATAGAAAGTCACTAAAATTTATTGAAAATAGATATAACAAAATTAGCCCTACTCTTTAAGAAACTCAGTTTGACTGTGCTATGGAAGACAGATTAGAAGAGAAAGAAATTGGAAGGAGATTCACTAAAAAAATGTAGCAATAAACCAAGAAAGAAGTAATGGTCATTGTGTGAGTAAAGGGAAAAGAACAGATCTGAGATATTTGTGGCAACTATTTATAAATATGGAGAGAGTAAAAATGAAGCTTCAAGTTTTACACCAAGGTTTCAAACTCAGGTCACCAAAAGAGTAGTGGTGCCCTAAGAAGAAACTGAGATTCCTATCCATTTCAGGTAAATTGTGGAAGAAGCAACATGAGGTAAATATGGCAGGAAATTTGTTTACAATATATTGAGAATTCCAGAAGTTTCAATAGAAGGGACTAGGAGAAGAATAGATAAGAATGAAGTAGACTTTGAGAGGCTTCTGCTGAATAAGGATAAAATTACAAAAAGCAGTGTGGATAGAGTAGTCTTTTTGCCTATAATGATAATACTGGATAATACAGATTAGAAAATCAGGGAGTTAGTTTGGAGGGGTATTTAATTATAAATCGGGAGGATTGTTGAGGAGACAGATTTTAGGTGATGTAGGCACTTACTGGTCTAGCAGTAGTCATACCCTGACATAGGATTTGAAAGCTCCTTCAGTGATTCATTCATAGACTAAAACTATAATAATACTATTGTATCCATTCCCATATTTTTCCTCTTCTTTTTCCCCTCTGTTTTCTAGTTTACTTGCTAAAAACATGTCTTCATTTTCATCTGTCCAGGGTAACTGAAATCACAGATGTTGATTTATTGTAACTAATCCAAAACAGGTGTGCCATTTACAGCTTAGTTTTATTTTGAGGAGTAGTTCAGGGACTGGAATTTGGGTAACTGCTGGTGAGACTGGTGAGAGGCGGGTCATGAACCTCCTGGTATATGGGTTTAATCTCCTGAAACAAATCACTCATCACTGACTTGTTTCAGAGTGGAGTGCCAAAAAAATGCTTCATTTGCCCATTTCTTTTGGTGTGACTTAAAATTCAATCATCAATCCTATATTGGTCAAACCCTCTCTAGATTACCTAATAAGTTCTTCCAGTCTCTTTGTATAGAACTTTGCTCTCCAGTGTCTGGGAACGGGAGGGGATATGGTTCCTATGATCCAGGATAGATATAATTAGTCCTTGAAGACTATTTAACCCAACCCCCTCTTTTTATAGATACAGAAAATGCTGGAAAAAAAAGGTTAAGTATTGCCCAATGTCACAAAATTATCTGGAGAGTACAACCCATGATCACCTGGCTATAAGGTCCTTAGTCCAATTTCATGTACTGTATTACTATACTTGGCAAGGGTAACTTAAAATGCATTTATTAGTTTTATAGTGGAAGATAATTTCTTGCCATTCTTTCCTGAGTCTTTTACTACAGAGACAAGTGCTAGTCTACTCAACAGAAAAACACAGTGCTACAATTTTTCTAAATTTCTGAATTTTGAGAAAAATTATTTATCAAGCATCAGAGTTTTCTTTGTGGACAGAGAGAATATAACATAACTAATTAAAGTAAGATGTTTGGTTTAATCCTTTTAAAAATGTCATGAGTACTCAAAATGAGTCATTTAGACAAATATAAGTCCAATAGTTCTGTGGAATTAATGCTTTTCTATTTCCCAAGGGGATTAAAAAAAAAAAGAAAAGGCCATTTTACTTTGTTCTGGGATTCTTTGAAGAATACACTTAGCTCTCATGAAGCCAAATCTCCTCAGTGGATCTCTTGGGTGTACACCATTTGATCATGATCTCAACTGCTATATCAAATTTTTATAGATGCTCTCCTAATTAAAACTAAGAAACACTTGATAGAAGATAATGCATCAAGTGAACAGAGAACTGGAGATGCAGGGTGGTGAAGTAGAAAGTTTGCTCATTCTGAAGTTAACCTGGGTTGAAATCTTTGCTGTCCCTTACTACCTATGTAATCTGGGAAAAGTAACTCCCTCTGTCAGGGTCTCAGTTTCCTCATATGCAAAATGAGGGAGTTTCTCTGGATGGTCTCTATGGTTCTTTCCAACTCTAATTTTATGTGAATATAGGCTAATTTTGTTACATCTCTTTTCAATAAATTTTAGTGACTTTCTATCATCTCTGGAATCACATATAAAACCCTCTGATGTCCATATTCATCCATCAATCAGAATCATTCCAACTAAATAACCCCATTCATTTTTCTCAGATCTCTAGCTTTTGAGTTAAATCATTCAGCAATACCAACATATCCTTCTGTCTCTAAAAGAACAATGACTATAGTTTATAAGCTCCCACAATTGTTTTATTGGAGCCCATTAGCCTGAATACTTAATTCAAGTATGAAAATTTTACAGGCTAAAGAGAACCAGGAAGGTCTCCTTGAGTCTTTAACTTTTTTAGAAAACTCATTTCTTATTGATGTCTTTTGCTTTTATATCCATCTTCATATTTAAAAGTCTCTTTCCCTCCTCTCCCACCCAGTGAGCCATTCTTTATACCAAATATCAAAAGATCAGTTAAAACAAACCAACACATCAACCATATTAGACAATAGGCAATCATTCCTCAATTTTTAAAATACTCTCCAAAACCACACCACATGGGGATGTGTTTGGTTGCTTTCATATGAAGCTTAGAACAGAAGAAATCTATTGTCAGAAAAGACAAATTAGATTACGTTCATTTGGGCAAGCTTCCACACCAGACAAATAGAAAGCCAGTGCTTCTCTCACCCATTCATGGAAATTACCCAAATACCTAACCCTGTTCTTCCCAACAGAGAGAGAAGACCAGAATGAGGACAGAAAGGAAGCATTTTTAGCTTCATGTTCTTATTTAGTTAGGCAGGAGGAATAAAATGAAAGCAAAGTGTCTTTTATGCTAAATGAAAAAACTATCCCAGAGACAAGTAAAGTGTGTTTAGATATGTTTCAATGATTTTGGAGCAAGAATTCATAATGACATAACTTTTACAAGCACAGAAGAGTTATCACATAACTGGAAGTCAGCCAGATTACATCAATACAAAGGGCATTGTGAAAAAACCTCATCCCAAAATTTCTCTGTCTGGCAAAAGTTGCAACAGTTAAGGCCTCAGGAGAAGGTAGGATGGGGTTAATGTGTCCCTAACTCAATGAATAATAAAGATTGATAGTCAGTACAAATAGCCCCCAAATGTCACCTAACCAAGTTGTCATTTTTAATTACTGAATCCTATTCACATCCGAGTAGGGTATCTTTTTAAAAAGCTACTGCTGCTTAATACTCCAATCCTTACCTCTGATTTTTTCTTCTGTTCCACAGCTGTCATTGCAATCATCTGGTCCTATTTTTTTTAAATGGGTTCTGGGACTACTTCCTGAATTTTGTATATTCTAATTCTACTATCTGACAGTCTGTAACATGACCTGATACACTTGTATCTACACCTCAGCCCACATTACTTCTCTTAGAGAGTTGAGGTTGTCCTTTCTCCATCTACATTACAAACTTTTATCCATCCACTGGTCCTCTTCTTGCCATCTGTACTGCTGACAACATGCCTTCTAGACCATTGGACCTCCAGAAACCAAGCTGTGGAGGATTTAATCCATTCAGCTCTGAAAATGGTCTGAACTGTTGAGAAGTGAGTAAGCACAAACTCAAAGTCTATTATATTTAACCATTCCCACCCCAGACCATATTACACTTCACATCTCATTCAGTCATACACCTCAGACATCTTCATTCCATCTTCCCTTTCACCTCAGACATCCCTTCAAAAATCCATCTCCTAGTTTCTCACCTCTTGTTTGAAACTGGAAAATTAAGATATATTTGTAGTTTTTAGTATTGTTGTTTTATTGCAGTTAAATTTAATTATGTTGGTTAAAGTATACCCTCTATAATCTTATCTATATTCTTGTTACTTAATCAAACTTTTTTCCATATAAGTAGAAACTTTTATTTTACTTTGGATAGCATCATCAAAAGTTCAAATTAAAGAAGTATGAATTAATGAGATTTGACTGTGAAAGAATGAAATTAGGAATATATATGTGCATACACACATGTGGGAGAAATATTTTCTTGTTATAGCAGGATGGCAGGCAAGGATCATTTTTAAATAATTTGACATGAAATATTCAATCACTTAGAGTTAGCACAATAAATCTTATGCCTAAAAGTGAGGAGACCACTTGTCAGGCAGGTTAAGAGCTTTTTGAGACACCTAGGAGAAATCTAGTTGGATCTTATAGAATGTTCTCCCTGGAAATTATTATGATAGAAAGACAGAGTGTTTCTACATCATGGGAAGAGTCTCAAGAAAAAGTCTCAGGTACTTTAACTGAACCTTCTGTTTGGATTCACAGAAAGTTTTAATAACCTGCAACATTTACATTTGTCCCAGATATATGTGTAAATATTTCATCCAAACCAAAACCTGATTTATTACTGTTTTGATAAAACAAGTAGTTATATGTAACAAACATATTATGAATCTTTCCAGTATTTCTAACAGCACAATACCTCCAGGTACCAGGTTTAGCCTAATCAATAGTTCTTTTCTAGTTTCTTGTTCTTTTTTACTATTAAAAAATCCTGTGAATAGCTCTAAGAATTAAAGGAAATGGCCTTCTCGAGGGAGTAACTTAAGTGTGGTCTTTGAATTCTCCCTTCAAAAAATTACTCCAAATTCTTTTATGGATTGTAGTCTTCTTGTTATTCTATTTCTTAGGGAAAAACTGATAGGGGAAGGGTGTCTGTTGTTTTTTCTTGTTGTTTTAAAAGGAAAATCTGCTAAAACAGCATCCAGTAGAGTGACTAAGTTTAAGTTCTGGACTCGCGATAAATAGCACCCCACCAGACACACAGGTTTAAGAAAAAAAGGTCAAAGTGTATCTAAACACAGTATGAATTAAAAGAGCAAATATTCCATTTTGAAGCAAAATTCCAATTTGAAATGGGGGAAATGGCCTTGTCCCAAAGAAGCTGGCAACTAGAAAAGACAAAGATCTCTCAGGTATGAGTGAAATAAGAGGATTAAAGTATTGTTTGGTTCTTGTTCTGCAATATTGAAGAAGACTAAAATGATATCACCATGTTTGAGACAAATTATAGTGTGTCAGACCAATACAGACTTGGAATGCTCTACCTCAGGTTGGGCACAAATAGTCCATGTGAACACCTGGGGTGGGTAATCTAAACTTATGAATGACACATTTCCTTTGAACTGCTTCAATTATGCCCTTCTCATAGAGTGCAGCACCCTCACTGATGAGGGCACACGATACTGGGCAGTCCTGTGCCAGTGTCTCCCAACCTGTACAATCAATTCTAAAGTTCTTCAATGAGACATATCACTTCTTCTGACCCCCATGTAAGCACTTACCCTGTGTGGGTTCTCCATAACAAAGTTTTTTTGATAAGCATACTTCTTGCATTCTAACAGTGTGTCCAGCTCATTACTACTCTCTGTAGTAATGTTGGAATGCTAGGTAGTTTAGCTTGAGAAAGGACCTCAATATCTGGTTTCATCTCCTGCCACATGATCTTCAGAATCTTCCTAAGGCAATTTAAATGCAAGAGATTCAATTTCCTGACATGGCACTTGTAGACTGTCCAGGTTTCACAGGCATATAGCAATGAGGACAGCTCTGTAGACCTTTAGTTTGGTAGTCAGTCTAGTACCTCTTCTCTCCCACACTTTCTTTTGGAGCCCCCCAAATACTGAACTAACTCTGTCAGTGCAAGTGTCAACCTTATTGTCAATGTGTTCTTCCTTATAAATGACTCTACCAAGGTAAATGATCTTGTCTGCAGTACTCAAGACTTCTCCATTTGCTGTAATCAATGGTTCCACATATGAATGGTGTGGTGCTTGCTGATGAAACACCTGTGTTTTCTTGGTGTTAATTATTAGACCAAAATGAGTACAAGTGCATCTTTGTTGCATCTCAGCTTCAGAGGATGCATTGAATACACAGTCATCTACAAATAGAAGATACACTCCCTCCACTTTGGTCTTGGCCTTTTCAAGTTGTAGCCTTTTCAAGATGAAGAATTTGCCATCAGTGCGGTAGCTGACCTTGAAGTCATGTTCATCCTCAGTGAAGATATTTGATAAAGAAAAACCTGAAAACATCATGCTAAAAATTATGAGAGAAAGGACACTTCCTTGTTTCACTCCACTGGTGACTGGAAAATCTTGAGAGCACCATCCACTATCCAGAACGTGGGCACCATCATGAAACTGATGTACAATACTGATGAACTTCTTTGGGAAACCAAATTTTGACATAATTTTCCATAAGTCCTTGTGACTGTTAGTATCAAAGGCCTTAGTTAGAGCTACAGACCCCTGTTCTGTTCCTGACGTTTTTCCTGGAGTTGTTGGGCAACAAACATCATATTGACTGTTCCTCTACCTTTTCTGAAGCCACACTGACTCTCAGGGAGGTGACCATCTTTGAGGTGAAGGATCAGCCTATTGAGGAGGACTCTAGTAAGAATCTTACCAGCAATGACTAAAAAAGAAATATTCTGTGATTGTCACAGGACAATCTATTCCCTTTTTCTTTACAGAGATGGACAATAGAGGCATCCTTGAATTCTTGGGGAATAACCTCTTCATGCCATATGACCTGGAAAATTTTAGTCAGTTTTTTGAATGGGTAATGAACCCCCCCACCACCTTGTAGATCTCCGCTGGAATAGAATCAGTACTAGATGCTTTGACACTTGAAAGGAGCCTAATGGCATTCAAAACCTCTTCATCAGTTGGAACTTCAGCTAGGACTGATTGACTTCAACTTGAGGTAAATGGTCAATGGTTTCTGCATTGATTGATTATGGTCTGCTAAGAACACTATGGAAGTGTTCAGCCTATCTCTCTATGATCATATCCCTATTGTTAATCAATGTGGATCCAACAGAACTGAGTAGTTAAGATGCACCATATGTCTTTGGCTCATAAATAGCCTTCAGTCTATCATAAAAGCATTTCGGTTTGTTATTATTTGCATAAAATTGAGTTTCAACTGCCTTCTTACTGAACCAAGAGTTCTGCAACTCTCTAAGCTTCATTTTTATTTTTCTTTTGATGGAATTAAATGCTGCCTTCTTAGAAATGGATGAACTATCCTGCTGGTAAACCCTGTGGAGCTCTTGTTTTTCATTTAGCAGCTTCCATATATACCTATCATTTTCATCAAAGCAGTCTTGGTGTTTGTGAGTATTCTGGCTCAGAAGAACAAATGCAGTAAAGGAACCCCAGATCTCTGAAAGCTACCCACAACCTTTCTGCTCCACTGTTGCCTTTTGTATGTTGGCTGAATTTTCCCTCCAAGTTAGCAACAAACTGTTCCCTCTCAGAGAGAGACATTCTAATCTTTGACCTTAATTCTTCTAGTATTCATTTTGCCTTGGGGCTAGCTGCTTTGGTTGAATGTAAATATTTAGCTTAGAGAGGATGAGTCTATGATCATTCCAGCACTCTGTACCACACATTACCTTTGTCACTCTCACATCCTGTCTCTTCTTCTTACAATCACATAGTCTAATCTTTAGAGTCACACAGAATTATAAGCTTGTCCTCTTTTGGTACTTTGATGATAAGGGTCTCCTGGTCTTCATAAAATTTTTCATCAGTGTTCATCATGGTAGGATAGGCAATGATGATGGTAGCATAGTGTTTTCCTGAAAGTGTCAATCTCATTGTCATGAACCTGTCCACTCCTTTTGGGAAGCATTCATGAATACAGACTAGATTAGTTTTGATTGCAAAACCAACCCTAGCTTCATGGTGTTCCCCCTTCATTAAAATTGTATCCAGCTCCAACTTCAGTAAACTGGCCTTCATTTGCCAGCCTTATTTCACTCAGGGCTGCTATTTGGATATAATACCTTCTGAGTTCTCTCACAACAAGAGCTGTTTGTCTTTCAGGTCTATTGGATCTTGTGTTGTCTATGAGTGTGCACATGTTCCATGCACTGATGGTGAGTGGAATCTTCTTTGAAGAAGTTTTTGTAGATTTTTTTGAGCCTCAACTGTACTGTGGGATCCCTGTCTGCAGTGGTAATCAGGCAAAATTTGGGTAAACAGAGATATTTTAGGGCATCTTTTCTAGCCCCTTCCTCATATCAGGAACAATGTGATCCTTAAAAGAGCTGTTCAGTCACCCAGGAAGCTGCTGAATCACACTGTTGCTTTCAGTGGGGAAATGACCCTATGGCCTGGGCTGTCTGCATGCAGGATTGTGACTATAGCTCCCAGTGTATCTGCACCTGCTGCTTTGTCACTTGCCTACTGCCACAGGATTTTGAGGAATGGTTATGAGTGTTATCTGTTAAGGATTAAAATCTACTGATCAAGGGAATCTTGAATGAAGAATAGATTGGATGAAAGGATTCCAGAAACAAATGTCAGTATAATTTATTTTTTTAAGTTAGTCAGAGGAGGTCATTCTATCTATTCTCTGCAATTATATATTGTAGTTTGTATCCATATATTTCTGTACTATTGGCCAGAACTTAGTTTCTTTTGTTGCACTAAAGAAGACTGACTTAGAATGGGTTGCTGTGTTTTTGACTTATAGGAGGTAAAGGACACAAGGCAAAAGGGAATTAAACCCTACTAAATTACTTTGGTGTTAGTGAAAGCAAGGGTTAGAAACCAACAGTAAGTAGGGTACTGTGCCCCACAGAGTCCTAAAGAAAAATATATTTCTCTTTACTTTTTGGTATTTACAAAAATAACTATATATCTAGCGGAGATAGACTACTTACATAATGGTTATACTTAAATTTGCTTTTCTTAAGTATCATTATGGTTATATTCTTTGAAGCTACCCTTGAAAAGCTGAGCACCAACTCACATATTTCCTGTTTTTGGTTTGGACTTCTAAAACATTTGATTTGTTCATAAAATTTATTATCATCCCTGTAGTAAAGTAACGTTGACCAAAAAGATTTTGATTTTGCTGATGACTCAAGAACCCATAGATTCAGATCTTGATTTTTAAAAAAAATCAACATTTTAAAAATCATTGATTATGCTTACAGATTTCTTTTTCTGTCCATTTTGAAATTTCTTGCTAAGACCAAATTTCCATAAATCTAATGTGCCCCAGAAGCTTATACTCACCCTAAGTTTCATGGCCTACATGTCCTTTTAAAGATAGAGATGAGAGGCTAAAGATCACCCTGGATTATGATAGTTTCCATAGTTCTGGATTCTAATCATTGTAGGATCAAGCTTTTGGTCCAGGGCTTGGAACTTAATTCAACAGACTAAGGAACAACTATGAAAGAATAGTGAAGATACTGGAGAGGAAGAAAGATGCAAAATTTACAAAAGAATTCAGTCTTAGAAATGGATTTGAGAAAAATTTGAGGTTTGTTTGATTCATATTGTAAGACCGTCTTACATGCCTTAAACAAGCAGAGCAAAGAATCAGAACAATTGCTTTTAGAAGTATGCACCCTAAGCTGCATATCAGTTACTGCATTATCACAGCCCATTCTCCCTGAGACATTTCACAACTACACATCCCTTCTCCCATTCCAGCAGTATTTCTTCGTGTCTCAGTACTCTAGCGACATGCATGGGATAGCAAATAGAAGACTCTTTTGTTGCTTACATAATTACCACTGCTCCTTCTGTGAATGATGAAAGCATACACTTAGTTCAGTTCTTCTTTCCACTGCTAAACCAATTCTGTTCAAAAGCAGTAAGGCTGTAGCCATTTTAATCTGTTTCAATAGGAGAAACTACTCTTCCTCTTCCTATAATATCCCAACTCATCACCCACTTCTGCCCTGTGAAATGCCAATACAGTACTTAGAACATCGGTCACTCTTTCCCTAGGTCTCTTTGGGGATTTGCTAGTTACTATGCGAACAGTAGCCTCTTAAATTTCATTCCCTACCCAGGAAGGCCTTAAGACACTTATACGAATTCCTCTGGTAAAACCTAGTATGATGAACATTTCCTAATTCTCAAATCTTAATCTGTATCATCTATAAAATGGTGTCAACTGTGTCTTTTTCTTTCTGTTCTAAAATCCCTCACACTTCAAACTCTACCCTGGATGTGACTAACATAGGAGCAGGCCATTCCTGTTGAAGCTGTGGAAATTCAAATGAATACAATGTCTTATACAAGCTGTGGAATCTTCTATTTGAGGGACACTCTCCAAAAATCAAAGGTTCAATCACTCAGAGATAGTGAATGAGCTGGAATAGTTATTATCTAAAACCTGAAAAGGTTAGATACAGGAAAATGTGTATAATTCATTGATTGATTCATTCAAAAAACATTAAATGCATACTAAGTGCTATATATATAAAGAAACCCCCCCACCAAATAATCTCTGACCTCAAGTAGTTTACCATCTGTTGGAGGAATGGGGGATGAAATTAAGACAGAGAAGTATAGAGAAAATAAAAATTAATTTCTAAGGGGGAGGGGAGAGCACCAGAAACCAGGGGAAATGAATCATTAATCTGTATCCCTAGCACTTGAGCTAGACCTTGAAAGAAGCTAAGGATTCTATGACATGACTCTGAGGAAGAAATTTATTCTGAGAATGAAAGAAAGTCAATGAAAGGAACAAAGATGGGATATATTAAGATTGTGTCACATGTATTTGGAATAGTGATAGATCAGGCATGGCCTTCTGATTCTAATAACAGAGCCCTTGTATTTTGTAGTGTCCTATTTTGCTTTCTCTGGTCTTGTTCTAATCTTATTACTTATTGATTACTCATTTTCCCAAAAGGGAAAGCTTTTCAAGGCTATAATTCATTGAGTTAGATATACTAAGAAAATGTATAAATACCTTTATTTGTGAACATGAACAAATACACACATAAATAAACATATATACTTACACATACATATTCATGGGTTTCACATGTATATAGCATGGTACTCTAAATTTGAAGTCAGGAAAGCCTAGGTTTAAATTCTTCAGTTTTATAGATTATGTGATGCTGGAAATTCAATTAATCTCTCAGTTTTCTCATCTATAGAATGGGGGTAGTAACCACACCTATTTTACAGACTCAAACAAGATGATGCAGCAGTCAATCAATCAATAAACATTTGTTAAGTATCTATTATGTGTCAAATTCTCTACCAGATTTTGGGGACATAAAGACAAAAATGATATCATATTTGCTCTTGCTTCAACTTTCTATCCCATCCTACTATTCATCTCATCCAGATCATCCCACTGTCAGTCTGTTTTTCTTACCTACTTCTCACCTATCTAGATTAGCACCTTTCATAGTGAACCTCAGATCTGTACCTCTATATCCAGGTTTTACTGAATCCAGGTCCTTAATTCCTGGGGAAAGTAAATCCATTAATCTTTGGATCAATTAATTATACTCAAGTATTATTGAGTATCTACTATATACCAGGGATAGAAATTCAAAGAATGAAACAGTTTCTACTCACAATGAATTTAGATTTTATTGGACAAAATGTGTGTGTGTGTGTTTGTGTGTGTGCGCACGTGCACACCCACACACACAGAGGTGCACACACAGAGGTATATACAAATTAGTAAAATATAAGATAGTTTGGAAATTAAATCACAAGAAGGAGGAACATCAATAAAGACTTCATACAGAAGATAGTGTCTGAACTGCAACTATAAAAGGGTAGAGACTATATGAGGAAGAGACCTGAGCTAAGATAGTGCTTATATGGATAGTAAAAAGGGGGATGAGTGGGGCAGCTAGGTGGTGCAGTGGATTGAGCAATGGCTCTGGAGTTAGGAGGACTTGAGTTCAAATGTGACCTCTGACAATAATAATTACCTTGTTGTATGACCTTGGAAAAGTCACTTAATCCTGTTGCCTTGAATTCAAGAGATGTGATAGAAGTAAAACAGTATGATTTGATAAAATGTAAAAAATTTGTTGGTAATTGAAAAATCTTAAACCATATAAAAATCAACTACTATTATTATTGGGTAGTTAGGTGGCAAAGTGGTAAGCATGCCAGACCTGAAAGCAGAAAGACTCATCTCCCTGAGTTCAAATCTAGCCTCAATCACTGAATTCTTTTTGTCTCAATTTCCTCATTTATAAAATGATCAACAGAAGGAAATGACAAATCACTCTGGTATTTCTGCCAGAAAACTACAAATGGGCTCATGAAGAGATGGACATGAGCAAAAAAAAAATTAAAAACAACTAAATGACAAAATTTTCATCATTCACTTATTTATCATAAAGCATTTATCATAAAAATGGTATCCTATCTGAAAATTAGAGCAATTCTCTCAGAATTCTGTACCTCAAAAGCAATGATAACATTGTGTATTTCTGTTGTAATTTTTATTTCACTGAAAAGAACTTAGACCCCTTGAGAGTAGGAATTTTTTCATTCTTTGTCTTCCCAGTGCATAATGCTAGGCATAGAGTGAGTGCTAAGTGTTTGTTAATTGATTTGTTCTGACAACAACTCTGTGAGATATCTTTAACAGAATCATTCTTTTTTTTTGGTTTGGTTTTTTTTTTGTTTGTTTGTTTTTTGTTTTGCAAGGCAATGGGGTTAAGTGGTGTGCCCAAGGCCACACAGCTAAGTGATTATTAAGTGTCTGAGGTCAGATTTGAACTCAGGTGCTCCTGACTCCAGGGCCAGTGTTCTATCCACTGTGCCACCTAGCCACCCTGACAGAATCATTCTTTACCTTTTTTGGGGGGGGGCTCATGAACTTTTTTGGAAATCCACTGAGTTCTATGAACCCCTTCTAAGAATAAGATTTTAAATATATAAAATAGGATTACAAAGGAAATCAATTGCATTGAAATACAATTATCAGAATATTCAAATAACAATTTCATAGATCTAGAGTCAAGAAGACCTGCTTTTAAAGAGATTCTGAAGCAGGCTCTGTGACTTACTTGTCCAAGATTACATGGTTTTCAAAGCCATAATGAAAACTCAGGTCTTCTGACTGCTGCTCTAATGTTGTTTTTACTATACTACATTTCTTGGCAAAAGCTCCCTGTCCATTTCACATTAACCTTTTTCAGGTCTCCTTAATCCCTTCTTAGAGCACCAAAGTTGAGTTTATAGAGACAAAGAAGAAAAAGATCAAATTATACATTTCTGCTCCTGATATATAAGCTGCACCAACATTAAAAACTCAATGACTTTCCCAGAAATAAGCACAGGTTCTAAACATAGGCTACTGAAGTTTTTTCATTTCACTGGAGTCATTGGAATGAAGGAGAGCAAGTCAAATCCCAAGAATGTGATGGGTTCAATTACGAAGGGTGGGAGAGCCAGAAGGACATCAAAAAACACTGGGTGCTAATTTTAATGAGTAGGCTGTGACCTTGGGCTTTCTTCTTTGTTATGTGTCATTTTGAAATTCAAAGTTTTTAGTGAAGGTGATTTTTTTCCTCCTCTTTTGCTTTACAGTTTCTAAAAATAAATGTAGTTCCCTAAAATATTCTGCATTTCCCCTTCAAGCTTCTACTGGCCCAGGGACATGTCTCTTCTCACTATTTTCAGTTTCAGGCCACCAGGTGGTATGGATTTGATCTATTGAATGACACTGCCTGTTTAGTGAAAACTCAGCAGATATTTGGAAAAGGTTAGTTGTGGGTGAGGATGTAGCAGGTCAGGATGATTTGGGATTGGGAGAGTCCCCCATTTAAAGCGTCCAGGAACCAGGGAAGGCAACTGATGATATGATGATATGAATAGAAACACTGCTATTCATACCAAGTCCAAACATGAAGGAAAGAAGGTATGAGGGAAACAAGTTGGATATTGTAGTTAAGAAATTATATGGCAATAAGACTCATTTGTAGTATATGTCAGTATAAAGCAGAACTTGAGGAAGAGAGAATATCTTGACTCTTGTAGGACTTGCAACCATTTTTTTTCAAGATACTTTGCCCATCACATTCAATTTGGATCAATGTACAACATGGAAACAAAATAAAGACTGACAGATTGCTTTCTGTGGCGGGGGGTAGCAGTAGGGGGGGAGGGAAGTAAGATTGGGGGGAAAATTGTAAAACTCAAATAAAATCTTTAATTAAAAAAAAAGATCCTTTGCCCACTTAAATCCTTAGGTCCTATTCCTTTGCTTTATTGTTTCTCATCTCTCCCCCTACTGCTTTCCTTGGCATTAGTAAAGATGAATTATTCCTTTTCTGCTTTGATTCTTTTTAACCTTGGTACATCTTGTATCACTTCCATACTTCAGTACCCATTTGATGAACTACATTCTTCACTCCCTGTTAAATTGTCTTCAAATGCTCATTTCTTCCCCAAGAGATCAATGCCCCTTGGGGGCTTTGATTGGGAGACAGATTTGCTTGATCTTTTCATTTGTTCTTCATGATTATGCTTCTTAGAAATGTTTTTAACATGTAAAATGTATGAGATGAAAATTAAACATTTTATATGATATACTATTTTTAAATGTGAAATTCACCATATTTCCCCACATATAAGGCACACCTTAATTTTAGGGCTCAAAATTTGAAAAAATGTATTACTTAAAGTTATTGAACTTGTTTTATTCATCATAAAATTCATACAAGTTCTCCTCACTGATAAAACTCCTATTCATTAGCTTGTCCTCAACTGTGTTTGATGATGAGTCATTGTCTTAGGAGAGGCCCTGATTGTTCTCTTGCCTTCTGGTTCATGGTTGACCACAAGCACTCCCCCTGAAAGTCTAGTACCTGGGTGCATGCTTAGTCCATTTCATTTCATGAACCTGATGCCCCAATTGTGCCTTCCTTTGAAATCGGTAACTTCTTTTTCATAAGCAATTCTTCTTGCCTCCTGCTGAAACATCTTTGTGGACATAGGAATTCCACTTGCCCTTTGCTCTTCAGTCCATATATTCAATTTCCTCTCCAAATCTGGCCATTTTGCTGACTTGCCTCTCATGGCCTTCTTCTGCTCTGGTGTTTTCAATTGGGTTTCTCCTTCCCATAGCCAGTCTCAGATTGTTTTCTCAATTGGAGGAGGACCAAACTTACTATTCAGCAGCATGATTTCCATTCATTTTTGCAAACTAGATCACTTTGAACTTGAATTCAGCACTATACAAAAATCTTTTCTGAGTCATTTCTGGGCAGAAAGCGGCAAAACAACCAAATATACTGGTAATAAATGTGAAACAATGAGTACAAAAACCATACACCTGAAAAAAGTGGGAATTGCAAGTAAAAAAATCTATAACCACTATATAAGATACTCCCAGTTTTTAGACCCCAATTTTTTTGAAAAAAAGGTCTGTCTTATATATGGCAAATAATGGTATATACTGTAGAGTAGGAACCAGATAGGTTTGCATTTTCCTTAGAACATAACCTCTGAAGAACAGCTAGGTGGCAGTGAACAGAGCACTGGTCCTGGAGTCAGGAGGACCTGAATTCAAATCCAGCCTCAGGCACTTAATGATTACCTAGCTGTGTGGCCTTGGGCAAGTCACTTAACCCATTGCCTTGCAAAAAACAAGCAAACAAACAAAAAAAAGAACATGCCTTATGGCATGATGAAGGAAGAAATATGAAAAAGGTGATAGTTACTATATTGCCTTACCTGGTCCCTGGTACATAGTAAGTACTTACTAAATAATTATTATCTATCTAAATAATCTACCCAGTTACCCTCTCTATGTATGTATACCTGATGTATATTTTCATGTGTATATAAATATCTCCCTGCCTACTTTTCTCTAAACTTCTATAGTACATGTGATTTACATATCTCACTTGGCATTTTACATATTATAGCTTGTTTTATTATGTAACTTTTATCATGCCAGAGAATTAGCCTGGTATAGTAGATACAGGACTGGCTTTTGGAATCCAGATTGGACTCTGAAATATGACCATAGCTTTTGCATATGACTCTTATTGACTACGTCACTTTGGATAAGTCACTTCACCTCAATGCTAACTGAGGCAACACTCCAATATAAAAGAGTTGCTGATATGCCATAGTGAAGGAATTGCCAGACAGAATGAATCTGAATCTTATACTTTTGAAAACACAGGATTCCCCCTCTTCCCCTAAGCCCCCTCACTGGCACTGCAAATACAAATGCTCCTTGTCTCCCAAAAGGCTTTGAGCTTTTTGTGTTCATGTTTCTAATATCTTGAGAGTTATTATGATATACCTAGTACTTAGCAAATGTTTATTTATATTGGCAATGATTGATGATGGCATGTCAGCAGCAAAATCTCTCTCCTGACTTCATGGGGTAGGTATGTGGGAGATGGAACTTCAGAAAGAACTTTTGAAAACTTTGAGTAGCTCAGGTGTCAATAAAGACAGTAATCATGCCCAAGGAGCTCCAAGGCACAGGTTTTGTTGTTCAATCATTTTGATCATGTCCAGCTCCTCATGACCCCATCTATAGTTTCCTGGCAAAGATACTGGGATGGTTTGCCATTTCCTTCTCCAATTTATTTTACAGATGAGGAAATTGAGGCAAGTAGGATTAAGTGACTTGCCCAGGGTCACCCAGCTTAATAAGAATTTGAACTCAGGTCCTCCCAATTCCAGGACTGGCAGGCCAGGGTGGCAATATACCACCTAGTTGCTTTCAGAAACATGTGGGACAGTGGATAAATTATATTTATTGGGCAGGAAAAACACTTATCTGTAACTGCCAACAGAACTTGCTGTCATACCTGGGACCAGAGTCGGGGGAGGGGGAAGGGAGGGGGTTATGGAATCAGTTGTTGAGAGATTTGATAAATGTTCAATGTAAGTATTTGCACCTTAAAATTCTGCAAAGGTTACAAATCAGGGCTTGAGTTACAGATTTGTTGATTGTTTAGATTTGAGAAAGTAATGGAGAAGTTATTAATAATGCAGTATCCTTTTTTTGGGGGGGGGAAAGCTTATTGTAATCATTTACCAGCATGCTCCTGCTTGGGAGTCTGAAAAATGGCAATGGCCTTTGCATAGGGAGGATAAAAATGCAGACCTGAATGAGGTATAGCTACTAGTCCCTTACATTGGCATTTTGAAGAAATATGTCCCCATAATCTAATGAGAACAAGAATCAGAGAAGTGCTGGCAAATTTTTCTAATCTTTGCCTATTTTCGAGGAGCTAGAGGAAGCAAGATGATTTACTTAAACTAGTCAGATTATAAAAGATATTGTTATTGATGAAAACTTGTACCCAGTGAGGTTAATGAAGCTCTTTTCTGAGAATGGAGCTCTGTTTCCCTTAGTCTTTATCATCCCAAAACAGTTAGAATCTCCAAGAAGCAATAAAGGACTGAAAAGCACAAGTTAATCTAAGGCAAATTTGATTCTGCAAATCAAATTTCACAGCTGATATGATAAGGAAAGAGCTAATTAAGACCATTTTAATCGAATTCCTCTAGTGACTTCTAATTACTGAAAGAGTAAATGTAAACTTTCCCATTCTATAAACATAGTGGCCTGGGACAAAGCCCAGATGGCTTCCTGTAAGGTTACAGGTCTGATCTCCATTTCTATCATCCACCTACTCACCTGAAACACACACATTTTTCTAAAGGAAGATGTCTAATTCTGATACAGGACTTTGTTTCTATTTCTCTTATTAAAACGTGTGAACTTGGTAAGAAAATGGGCAGCTAAAAACAGAGCACTGAAATTGACTCTCCATCAGCAGTTTTATTTTCACCTGAACAAAGAGTTTACCCACAAGATAAGACATAAAGGAAGCTTGCATGAGCCTAGTCACGGGTCCTCTGACAAAAATCAAGCAAGTGTCAAAAGACTTTCTCTGTTGAGGTTGTTTCATAATGACTTACTGAGAAATAAGACCTTCAAAGAAATGGCTGACTCACATAGAAAGTTTTGTTCTATGGGTTTGTTTCACATCTGAGTTATTCTTCACAATAAAAAAATGAGACTGGAGCATCCCGTGCACAGAGCTGATGTTCCTAAAGTCTGTGGTTTCAGTCTTGGTTCTGGTTTTTTTTTTTTTTATTATTTTCAGCATGACCAAGGCAAGTTATTTAATAAGAATTCACATTTCTATAATACTTAGAGGATTACAAAGCACTTTCCCCCCATAGAAATCTTATATGAAAACTTCTAAAGCTGCTCTCTTTAGAAAGGTAGGTAGTGAAAGTCCTATTATCCCCATTTTTACAGATGAGAAAATTGAGGTTCAGAGAAGTTAATTGACTTTCTCAAATTATATAGTTAATTTATATTAAATTAGGAATTTTTACCTAACTGTGCTTCTTTCAAATTTAGGGCTTGCTATGTTCTACAATAGAAAGTCAGGATCTGAGTATTTTTTTTTCAGTTTTTGCAAGGAAGTGGAGTTAAGTGACTTGCCCAAGGTCACACAGCTAAGTAATTATTAAGTGTCTAGAGTTATATTTGAACTCAGGTCCTCCCGACTCCAGGGCCAATGCTCTATCCACTGCGCCACCTAACTTCCCCCAGGATCTGAGTATTAATTTTAACTTTTATTATTTGCTACTTGTGTGATTTCTCTTGGACTCAATTTCTTTACCTGTAAAATGAAGAGGCTTGAACAAGAGGATTTCAAATCCCTTCCACCCCTAAATCTCTAAGTACTAAGCCTTTCAAGGGATCAGAGTATCATTTTTATCATCTATAAAACGAGCATAATAATACTTGGAATAAACAATGCTGTTATTGAAGTATTAAATGAAATAATATAAAATGTAAGTGAAAATATCTTTGTAAAACATAAAATGCTATTTAAATGTGAAGTATTGATTTTGGAAAAGAAAATGTCGTATTGTATGTCTTCCTTTACGAAAATCTGAGGGGCAGCTAGGTGGCACAGTGGATAGAGCACCGGCCCTGGAGTCGGGAGGACCTGAGTTCAAATCCAGTCTCAGACACTTAATAATTACCTAGCTGTGTGGCCTTGGGCAAGCCACTTAACCCCATTTGCCTTGCAAAAACCTTAAAAAAAAAAAAGAAAATCTGAGAGATAGAATATGGAAAAACCAATTAAATGGGACATGATTATTTGCATTACAAAGGATTCATCATAGAGGTGCTTTAACAAAAGGTGTTTGGAGAAGCTTGTCAACAACTTGGATCCAGGGGGGTTAAATTTCTAATTCTGAAAGATCAGCAACTAAGTTATAGAATTATGACACATTGTGGGTAGGCATAGTTCACACACTAACAACAACAAACCTTTGAAGTTATTAATAAATGTTATTGATGGGGAAGATGAAGTTGACAATGCAATACTCAAAGGAATGATGGATGCAAATAGTGAGAATTTCAGTTTGGGTTGGATAATGGGGAAGTTGGATTTTTTGTTCTTGTTTTGGCTTGTTTTTGGTAAACCAGACCTTAAAGTATTATTTACATTTTATGAAATGGGTCATCTCTAACTCTTATACCTAGTTATGAATTTGAGATGTTAAACAACTGATGTGAACAATTCCTAAAGAGTACAATTTAAGAAAAAGTTACATTTTGTTACACTTGTCAAAATTGATTTTCCCCAGCATATTAAAACTTTAAAATGACTTTCATTTCCTTCTTTTCATTTTAATGTGATAAAAACAAAGAGAATTCTAGATGGAAAAATAATCTAATAGAATTGCTTTTCACCAGATATGTGCCTTCATAGATCTAGGAAGCTGCTGTTGAGAATATTCCCTTCAATTACAGATCAACATCTTCCCCTACTCAATCAATCAATTAATGGATGAATATTTATTAATCATTTTTATGCCAGACACTGTGCTAAGTAAGCATTGTGGCTACAAAAAAAGGCAAAAGACAGACCCTGACATCAAGGATCTGCTATATGAGGGAGGAAGCAATACATAAATATTTGCCCAGCAAGTTATATATGGGATAAAAAAGGAAATAACAGAGTGAAAGCACTGTAATTAAGAAGCAGTAAGTTCAGGTTCCTGTAGGAGATGGGATTTTAGCTGGAACTTAAAGGTGTCAAGGAGGCCAATAGTAAGAGAGGAGGAGAAAGGAGAGTGTTCCAGTTGGGGGGGGGGGCAGCCAGAGACCCCCAGAGAAAATGGCCAGATCTGAGAAATAGAACACCTTGGTCATGGTAGAACCAGGATCCCGGGGTCACTGAATCAAAGAGTACCTGGCAATGAATAAGATAGGAATTAGCTTATGAAAGGCTTTGAATACCAAACACAGCATATTGTATTTGCTCTTGGGGTAGGAAATCATTGGAGTTTACTGAGTAGTAGGGTGACATGGTTGAACCTGTACTTTAAAAAAATCATTTTAGTACTTGAGTAGAGGATAGATTGGAGTGAAGAAGTTTTGGGGCAGGTGCACTCATCAGCAGGCTATTACAATAATCTAGGCATGAGGAGATAGGGATTTCACTTTTGTAACATCTTTTTTCTGACATTGCCATCATTCTAATAGGCAATGTCAGAGGAAAGATATTACAAAAGTGAAATCAATAGGCCTTGGTAACAGATTGAATAGAGAGGGGAGCAATAGGTACTGAGAAATCTAGGATGACTAGGAGGGTAATACAAGTGACAAAGGAAGGTGTGAGTAGAGGAATGCTTAAAGAGAAATAATTAACTGTATTGGAAATGTTATATTTAAGATAGCTACTGGACAACCAGTTCTAAATGTCTAAAAGGCAATTGGATATGTGAGAATGAAAATCAACAAAGAGATTAGAACAGGATAAGTAGATTTGAGAATCTCAGCTTAGAGAGAATAATTAAATCCATGAGAAAAATGTAGTACTAAAGAGGGAAGAGAGCTCAGGACAGAACTCTGAGAGACTCCTTCGGATAGAAGGTGTGATCTGGAGGAGGATCCAACAAAGGAGACAAAGAAGAAGCATTCAGAAGGAGAATGGAGAGAGAGAGAGAGAGAGAGAGAGAGAGAGAGAGAGAGAGAGAGAGAGAGATAGACAGACAGACAGACATAAAGTCAGAGATAGAGACAGAGAGAGAGCAATGTCTTAAAAATCTACTAAGAAAAGTATATCAAGTTGGACAGAGTGATCAAGAGTGTCAAAAACTACAGAGAAATCAAAGAGAATGAGGATTGGATTTGCCAACTAGGAGATCATTAGTGACTTTGAAAAGAGAAATTTCAAGATGAGAAGCCAGATTATAAGGGGTTATAAAGAGAGTTAGAGAAGACAACATGAAAGCATTAATTATTGATAATCTTTTAGCTACAACGATCAAAAGATATATAGGATGACAGGAAGAAAGTTTTTCAAGATAGTGGAGACACGGACATGTTGATAGACATAAGAAATGAGCCAATGGAAAGTAAAAGATTGCAAATCAGAGAAAGAGTGAGAATGAAAGAGGGGGAAATCTGATGGAGAAGACCTGAAGAGATGGAATGGGATCACTTGAACAGTAGAAGGGATAGCCTTGGTAAGAAGTAAGGGTACTTCATCATATGATATAGGAATTAGGGAAGAGAAATTAGTAGAAGGTAGCTAAATGATAGGAGATGAGACAAAGGCAAGAAAATAGTTTATGGTGAATGACCTCAATTTTTTTTCCTGCAAAATATGAGATAAGGTTCCCAGCTGAGAGAGGAGGGGTAGGGAGGTTTGTGGAGGAATGAAAAGGTTTGAAGGAGTTATCATAGAAAATGGAAATAATGAGTCAATGAGGGAGGTAAATTAAAATTACCTGGCAGCAGTGAGAGCCTAGTTGATGTGATATAACAAATTTGTGGTGAATCCAGTCAGAAAAATTACATGATTGGGCACCAGCCCTGGAGTCAGGAGTACCTGAGTTCAAATCCGGCCTCAGACACTTAATTGTCTAGCTGTGTGGCCTTGGGCAAGCCACTTAACCCTATTGCCTTGTAAAAACTAAAAAAAAAATACATGATTTTCTTCATCTTCAGTCCAAATATTTATAGGAATGATGGCAATGAATGGTGGGAATGATACAGTGTTGACATTTGGATGGGTGTAATTAGCAAAATGATAAAGGGGCTAGGATTCAAGAGAGGAGAACAGTGTAGAGCTGAACTGGTTTACCATGGAAAAGAGGAAAAAGAGTGGCTGGTTCAGGAGAGGGATGATCTGGGAGAAAATTGAGGTGTCAAGGGTTAGGATTATGTAAGGGGAAGAAGAAAAAGTGAAAAACCAAAAAATTATAATTAGATAAGGAAATTTCAGAATTCTTGAAAATGGAAGTGGTATATTTGTAGGACATGGCAAGATCAAGAACATGACCATCTTTGTATGTGGCTAAGGATAAGTAAAGAAATATGGGGGGTGAGTAATTCCAGGAATTGAGTTAAGGTATGTAAGTTGAATTAATATGGATGTTGAAGTCTCCTAATATGAGGGCAGGAGTTGGGAAGGAAAGAAAAAAATGTGATCTAGGTATTGGACTCATTAAGGAAAGAAGGCGAATGATCTAGGGATCTGTACACAGCTATCATGATTTCAGTTGAATGTTAGATATAGAAAGAATGAGCTTCAAAGAAATTAACTGAGTGATGGAAGAAGGGAAGGAACCTGGAAGTGGCAATGAAAAGCAAGGAGTATTCCAACTCTCCCTCCTTGAGCAGTGATTCAATGTAAATGAGTGAAGATACAGTCAATACCTGAAAGGGTGTCCAGAGGGTATCATCAAGGAAAAGCCAAAGTTCAGAAAGAGCTAGTAGATGGAAGGAATGAGAAAGGAAAAAATTTATAATGAAGGGAAAGCATTCCACAGTGCACAGTGCAAAGATTTGATGGAGTTAGGAAGAAATTTTGTAATAGGAGAGTTGAGATAGGAATGAAGAATTGACTGGTATGGAATCTAATTGATTTTGGATTATGATCTACAGGAATTCAGAGTTACTGGTATATGAAAGGCTAAAAAGTGGAGGGCATTACTTCTCTTACCCTCAAAAGACAAGTGCAGTCAGAGATGAGAAACCTCAAGTCAAAGAGAGAATTGTTCTTCCTTGCACTGGAGGGTCTTCCCAGTTGAGAAGCTGACCTGACAGCAGGAGGTAGAGGTAGCCTTGTCCTGGTACAGATGGAAGTGGTTGCTTTAGAGTATTTTGGAGGATGCCTGGCCTGGATCTTAGCAGTCATTCCTCAGAGAATATGCTTCCCCTTCCAGGAGATGGAAGCTCAAAATGCTAGCCCAGGTTGTCTGAGGACTTGAAGGACTGGCTATGAAGAGATACTGGAAAGTCAGAGACTATCTGGGCAAATAGGATTTTCCCAGGTTGATACCTATAAACTTTGCCTTAAGAGACACAGCACAACCAGTAGGAGATGAAAGTCAGTCAATAAACATATATCAGGCAATTACTAAATGCAAGTGTTATGCCAGGTACTATGGATATTAGGGATACAAAACAAAAGATAGCCCTGCTATCAAGGAGCTCATAGTCTAAAAGGTGAAAGTACATGCTAATAGTTGTGTGTAAATAAACTATATGCAAGATAAATTGGGAATAATTAAGAAAGAAAACGCTCCAGAATTAAGGGTGAAATGTTCTGCTTAGGATCCTGTAGACAATATGTATCAGAAGCAGAACTTGAACCCACAACTTCTTCATCCTTAGGTCAGCTATCAACTATGTCATACTGCCTTTCCCAGAGGCAATACAATAAAATAGAAAAATCATATTATCAAGCAATTTATTGAATAATATTAAATAGTAAAAGTCCTACTTACCATCTTGAAAAAATCTCTTAAAAGAAAAAACTTTGTCTATAGTCACAAATTATAAATTTATAACCAAAAGGGATCTCAGAAACCATCTGGTTCAACCCTTCTCCTCTATTATACAGATGAAGAAACTGAAATTCAGAGAGATTAAGTTATTTTCTCAAGGTCACACAAGTAGTGTCAGTGGTTAGAGCAAAATCCATAGCCTGGGACACCAAATCCAGAATTTTTTCCCTCTATACACTCCTCCATCCTACAAATATAAGTCATATAGGAGATTTTTTTTTAATGAGAAAGTTTTCAGGGTGAGACAATTCATTTAATGGACTTCCTATTCTCCTTCCTTACATGGTCATGCTCTCTATCTACAATCTAGGTCAAGAGGAATCTTTTGGAGAGAAAAAAAAGTAATGGGAAGTCAGGAAAGGACAACTCTAAGCTGTGGAAGTCAGAGGAGACACTATGAAGCTTGTTTGCAGTTACTGCATCAATTCTGTGTCATTTATTTTCATATGTGGTTTATTGAAATGTGTCTCTGTTATAGTCACAACATGTACTTGCACACCAAAGCTCTGTTTAAGCTTCACTTGGCAGTATCACTTCCCTTTGGGTGCTGTTTGATATCCAGTGTATTCTGAAGGGACCCAATGTAATTGCCTTGATTTATAGTACCTTGGAGGGTTTGGGGAAGTCACTGGCTAAGATGTTTATTGGATTAAATGACAATTTCAATTATTCATATTATCTCTGCTTGCTATTAGTGTAGGTAATTAAAGGATTAAATATCCTCTAGATAATAGATATGCTTTATTATAGGCCCTTATAGTGATAATTCTATTCTTCTTATTTCTCTAGGTACAAAGAAAGGAAAGCTATACAGAGGGTATTACCAAAAGCCATCTGCAAGGTTTTTCAGAGTCCACGAGAGACTCTGAATCTCTGTGGAAAGCTTCTGCCTTAAGTGGGACCATTATCAACTCCAGGGACACTCTGCTAAGTATCAGTGAAGGAGATGGATCATTGATCCAACATATGGAGCTGGAAGGCTACTCTCCAGGCCCACAAAACCATGAGAGACAAGACCAAGTAAGTGACATCTGTGAACCTGAAAGTCCCAGGGAAGACAAGTCAGCTGAGCAAATCAATTCTGAGGCCAGTCATGAAAATACATTAGATTGTGAACTCTTAGCTCATTACCAGCGGGTGAATGATACTGACCTTGGTGAACAAGAGAGTCTCTATACTGCTTTGGCAGAAGTTTCATATGCTGTTCTGACTGCAGCACATTCTCTCAGTGAACCAAGGGTTGCAGAAGAACAATTAGTGATGGTTCTCCATGAAACAGGTGACACAGAAACAGGTTGTGATCTCTCCCCGATGCCATGTAATGACTGTTTGCTCCAAGAAAACTGTTCCATGAACTCAGAGCTGGCAGAAGGTCAACGTGAAGTATCTGATTTGTGTTTGCTCAGAGATGTGACCATGGAACAACTTTCTGGAGCACAAGACGCTGACCCCCCTTGCCCAACGTGTGGAAACAGAGGGGCTGGAGATGCAAACACAAGATCATATCCCATGAACATTTCCATGGGGTACAGCTTGGAAGGGGCTTATGAAAATGAAGCAAAAGAAAAGAAAATAAGTGGTGAGAACTCTGTCAAAGAATTGACTAGAATTCTAAAAACAGATCAAGAAAGACTTAGTCCCAGTGACCTAATTAGTTCTTGGAAGACCCAGATTGTTCCTTCAGAAAACAATTGTTTTTCTCAGCTCCAAGAAGTAGGTGAGGAGAGGCTCCTTCTTGCTACTGAGGATGAAACAGAGACACCTTCACTTTGTAGTATGACTGCAGAGCATCCTGAACAGAAGTCAAATGAGATGCTGACTGAAAATATCAATTCTCAGGTTCCCAGTGCCAGGGAGGAAACTCCTTCTCTTGGAACTGTCGTTAAAGGTCATCAGGTCAAATATCTTGCTGTTTCTATTGCTCAAAACAATCACTCAGAGAGGACTGAAGAAAGTTTTTCTGGGGCACCAATGGGAAGCATTGTTCAGCTTCCTTCTGAGGAACAGTCTGCCTCTGCTGAAAGTGACTGGACAGCTAATACTACAGAGCAGCAGACCCTCAAAGATTCCCTGGGGACAGCAGCTTATCTACCTCATCCACAGCTGCCACAAAGAGAGGATTTCTTGAGTAATTCCCTGGGTGCTATTGCTGATGGACTGACCAGTGAAAGTCAGGGGCTTGAGAGTGCAGTGAATAAAAGCCAGGAAGCAAATTGGGAAGGGAAAGTGAGAGAATCAGAACAAAATGTCCAACAGGAGATTCAACCTCTCCAGGGTTTGTTCTCTGAAGGCAGTGCCCAGGATGACTTCTATACCATCATAGCTGCACGGGGACAAAGTAGTTTGTTGCCAATAGAACATTCAACAGTTATTTCTAAGGAAGCTAAAGGTCATTTGGGAGGTCCCAGTGTCAGAGTGGCCATGATGAGTGATGAAGGAGAAAGGAAGGATGGCCAGAAGGTTCTACCTACTCTGCAAAATCTTCTAGAGGATGTTAACAAAGATGCCGAGGACAGTTGTCAGGGAGATTGTGAGTCAGGAGGGCAAAAAGTTCCACCACTGACAGAACTTGTTTCTGAGCCTTCACAACCAGTGTGGTCAGTGGATTTGGAAGGCAAAGTTAGTTCTGTGGTGTTGGACCAAGTCTGTGAGTTTTCTGAGGAGCTCATGGCATACAACACAGAACAAACACTGGACACAGTTGAAATAGGCACATCAAATAGCAGCAATCAGTTCAATTTAGCAACTATTGGTTTTGGTGGAAAAATTCAAGAGAAAAAAGAAATAAGTAATATCAATTTTTGTATTCCTTCTCTCCAAAATCTAAAAGATGCCAGCATCCTAGAATCATCAGTAGATCCCATAAATGAGAAGGAAGCATGTTTTGCAGTTTCACAATTTAAAGGGGCTTTCAGTGTGATCCCAGAAGTCTCTGGGAAGAAAAACACTGGTCATGTAAGTAAAGCACAAGAGGAAGGCCGGTATTTAGAGGGTCACCCCATCTTGCTTACACCATTTTTGACACATCCACAAATTATGGAATCTTCTGTAGATTCCACAGATGGAGGAGAAGCTACAGAGTGTGATGGGACAGGAAAATTTGAGATTTCTGAGTCCACATTAGGAATGTTGCCAGAGAAAAGGAATTTGAACAAGGAGTGCTTTAGTCAGAGGTTGAAAGTCAAACCTGCCCTTTTGCAAGTTCTATGTCATAAGGAAGTTGAACACCTTGGGGAAAGAATTTCACGTACAGGCAATGAGAGACAAAGTCAGGAGAGCATGGAAAGTGACTTACATGAGCCAGGTCACAAGGTCCAAGACAGTAGTACTGAAGGTATTTCTGCATCCTTGGTTCTTTCTAATAGTCTTGTTGGACTAGCCACTGATACTTTAATTGAAAGAGATACCAACAGTATCATAAGCCAAACACAAGACATGCCTGTGAATGACTTAGTTGAGCTAAAACATAATGAATGGAGTTCTACTTCAAAGGAATGTAAAAACTCTGAGAATGAATATACCAATAATTTGTCACCTACCTTACCTCCTTCAACTGGGCCTGTAGGATTAACCTTGACTCCATTTCTAAAGGAAGGGGTCACATATTTTGTAAAGGATGGTAACATAGAAGAGCTGACAACTGAAGAACCCAAGGTCACATATTCATTGGGATCTCCCATAGAAACTTTGGCATTTATTCCAGCAGAATGTTATTCTAAAACCAGTCCTAAATGTCAAGATCAACTGCCACTAAATCAATGTCTGAAAGACTCTTTACCAGAAACTGTACAAAAGACAAGAGAGGAAAAAAAACATAGTCATATAATGCCCCTCAAATCTAAAGTGCCTGAGACTCTGGAAGGAAATAAGAACCAAGAAATGTCTGGAACTGGACATTTGGCTGAGGGTATGAAGAAGAAAATTCTATCTAAAGTGGCAGCTCTGAAAATGCGCTTGGAAGAAAAAGAAAGAGCTAGAAAGAACTCTATTTTTAGTAAAAAGATTCCTAAATTTGAAACCCTCACTGAAAATGAAGAGAAAAAAGACCCCAAAAAATCATATAAAAGAGAAGGCAGAGGTAAAACTGAACTATTTTCATTTCTTTATAGATGGGGTATATAAGATTAATTTCAAGAAGTTGTTTACTGATTCCTAAATTTTTTGCATAGTCAAATATGTGCTATCAGGTGGGCAATGGCAATTTTTTCTTTATTTAAAAAAATAGCCTTACATTTTGGATAATTCAGTTTCCTGAAGGCATGGTTTACTGAGCATGGGGACTGAGATGGAAGAAGAAGATTGCCATTGTGCCACCTAGCCACCCCAGGGATTTTTTTTTAAGATTAAGTGACTAAGAAAGTTTTGGCTTCTGAGTTTGAACATGGTTCACTAAATTAATACAGAGAGATATGATTAAAAAGAAAGGTATTGAGTCTAAGCTATTATCTGGTAGTACAATTTATTACCAAATATGCCCATCACTACTTCTCTAACATAGAATAAGCTTTTTTTAAAAAAATACAAGTGATTATTATTCCAACAATGGATGGAAACAGCTTTTGATCTGTTGAATTATTCACAGTAGTGAATATTATGGTGACAGATCAATAAAGCAATGCTGGAACTTGGCTAGGGCTCAGAATATTTTTATTACAGTCATTTTTTGGTTATTATTGTTACATCATTGCTCCCATCACTAATGGAATTTGACTTGTATTTCATTGACACCTAGGTCTGAGTCTAGGTAAACCTTCCCAGATCTCAGGATGCTGACTTTTAATATTCCCATGCATCAAATGAAATTGCTTATTCTTTAGAGTTTGGTCCATCAGTTCCTTGTTTTTCAGGAAGAACCTGCCACAAAATAAAGTAAAACTCTTTTTCCTTCTAGTTCTTATAAATACTGACCCTTCAGATAATGATAATCTTTAACCAGTTCTAAATGTTATCCTGTAGTACTGCCGCCTAGTGGCTGCTTAGATAATTGTACCCTTTTCTGGTACTTCACGTATTGCTGATGTCAATGATGCTATTATTCAAAGGATAACCCCATCTTTCAGCAATTGATTTTTTCATATATTATATTTGCTTTAACAGATATTAATGACATGATTATATGGAGGATATCAAATATTGCTCCTTTCTAATAGAGTTTCTTTAACAAGGAGCTTTGTAAAAGAAAAACTGAAGCACAAATAAATTATTGAGTTGCCTTTTGCATCCTGTTGGTCTAACCATAGTTACCTTTACAATTCAGATAAACTCTACTACATAGCCTTTGTCCTGCTTCCTTGATGTTGACTTGGGGAAAAGGGTAGGATATAGTGTTGTTTGTTGAAAACATGTACATGATGTCTCATCAATATCTTATTTCACTTTTAAAAGTGGGGAAGGGAACTCATGGTCTGTTTAACTCTCTGTGATATAGATTTGGACCCAGAAGTTTTGAATACCAAAAAGAAGGGTAAAGTATTATAGAGTATTTATTTTCTCACTTTTCTACCTATGATGAATTACAAATTTCTTATTGACAGCCCCAGTGCTACTGAAGAAGATCCAGGCTGAGATGTTCCCTGATCATTCTGGAAATATAAAATTAAGTTGTCAGTTTGCAGAAATCCATGAAGACTCCACCATCTTGTGGACAAAAGATTCTAAGTTAATAGCAAGGGTTCAAAGAAGGTAAAATGTCTGGTTTTGGACTAACCAAACTTAATCATTTCTCACAATCTCATTGGGGGGTTATTTTCTCATCTATAAGATGGGGAGATTGAAGTAGATGATCTCTATGGTCATGTATGACATTACATAATTCTCTGAATCTATGACCATCTTGTCAAAGAGTTTCTTAGAGTCATGGTAGAAATAGTGAGAGGAGGTAATGATATACACTCCATTGAGGTAAAGATCCAGTAGTTTAACTAAATGTACCAACTCTAGCCTTAGCAGCCAAATATCTGTTGATTTTATTAATATAGGGAGTAATAAGTTGGAGGAATTATCCTTATTATTGGAGAGCAGCAGATTCTTTGCAATTTAAAGTCTTGGAGAATAGTTTAGAGCACCAAGACAGTAAATGACTTGCCCAGGATGACACAGCTAGCTTGTGTCAGAGGTGGGTCTTGAAGCCAAATTTTGGTGACTTTAAGGCAAATTCTCTGTCAATTATGTAACACTGCCTCTATTGACATGCAGGGCCTGGAGTCAGGAAGAACTGAGTTCAAATTGAACCTCCAATACTAACTAGCTGTGTAACCCTGGGCAAGTCACAACTCCTATTTGCTTCAGGTCATCTTCTGAAAAATGGGTACATAATGGAGAAGGAAATGACTATGTCCTTCAGTATCTCTGGCAAGAAAACTTCAAAAGGGTCACAAAGAGTTGCACATGACTGAAAATGATTAAACAATAATAATTCACATTTCTATAGCTTTTTATAAGGCATCTTCTAATATAAGTCTTATTATATCCATTTTGCAAATGAGAAAATCATCTCAGAGAAGCCAGACACCCTCACTGAAGTTCATACAACTATTTAGTATAAGAATGAGAACCCAAACCCAAATTCAAGACTAAGGCCACCTGCTTCTGTATTAAATGGTGCAATAAATTAACTGCATGAAGCACTAGAAACAAAAGCTTCCAGTGAGCTTTGGAGAGTGAAAGGAGCACTGTCCTAGGAGACAGAAGACCTAGAACTTGATGTTTGCTTTGCACTATAAGAAGCTTGTGGTCTAAGGAAAGTCATTTTTCTTATTTGCAAAGTCAGGGGGCTTGAGTGGATGGCAGCCAGGTCTGAAACTCTACCAGTTTAACACTAAACTACTCTTTTGCATTTGAGATATTTTTCTTACATATGTCACTGTGTGTTTCTGCTTCCTATCTCTGTTAAACTGTCAAGTACTGTATAAGGTCAGACAAAGGTCAAAATGCAGTGGATGGGCCAAAGGCTATAAACAAGGATGGAATCCTCGGTATGACCCTGCAAGGAGCCCTGTGGCCCTGGGACCAAGCAGAGGCAACTGAGAAGTGCTGACTGGCCATTTCTAGGAATGGAAGAACTAGTTTGTTTTTCTGTTTCTAAGAGATTGATGAGGTGCAGAGTGGGAGGAGTAATGCAACTTGCTTCATTAATAAACATGTCAGATGCTCCCTAGGGGCTTTGAAGACTGTGAGTTACTTTGCCTTTTCTCTGGAATACAAAGTATTATCTCACTTTTGACTTTTCTTGGACTTCTCCGTTGTTGAAACAATAACTGTTTATTTTTTGGCAAGAGAATGGTAAGTGTCATATAATCTCATTGAATCCTCCTGATAGAAAAACATTTTCTTAATTTCTTCAGGAAATAGACTTCTTACTAAAAGGATAAAAGTTATGTGATCTCTAACCAAACAGCAAGACCTGGTGGTAGCTCAGGACAAGTCTAGGAAAGGCAAAAAAGGTCTTAGAATTGTACCTTTCCTGAGTCTTCCCTTTTGCTATCTATGTAATATTCATTTAAACACCAGGAGGAGCTCTTGAGTGAAGCCAGAGAACAAGCCAATCTTGGGTTACATCCATCTTTCCCTTCACTAGGAACAAGTGGAGTTCATTGAATACACTTTAGGAAAATCAATTTGACAGCTAAGTGGTGTTTGGATTGGAGGGGGGGACATATTTGGGGCCTAAAATAGAGTTGTGGCTATAAGAGAAAAGGTTATATATGTATAAGAGATGTTGTGAAGATTGGAAAGACAAAATGTGCCAATGGTTTGGATATATGGGATGAATAAAAGTGATGAGTCAAAGTTAGCCTGGTGTTTGAGGTCCTATGACTGGGAGGAGAGTGGCACCTTTAATAGTTATAGGAAAGTTTGAACATTCTATTTTGGATATATTGAGTTTTAAATGCAGAGAGGATATTTTGTTTGAGAGGTCCAAGGGGCAGTTGGAGATACATGACAGTAGGATAACAGAAATTAAATGTATAGGTCATACATTTAGAGATCTGTATGGATGGACCCATGGACCCATGATCAGATCACCAAGTGAAATAATATAGATTGAAGAGAGGGCCCAGGCCAGATCTCTGGGGACACCAAAGATTAGAATGTGTGATATGGATAAAGAACCAGCAAAAGAGTCTGAGAGGGAATGGATAGACAGATCGAATGAGACTCAGGAGAGAACAGCAAAAGAAAAACCTAGAGAGGAGAAAGTTTCCAGAATCTTAGTTCTAAAGTTGAGAAGGACTTTAGATGTCTTCTAGTCCAATCCTCTTCTTTTACAAATAAGAACTCTTTGACCATTAAAGGTCAAGTAATTTGCCCAGGAATACTTAAGTAATAAAGGACAAAGAAGGAATCTAAATTCAAGAAAAATGCATTCTTCTGGGGGATTTCAACAATTCCCCCTCCCAAAAAAAGAATACAACTAAAGAATACAGAGTGATTGGTGAAAATAAGGGTACTAATGATTGTGACACAATCAATGAGTAATACTACTCAAAAAGTGTTATAACTTGTTCTGTTATAACTCCTATTAAAGTCCTACATTGATGCCTCCTCCTGGATTCTTGACAGCTATGCTAGTGGAGCATTAGCTCTGGCAGCTACCAAGCTGATAGGGGCACAAAAATAGACCCAAAGATGAACTGAAGGTTATTTGAGGACCAACCAACCTAATTTCATGACGAAGGTGATAAATTTTTTGGCTTTTGCATTTCATAAAGGTTCATCTAGTAAAGAATGGAGTGTCTTCCATCTACATTCTTAGAAGGAGGATCTATATAAATGAAAATGCAGATTCTTAAAGTAGTGAAATTATAGTTATATAATTCTCCAGTTTATCTGTACTTATGACCCTAGGGTCAGCTATGACTTTTTCATTTCTCATCCTCACATCCAGTCAAATGGAAAGTCATGTCTATTCTACCACTACAATGGTACCATCCTAGTTCAGCCTTGAATGGGACTTGTCCTTCTCACCCAATTCCAAACACTTTAATAAATATTAAACATCCACCATATGTAAGACAATGGGTTCAGAACCAAGTTACAAAAAAAAAGGTGAATAAGATATGGAATGAAGCCTCAGAACTTATAGTCCAGGACTGGAAAAAAAACATATACTTAAATATAATAATAGTAGAATGTATTAAAAGTGAAGGAGAGGTAATAATAATAATAATAAATAGTTTGTCTTTCATTCTCAAAGAGGACCATGACATCAGGGAGGTATGAATTGAATTTGAGTGAGGCAGTGCTGTGCTAAGTCACCAGCCTCACTTTCTCCTCCAGAGTCAGTGACCAAATATGAATCAGGATGACTGGAGATGGCCCTGGATGTGAGGCAATCAGGGTCAAGTGACTTATCCAAAGTCACACAGCCAGTAAGTATCAAGTGTCTGGGGTTGGATTTGAATTCCCATCCTCCTGACTGGAAGGTCAATGCTTTATCCACTGTGCCACCTAACTGCCCTAAAGGAGAGGTAAAAGCAAAATACCATGAGGGATTCCTACAAGGAGAGACTATTTTTTTAGTTGGAAGATCAGGGAAAGTTTCTTGAAGAAGATTGAATTTAAGATAGGTCTTCAAGTATGCAAATGTTATTAATAGGCGGAAATGGGGGGGGAGAGGAGAGAGAGAGAGAGAGAGAGAGAGAGAGAGAGAGAGAGAATGAATGCTCAGAGCAGGTGTAGGGAATGGTTTAGCTAAATGTAGTATGTGAAGGGGGGAAAAATGTAGAGCAAGTTTGTGAACTAGTGAATTTATTAAGGCCTTTGATCGTTTCCTAAATTCACCTTAAACACTTCTTGTAAGTCTGACCATATTGCTCCATTCCTCTAAAAACCTAGAAGGCTCCCTATTTTCTTCTGGATTAAAACCTTAACTCCTTGACCTGGAATTTAAGGATCTCCACAATCATGGTTACAATCTATCACTCAGCTCTCATACTATTCCCCTTCCCTGGACATGATTATTGCTAGCCTATCTTTAAAGTCTATGATTTGTATATTTGATTCTCTTGTGTTTCTCACCCTTCCATAAAAATGTCTTTTTGTATTCATACCTAATGTCCCTACAAATATCATAAGGAAATTCTCCCAATCCTTCAAAACCCAGTCCAAATGCTATCTCCTTCATTAAACACTCCACAATCAAGTTGATTAGAAAACTTTTCTTGAAAAGCTCTTCTTGAAACTCTTATTTCATTTATATGTATCTTCATGGTTTTACTTTGTCTTTGTTTGGTTAGTCTAACTTTTATCTCCCCCACCAAATTATAAACTCTGAGGCAGAAACTAAATCTCCTTCATTTTTGTATTGTTCTGAGCATTTATTATGGTGGTTTATACAGAGTAATTACTATATTTTTGATAGACTAAAAATGAATGTGCACTCAATGTCAGAGCAGAATATATAAATATAAGTTTTTAATATAGACATTTTCATAAAGTTATATGAAAATTGTGTGTAATTTAGTGACGATCAAAATACTAGAATAGTATATATTTATTTACTGAATCCCAATTAACCCAAATTCAAAAGTCAAAGAAAGACTTTTTCTTTTTTTTCCTTTCTTTTTTCTCTTTCCTTTCAACCCTTATTTATATAACAACCACTATGCTAATCACTGAGAATAAAAATAAATAATCCTCTGTCCTCAAGGAACTGACAGTCTAAAGCACCTATAGAGAATTAATTTTTACCCTAAAATACTTGTGTATTTTCTAAAATGATAGAACCAGAACAAGACTCAAATATCAAAATATCCACCAAATAAAGCATGAGACAAAGAGTTGCTTCATTAAAGATTTATGTTTTAAATTCTCTAAGGAGCTCACTATTCAAAGAAATGCCACTTTTAATATTTTTCTAAGGCAAAGAACACTCTAGTAGTATAGCTAATTGCTTCTTAATTGTTCCAATTAGTCAGATTCAATTTTGATATGCTTGATTTTCCTAATGCAGAGCACACAAACAGCATTAATATGACTGAAGGGAATCAGGGCATGTTGAAAAATACGAATCATAATCCAAAGATATCTTCATCCATTTCAGTGTATGATGGCAGATTTATTATACTATTGAATGGGCAGATTAATATTTCATGATAGTGTATGAATATTGATGAAAGATTAAGGCTGTTAAGGCCAACGGGTTCTTTTGCAAAATTTAATTGGTCAAGCATTCTTAACAAGTAAATAATTTGTTAACACATCACAATGGAGGGCTTCTCTCAGTTTACTTCTTCAAAATACAGGGGGAGGGAGAACAGGAGCTTTTTCTTGCAATTTAGGAATATGACACTTTAAAATGATTAAGTTTGTAAATGTTAATATTTTTCACTATCAGTGCAGGAGATAATTCAACTGTGTCCTTGGCCATCGTTCAACCAAGTAAAAAAGATCAGGGCTTGTATTATTGCTGCCTCAGGAACAGTTATGGGAAAGTGACATCTGAATTTAACCTGACTTCTGAAGGTAAATCTCAACTTTATACTTTCAGATGTGTTACAGTTAGACTCATTTCACTGATGTTCCTGGTCCTACAGCCTTTCTCTCCCATCTTTTGTCTCCTTTTAGTTCTGGGTCAGCTTTCAAGTCATCAGGATAGTAAAGGTAAGTCAGTATGAGCTGTCAGAGAAAATGGATTCACCATTAAATCATGAAATAGGTACCTCCTAGGATACATGATAAAAATAACATTTTTTTTCAGACAAAGAACAAGTAGAATAGATAAATTACAATGCTGGTGGGAAAAGTGAATGGCAGACAATAAACCACTTCAATCTTTGATTCTGTTGCTTTGGGATAACAATAATCACTGTTACAGTTTTGTCAAGTTATTAACATCCAGAAAGATGAATTAATAATGCTAATATTATTTTAAGTTTACTGATGATTTTGTATTTCATTTTTTCCCCAGTTCCAAATTCAATTTTTATTTTATTTTATTTTCAGTTCCAAATTCTCTTTTCCTCTTTTCCTCCCTTTGTTACCTTTGGGTAACAAAAACAAAATCCATTACCAATACATATAGGCATGCAAAATGAATTTCCACATTAGCCATGTCTAAAAAGAATCAGAAAAAAAAAGAAAGAGAAAAAATTATTTTTCAGTCTTCACTCTGTGTACACAAGGTCAGTGTCTAGAGGAAGATATGCTTCATTGTGAGTTCTTGGGGATTGTGGTTGCTCATTGTGGTAATCACTTGCTAAGTCTTTCATAGTTGATTATCTTTTCAATATTGCTGTTAATGTATAAATTGTTCTCTTGGTTCTATTCACTTCATTTTGTATCAATTCATACAAGTCTTTTCAGGTTTTTCTGAAACCACCCCCTTTGTTATTTCTTACAATACAATAGTATTCCATCACATTTACATGTCATAACTTATTTAACCATTCCTTCAATTTATGGGCATGTCATCAGTTTCCAAGACTTCATCACCATAAAAAGCTGCTATAAATACTTTGCATATATGGATCATTTTTCTCTTTCTTTAATTACTTTAGAATATAGAATTAGTGGTGGTAATCCTGGGTCAAAGGTATGAACAATTTAATAGCTTTTGGGGTATGTCTACAAATTGCTTTCTAGAGTGGGTGAATTCCAGCTCCACCAACAAGATATTAATGTACCTATTTTGCCACATCCCCTATAGCATTTGCCATTTTACTTCTTTGTCGTTTTAACCATTCTGCTGACTGAGGTGGTACTTCAAAGTTGTTTTAATTTGCATTTTTCTAATTATTAGTGAATTAGAGTATTTCTATATGGCTATAATTATGATTTCTTCTAAAAATTTCCTATTCATATCCTTTAACCAGTTGTTAATTAGAGAGTCCTTTTGTTCTTATACATTTGCCTCAATTCCCTATATATTTAAAGAAGAGGCCTATATCAAAACAACTTGCAATTTTTCCCCAGTTTCCAGCTTTTCTTCTGATTTTAGATACATTGGTTTTATTTGTTTTAAATTTTATGTAATCAGATTTATCTATTTTAACCCCTGTCTGTCTGTCTGTCTCTTGTTTGAAAATGAACTTTTTCCCTATCCATAAATCTGACAGTTAATTTCTTATATAGACATTTTGCTTATTTTCCTCCCCCATAGTGAATCTTTCCTTGTACCAAGGGAGAAAAATTTAAACAAAACCCCCTATCTGGCAGAGTAAACAAATTCAATTCAGCATTCTCATAGTCTCCTACCTTGACAACAAATTTAGGCTGGTGCATTTTCTCATTTCCTGTCCAGAGTTAAGATTAGTCTTTAAAATCTTGTAGAATTCAGCTTTATTTTTAGAGTGTTCCTCATTTACATTGTAAATTTACATTGTAATCTAAATATATACATATACACACATATACAGACATGCATATTCATATAGTTGTATAAGTACATTCCTTTTTCTGGTTCTGCTCATTTCAGTGTATCAGTCTACTAAGTCTTCCTATGTTTACCACAATTCCTCACATTAATTATTTTCTCTTTTTTATTGATATTTTATTTTTTCAAATAGATGTTATGAAAGTTTTTCAAAATTCAGCCATATGCATATGTATATTTTTAAGTTACAAAATTTCCTTCCATCCTCCCTTCCCCACCCCCTTCCTTCAGCAGCAATCAGGTTAATATAGTACATACACATTTGTGTTAAACACGTTTACAGATTAGTCTTTTTCGGTATGAGGAATTAGGATTAAGGGAAAGAAATACATAAAAGACATTTTTTAAAAAGTGAATATAGTGTTCATCAGATTTTGAAGGATTTTTTTTTTTGTTTTTCTTCCTCTGGATTGGGATAACATTGTTCAAAGCCAATCTAATAGGGTTGTCCTAACCATCTGAACTGCTGAGAGGAGCTGCTTCCATTAGGGTCGATCATCTCACAAAGTTGTTGTTAATGTGTACATTGTTCTTTTGATTCTGTTCCCTTTACTCAGCATCAAATCCTGTAATTCATTCAATGCTTCTCTAGAGTTCCACCATTTGTGGTTTCTTAAACAATAGTGTTCTAAAATATTTGTATACCATAACTTATTCCCCAATTGATGGGCATCCCCTCAATTTCCATTTTTTTATTACTACTGCTACTACTACTACTACTACTACTACTACTACTACAAAAAGTTGCTGTGAATATTTTGGAATATGTGGAACTTTTCCCATTTTTTATGATTTCTCCTGGATATAGGCCTAGAATTGGAATAACTAGTTTAAGGGGTATAAATAGTTTTATTGCTCTTTGGGCATAGTTCCATATTGCTATCTACCTCACATTCACTATTATATTTTGTACCTTCTTGGGGTATATGCCTAGCAGTGGGATCTCTGGGTTAAGGGCTATGTACATTTTTGTCACTTTTTAAATGTATATATTTTGAAATTGCTTCCCAGAATGACTGAACTGATTCACCAATATCATCTTGAGTATTGCTGTTTTTTCATAGGTTGTTTCTCAAAATTAAATAATTCATTACATTTGTTCATCACAATTTATTTAGCCATTCCCCAAATGAATGACACCCATTTCATTCCTAGTTCTTTCCTTTACAAATTGTAACTGTGAATAGCCTTAATGCTATAAGTCCCCCCCCCCAAAAAAAAACCACTTGCCATGCATTTCTTCCACAATCCCCCCTTTATTTTCAGCATGAACTCCCAAGCCACCTCTTCCATTGTTTCCATTGGCTGTTCAGCTGTGCATGCTGATAAGCACATTCCCAAAAAGCATCAGGTATTTGGCAAGGACAAATCCTTTCATCTGTTCTTCAATGCAGATAGAAGCGGGGTTTTGATGTTTGCCTTTGATACCCACATGCTCTCTCAGCTCAACAAAGGTTTAGGAGCCATTCCTGAATCTGCTCACGTACTGATCATCTCCTCCTCTAAATATTCCCTGTCAAAGAGCTCTTTTGCAGCCAATTCCTTCTAGGGAAATTTTACCCTTTGTGCAGGGTGGAAAATACAGCTGATTCAGGAAAGTACTGAATTTCATGTTAGCTAAAATGGTTTTTGTCATTCTGTTGATTTATAGACTGTGCTCATTCTAAACCAAAACAAAACACAAGATAACCAAACCCCAAAGCTACAATAGAAGAGATCTTTAATGAAACATTTGTGAAAACACTAGAAGAAGGGTAACTAGGATGGTTGAATATTTTACTCATTCAAGGAAATGGACAAAAGCTGCTTCAGTCAGGAGGCATTAGGGTGCCCTGGAAAAGAAATACTAGTGTGGACTTCAGAGCATGGAGGTTCAAATCTCAACCTTGATGATTACTCCCTGTGTGGCTTTGTGCACATCCCTTAGTGTCAGTTTAATGTGTAAAATGAAGATTTGTAAAATGAAGAGAATGGATGAGATGACCTCTGAGGCTTTTTCAAACTCTAGATCTGGATATTTTTGTCCTGTTCTTGGGTCTAAGAGAGGTTGTGATGTTGATATTTTGTGGGTGGGGCCTTTGATTTCATTGGTATAAGGAACTCCCTTTACAAATTCCTACTCTACAATTTATAGTCTTAGAAGCTTGGTTGGTGTATTGAGAGGTTAAGTTCAGTGTCACACAATCAATCTGAGTCAGGACTTGAATTCAGATCTTCTAGTTGTCCTGAGGCTAGTTGTTTTTCACTATTCTAGACTCTCTTTTTATAGTGTTGCTGAGTTATAAAAAATTACTAACTTGAATGATAAGGAGTTTCTGACTCTATATTAGGAGGAATTTTCTAACTATTGGAGTTATTTCAAAATTACATGGTTTGCCTTGAGAGGCAGTAAATTCTCTCACTAGAGTTTTCAATCAGAAGTTGGATGATCACTTGTCATTGTTGATGATGAAGGGATTTAGGCTTCAAGTGGGTACTGGATGATCCCTGAAGTCTTTTCCATTTCTGGGATTCTATAATTACATAACTCTCAGCAACTCTGAACAAAATCATCAGAGCAGAAAATAAATTTGCTTCTAGTGATGATGGAATGTGCTATATCTGCCAGTGGTCTCCAAGCAAAACTGTCAGACAGACTTCCCTCTTCATCTATAAGTCACAAAACGGAACTTTGAAATAGAGAGGGCCTCTTCTTGTACTCTATACTGCAAGATGGTTTTTGTTGTGGTTTATACCTGTGATGGTTGCTCATACTTTGTAACTTTGGGTTTGCATACTCAGGTTTTAAAACTGGATGAGGGGCAGCTAGGTGGCACAGTGGATAGAGCACAGGACCTTGGAGTCAGGACATCCTGAGTTCAAACCTGACCTCACATATTTGATAATTACCTTGAGCAAGTCCCTTAACCCCATTGCCTTTCAGAAAAAAAAAAAACCTGGATGAGTGTTATTTTTCAACTACTTGGGAGAATTGATCCTGCAATTAAGATAGAGATGTGCCCCAATGTTAGTGGTGTCTTGATCCTAGCCCCACAATAAAGCTAATCAACATCTAGAGATCTCTTGGGTTTCAGACCCACTACTCAGAACAGCTGGCTCCTCTGTGATTATGATATCCAGTTTTCTGGGATGGCCACATCTAGACTTACCCTGCCTTTTTGAAGTGTAGCATAAACCACAGTAATGACTTGCTTCTATATTAACATTGTATTCGTTTCTGGATGCTCCTATATGTCCTTTCTTACTAAGTGTCTTCTGAATGCAATTATAATTTCTGTTTTTTGCAAGTCACTCTCTGATTCAAAGCTAATAAAACTAAGCCCATAAGAAATTACAGAATGAATGTCATGCCAGCTACAAGCAACAAGCTGTGTACGGTTACATTATTAAGGTTATGGATACATTTGGGGATCACTTTTCTCTTGTTATTGTTGGGAATTGCATCCTATATCATTGCCTCCAGGTTCTCTCCTTCTGTCTATATTGAATAAAATCTGTGGCTTACAATAAAATTTTCTGAAAACTAAGATGGTGATTTATACTCAACAATTCCAACAAACAAATTGAAATGAGTTTTTGCCAACTCATGGCATGCTTCATGTTTTATTAAGCCCCATATCAGACACACTGGTAATTTCCTATCCAAATGATGCATTTGGTTTTTCCTCACAATTTTAAACTATCTATCTACAATGTGAAAGATAGTTTACAGATAAGAAATTGAACTATAATAGCTTGCAAAATTGTCATATGGGTCAAGTTTACCTTCCTCTTCCTGCCCTTCCCACCTTTTTTTATTTTCCTTCTCTTCAGTTCTTTCCTTGTGTTCTGAGTAGAAAGAAATCTAATTATTTGCTTAGGTATCAGGAACTAAATATGTTCATCTTCCCAAGCAACATATTAAAGCATTTATCCTTTAAAATGTCTTAACCCATAGGTACAAATAATGGCAGAATCTCTGGCATAGATTGAGTTGTTGTAAATGGAGCATGTCTATAAACACAGCAGAGCATTATGTAAATTGGAAGTTAGACTGTCTAGGTTTAAATTCCATCTCTGACATGTGTGACCTCAGGAATGTCACAACAACTCTCTAAGCTATAATTTTTTTTTTTGTTTGAGCTCTAAAATGAAGACTAGATGATTTCAAACCCATTCTAACTCTAACTTTGTAGTACTATTATCCATTTGCAGAAGCTTCACCTGCAAACTATCTATACATAGGAAATAGCCACAATCTCAGGTTCAATAGAATCATCATTTTGGGGGCAAGAAGCAAGGATGTACTGGAGTCAGTTCAAACTGGTGTTTGAGATGCAATTGTTTAATTTTCAATGTGAGGATTTATGCTTCAGAAATGAACAAATACTTCAAATCAAGGTTTAATTTGTTTTAATGATTATCCAGACTTAGGAAAGTGATGGAAAAAAATGTTAAACATGCAGATTAAGCTTGAAAGTGTGTCTTGTTTTTTTTTTTTTCAGAAGATTAGTTAGTTAAACATTGACCATTTACCATACCCCTATTTGAAATGACCCATAGAAATCATATCTGGGGCCTACTTCTCTAGCTTTCTGAAATCAATGAAGGCACTATGTGTTTTCTGACTACAGATAAGGACATTTTTATGTTAAATAGCCAGATTACAAAGGAAAGAAAGCTTACCTGGTTTTCTTCAGTATTCCCAGTCATTTTCAGGACAGTTGGTGATTATAGAACAGCCAATTTAAAACTTTTACTAGTTGGAGAAATGTAGATTACTAGTTTAGTCAGCCAGAGATGTTGGTAAAAAGATGAAAAGGAAGTATTTCTCTCACTTTTTGATAGGGCAAATAACCATTACTGAAGTTCCATTAACACAAAATTCTTGCATATCAATCTAGGATGTGTGTATATGTATGTGTGTATGGGGACTGTTCTCAAAGCCCCTGAAATTATGCCACTTTGTTGTTGTTCAATCATGTCCAACTCATCATAACCCCATGGCTCAGACTATACATGGAGTTTTCTTGGTAAATATACTGGAATAGTTTATCATTACCCTCACATCATATAGGTAATTGCTTATTCAATCTCCCATAAGACCCTTGTAGAGACAGCTTGCATAATGGATAAGAGGGATGATCTTAGAGGCAGGAAGACTTAGGTTCACATCCTGCCTCTGATACATACTGCCTGTATGATCCTGGGTAAGCTGTGAAATCCCTAGTACTTTCCAGTACTTTCCTCTATGTCTATAGGCCCCAGAGAAGTTTCAGATCTATCTCCTTAGCAGAAGTTTACATGTTGGAAGTTTTTTTTTTCATTGATGGAATCACAGGTCCATACAGGAAAAACCAAACAAAACAAACAACCCCCCCAAAAAAAACCCAAAGACCAGAATAGGAACTGCTTCTTAGAATGTTTATCTAAAACCTTTTCACCATATTATCTTAAGTGTACTGAGGGGCGTTGTCATTTTATCTGAAAGGAAAGAGAAGGAATGATTTTGGTATTGTTTCTTTTGTTGCTATGTCTTTGTCAAGCAGTTAAGATCTACTGCAAATCACAATTAGGTCTGATAATGATACCCTATCCTGTGCTAGATAGGTGACACAGTGGATAGAGTACTGGTGTTAGAGTCAGGATAGGAGTTCAAAACTGGCCTTAGACACTTGACATCTATTAGCTGTATGACCTTGGGCAAGTCATTGAAACCTGATTGCATTGAATCCAAGACTATCTCCACTCCTACTGATTCGTATCTGGCCACTGGACCCAAATGACTCTGGAAAAGAGAGTGAAACTGGTGATTTAGCCCAGAAGCCCCTCACTCAAATCATATTCATGTGATTTCCATGGCATTACCTCCCTGGTGTCATGGTCTTGCTGCAACTTTTCCTTCCTATACCGCAACATGTTCTTCTGGATAACCATTTTATTGAAGAATTGGCTGAATTAATTTTGGAGTTCTGCTTGAGTAACAGAAATACTTAACTAACCCTTTTGATAAACTGAATTACATTGAAATGTTTCATTAGTTAATTTTAGGTACCATGGGATTTTAAGCAATGGGATTGTCAGATATAAAGATTTATTTTTTTAAGTAGACTTATTTTTGTCCCTATAGCATTTACTTTGTTCTCCTATTGGGGATCAGGAGCCTACTAATAGAATTATAAATAGTCATGCATAAGAACTTAAAAGCATTTATGTTAGCTTATACAAAGTATCATTTGTACATCATCTTGTACAAAGTATCATTTAAAAGTTATATACATATGTATTCACATACAAATGTGTATATATGTTTGGGTGTGATATATATGTATATATACATGTATATGTATTTATATGGATAAATAGATAAAACTGATAGAAACTGGTTCTCACCATTTTTTACTTTCATATTTTTCATTTTAGTCTTGTAAACAAAGGAGAAATCTATCTATTTCTATTATTATTATATGCTTGTTTCATTTATATAAATATATATATTCTAATTAGTGTTCAAAAACTCAGGTAGATCCAATGTGATCTCTTTGATTTAGATAGCCCCCCAAAACTAAACTAAGTGAAAACCAAAGCTTCCCCCTAATACCAGAAAGGGGAAAGTCCATTTTTTCTATTACCCTCCTGTTTGGGGGGGGCAGTAGAAGAGAAAGAAAAGTCATATAGCAGCAAGAGAGTAACAATCTCCTAATAGTGATTTTAATCACCCCTGTTTTCTGATGTCTAACTCTCAAATGTGGGCCTGAATTTTCTATTTAAGAAGTTCTCCAATTTCTTCATTCCTGAGTTCCTTTCTGATTCAATAATTAGTTCTATATACAATTTGGTTCCTGACAAATAGCTGCAGAGACCTGAAGTTTTGACATTGGCTTCTGAAACAAACCACAGACTATGTTCTTTTATTTATTTTTTCTAGTTTTTTTTCAAGGCAATGGGATTACACAATTAGTTAATTATTAAGTTCTGAGGTCAGATTTGAGCTCAGGTCCTCCTATTTCCAGAGCTGATGCTCTAGCCACAGCACCATCTAGCCACCCCAGGCTATATTCTTTTAAAAAGATCACACTGAAAGAGAGAGAGAGAGAGACAGACAGACAGACAAACAGAGACAGACATACAGACAGAGAGAGAAAGGCAAATCATATTGTTTTTTCTTAGGGTATGATATTTGAAAAACATAAATAGAACACAATAAAATTTTTAATCCAAAATATAAACTAATCATCAGAATCTGTGCCATTTTTTCTTGTAGTCTTGTAGACATAGACTTTAGAAAATCAAAATAGAACATTTGAATAATATCCATCTCATTGTCTTTAGTCAGTCAGAAGTCTGACTAAGGCACTTCAGCTTTTAAGTAGAAGAAACAATCTCAGAAAATCATTTATTATGTGAATTAAACATGATATCTTGAATTGATACTGAATTATACTGAATTATAGCATTTTTAGGAGCAACTATTAGCCCAGTGGGCTTGGAATCAGAAAAACTCATCTTGATGAGATCAAATTCATCTTCAGATACTCACTAACTGTGTGACCCTGGACCAGTTGCTTAATGCTGCTAGCCTCTGTTTTCTTATCTGTAAAATAAACTGCTAAACCATTTCATATCTTTGCCAAGAAAACCCCCAAATGAAATGACAGAGTCAGGTACAACTGAAATGATTGAACAACAATAAAAACAGGCACTGTCAGAATGGTCCAAATGACAGTACTTCCTCCCTCCCACAAGAAAATCCGAAAAAAAAATCCTGTTGACTTTTCATTGTGATTTGTTCTTTTTATCCAACCATTTCTTCTATCTGATCATCTGTGTGATTTAGTGAAATGAGAAGCCTGGAAATCAAGAAGACCTAGATTCAGATCCTGCCTTTGACACACAGGGGCTGACTTGGAAATCAATTAGCTTCTTATTGCTCCATGAACACTTAAAAACTATAAATTGCAGAACACTTGAATGCTAGAGAGTTTGGGTACCAAGAGCTCCTTAGGCTAGTGAAATACACCCAACTTCTTTGAGCCTGCCCCAATCCAAACTCCCCCATAACCTTAGATAACTATTTTCAGTCTTCCCCCCCACCTCTTACCTTCCTTTGCCCACTTAGGCTCATTCCCACCCCAATTTCTATTTTCTGGGGTCAGTGTAAAATTGCCTTTCTAGTTGACTTCCCATCATTCGCTTCAGTCAGTCTTATGCCTTCCATTGTCCCCTGACTGATCCATTCTGGATCTCCCTCTCCCCTTCTTCAAGGACACAGTTCTCCTTTTTAACTCTTCCCTACCTAATCATTGATTCTTTTTAGAGTTTTTCTTTAAAGTATTTCTGTACATAGAAATACACAATTAAAAAACAAAAGCCTATAAACCAACCGCTTTCTGTCTTTGATACTGTTCTTCTATTAAGTTAGCAGTTATTGCTGCCCTACCCGGTCCAAACCATTGTATATTTCAGAATTTGAAGAGATTGAATTCAGTCAACTTATCTTCAGAGAAGACTTTATCAGTGACAGCTATTTTGGGGGCAGCCTGCGTGGCCAAATTGCAACAGAAGAACTCCACTTTGGAGAGGGGGTCCACCGTAAAGCCTTTCGGAGTAAAGTGATGCAGGGCCTCACTCCTGTTTTCAGCCCTGGCCATGCCTGCGTTCTCAAAGTGCACAATGCGATTGCCTATGGGACCAAAAATAATGATGAACTTGTCCAGAAGAACTACAAACTGGCTACACAGGTGGGTCCTTCTTTCCCCCAATTGAGTGAACTCTAAAAGATTGTCTTTCAGAACGTGAGATTTACTGATGTTTTGAGTTTAAAATTGAACTCATGGTCAATGGGTATCCCTCAACTTTTTAGAGACATGGACTCCTTTGGCAGACTAGTGAAACTTATGGACTCTGTCTTAAATTTTTTTAAATGCATAAAATAAAATACATAGTTTTACAAAGAAACCAATTATATTTAAATAAATTATCTGTCTATTCATCTAAACAAATCCAGGGTTTCCATTTTAAGAACCCTAATCTAAATTAAGAAATTTTGAAAATAGTCAATTAAGGACTTTTTGGCTCTCTGATTTATTAGGGTCTCGCTTTGATACTAGAATAAATATGGCAAACCATTTGATTGTCACTTATCTTTCCCACCAGTTCTTCACAATTAAGGTTCAAATTTCATACAAGTTTTAGAACATTTTGGGCAGGTTGGTTCAGGCCTCAGAGAAGTCAAGTGTTTTAAGGGGAGTGTTTGAGTGTTTGAGGGGGAGAGGAGGAAGTAATCCATTGTAAAATCAGGGCCACACCTAGAAATTCTTCCTTCTCAGAACTTTATAAAATCTGAGAATATATTTTCTACCTTACAACACTTCAAATATTTGACGACAGATGTCAATTTTTTTAGCAGACACAATAAACTATTACCTCATTGATCTATGCACTCCACCAAAATTCTCTCACTTTTTTTTCAAATGAACTGCTTTGAGAGCACATATTTTTTCCATTCTAAACTTGTGGAATTGATTTTTGAACTTTTTTTTAGAGCTTCACATTGATTCTTATTAAAATTCATTTTATCTGATTTCAGTCTTGGTTCCTGGATGTCAAGATCTCTTTGCATTCCCATTCTTTTAATCCAACATTGTTACCCATTTCATGATGTCTGCAAATTTCATGACATCTGCAAATTTTATGGCACATGCAAATAAGCATGCAATTTGTGTTTCTGGATATCTTTTGGGGAAAATTTCTTCAAGGATTTAGAACTCTTGTTTTTTTTAACTCTTTTGGATTAAATTATTTTTATTTTGAATGTAAACATTCAAAAAGAAGCATTTCCATATTAAATTCAGAACACAAAAAAGAAAATTGAACATGAAACCATGTATATCACTTCATGTTGTTTATTTTTCTTAAAGTATATAATGAATTCTACATATTGTTTTTAAAAACTGTCCTGTTTATCTGTGCTCCCTTTGAAAGTCTTTCTGGCATTCTCATTCTCTCTCTCTCTCTCCCTCCCTCCCTCCCTCCCTCCGTCCCCACACACACTCCTCCCCTCTACCCTTCCCAAGCTTCTAATATTCCAGCTAAAATCTGAGAGAGATAGAAGAACTCTTTTAATAACTAGTCAAGCAAAGCAAATCTACCCTGCAGCCTTGTCGATGAGAATATGCTACCTGCTCTTTTGCAAGCTTGTTTCCTTATTCTCACCAGGGATTGTTGCCTAGCTTTCTCCTACTAACATGTATTTTTTTGTGTATTTCTTGGTGACACAGGAATGCTATGTTCAGAATACTGCCAGACAGTATGCCAAGATCTATGCAGCTGAAGCTCAGCCTTTGGAAGGCTTTGGAGAAGTACCAGAGTGAGTAGCCATATTCAGGTTTGTAATGTCCCCAATCTGTCTCACCAGAGATGATATTATAAGAAATGGTGGGAGGGATGCTGGAAAGAGGCACCCAGCAATACAGTTCATCCCAGGATCCCCAAGGACACAGAATCACTTCCCTGTTCCAAGAAAGGGAGGGAAACCCCCCCCCTCAAAAGTACTGCTTTTACCTCCATGAGGGACCTATATCCCATGAAGGCACATAATGATATCACTCAAGGGATAGCCAAGATTAATGATGAAGCCCTTGGCTTGCACTCAGGATGAATACAATATGTTGTTTATTAATTAATTAATTAATTAATAATATTTCTGACTTTTTATGCAGAGGATAAGCACTTCAAATTGTTTTACTTGAGGCAGCTAGGTGACCTGGTGGATGGGGGTGGGGTGGGGTCTAGAGTCAGGAATACCTGAGTTAAAATCCATTCTCAGACACTGATTGACCCTGGGATAGTTACATTCCCCATGTTTGCCTCAGTGTTCTCATCTGTAAATGGGGATCATAACATAAGTGCCATCACACAGTTAGTGGGTCTCAAGTGTCTGAGGCTGGATTTGAACTTAGGTTCTTCTAACTCCACTGTGCCACCTAGCTGTCCTAACTTTGTAAGATGAGTTGTGTTATTGTTTTCATTTGACAGATGCACAAAATTGAGGCTTGATCAGATTAAGTGACTTGTCCAACAAAACTATGTGGGTTAGTTGCAGTTAGACAGTGATAGAGTTGACCCTCCAACTCAAGGATTTCTTCCATTTTACCACACTGCCTCTCAAGTAATAATTTTCATTTTAGGTTAAGAGAGACTAGACTGATGATTTCTTTGGAATAGGGAATTCCCAGGTGAGAAAACTCCCTCTACCAAAGTAGGTCAGTATTTCTGCTACTTGACATCATAAAGAGTTAGTTACTGAAAGCAGAATGCTATGACTTGCAAGGATTAAATAGACAGTCAAGGTCAGCTGTTGGGATTTTAACCTAACTTTTTCTGGTTTTGAGGCTAGTGTGGTATGAACTAAGCTAAGATGTCTCATGCCCCAAATTCTACTATTTCTATGGTGCTTTTAAAATGTTCCAAGAGCTCTTTCCACCCAGAAGTCCTGTGAAATCAACAGTTCATTTATTATTAGACTCATTTTATAGATAAATACTTTTAAGGAACACATGATCACACACCTAGTGAATGGCAGAGTTGAAACGGAGATCCTTCCCCAGGCTCTCTTTGCCATTCTATACTGGCCTTGGTATTCATGAGTCTTTTTCATGACTAGTGACATACTTTTGCCAGACATCTGGTTAAGGTTAGAATCAGAGTCTGTAGCTATAGAACCTCGCAAAGCTAAGTGACCCAAATGGGCAGTGAATCCCTGGCATGACTTCATTAATGTAGCACAGTTTTAATCCTCTGAGCTAACCGGCCCTAGAAAAGAAAAAATCATAATTAAGCAGAATTAAGCATTTGACACTCTATTTCATACAAATTCCAATAAATCCTATTTATAAAGGAAACACAAATCCCATAGTATCTTTCAGAAATAGATCTAGGCTCATTCACATTGTTTTTTCAACCTCCTGCCTAAATATTTATCAAATCAGTCAAAAATGTAAGAAGCTAAGATATGTGTTTACTTTTTTATTTGTGAGGTTAATATTACATATTTATGTATGTATACATATTGAAAGAAGGAGTATAGTAGGGAACACTGAGATTACATGAAACAGGAATTATTAAGAAATGGATAATGAATGAAAATTGAGGGAAGAATTTAGCAATATTTTATCAAGTTTCCACTATGAGTGAGGGATTATAAAATGAGTAAAACAAGGTCCCTGCCATCAAGACATTTATAATAGATTATCAGGGGGGCAAAAACAAGAAACAAACCAAGTACATGAATTACTATAATATAAAATAGATTACGTGGTACAATGGAGAGAGCTCTGCACCTAGAGTCAGGGAGATTTGAGTTCAAACTTGTGCTTAGAGATTTACTAAGTGTGAGAACCCTAGGCAAGTTGCTTAACCCCTATTTACTTCTGTTGCTCAGCTGTAAAATGGGAATAATCTAGAGAAGGAAATGACAAACCATTCCTATATCTTTGCTGAGGAAATCCCGTGGACATAATCCACAAGATCATGAAAAGTCAGATATGACTGAACAACAAAATAAATTATGATAAATGCCATAAAAGGATGCAAGGTATATAAACAAAATGCTATAGTCATTTTTAGTGAAGGAAAAGATCATATGCAAATGGAGAGTCAGAAAAGGCTTATGAAGTCAATACCATCGAATAGTTATTTGAAGAACAGGAGAGATTTCATAGATCTGGAGCTGGAAGGGTGGAAGGGACCTCAGGATTATGGTTTTGCTCCTCTCATTCTACAGCGGCCCAATAGGTTAAGTGACTTGTCCAAAATTACACAGGTTCAGGGTATTCATATTAACTCACAGAGTAAAATAATTAAATTTGCTGACATGACATAAATCTCACACCTTTTGTATTCTTAATTTTTTTAAATGTAATGCCCTTCTTTTGCTCCAATCATTGCTTTTTTTAATGACATGGTATTTGAGTTCTCAAGATTTTGACATACTTTAGCTATTCATTATGATACCAGAAGTCCTATTGAATAGCTCATTTCCCCAAGATTAGTCTTGTTCAAATATGCAGTTTTCCCTACAAAAATTTATGTCCAGAGTTTCCAAACGATTGAAGCATGATTATCTTTATATCTTCAAAAATTTTCCTAACTTTGTGTGATATGTGACATAATATAAAGTCAGGTTGCAGTAATCTATCATTATTTAAAAATTCCAATAATTTTAAAACAACTCTGATTCTTAATATATCATAATATTTATCAAAGTTTATCATGCCCTTAAAATGTACAAGACTCCAGGTCCACTGGAAGGAAAAAAAAATTCCAAATACATTTTTGAGTGTGTATATATATATATATATATATATGTATAGTTTGATGAAGCTGTTCAGATCTTATAGACCCATGGGATTTATCACAATGATTTTGGTATAGCCTTAAATGAAAAATTATGTTTTATCAAAAAATAAAAATTACCTTTCTCCTGTTTTTTTATTTTTTGCCCATGAAAAATGGTTTTTATTCAAAGTAATTATTAGTAACTGTATTTTTTAAAACTGAACTTTTGCTGTTCTTTCAACTTGGAGAATTCTATACTAGGAATCAGTAACAACAATTCTAGTTGTCAGGGTGCTCTAAGGATCTTTGCTTGTTTTCTAAGGATTAATTATGTTATTTTAGTAATAGTTGGTCAATTCTTAGTGGGTTTTTTTGTTTGGATCACACTTTCCTTTGCTCTTTGGTACAATTTTTCCTTGAAATACTTGAATTCTCACATCAACAGTAACCACCATATCTCTAACAGTCATTGAAGTACAATCCTTATCCATTATTTAGAATCATAGAATTAAAAACATAAGAAGAGCAATGGAAGCATAGGCATAAATGTGAAAACCCACACAACTGACAAGAGACTTAATTGGTTTTATTCTGACAATCTGAGTCAGCCTGGTGTCAATAGAAGCACACATACATACATGACCATTGCAGTTACAAAGTAAAACCATATCAAAATTATTTCTTATCTCAAGTAGGTCACATACCACTATTGTAAGTTTCCTAAGTAGGATCTGAACCCATGTCCTCTTTGTAAGTTTCCTAAGTAGGATCTGAATCCATGTCCTCTGACTCCAGAATCAATTTTCTACAGGGGGTAGATGGGGAAGGGCGCATCTCAAGTAAAAGGAATAACAAGCACAGACTTAGAGATGGAAAAAATCAGATGTTGAGGAAAGTAGGACAGATATAGGGGAATTGTAGGAGTTAAGTTTGGAAAAATGTTAAGTCTTTGGAAGACCAAACTGAGGAATCTGGAATAAATTTAATAAGCTTCTAAGTAGTGGCAGAGTGTGGTTTTCTTGAGGAAAATGTATTTAGGAGTAGGCATGTAAGAGATCAGAATCGGTGGCTTGAGGTGGGCAGAAGAGATGAGGTATTCACCTCTTTCTATACTATTTTCCAAAACATTTTTTCAGTCTTATTTCTTACTGCTCCCAGTTGTATGTCATGTAGTCTACTGGCTATCTTTGAGACACACCCCTTTCTCTATAGAGGGCTCACACTCTGATTAGAATTCTGTTCTTCCCTTTTTATTTTTTGAATTCTTACTCAGAGAATTACATAATCATCAAATTCTAGAACCAGAATCTTAGACCCAGACTTTTCATTTTAGATGAGGTAAGTTAGACCAAATGAGGTGGTATCTAAATTCACACAGCCACTCAGTGGAAGAGACCTCAAATTCAGGATTCCTCATTCTAGATCTAAGTCTCTTTCTAGTAAACTGGAAACTGTTAAAAACACAGTTCAACTGCTAGCTGCTCCATGATTATTTCCCAGATCCTTCTACCTAGTAATGATCTTAAGTACTCTTTTTGAATCTCTTTCAAGCACCTATTTTGAATTATACATATTTAGCTTATACTTATGTAACACTTTAAAGTTTAAAAATCACTTATCTCCCTATTAGATTATAAACTCCAAGAAAACAAGGAAAGTATCTTCTCCCAAACTCACTATCTCCTCCAAAGCACTCTTTACACTCTGCAGCCACTCAAAAATACTTGCTAAATATTGAATTGAACTGAAGATGAAGTGACTAATTAAGAGACTCATAATAGTCTTATAAGGAAATAGAGGTCTCAAATTAGAGTGATAATAATAGGAGGGAAAGATGCAATGCATTTTTCAGAATTAGAATAGACAGAATCACGTATTATTTAAGGAGAGGGTATTGTCAGGGAAGAGAGAGGGCAAGAAATGATTACAAGGTGGTATCTCATAGAAATAAGGAAACTCAGAGGCACTAGTTTGGAAGGAGAAGATGAGCTTGGTTAGATTAGATATGGAACACTTTACAAGGAAGGAGTTTTATACAACTGTAAATCATTTTTAAAATTCACCACCTAGGAAAAAATACCCTCCCTGTACTTCTGGGTTGAACAGCATCTGCATATGAAACCATAAGATTTTCAGATCCTTGCTGGCATAAGCTTTACCATATACTTTTATACTTGAACATTGCTTTATAAGAGGGAAAGTTTATGGATTCCTTAAAAAATGCATATCCACAAATACAGTGCGGCTTCTTTTTTGTTATATATTGTAAGGCAGGAATTTGGCTGAATTAAGATCATATGCAATAAAAATTAGTCTTTATCATTCCACTGAAATATCTTTCATTTGTCTCAGCTTCTAAAGGCAGGAAAAAAAAAACTCATGAACAATGGAATGGGAAAGTAAATCTTTTCTTAGCACATCCATAATAATCAAACTCTAGTCCCCTCTTAAGACAGACCAGGGGATTCTTGTTTCCAAACCATACCTTCCCTTTCTGGCAAATAAGGGAGGAATTAATTTGTGACCATATCCTTGAATTCTAGAATCCTAGGAAGAATTCCATTGAATAGCTGGGAAGGATCTTGAAAAGTCATCTTTAAGCAGAAGGATATCTAAAGGATCTGAGCTTTTCTTGTAGATCTCTATCCTGGGACTCATTAAAAAAAATTTGAAACAGGCAGCTCTTTTGGATGCCATCCACACAGGCACATTGTGTGTATACGGGGAATAAACTAGGATCCTGAGGGCTTTGTAGCTTTGTGGACTTGGAGGCAGAACAATCCCAGTTGGCAGGAATACTAGCCAAGAGAAGGGGACAGACCAAGGAAGAAAAGGACTCATGAAGAGCAGAAGGGAAAGGTCATATACTCTGTTCCCCACATTTTCAAGGGTCTTCTCTATTTTGAACCATACAGAAGGAAAAGGAGCTGAGCCAAAGGGGCCTGAACTGAAAACACCATCAACGACTATGCCAGAATTGAATTTGATAAAGAAATCTTTGTCCCTGCAAATACTGAGGAGAATTTCATGGTGCAATTTCTGACAAGAAAAAGCTAGTCCTTATATTTTCTTCCTCATAGGATGATACCAGTCCCTGAGAGTTCCCTTTTTGAGATTTATTTATAGAAAAATCAGAGTTTTAAAGGGAAAATGCTACATGTGAAGACAGCTTCCCATTTAAAAATTCATGATCATTCAGGGAGTCAAATTAGGTATGCAAATGAAATCCCACTGGGCAGGGACCAGGCTTAATTAATGTGCTGAACAGTCCTTAGCTATTGTTGGTATTTTATATATGCCACATAATTAATGAGTGCATATGTGGTTCATGCACCCTTTCAGTTCCGATAAGAGGACAAGTCACTGAATTCTCAAGGGCTTGTTAAGGGTACAACTGTGTAGACATGAATACCTTTAAAATAGGAGCAGTAAAAGGGAACAGGAAAACTTAGTAGATACTCCGTGAAAACTGCAGCTGCAGAATTGGAATTGTGGGGAAGGAGCAGCTCCTTTTTTGCTTTAAGAACCATTCAGACTCTTGCTGGTAGATGGACATTGTTTCCCTTCATTTCACCTATTCTCCTTTCCATCAGAGCTGACCTTAAAGTATAAGCTTCAAGACAAACCTCTGACTCTGCCCCCTCACTCCCCCCATTACTACCTTTATCTTTTATCCAAACTTGAAATCTTTCATCTTGTAGTTAATGATAAAATTTAAAAATGCAAAAATTCTCAAAAGAGGGAGCACAGTGACTTAGGGCTACAGAATCTGTCATTCACACCACAAACATTTCTTAGCACCTATCAAAGACTAGGAACTTAGATATAAAACTAAATAAGGCAGAATTGTGGAGCTTATGACCTGAGAGACAAATGGAATTTTAGCTTTGGAATGGAATTTAGTGATTATCTCTTCAATTTTTAAATGAGAAAATAAACATTCCCACTTAAGTACCCAGATGAAATGACTTGGCTCTAAGTCAAATAAAACTAGTTAAGGAACCAGAATGTAAATTCAGTCTCCTGATTTTCAACTCCGGTAGGAAACTTCACAGATAATACCAAAAATGTAAAATGCTCTTGAAAGAGGTTAAGTGATTGCTTGTGGCAGGAACATAAAATAAACTCACATAAATCATCAGCATTTCTATATATTACCAACAAAACTCAGTAGGAAGAGATAGAGAAATTCCATTTAAAATAACGGCAGATAGTATAAAACAGGCCAAGACACAAACAGGAACCACATGAACATAGTTACAAAATTTATTTTTTAAATTTATTTATTCAGTGCCATAGCAATGAAACTACCAAAGAATTACTTTAAAGAACTAGAAAAAAAATGATGCCAAAATTCATCTGGAAGAACAAAAGGTCAAGAATATTAAGGGAAAAAGAAAGAAAGGAAGGCAGCCTAGCCATACTAGATTTCAAACTACTATAGAGGGATAATCATGAAATCAATTTAGTCCTAGCTAAGAAATAGCAGGGTATATCAGTAGTAGTAAAAGACCATAGTAATCTAGTGTTTGATTAAGCACAAAAATTCAAGTTTTGGGGGCAAGTATTCACTATTTGACAAAACTACTGGGAAAACTAGTAAGTAGTCTGAAAGAAAGTAGGCATAGATCAGCATCTCACACCTTATACCTAGATAAAGTAAAACTGGGTACAGGATTTAGACAAATAATTGATATCTTAAGGAAATTAGAAGATCATAAAAAGTTACCTATCAGATTTATAAATAATAAAAGAGTTTGATGAAGAGGCAGGATTACAAGAGGTTAAGTGGATAATTTTGATTATGTGATTGGCAGATATGGAACATGGGGATTTAAGCCTGGATTTGCTCCTAACTAGCTATTTGATTGAACCTCTGGACTTCAGTTTTCTCAGGTATAAAATGGTTAAAGCATACAGTTATTTATTTAGTGCTAGGATTAGTGCTTAGAGATACTTGAGACTAACTCATTTTACAGATGAGGGAACTGAGACCCAGAGAGGCCCAGTGACTAATCCAGGGTCATAGAGCTAGCAAGAATCTGACCTATTTGAACCCAAACCTTCCTGACTCTTATTCCATCACTCTATTCATTAAACCATGCTATCAGCTACAGTGGTCATTTGATCTCTTTGGACCTAATATCTTTATCTGTAAAATGATTGTACTATGTGGCCTATGAGATCTCTTCAGACTCTTGATCCATGATCCTATAATCTAGGGAATCAATTCACACTAAAGTACAACTCATTGATAGTGGAATCTTTCTGTAGGACAAGAAAGACCTAGACATATTTCTTTCTTTCTTTCTTTCTTTTCTGATTTTGTTTAGAGCTATCCCTGATATTTTTTCTCCTTCATTGTATTTCTTTCTCTTTGCATTGCTTTCCTCACCCCCTGTTCTCTAACTCCATTTCCAAAGCCATTTTATTAGCCGTATATTAGTAAAAGTTTTATTACCAGATAGGAAGAAAGGGGGTGAGAAGGAGAGGGGGAAATGGGGAGGGAGAATGAGTTTACTCTGCATTATTAACATTTTCTGAAGTCTAGACAATCAACAATAAGTAAAATCCTGATTTGTAGCATTTATAAACTTTCAAGGTATAAATCAAAATTTAATAATTGGTTCTCAAAAGCCATTTAGAATTGACTCCAGATTACCATTGTTGACTTTCACAGTATTAATTGTAGTTAACTGATCTGCTGCACCTTTTTGATGTCTTATAACAAATGTTTGGAGAGTACAGCCATATCATTATTCTCTTTCACAGAGTGAGGGGGCAGCAATAGATAACAGTTTCATCAAATTCATGTTATTATAACTATAGAGAACAATACTACCATTTATTTGTCTGTCCTATTGACTTACCTGGCACTCTTTTCTCTGTTATTTGTAGATAATGACACATTTTGGGGGTATGTCATTAATTCCACCTATTTGTTCATTTTTTTTTTTAGTTACATACTATTTCTGTTTTCATCCATTCCTGAGATTTCTATCAGCATATTCTTCAAACTACTCCTTGTCATCTTTGATTCTAGAAATAGATTTCTGGAACATTCTAGTAGTTGCTCACTATTTCCTCGAAACATAAAAACCTGAATTTAAAATGCTTCCCTAGGCTCGATTCCTACTGAAAGAAAGGGGAGAGTCCTCCCTGAGCATTGCTAGTACTACCTGAAGAATTATTTAGATTGTTTAGCAGGAAATGACCCCATAATGAAGTTCTTGGCAAAGAACACACTGAATTTCTCAGAAGTCAAAAAGCCTTGCGTTCTTAAGTGTCATAGTCATATTGTTTTGGATTTAGAGCTACAAGGGGCCTTAGAAATGATCTCATACAACATGTATGTTTTACAAATGAAGACAATGAGTGCTACATGGATAAAATGATTTGCCTAAAATTACAGTTAGTAAGTGGAATTTTCATCCACATCTTTCCACACTGACTCTTTAGAATTTTTTTTTACTTTTTTAGTCTTTATTTCTCCTTTTCTTTCATTTTCTTAGCTATCTATATAAAAGCATTTTGCTGTCCTTTATCATCCTTTCATTATTAAAAGGCATCATATGAATGACAGAATAGGGAGTAAAGAGATCATTTGCACAGGAAATAGGAAGAACTGAGACCTCTGACATATACTAGTTGTATGACTTTAGGCAAGTCACTTAACTTCTTACCCCCATACAACCTTCTAAAATTATACATTTCAGAATATGCACTGCAGAAGGAATTTTCTCTTTGCAAATTCACTATGCCAATGAAATCAAAAGACTACTCAAATAAAATAATTATATGCTTATTGTAAAAGCAAGCAAACAACAACACTGACCTGGTCCTCTCCTTGTAAAACCTTACAATCTAAGGCAGAAACATTAATATGGTCACACATTTAGAATGGTCTATTCTTCCCAAGTGAAAAAGGATTTGATTTATTGTTTTGTCAATTGTCTAGATATAAGAAAGTAATGGATAAAATATAGAGTAGTACAGATTAATTTTAAAAATGTGTTCTGAATCTATTTGTTTTTGAAAGCTGGTTGTTGAAATTTATCAGCATGCCACTGCTTCCAAGCCTAAAATTCTCTGATTCTATAAAATGTTATTACTGGTGCACCATACACATATCATAATTTGCATTCTTTTTCCTTCTTTCTTTTCAGTTTCTCTGTTGATTATAGAAGCATATTTTTAATACATCGGTTCAGAGTTAAGGGAATAGACCATAACCATGGAATTAGGGTCAGGTTAATTGATCTAAATGGATGTAGGTTCCATGATGCTGGCCTCATGAGCATCACGGTCTCAATAACCTGAGCAAAGCATCTTAAAAACATATAACAAGCTAATCAGGAATCTAAATCTAGCACTCTTTTTTACAAACTAAGTTAACTTTCTGGATGAATTAAATACCCAGAAAGCACCCAAAGGATCTTCTTAGCCTATAATTTGAATTAACGGTTCTTAAACTTTTTGTCTCAGAACTCTTTTGTGCGCTTGAAAATTACTGAAGATCCTAAACAACTTTTAAAATGTGGGCATAAATATCTACAATATTTTCTTAGTGTATTATTAAGAAAACAGTTTTAACTTCATATTACAGAAAGGCCCTTTAAGGACCGACCAGGATCTCTGGGCTACACTTTGTGAATCACTAGTTTGAATTATCTTCTTCACCAAACCTTTTTCCAAGGCTTGCTTTGAACAACAAAGTGTTCAACATTTAGAATGTTATATTTAACTCTTGACCAAAATATGTACAAGAAACTCCGATGGCTGTTCACAAGTATACCTACCCCATGGTTCTGTCCTGAGCCCTCTTCTTTGTTTGCTATCACTATCTTACTTTGTATTTTTATCAGCTTCCATGAATTTTACTATGTTCTCTGTGTAGAAGATCCCCAGATTTCTATATTCAGCCATGCAATGACCCTGAGCCATAGGCTTGCATCTCCAACTGCCTCATGTACATCTTGAAATGGATGTCCTATAGGCATCTTAAACTTAACAGACACTCAAAAAAGAATTAATAATCTTTGTCCCTTAACCTTCCCCTCTTATGAATTTCCCTGCTACTATTAATGGCATCACCATCCTCACAGTGACCCAGGCTAACAAACTCTATGTCATTATTGATTTCTCATTCTTACTTATCTCTCATGTACCATTCATTTTTACATCTTCTCATTCCAACCTTCACAGTGTCTTTCAGACACATCATTTTCTTTCCATTTATATAATTATAGTTCTAGTTCAGGCCCTCATCATCTTTCACTTGTTTTACTGAAATAGGCTTCTAACTTATCTCCTAACTTCAACTCTCTCCACTCCAATCCATCCCTACTCACCTGCCAAAGTGAAGATCAATTGTATCGGCTATATGCACACATGTAAGCTCACCTAACTTCAATGGCTCACTTTTTATCTCTAAAGAAGCAATATAAAATTTTCTATTTAGAATTTATAGCTCTTCAATCATCTTCCACTTCTCCAGCGGCATTGGTACATGTGTAGTCCTTGAACATAGCATTCCATTTTCCATTTTCCATTTTCCACTTTCCCCCTCCCCCCCCTCCCTAGCTTTCTCTTTACCTTCACCTCTGTCTTCTGACTTCCCTTGCTTCCTTTAAAATGCAACTCCAGGGGGCAGCTAGTTGGCAGAGTAGATAGACCACCAGCTCTGGAGTCAGGAGGAACTGAGTTCAAATCTGGCCTCAGACACTTAATAGTCACCTAGTTATGTGGCCTTGGGCAAGTCACTTAACCCTATTGCCTTGAAAAAAAATAAAATGGAACTCCAGTGCTACCTACTGTAGGAGGCCTTTCCAAGTTCCTCTAGCTATTAATGTTTTTGCCTTGGAGATTGCTTTCCATCTTCTCTGCATATGTCTCCTAATTGCTTACTTTTTTACATACTGTTTCTGTATGGGCTTAATTTTTTCCCTCTTTCATTGTATCACTAGTGCTTAATATGGTGCCTGAGTATTTCATTCATCCAGAAAGTCAACTTAGTCCATATAAAACAGGGTTAGATTTAGATTCCAGAAAAGTAGGTTTAAATCTTGTAAGCTATTTGTCACTTAATCTCTTTGAGCTTTAGTTTCCTCATCTGATAAATGGGGATAGAAACAGCACATAATTCATAAGGCTGTTGTGGGGATGAAATGAGAAAAAAAAGAATATGAAATGCTTTACCAAATTTAAACAATAGTGCAAATGCCAGCTATTATTATTCTTTTATTCTAAACAAAGAAATTAAACCCTGTCCCAAGACTGATGACTAACTGATTTTGGATGGAAGGTGGTAAAAGTTTATTGACGGACAGACTAAGAAAAGTGGAACTGAACAAAGCCCTGATCTCATCTGGTGATTCAGGGATAGCATCACAACCCTTTTCATTAGAATCAGATGGTTTTCAGTGGAAAGTTCAGGGATGAACTTCTTGAGCTTCTGGTAATCTTAGACTGTAAGAATAAACATCTTAGCCTTTCTTTCCTCAGTGAGGATTGACCAGTTAATCTGCTCCCTTTGCCTACAGGATCATTCCAATCTTTCTAATTCATCGGCCTAAGAATAACATCCCATATGCCACAGTGGAGGAGGAGCTGATTGGGGAGTTTGTGAAGTATTCCATCAGGGACGGGAAGGAAATCAACTTCTTGAGAAGAGATTCAGAAGCTGGTCAGAAGTGTTGCACCTTTCAGCATTGGGTATATCAGAAAACCAGTGGCAGTCTGCTTGTCACTGATATGCAAGGTAAGAGAACTAGTCCCAAAGCAACCCATGGGATTCCCTAAGGGAAAGAAAGAAGGAGCAAACAAGAAAGAGAGCTTACTCTGCATTAACCAGAGCAGATTGTTCCTTTGGGGAGGAAAGGAATATCTATTCCTTGTTTCAGTGATAGTCATAACTAATTTGGCCAGAGGAGGAATGGCATAAGGGAAGTGACACAAAATCTAGGCACCTAAGCACTTGGACTTTTGATCTAGGAAGGGCTTTGGAGGTCATCAATTCCAACTCATTCCTTCCATAAATGAGAAAATAGAGGCCCAGGGAGCTTGAGTAATGTGCATAGGATCATAAAACATAGCAAGTGACAGAACTGGGATTTGAACTCAGATGCTCTGACTTTAAATCTCATTCTTTTTCCATCATTTCATGAAGTTCCAATATACCCATGTGATGGTATTAAAATAAGTATATCTTATTTTTTAAAACTTAAAAAACAGTTTGGTGAAACACCGGCCAAACAGAAGTATAGAATAATGGATTACTCTAGAGTAAAGGTTCTTAACTTTTTGTTTGTGTATCATAGACCCCTCTACTAGACAGGTGGAGGTTTTGGACACCTTTTTAAAATAATAGTTTTAAATGAATAAAATTAATTACAAAAGGTTACCAAGGAAACAAAATTATGTAGAAATAAAGATGTTATTTTTCTCCATCTAAACTCATGTTTCCCTGGAAATCTATTCAAGATAGATCCCAGGTTAAGAACCTCAGTCCTAGGTAATTGAGGGATGACTATAAAAGAATGCCTTTCTTTAAGCAAACCCAATCCTATATATGAAAATCAGAATTAGAAAAAGATCACTAAGAAAGTGATTGTGTTCTTTACAAAAAGTTCATCTGCTTTCACAAAAGGAGTCAAGCCAGACCCCTTTAAACATCAAACTTCTCTAATATATTTAAAAGCTAGTTGTTTATACAAAGCTTTTGGGGAATACAAGGTGTGAGGTATAACTAATGAATTTGGTTTTTGTTCTGCTGAATTAATAAAACTCAATAATGATGCTGTTGACATATAAGAAGCCTCCAATTAACCAGCATTTCAAGCTTGTTCCATTGCCTCCTGCTGTCCTGGGTGCTCCCAGATTTGATCATTCCTCTTCTAAGGCCTAATTTTTCATGAAGAATTTTCTCTCTTTCCTGCCCCCTAGCCAGAGGGTAGGAATACTTGGTCTTCCCAATGACCCCCAGAGGCCAGTACACTGAAGATAGTTATGTTCTTTTATTCTCAGGAGAGCTATCACTGTTATAAAAACTTCTTCCTTTATGACCCTAGGTAGCTTTCTATCCTAATTAGACTCTGCTTGTGAAATCATTGATGTTCCCTTCCCTTCCTCTTCCTCTTTGGTGCTAATTTTTCATTAAATATGAAGCTATAGCCTGGAGCTGTCTGCCTAGTTTTTATTGTCCTTTATAATTGGCAATAAACAGTCATAATACAGCATTACATTCCAGATATGAAATGAAATATATCAGTTAATGTACCAATGAGGTATTTCACAAGACTTCCTTTATTCAATCCTGCCAAGAAATCTGCCTTTTTTTTTTTTTTTTTTTACTGTTGGTTGCATAGTTGCACATGATAATTCTATTTGTGCTCCAAATGAATCCCATGGTTGTTCCTGTTACTGAGACTGGCCCTCCACCAAGGGTTCTTCACCTTTTTTGTTTCATTGACCCACCTCTTGGAAGCCTACAGAAACTTTCTCAGTGTAATGTGTTTAAATAATCAGAGGAAATGCTAACTTTTAGATAGGGATGGGTGAAAATAAAGATATAGCTTTTTTTCCCTCTGAAGTTCATGGACCCCTAGAAATCTGTCCATGGCAGATAACGAATCCTTATTTTACAAAATTGAATGGTTCAGAGAATGGCAATAATTGGGCAACAGAAAATTAGATCACAGATGGCAAATCCAAAGCAGTCATTTTAACAACTGAAATAACTGGGCCAGGCCTGGTAGAAACAACTGTCTCAGTTGTCATTGTGATGAGTAGATCATGCCTTCATGTACTAGTTGATCTGTATAACTCTCACACAAGGGACAGTCAAAACAAGTATTGTGTCCTAGAGATGCTCCAGTTACTGATGCTGTGAAAGACGGTAAGTACAAAGACAGGCTGATGCTATGAAGAATGAGTCAGGATCAAACAGCTCAAGACATCTGCTCTTATAAACCAAAATGGTAACTACTGGCCTAGGCCATCAAGAGCAACTCACAATGTATGCCCTGAAAACAGTTGGGAGCAAATCTCTAGGATTATGAGCTAGAAGCATTTTAAATTTGGACTTTGAAGAAGGGATCAAAGGACTATAGTTTTCTACTGCATTATTGGAGAGCTGAGAAATATGGTTTCTTACCTCTTCATCTCTTAAGCTTTATAGCTTTTTTCTTAAAAATTTTTTTTTCTTTAGCAAGTTTTGGAGACCAACCTATTCTGACCAAGACACATGTGCCAGTTTTTAGTTATGAGTAGAGGAAGGAAGAAGACAATAGTAATAGTAATGAATAATCTCCAATAAAGGGCCATTGTATATCCCAACAGAAAGGAAAATGGAAAGGATCAATTCTTTAGAGTTCAATAAACATCAAGTACCTAGTACAGGAAAAAGTCCTTACAATATAAAACATGAAAGACATTGTGGTATAGTGGAAGGAGAACTGACCTCAGAGTCATAATGATCTGGATTCAGCTCCTGCCTAGGACAAATACTGGTTGTGTATCCTTAGCAAAACACTGAGGCAACCGTTGCAAATCAGAAATTAAATAACACTGCATTGGAAGTGAAAGTTTTTTCAAGAGTTGACTACCCTAAAGAAATCACAAGTCCAGACCAAACCAAACTAAAGTATCTTTTTCAAGAACATAGATTTCTAGTTATTTATGGATCCTAATAGCCTGGAAGACTTAGAAATGAAGATTGGAAATTGAACTTGAATAGTAGTAGATGAAGGTGGCAATATAGCTTAGGGGATAGAGAGCCGGAATGGGGACCTGAATTCATTCATGTCTTGCCTGTGACAGACACATACTCGAAGTATGACCTTAGGCAAGTCATTTAATTTCTTCCTATTTTCTGACTGCTAATAAATGACTTAGCTCCTGACCGATCTTCAATGCTTGAGTTTTTTCCCCTGGGAGTTTTCCATCCCAATCAATTCCCCTTTCCCCACAAAATATGTAAGTGCACATGAGTAAAGTTCCAGGATGCTATCACCAACAGACCATAAGAATATACATATCAAAGAAACCAGTCACCTAAAGCTAAGTCAACCTCCAGAAGCCATCCATCCATTCACCACTGCCCAATGGAAAGAATATTGGCTCTGGATTCTAAAGTCCTGGTGTTACTTATTACTTGCATGGCCTTGGGCAACTCAGTTTACCACCCTGGGCCTCAGTTTCCTATTGTTTAAATAAAGGGAGTGAACTATATGACTTGTGAGGTTCCTTCCGGCTATAGGAATTTGAAATAACTACTATGCCAAATCTGTCCTGATCACCTCTTATTGTAATTTAAAGTATATGGTTAAATTTTTTGATAATTTTTATTTAATTGTAGTTGCTAAAGAGAACTTTTTTCTTGATTCTATTTTATTTTTTAAGTCATATTTCATTTCTTTCTAATCTAACAGTGGCATCTGGTAATGGGGGAAGGGAGCAGGGAGCAACAACCTGGTTTCAAGGACCTTTTGCCAATTGATTAGGGGAGAAAGAAACTTAAGTAGCTCTATAAAATGGATTTGTAATTTTAAAATACATTTCACAGGAACCATGAAGCAAGATCTTCAAGGAGAGTTTTTTTATTTTTATTTTTTAAAATAGCCCCTGATATCCAAGCCCCATGATGCATTTCCACGTGTGTCTTGGTAGTTAACAATGTCAGAATAGAGAGATGAATTAGTTCCCAACTGTGGAAAACACTTTAAAAAATGCTCATTGCTTTCCACAAAAGTGCCATTTCTAATTTACCTCTCAGGTTCAAAGCAGAAAAACAGGGCTCAGAGCTTCTGTCTGACTAATCAGACTGAAAAGAAAAAACGTCCTAAGCTGTTGCTGGGCTCTACCCAGGCCCTGATGCTTTAGAGCATTGATGTTCAGTCTTATTGGTGCCCAATGAGGGTTTAGGGGATTAAAGATATGCTAGTCTCCTTGCCCTTCTCTCCCCCCAAATTTGTATACATTTTGTATTTCTTTATAGGTATGTCTTTGAGCAGTAGAATGGAAAGTCTTGAGAAGAAAGGATTCTTTTCTTTTTGTCTTTCTATCCTTATCACCCATGCCATGCTCAACCAATTGAGCCATATAGTCTATGCTTGTGTTTTTGACGGATGGGATCTGGAGGAACACCAGAGACAGTCACAGCATCTTGAAACTGAAGAGGGGAGGATCTCAATAGCTGTCTACTCCAAACCATACTTGAATAAGAATTGTCTATAACATTGTAGATAAATCATTACCTAATACAATAATTGTAATAATAATTAATAAAGTTAAACTAGAATATTAGCAACTTGTGAGAGGAAGAAGAGGGTGTAGTCATCTCAGAATCTTAATACAATGATTTGTTTTTGTCTCTGATGTACAGAATATGTGATTCTGAGCAAGTCATTGACTTCTTAAGGCCCCAAGTAACCCTTTAAAACTACTAGTTGCAAGGAGACAACTAGGTGGCATAGTGGATAGAGCACCCACCCTGAAGTCAGGAGAATCCAAGTTCAAATCTGGTCTCAGACACTTAGTAATTACCTAGCTGTGTGACCTTGGGCAAGTCACTTAACCCCATAACCTTACAAAAACCAAAAACCAAAAACTACTAGTTGCAGAGATAATGGAGACCTGCATTAATAGAGAAAAGTTCCTTACCTGGGTGTTCCCAATACTAAGGAAATCACTCCAGTCCCTTTCTCTGTAGCAATTCATATCTTTGCTTCACTGCTTTCATTTATTTTGATCCTTACAGCAAATATTGTAAGGCTGGCTTCAGGTCAGTATGACCTGGGATTGAATATTGCCTTTACTGTATATTGACTGTGGAACCCTGGATGAGTCATTTGACCTCTAGTGCCACCTGGCAACTCTATAATTGTAAATGATACCAAAGTTGCTTATCCTGTTTGATATCCTGGACATTTCCTCTGAGGAAAACCAAAACAAAACAAGTCAAAAAGTCAAACATCTGTCATATGATGCTATTTTCTGATTCTCATAAAAATTAAGTGACAGATATTTAGTATGATTATCTCCATTTTAGAGAAGAGGAAAATGAGGTTCTTTGATGTGAAGTGGCTTGCCTCAGATCATAGAACTCTTAAATGAGAAGAGTTAAACCTTAACTTAAACTCAGGAGCAGAGTTATAAACAAAGCTAGTTCCATCACTGTCCTCAACTGGCTCCAAAATGCCATTACCCACCCCACCCCCAACAAACTCTTTTCCCATAAGAACATCATTAGAACTAGGTCAAATACCAGGAACCAATCTTTGTCTTCCCAGAATGAAAGGAAGGGGCAAGCATCAAGCAGGGGGACTGCTCTGGAGGTGGTGCATCTTGTTCTCCCTGCATCCTTACCAAAGGCCACCAGCAGATTTTTCAGGATTTAAGCAGGAAAGCATGGTGGACTGGAATACAGAAACTGAGAATGGAACTCAGAATAGAATCTACATCTGTGTTTTATCTAGTCAAGTAGATACAGAAAAGGTTTTGGGAAATTATACTTAATAATTAAGAAAAGAGTACCATGCCATCTCCCTCTTACACGTGGCTCCTGTAATACTCAGGCAATAATAGGATACTAGAGCTCTTATTCCTGTACTACAGCTAGACAAGGATAGGAAGGCATCCCCTTCAAATGGGCATATAATTAGAGCACATTTTCTCTGCAAAGCAAAGAGATTTTTCCACTCATTCCATTCTCACCATTTGATAGAGCAGGAACTTGGGATCTGATTGAAGGTATGCCCTAACTTCCTACTCTATTGGGGTTTGCTTCTATGTGTCATGTTCTCTCCTTCTCTCAGTATCATCTGCCATCTAAGAGCTTCCCTTTTCAATATTTAATTGGACTTGGACCTTTTAGCAAGAGCCAAAGAGCTCCATATGCATCTCCTTGGAGAGAGCTCCTGGGAAAAGGGTAGAAGAGGCCAGATGAATTTAACTGGATGTAATTTGAAGAACCAAAAGGACCCCCCTCTTCCCCTGACAGGCAGTGCTGAACAAGGGGCAGCTCAGACCTGGAATGCCATTTCTCAAGACTCTGAAAGGCCCTCCATTATTAGGGTATTCATGCCACAGTGATTTATTTACATAAGACATGAATCTACTATCCTTCTCCGGATGTGCAGCTTACAGTTCCTCATTACTGCTGTGTCAAAGGCCTGGCACTCCTTTTATCATTCATTTACAGTCTGTTCATTTTGGAAAAGCTAGTGGTCATCAGCTCAGAGAAAGCAACCTCAAGCAGAGAAAACCCCGGGTGAAAAATAAGCTCCTTGACTCAGGAAGGGAAATGATGAATGATGAGAGGCATTGGTACTGCCCCTCAGTGGTGAATTAGTGCTTTTCCTTCTGAGAAGCTCATGGTATCTCAGGCCCTATCTTTCCTCTCTTTTCCTGTAGGTGTAGGAATGAAGTTAACTGACGTTGGCATAGCAACATTGGCGAAAGGGTGAGTGAAAAAAAGAAATCCTACAGCGTATGCTTTTGCATTGTATTTCCCAAAGCCTCACTGGGCAAACACGATAGAGACTGGCCTTATATGTAATGTTAGTCTCTTGACCAACTTTGAAAGACAAATATTCTTGGTAATATTTCTCCTGTCTCATTTCTATCAATTATTTATGGAACTATACTCTTTTAAGAAAGTATTTGCATATTTCTTTTAGGATTAATTCCTAACAGCTTTATTTTGAAATAAATAAAGTACCATTGTTTTTCCTCTTCACATGGATACTCTGGTTTTCTAAGATTTCTTTTTTCAGCATTACTAAAATTTAGCACTATTTCCAAAGTGGAAAAAAAAGAGTTGTCTAAGAAATATTTCCTCTTGCAAGTGAGTGGGCACAAAGAATTTATCTGTAACTGACAATATTAAGAAAATATTGATTTTTATAGCTGGGAAAAAATTAATCAGTCCTTTTTTCTATTTTCTCACATTTCTTCTTCCCCTAATCTTCTCCTTCAACATAGGATGTTATTTTGCTCTGCCAGAAAGGAAGATAAAGAGAGTAGCCTTAGAGGAAATGGGGGTAGGATTACTCCCTATCTTCTCTAAAATATTCTGTATTTGAGATTTTGGGGTAGCTGGGTATTTGACTATTGGGTTGCTTTCTGACCATGGTGGAAGAAGAGAACATAAAGACAGCTTGAAAGAAAGTAAAAACTGGAATACATCTTCCTTTAACCTGAAAAATCAATCAGCCTGCATTTCTTGAGGACCTGTGGGAATAGTAGTACCCAATTCTATTTGGTTTTCTGGGCTTTAACTTACATTGGACATTCCCTCTTTTCTCTACCCCTCTCCCCCCAAAGAAAAAATCCTGCAAAATTTACTTCAAAAAAAAATCACTAGACTGAACAATAGCTGGCATTTTTTGGCTCCAGACTGATCATGGTGATCTTTGTTATAATGCATGGAGTTAAGGGTTTGGGTGTACATACCTCCAAATACACAAATACACTCTTCCTTTTTAGAACAGTCTCTGTCCTGACATCAGAGCAGGAAAGCTATATCTCACCATTCAAAGTCACAGACTAGAGAATCTTTATATGTCCCATAACCTCTTCAATATTATGATAAAATGGAAAAACAAGTAGAAAAAAATAAACAAAAGTTGCAATGCTCTGGGATAGTACTTAATCATTTAGCAGCTGTTTTAGAACTATGGAACAACGCTCTGAGGAATATCTAGACTCTTGGAGAGCCTGAGTTGATACTTCAAGGGGGAACCAATCACTTGGGGTTTTTTGGGGGGGCAGTGTTAAGGTCACTGGACTGAACAGACACAGCACCTTAAGGTCCACTAGGGGTGGTGTCTAAACAACCAATCTAAAGATTTACTCATGTACCTACATTATTTTGATTGTTCATCTCTATCAGTTAAGAAAAGACACTGTTGGGGTGGCTAGGTGACACAGTGCCCTGGAGTCAAGAGTACCTGAGTTCAAATCTGGACTCAGACACTTAATAATTACCTAGCTGTGTGGCCTTGTGCAAGCCACCTAACCCCATCTGCCTTAGGTTATAACTGCCCTAATAAACTATTCCTGCCTCTAAAGAGGAAGTTTGGGAGCTTATGAAACAGAGGAAGGGGAGTAGGTAGGGCTGTAAAGAGTGAAGAGCAGGTGTGATTGTGTTGGAAACAAGTCCTGTGATTGACTACCTGGGAAGATTGGTATGCAATCCATCTTTCCACTTTCTGATTGGCTAACATAAAACTTTTGCGGTTTCTGCTCTATTGTGTAGAATGAGATCAAGAAGGTAGATGTTTCACTAAGGAGGAATACAATTAGGTTTTACAGAGAATGTTAGATGTGAAAGGAACCTTAGAAATTATCTGATTTAACCCCTTCGGATAAACCCTGGCAAATAAAGAAATTCAAACCCAGAGAGGGGAAGTAACATCCAAAGTCACACAATGGAAGCACCAGGTCTAAAGTCCAGTTCTAATTCTCAGTCCAAAAAACAAAAAATGTCCAGAGAAACAGAAAAACTGATCATCAACTCTTTGCAATAGAAATTTATTATGAGGTTACTCTCTTGGAACAACAAGTTAGATAACAAAACAAAAGGCTGGAATTTTAAATATGATTCCAGGATTGACAGGAAGGGAGAAGAGGTAAAAGAAAACAACCAGCAGAACAAAGGGAAAATAAAAAAGAGGGAAAGAACCTAAGATCGATCTAACTGGAAAAGTTTGACAAGGTATGTATATAAATTCAGTTTAACAGGGATTCATCATCAGCTCTGCAGTAACTTAAACTGGTGAGAGTGTGGTTAGTTCATTCATAGCAGACAGAAATAGAGAGCTGGATGTTAACATTTGGGGATAATAGACTAGGGTTAATGCTAATGCTTGGAATTATGTCCTGTGGTTAACCTCAGGACATATATAACATAAAAGAGGGGGGAGACACCAATAGACAAGATCTGTTCCTGGAGGGGGCCAGATTATTCAATTAACCTGATTATATGAAAACATTAGAATGGGACTTTCAGAGACTGCAACAACTTTGATTTATTTTATTGCCCATAATAGGCATCTTTACCAACAACAGAAAGAAAAGGAAACTAACAAAAAAGGCCATATATTTATTTCCTTCCCCTTTCAGAAAGTGGTAACCAATTGGGAAACTAAGATTCCCAGGTTGGAAAGTGACTAGTCTAGGGTCATACAGATAGCAAATGACAGAGGTAGAATCTGAACCAAAATCTTGAACACACAGAGCTTTTTTAAAAATTCAGTTAAAAGAAATTAAACATAGATTAAACTGTAAATAGATTTTCTCCAATGCCAAATCCACATCTGAATTATTTTCACAGATGAACAGTCCTGCTACAATACAAAACATCTGGAGGGTTGGGGGGGTAGATGTGGATGATGGAGCTGGGCACAGAAATAAGTTTGTTTTTGTTAAAGGCAGATTTATATTAGTAAGAGACAGGGTTTGTACAAATCATTACTCCAAAGCAAGCCTAGGTCTTCTCTCTCTGCCAAGTTACCTTTCATTTCTCTCCCATACAACCTACATTAGAGAAGAAGCTTCACATAAATTGTGCCCCAATTTCTAAGAATGAAATTTGTACCATAGTCATACCTTAATTAAACTGATAGATTCCAGAGATGGTGATTTAGAAGTAAATTGTTATTCATGAGCTTCCTAAATGAAGATAGGGCAAGTCTCAACAATTTTTCATTTGTTTGATGATAACACACTCCTCCCCTTCCTCCCAGCATTACTCTTAAAACATAACTATATGATATTTCTTCTGGGAGGCAGGACATATTATGCTTGAGAGCACACCCCACACGTACACATGTATCCTAATGTCATTAATCTTTTGGCGAAGTTGGAAGTTTTAAGTTCCAATTGGTTAGTCAGAAACTCTTAACAAATTGAATTGTCTTGACATCTATTTAGCCATTGACTTTTCGGTCAGCTGCTCCCTGTTAGAGAGATTCAGTTTGCTGGCTCTGGTGCTACGCTTTTTTTCATGATTGAAAATTCCTCAGCCAACATGAAATGCTCTGAAGGAAAAGCCTCCTAAGAGGGAAAAGCAGCTAGTTTCATATAGGGTTTTGGAATCATGCAAATAATAGTTTTTCAAGCAAGCTAGCAAAAACAATAGTAACCACCATTGAAAAGGATGTGCAGAAGTACTGTGACTTTTAATTTATTTTCCATTGATCCTGTAATAAAAAAACGAAGAGGGACAGATTCAAATATCTTTGTCTATCCAGGCTGGAGATGAAGATTAAAAATTCAGTCAGCAGAGGGCACCAGAGTCAACAATTTAATGGTATTTTTTTTTCAAAAATGTCTATTCCCCATCTCTAGATTTAACTAGAATAAAGAAAAGAAATGTACATTGAATAGGGTTTTCTCTCTCACTCAGAAGAGCTGAGCCAAAATAAGACAGGGACAAGAGCAAAGAAGAGTACTCCTCCTTTTGGAGAGTTGCCGAGAGCAATTGAGCCAATTTTTGCTTTCCTTTCTCTATACTTTATGAGAATAGGGATAAGTGATTCATAGCGCTTGTCAGAGATGTCAAAATTAAACTCCAAAGATGCTGGGTGCTGAAGAACAGATGGGTCCCTAATATGGAGAGATGGGACCCCCATGCTCTGAAGTTTCAGAAGTAGGGTTCAGATGGTTCCCTTGAGTATGCCAACACTGACATAGTCTCCTCCCCCAATCCCCGCACTACAAACCATAATAATAATAGAGTGGCTTGAATTAGGTTTGCAATTGCTGCCAAACCTGAATTCCTTTTATCATTCTGCCTTTGTAGAACAAATGTTGCATTCTGGACCTACCAAGGCAAATAGCACTGCCTGAGCCTCAGAACTAACAATGGTAAATAAAGGCAGGTGGGGGAGGGCAGGGGTACGCCTTGGTGCTGATGGCACATTCAGAAGTCAAAGAATACTACTGAATCAGTAAGGGAAGCACTGAAAGCACTTGATGGGTACAGGAAATTAGTTCTAATGATGAGAAAAGAGGAACTAGAATGGGAATAATTGTTAGTTCCTGGAGCCAGAATGCTTCCCCCATGTGGAGAAAACCACAAGGTTCTGGAACAGTACTCCCTGATCTTTTCTCAGGCTATAGGAGGCTGCCCGGCATCTGCTGGGGAGCTACAGATTACTGTAGGCAGACCGATGGCATAGTTGCAGTGCAAACAGATCAGATTTAAGAAATACTACATTGCCACAAAGTAGCCACTCAAAGAGCCTGAAATCCCTACCCATTATCTCCTTCTGAAAGGTAGTATAGTATAATGAGTTACCTATTGGCTTTGGCATCAGGCAGCCCTGGCTTCAGAACCTTGTCCCTGACACTTGTTAGTTTTGGGATGGACTCAAATAACTTGATTCTTCCTTCCTTCATCTGTAAAATAGGAATTATCTCTGTATAAACTACCTAACTGGGACAACTGGATGGTCCAGTAGATAGAGTGCCAGCCTGAAATCAAGAAGACCCAAGATTAAATCCATCCTCAGACACTTACTAATTGTATGACCTTGGGCAAGTCATTTAACAGTTCTCAGCCTCAGTTTCCTTATCTATAAAATTAATAAAGGATAGTGTCTAACTGATAGGGTTCTTGTAAGGCTCAAATAAAGTAACAAACATAAGGTTCTTTGCAAACCTTAAAGTAGTACATAAATGCTAATTATTAACTTTTTTTTATCTAGACCTGAGATTTCACCAGTAAGATTCTTCCAGTAAAGGAAATTCTTCCTACCAGGAAACTCAGCAACTGATCTATAACTCATAATCTTAGAATGTTGTCTGTGGTTTTGAGAAGTTAAATGACTTATACAGAGGCATTCAGCTTGCATGTGTCAGAGGAAAGACTAAAATAAGGGTCTTGCTAACCACAAGGTACCGTGCTGCTTTTTATCAAATTTATTATTTTTCACTGCACTGATCTTGCTAGCAAAATTATTTGAGTAGTCCATAACCAAAGATTTCTGTATCCTTTGCTCTAAAATTGTCTGACACCTTGTAGGGAATAGGAACTGCAGTGATTGTTGCCCTTGGAACTCAACTTCAAGGTTTCAAATTGACGTTTTGGCTGAGAGGAGGCTTTGTTGCATTGCACTGAGTTGATAATGTTGGAGTTCTCTACACCAGCTGTCACTATGACTGAATACCATAGCCAGACAGCTTTGATTTCTGATTTATCTTTGACTTAAGAGTGTAGAATAAGAAAAAACAAAGGGATGAGGATAGACACAATAAGGGAGTAAGGAAAAGAAGATCCATCAGAGAAGATAGAGCCAGAAGAAAATGCAGGTTTATGTAAACTAAGGATGGTGTATGTCAAGGAGAAGAATATGGATAAGAATGTCAAATCTTTCATAAAGGTTGGTGAATATAAGGAATGAGTACATTATCCTGAATACAAGAATGTCATTGAGAACTCTGGAGAAACCCCTCTTAATTGAGGAAGCCTGAAGACAGAGTGTTAAAGATGAAGGGGATAGATAAAGGAGGGCTATTCATTTTCAAGAAATTTGATAGCTAAAGAAAGAGAGGGAATGGATTACAGCTCAAAAAGGGTAGCAGGGTAAATTGGGGTGGATGAAAGGTGAAATGATCAAGAAAACAAAGATTCCAACTTCTGAAGGTACCATTTTAAGCAATGAATGCTGATTGCCCAACAAATCAGGACCAAGTAGCCTTCCTCAGCTTTAGTACTTCACCCTGAATACAGGGGAAGACATATTTTTATACATTAAAAACACTCAATCAAATAAGAGCAATTCATTAACAGGAAACAATGAAACATGACACAGTAGGTAATTTGATTTCTAATTGAAGGAAAGATGCAAGACTTTCCAAATTGAGAAAGGAAAAGCAAATAGGTGCAATTCCATGAAATAAGAAATAGGGGTGTCCCACTCCCCCACAAGTGCCTGTAAATAATCAAAGGAGCAGGAAACAATGACTAGTTGATCATAATGGTCAGTTTCCAGGTAAGACATATGACTTGCTTGCGATATAAAATTTGAGAAAGCTCCTTACATCAATCTTCAGATCTGACCAATTTCTGGTCAGTAAATCCTTAGTTAAGGGTATCCAAGTAGCAGATAGATGTGGTCCAGCTTAGCATAGACTCAGGGATAGAGTCAAGCAAAAAGTTTTCTTTTTCCCTGACCATTTCCTCTTTCAATTGCCACAGAATAAATTTTGTTATTTATATACATAGTATATGCATAGTATTATATATATGTGTGTGTGTGTGTGTGTGTATAGTTGTACATATGTGTTATTAGATGCATTGGATATACATATACAAACACGTACATATATCAGGAAACTATTTGAAGGCAGAAAGTAGCCCATGGAGAAGGGGAGGCTAAAATGAACTAGAGAAGAAGATACAATAGGAAGAGTGACATGATGACCTCTATCAGATATAATCCTAGTGGTTAGGAGAGGATATCTAAGTTCAGTGGACACTGACATTCAATTCAGACTCTGATCTTCAATCTCCATCTCCATTTCATTTTTATTGAGAAAAGGAACGTATGAAAGAATTACAAAACAGGGAAAGGCTAAGAAAAATATTAATTTTACACATCTCATTTTAGGTACAAATCTGAGAGAAATAATTTTTTTGAATTTAACCTCATCCTAAATCTGAGCATTTCTTGTCTAGAAAGAAAAACTGTCCAATCTGATATCAACCTCTTATTCCATTGAATTTGATTCTCCAGCCCAAGATTACCCCAAGAGGTAACATTTTTTAGGAATATCAAACAAGGAAAAAAATATCTTCAAATACAGCTTTGGGTTCATATTCAAAATAATTGGCACTACTTAGTTCCTTCATTGATTCCTCCTTCTCTCCTGGAGTAATCATTACAGACCTATATCCTTTGAGTGCCAACTAAGGTACAGACTCAACTGAGTTCAAATCTGACCTCAGTCTCTAACTGTGCGACTGCATTTAACCCTTTTTTTGCCTCAGTTTCTCATATGTAAAATGACTTGGAAAAAAATGTCAAACCCCTACAATACTTTTGCCAAGAAAACTCCAAAGTGGGGTTGTAAAGACTCAAATGATCATTCTTTCTGAATGAGAAAGTATGGGTCATAGCACAAATCTCTTCAGGATGTAGCTAAAGAGGAGAGTGCCCTTAGATCAGTCTATAGCCCAATCACTTCAAGGGAAAGGGAAAACCAATGATCTAAACAAGATATGAATTAAGTTTAGTTATCACTCTTTAGTTATTTCCCTGAAAGGGTTTTAGTTTTTATTCTATCAACTTTCCTAAAGGGAAATGTCTGGGAAAGGTTTTTAGGCAAGAGAATGAAGCATTTCCTAACATTTCTAGAAAAACAGAAAAAGAAGCTTCTAATTTGCTTCCACAATATGTTCACCAAAGACATTTGCTAGTGTCCTGGATTATATTCAGCATTGAATCCAAGTGAAAGAGGTCCTCCAGATGCTACTGTTTTTCCAGTGACATTGTGAAGATTACTTAGAGCAACAAGAATCCTAAATGAGGTTCACTACCACTCAAAATGGTTTAGCTTGACAGTGAACCAGGGAAGAAGATTTCCATTGCTTGAACTCTGATGAATAGTTTGACCAATAGCCCACCAAATTTATCTATCAGTATATTATTCAACCCGATTCTTGCACTTGGAGTTACTAGCTTGAGATAGATAGAGAATTAATGGGGTTTTTTTTTAAATAAAGCTCTCAACAGTTGACCACTCTCTGTTATATTGTTTGATTTGTGTGGCTCCTCTATTTGTCACTGAAATACTCTTGGTTAGAATGTGGCTTTTGTACTGCTGTGGAAAGTTAGTTTTCTGACCTTTAGAGTTTGCAGTGGTAGCAGAAACCATGTCACACAGCTAGCACCTGGCTGGTTTGTTCCTTGATTAGTCAGCCTTCTGTGACGGAGGCTCTCTCCATCTAATCTCACTTTTCTGAAAAAATGAGGATATTTTTAGTACTCTGCTTTTTTTCTTTCATAGTGACTGTAGGGAGAGTGTGTGCTAGATTCGGTTTCCATGGAGGCAGTCTGAGCCAATTATTAGACTTGAGGACCAAGGGAAAAGACCAAAACATGCACTGATTTCTTGACTCTGGTCCTCAGAGGCATGCAGAACAGCAGGTAAGACACTTAATATCTTCAGAGTCCCAATTGATGGAATCCAGAATCTCAAAGCTTAAAGGACCTTGAAGATTATACCAGTTTGAGAATCCCCTTGATAAAGGTTGTCCAACTTCTGCTTAAAGACTTTAGTGAGTAGTATCCCATTACCTTCTACTGCAATCCACTACAACTAAAGACACAGTTATTTTTTTACTATTTTTTACAAGTTTTTCATTACATCAAACTTAGATTTGATTCTGCAACTTACACAAATTTTTTTCTAATATTGCCTTCTGTGGCGAGGCAGGACAAGTTACATTCCTCATCCATATATTTGACAGTCCTTCAACTACTTGTCACATCTACCCTAAGGCTTCTGTCCTCCAGGCTAAATATTACCTTTTCCTCTCTGGATCTCCATAAGGGATTCTGACCATATGATACTGTTCAGTTTGTCCACATCCTTTTTAAAATATGAGGCCCAGGGCAGCTAGGTGTTGCAGTGGATAGAGCACCGGCCCTGGAGTCAGGAGGACCTCAGACACTTAATAATTACCTAGCTGTGTGACCTTCCACAAATCACTTAACCCCATTGTTTTGCAAAAACTAAAAAAAAAAGATAAAAAATAAATAAAGGTAGGTCTATTTTTATCTTTTGCTTTGTCTAATGTTCATGATTGCCATCCCTACCCTCTTCACTTCAACTAAAATAATAGATTCTGCCCCAGTCCTTCATTTCAAATACTTGTATGTCTTTCTGTCCCAAGTGTTTCCTCTTACATACAACATATTGTTGGATTCTCCTATTCACTTTAGTCCTTTGGATTAGCTCATTCTATTTAGTCACAGTTATGATCACTAATTGTGCAGTTCCCTCTATTCCATTTTCCTTTTGTAATCCTCTGTCTCTCTCTGTCACTCTCTGTCTCTCTGTCTCTGTCTGTCTGTCTGTCTGTCTGTCTCTCTATCTCTCTATTTCTCTCCTCTATGTCTCACTCTTTCTCTCTATCTCTGTCGGTGTGTGACTCTCTCTGTCTCTGTGTATTTCTTTTTTAAAAAAAAAAGATTTTTCAAGGCAGTGGGGTGAAGTGGCTTGCCAAGGCCATACAGCTAGGAAATTATTAAGTGTCTGAGGCTGGATTTGAACTCAGGTACTCCTGACTCCAAGGCCAGTGCTCTATCCACTGTACCACCTAGCTGCCCTCTGTGTATTTCTTTCTGTATCTCTCTCATCTCTATCTTTCTGTCTGTGTCTTTCTCTATGTGTTTCTCTTTCTGTCTGTCTCTCCCTTTCTCTTTTGTCTCTCCTAAAAGTCTGTCTTGCTTCTGACCACTACCTCTTCCAATTGACTTCCCCCTTATCATTCTCCCCACAACATTTCTTATCCCCTCACTCTCCTCTCTCCCAACTGAATGTGTGTATGTACATGTATGTATATATGTGTATATATGTGTATATATATATATATATATATATATATATATATATATATTATCCCTCTTTGAACCAATTCCCATGAGAATGAGGCTCTAGCATTACCTGCCACACACCCGTTTCCCCCTCTACTATAAAAACCCTTTCTTGTGCACCTATTTATTTGTGAGGAAAAATTTGCCCCATTCTACCTCTCCTTTCCCCCTTCTCACAATCATCCCTCCTTCTCAACTCTATATTCTTATTTTGGAGATTATCTTAACAGAATCAACTCAAATCCATGCCCTATGTCTATACAAACTCCATCTTATTGCCCTAATAAAGAGCAAGTTCTTAGAAGTTACATGTATCATCTTCCATATAGGAATATAGACAGTTTAATGCCATTGAGTGCCTTATAATAATTTTTATATTTTACTTTTTATGTTCTTGAGTTATATATTTGAATGTAAAATTCAGCTCTAGTGTTTTCATTAGGAATACTTGAAAGTCCTCTATTTCATTAAATATTTATTTTTCCCTCTGAAAGATTAAACTCAGGTTTACTGAGGAAGTGATTCTTGGCTGGCTTCATAGTTTCTTTGTTTTCTGGATTATTCCAAACTGTCTATCCTTTTAACCTTGAAACTGCTAAGTCTTGTGTGATACCATGATTTCTGACTTGATTCTTTTTAGCTGTTTGCAATATTTTCTTCTTGACCTGGAGTTCTGAAATTTGGCTATCATATTCTTGGGAATTTTCATTTTGGATTCTTTCCATTTTTATTTTATCCTTAGGATATAAGGATATAAGGATCTAAAATTAATGAAGTTTTCCTTAAAACTTCTTGAAATATGATGTCTAGGCTCTTTTATTAAAATCATGGCTTTCAGGTAATCTAATAACACTTAAATTATCTTTCCTAGATCTATTTTCCAAGTTAGTTGTTTTTCCTATGGTATATTTTACATTTTCTTCTATTTTTTTCTTCTTTTGTTTTCTAAAGTCTCTTGAAGTCATTAGCTTCCACTAGTCTAATTTTAATTTTTAAAGAATTATTTTCTTCAGTGAGTTTTTGTACTTCTTTTTCCATTTGGCCAATTCTGCTTTACTAAGTAGTTCATCTCTTTAGTGAATTTTTCTACCTCCTTTTCTATTTTGCCCATTTTGGTTTTAAAGGAATTTTTCTTCAGTGAACTTTTGTGCCTCTTTTTACCATTAAGGCAATTCTATTTTTAAGGTAATATTTTCTTCAGTATATTTTTGAGCCTAAGAAATGGCTACCCCATCCAAGGAAGAGAGCAGGCATACAAATTACCCACTCTCAACCCAAGGAAAATAACAAAAAAAATATGGAATTCTTGAGACCCTGTAATTGGAATGGGCACATTTTAAATTAGGATCCATTAGAGGTTGCATAGTGCCAGTAGCTGCAGTAATTCTAACTCCAATAGTATATATTAAAGTTGCTGTAGTTAAAAAGTTCATAATTCCATCTTGGGAGCTGTCAGTTCACGACCTATCCCAGCCCTGCTTCTTGACAACCTCCTGATGATCTTACCTGAGTATTTCATGGGGCATGAAGTGTTTATGTCGAAAAAATTAAAGTGTTCAAAACAAACCCAAGTCACCTGGATACCCCAGGTAAGAGTAATGGAATAGGACTCCAGTTCTATTTTGATGGTTTTTCAAATTTGGTGCCATGATTAAGAAAAACAGCTTAGAGGCATTTGGCCACTAGAGGTGAAATTCTTGGACCTTGGAGCAGAGCAAAAGCATTTTCCAAGAATGTTTTCATTAATCAAGAAAGAAATTTGGAGTCTTGAAGATGATCAGATACCATTGTAGTTCTGATCATAAATGATAATGATTAACAGTCCAGTGGCATTATTCCTATGACCTGCCCAGCATCTTCCAGGAAATCAAAGTCTTTGGGTTCCTGAGAGGAAAGGCTGTACTGACAATTAGATCATTGAGAGATAGACTTGACTATACTGTGTTGTCACCAGTTTGTCAGCAGAAAATCACATGCTGGTGTTTTGCCCAATGTTGCTGGAGCCTCATTGATATAGGAGGGATAGGAGAGAACCATATTTATGAGACCAAGGATTTCTACAGCAGCAAGATATCACCAGAAGTCCTGTTTCCTATCAAATCAGGCCAAGGGGTGAAATGGTGTGGAAAAGACAGTGAGAAGGATGTCTTTGTAAAACATTCCCTTCACTATAATTAACATAATATGCAAGTCATATAGTTATATATATGATGACTGCTTGAATACAAAGGACAACTACTTACTACCAGTTGCTAATTCTCTTTTTTATATTATTTTTTTTTTGCATCACTCTTGAATCTTTTCCCCTTTTTTCCTCTTTCAGCCATCTCTTTCTTTAACTTGTCCAGGAATTCTTGGTGGTCTTAAGTCCAGTTAGCCTTTATTTTGAGTCTTGGCTTGTAACTCTTTTGTCATAGTTGTCTTCTTTTAAATTTATGTCTTGATCTTCCCTGCCACCATAGTAACATTTAACAGTCAAGTTCTTTTGTTGTTGTATGTTCATTTTCTATGCCTATTGTTTTGACTTTGAACTTTATGTCCAAGTTGGGATCTGCTCACCTGGGAGGTAGGGAGGCGCAGTGCTTCAGACTTTTTCATGTTGCTGTTTTCAGAGATAGTTTTAGAGGTTCTACAAGTTTTCAATGGTTCCAGTTGGTATGATTCAGAAAGAGGTGTGGTTACTGCTCTTTTGTTCTTAGCTCTGGTCTTTATCCAGGAATGGCCCCTGTTCTGCAGCCACAAGCAATAGTGTTTTTCTTAGTCCTGAAACTGTAACCCAGACCCCTGTTTCCCTACTGCTGAAAGGACAAGCATACCTCTTGGCTCTAGAACTATGACCAGACCTCCTGATTCCATGTAACATATCACAAGTACTCATCTCCACTCTGGAATTGTGCCTCAGAACTGCTTATGGAAAATAGAATGCCAATTAGCACCAACTGAACCCAGTACCAGAAAAGGGTCCCCTATAATCTCTTTTTGATCAGTTGTCTGACTCACTCTCTAAGCAGAGAGTTTCTGAAGCTACTGCTGCTTTACTATCCAACTACTTTCAAGGTTCATGGCTGGTTCTCCTGCCATTCTTCAGGTCTGTGCCCATTCCAGTGTTATTATATATCTCTCCTAAAGATCTCCTAAGTTGTCTTATGCTGGATAAATGTCTCCCTCTAACCTTTTGTTGGTTCTGTCACTCCAAAATTTGATTAGAGGTACTATTTTAAAGTTTCTTGGAGAGGAATGTTGGGAGATTTCAGTTGGGTTCTAACTTACAGTGTCATCCTGTCTCTAACTACAGGAAATCCTATAGTGTGTTTTTCTAACTTTTTTGACTCCCTAAATTTGACTCCCTTTATTTTTATGAAGACCTTTCACAATAGTAATAGTGCTTTAAGGTTTATGAGGGACTTGATATGTGTTTTTTCATTTGATTCTTACAAGAAAGTTGTGAGAAAGGCACTATTTTTTGGCACTATCTTTCCCATTTTATAGAAGAGAAAAATGAGATTGGAATTAAATGACTTACCTAGGGTTACCTAGCTAGTAAGGATCTGAGACTGGATTTGACCTCAAGTCTTCTTGGCAACTTTGACTTAATTGGTTCAATTGCCACAGGTTTTATTTCTATCATACCCTATTTCCCCTGTTCTTTACACCCTTGCTTTCTAATCACCAGAACATTTTGGCTCTCTTCTTCTTTCCAGGGGGGGATCAGGAAGTCAATACAGAGCTCTCAAGGATGATGAAGACAATGAGGGTGTCAGTAACTGCTGGGACAAGTTTCAGTGGCATAGAAAGGAGCTAGATTTCAGCAAGGAGAAGGGAGCACATGTTTCATTATCTGAATCAAGTGATGAAGTAGAAGCAGGGAAGGCAGACTAGTAATCCTAGAAGTTTGTCAATGAAGAGAAGGAGAAACAAAGGATATCGCAAAGAGATTTTGGCAGGGAGGGGTTTGTTTTTAGTAGGGGCTTCAACTAGTTTATAGTCAGAGGAGGGAAATTGGAGGTCAAGGGTTAGAGAGGAGGGCAATGGAAAAAGTACTAGATGAAAGTTCAGATTCCATCTCTACCATTTATTCTCTGACTGGAAAAAAATCACCCATTCCTTTTATGGGAAATGAGAGATTTGGACAAGATGTCCTTGAAGATCCCTTCTAGTTCTAAAGCTATGATCCCATAAAACTTTAGAGATCTGAAAGGGACAGATCAAGTTGGACTGATTATTGAAGCAAAATGTAGTAACAAGCATGAAAGGGATAGGAGAGGTGATTTAGATAAGGAGCAGGATCTGCCTCATTTGTGAATAATGGAGGAAAAGAGAAACTTGCAAAAGGCACAGCAAGATTCTAAGGTACATAAGGGAAATGAGAATGCTAGTATTAGTATCAATCTTCTCTGTAAAATAGGAGGTTGGGTCATCATCTGAAAGAGTGGCTGCAGTAAAGTGAGAGCTTGAGAAGACAGGAGAAAGTTTGGGGCAGACTTTATGAGGACTTCCTAACAGAGTTATCCAAAAATGAATGGATTGACTCAGGAAGAAATGGCTTTCTTTTTAACCTCATCAGAGGCATTACAGAAAGACTGAGTTACTACTGGTCAGGTATATTGCTTGTGATTCTATGAATCACTAGGAAATGAATAAAAGGATTATGGTATGACATTGAGGACTCAGTTGAATGAGATTAGATGATATGAATTTTTAGGAGACCTGGCCACTGCCTTCATCAGTGATTGATTTAGAGGCAAAGAAACTAGGTTGGATCCATGCTTGTCATCCTGGCCACTGCATGACTATGGCAAGTGGATCTCTTGAGCTCAGGAATTCTGAGCTGATCAGACACCTACATTGTTTGTCATTAATATAGTGAACCCCTTTAAGGCAAGGATTCTAGGCTGCCTAAGGAGAAGACCACAGATCAAAGACCCCTTGCTAATCAGAATGGGATTAAGCTTGTGATCTTTAATTTAAAAGACAGGGAGATAGAAACAAAGATAGAGACAAACAGAGAAACAAAGAGAGGCAGAAACAGACAGATCAGATTGGACTAAAAATCAAATCAGAATGATCTCAACATAATTAAGATCTCTAAAGGAGAACATTAGGAAGATTTCAGATATATAGCACTTTACTTGATTAGCAATGTGATGTGGCAGAATATTCTAGGCATTGGATTTTAAGTTAGAGGTCTTCAGGTTTGACTCCTGGCTCTATTGCTATTATTATGATCATAGATAAATCATTTATTTTTGGACCTAGGTTTCTTCACCTGTTAAATGTGAGATTTTGAATGGATAAACTCCAAGATCCTTTCAGTTCTAAATTTACTGAACAGGAAAAACATGGAGGAGGTAGTTGGAAATTGAGTCAGTGGGAGAAGAGCTAATTAATAGGCCCCTACATTTTTGATTCCCTCTAGCTCTAGAGAAGGTCACAGATTGTATTATAGATTGTGCATGATAGTTCACAGAGCTTGGAGGATTCGATCTTGACCAATGTTGTATGGAAGGCATAGATGCCACCTTAAGAATTTGGTGTTCTACTTGTATCCTACTTTGTGACCTCATTTGGGCTTTTTTTTTAGGTTTTTTTTTTTCAAGAAAATGGGGTTAAGTGGCTTGCCCAAGGCCACACAGCTAGGTAATTATTAAGTGTCTGAGACCGGATTTGAACCTAGGTACTCCTGACTTCAGGGCCGGTGCTTTATCCACTGCACCACCTAGCCACCCCTATTTGGGCTTTTCTTAGCAAAAATACTGGAGTGGTTTGCCATTTTCTTCTCTAGTTCATGCCACCTAGATGCCTCCCCTCCCCAGGAAGTAACAGGGAGGGGAAATAAAGCTGTAGTGAATTGGATGTGCCTGGCTGAATTTTAATGGCCAATCAAGAAATGCCCTGCTTTCTCCCTCGGGAGATGCAAATTTATGGCTCTTGATTTAAGAAAACTATATATCAGAGGAGAATCCAGGCAGGAGGCAGGGGACAATAGAAGACTGAGATAACACATGTAATTCCCTAGAAATGGAGACAAGGGAAACCTTAGAGTTATAGACATAGACATAAGCTAAATTAGCCAGTCTAGGGCTAGGATCCATTTTTGGTACCCTCTCCAAGAAATTTGACCAGGATAGTTCTGACCTTCAGTTCCTTCCTCTGCTCATGAGACAAAGACTAATGGGGTTCTCTGTCCCAGCTCTTCATTCTCACAGAAACACACAAGCAGGACATACTCTTTGGGGAGCAAGCTTAATGGAAAGAACACAAAGAAAGGTATATGGGAACAAATAAGGTGGCCTGTGTGGCCCTCAACTTCAGATTCATATAGAATGGTATTTGGATATGTGCATTTCATTTGTTTTGAGTCCTCTTCTAGTTTAGCTGGGAATTTCCAAAACTATGTAAAATTCAGCTAGCAGATCAGACAAGAACTTTAAAAATAAAGTTTTTCATCAAGATGAAAAAAATTTGAAAAATAGGTAGAAGATTCGGTCAGCTCTCACTTTGAGGATTAGGTTCTGATCTCAAGATATTTCTTTTAGTGAGGGAAATAGTTTCCTGGGAGACAGATGGTCAGAGTGTGAGGAAGGCATGACAGATGCTTCTTTCTGGACCAAAGATTGGAAAAATGCTCTCCTGCAATGTTTAGTCCCTTGCTCAGAATGTTTGCCACTTTCCACCAACCAAGTAACAGCAGGAAGTGCTCCACTCAGCTTACCTTATCTCTTGGCAGCCAAAGATCAGGTGATATTATTGCTGTCTCTTATTCACCAAACACTGCCATAAAGAATTTCTCCATGTGGCTCCCCTTTTCCTTTCCCTAGAAGTCTCTGTTATCTTCCAGATATCAGACACTATGTGAAGCAGGTACCCAGTTTTCAAATTATTACAGACCTGGGCACCTCAATCAGATCTATCTCTGAAGACTAGAGCTTCATGGGAAAATGTTGTCTTTCCCCGCAGATATAAGGGGAAATCTTCTCTGAATTTGCAATTGTGGTGTTTTCTAGGATAAGCAAAACTACAGTTTAGAACTAGCTCCTAGAGATCATAAGACTTTCTGCCAACAAATTGTGATGGTTTGTCAGAGTAGTGATAGCTAGCAAGATGCCAGCTAAACCACCAATACAAGGGGTTTCTTGTTGCTGCTATTTATGTTAGTCCTTTAATAGGAAGGGAGAAGACAGCTGCTTTACTTCCATCTCATATCTGAATATTCATACCCTTTTCCCCCAATATAAAGAAAGTATTAGGTTTGGATTCAAGAGGACTTGGGTTTGAGTCCTAGCTCTGATATTTACAATCTGTACGACCTTGAGCAGGCAATTTAACCTTGAAGCAAATAGGTGGCCAGTGGATAAAGCATGGACCCCTAGAATCAGGAGGACCTGAGTTCAAATCCAGCCTTAGACACTTAATACTTACTTATCTATATGACTTCGTACAAATCACTTAACCCCATTGCCTTGAACCACCCCCACAAAAAAGAAATTTATTCTTGCTGATCCTCAATTCCCCCATCTGTAAAATGGATATACTAAGACTTATATTACCTACTTTATTGGATTGCTGTGGAGAAAGTGCTTTTTAATCCTTCAAGTACTATATAAATATGAGCTATTATTATTGCCCAGGTCTGTAATAATTTTGAAACTGTGTATCTGCCTCACAGTGTCTGATAACAGGAAGATAACAGGGACTTCTAGGGAAAGGAAAAGGGGAGCCACATGGAGAAATTCTTTATGGCAGTGTTTGGTGAATAAGAGACAACAGTAATGTAACCTGATTTTTGGCTGCCAAGAGTAAGGTGAGTTGAGTGGAGCACTTCCTGCTGTTACTTGGTTGGTGGAAAGTCGAAATAATATGAGCTATTATTATTGTTTCTCAGACAGATGTGGTAGCTGCTATGTGGTCTTGCATTATTGACAACAGAAATAACATCTCTTTCATGGAGGGGTACTCACCCACAATTACATGTAAAAACTGTAGAATAGAGATTGCCTGACAGGAAACCCAGTGGAGCTCAAAGAGGAATGCACATGAACCAACCAATTAACAAGCATTTATTCTACTTATACCTACTATGTGCCAGACTCTAGGAATAAAAAGTTAAGGCGTAGGGGGGAACTCAGCTTCTCACCTCAAGGAACTTTCATTCTAGAGCACTTAGGAAAAAATATAAAATATATAGAGTCAATATAAGACAATGGGGTATGGGGGCATCAGAAGAGGTCTTATATATAAAGAAGGTGGTATCTGAGCTGCACTCTGAATGGAGTCAGATATTTTGAATGGGGATGGAGAGGAGAGAATGCATACTAGGTAGGGGACCTTTGCAATAGACAAGCAAATTTGACTGAATTGTTCAGTATGGAAGGAGAATACATTGTAATAAAACTGGAATGGTAAATTGGAACCAAATGAACACTGCACATCAATCAAATTGTATTTTATCCTAGAGACAACAGGAAGTCTGTTGGATAGTAGAGTGGCTTGGTCAAAGCTATGCTTTTGGAATGTCACCTAAGCTACTGTGTGGAATCTAATTTGGAAGAGGAAAAGAGATGAGGTCAAGTGATGCATGTCAATATAATGGTAGATCAGATAAGACATGAAAACCTGAACCAGAGTAATACTTGTAGGGGGGCAAGAAAGAGTTTGATACTTCAGATTATGTGGAAGTCAAAGTCACAAGATTTATCTATGAATTCACTAAGTGAGGTAAAGGAGAGTAAAGACTGAAGTATTACTCTGATGATGTGAACCTGAATGACTGGGAGGAAGGAGGAGGATATTGTTGACAAAAATAAGGAAATTTAGAAGAGATTTGAGGGAAAATATAATGAGCTTTGCTTTGGACATATTGAACTTGAAATTTAGTTGGAAATATCCAAAAGGTAAATCGGTGACACAAGATTAGAGCTCAAGATAACAGCTAATGAATAATAATAGCTAATATTTATAGAATATTTGCAAAGTTCTTCATAAATATTATCTCATATCCTCACAATGTCTCTGGGAAGTAAGTGCTAATACCATCTCATTTTACAGATGAAGAACCTGAGGCAAACAATAGTTAAACAACTTACCCAGGTTCATTCAATTAATGAGTGTCCAAGTTGGGATTTTTAATTTAACTCTTCCTGACCTCAAGTTTAATACTCTATATTCTGGACCACCTAGCTATCTTAGGAAAAACTTGGGTTGAATAGCCAGATCATTGAGTCCCCAAGGATTTATGGAATCACCAAGAAAAGATAGAAAGACAAGAAAAGAGGGCCTTGTGGTAAAACTACACAAAGTGGGCACAAGACATGGATAATGATCAAGTAAAGGAAACTACGGGGCAGCCAGGTAGGAGGACAACCAGCCAAGAACTGGAGAGGAGAAAATAGCTTGGAGGAAAAAGTAGTTAGCTGTGTCAGTGGCTGCAGAGGAATCAAGAAAGTAGAAAATTGAGAAAATGCCATTATATTTGGCAATAAAAAGATTGTAAACAAATTTTCAAAATTAATTTTCATTTTAAATAGTATTTTATTTTTTCCAATTACATGTAATGATAATTTTTATAATTTATTTTTTAAAAAAAATTTTAAGTTCCAAATTTTCTCCCTTCTTTTTCCCTTTCTCCCCCTCCCTCCTCTCTAACATAGTAAGTAATTTGATATAGGTTATATATGTATAATCATGTAAAACATTTTTTCATATGAATAATGTTGTGAAAGAAAAAAGAAAAAAGGGGAAAAACTCCAAAAAAAGGTGAAAATTGTGATCATGAAAAACTTTGGAGAGAATTGTTGGATTGTGTCCAACTCTTAATGACCTCACTTGGGGTTTTCTTGGCAAAGATAATAGGGAAGTTGCCATTTCCTTCTCTAGCTCATTTTAGAGATGAGGAAACTGACACAAACAGAATTAAGTGACTTGTCCCAGAGTCACATAGCAAAGTCAGAGTCTAGATTTGAGCTCTTTCTTTTGGAAAAAAAGAAAGGATACTTTATTTAAAATGAACTAAAGGAGGAGAAAATAAGAGATGGTATCAAGAGTTTGAAGTGTACAGTAGAAAAGAAGAGGAACATCATGGTAAATGATCCATTTTCTCAGTGAATATGAGAGGAAGTTATTTCCTGGGAAAGGAGATGTGTGTGTGTGTGTGTGTGTGTGTGTGTGTGTGTGTGTGTGTGTGTGATATAAGAAATTTGGGAGGGAAGCAAAGATTTGGAATAACTGCTGTGGTCGAATACAAAACACATATAGGCTCTTACTAGATTTGGAAGAGACCCCAGATGTCATCTAGGTCAACACCTTTTACAGCTAGAGACTGAGGTGCTCATGAAACAAAGTGATTTGCCCAAGTTCCTTTCTGCCCTTATTATGTCAATTAGGAATAAGTAAAAGGATTACTTGGGTTAATGACAGCTCGGGTTACAATGAAATAATATACATTTAGAGCTGACATGTTTATTGGGCTTCCTAGAGAGAGTAAGAGTAAGAGTAAGAGGAGAAGCATGGTTGGGATATTAGTTTAGATTATTAGGGACTGGGCATGTTCAGACAAAAAGAATTCAGTAAGGGGAGGCTAGGCGGTGCAGTGGTTAGAGCACCGGCCTTGGAGTCAGGAGTAAGTGAGTTCAAAGCTGGCCTCAGACACTTAATAATTACCTAGCTGTGTGGCTTTGGGCAAGCCACTTAACCCCATTGCCATGCAAACCCCCCCCCCAAAAAAAAAAGAATTCAGTAAGCATTTTCATTTAACCTGAGCAAAACTGAACTTGGAATATTCTGTACACATTATTCCCTTTTAGGGATGTGTATCTGTGTATGTATATACACACTTATATAAATATAGATGTGTGTGTATATATAAGTATGTGTATATGTACAGAGCCATTGATATATACATCACATATATATGTGTATATACACCTTGGTCCTCAGATGTCAGACTTAGAATCAGCTTCAAGGACATGCTTCTTTTTCTGTAAGAGGAACATGAGAACAAAAATCCACAGTCCCCCTGCACCCCTTATACACACATTGATCTGATAGTCCACTGTAGGAATCCTTCAGTATCCTTTCAAGGGAAGTGTGGTATTGTGAAGTATTGCTGTTATTATCAGTAGTGGTCATTGCCAGAGCTGCCTTTGGTTTAACATCTTAAGACACTCCCAGCATGAGCAAACATGGCTATCTCTTCCCTTGACCCTGTCTGCTTGTGCATAGCCTGTATTATATTTGGAGCATTTCTGAGGAAGGAACCATGAATCTGTGTGATCCATCAAAGTCCTATTCTCAGTGGAGAGTGGGATTATGCTTTCCATGATGGTCTGACAAGCACAGGCAGCCCCAAGAGGCTTCACATCCTTCCAGGGACTCTTAGAGTACAGCAGAGAAGCAGATGTACGGACATTTCAGCTTTTCTCTCTGTTTTCCTCAGAGAGAGGATAGAGATATAAAAAAAGAGGTGAGGAGATCGCTGGATTTTTCATTCCACCATTTTCATCTCCATCCATTCTGTGAACTTTTCTTCAGCAAAGGAGTGTGATTTCTGGAACCTACACAGTAATCTTTCACAAGACAATGGAATGAAGCTTCCCAGAGGAGAGAACACATTTGTTGGCATGAGGCACAAAGAGTATGGAGAGGGAGAGGTGGGGAGAGGAAAAATTCTAACAAACATGTCAAGATGATGCTATGCCTTGGTATTTCAGCTCCACAGCTGAGAGCAGCCTGTCATGCCCATAATTGTTGAAATCCAGTTCTGATGCTTCCAGACTCTATCCTTTCTAGGATTGTTTGATCTTTCTGTCTCCCAGAAGTAAATTGAATGTAACTCAAGTCCTTTAGTCAATTTAACTATGGAATGAAAGTAGCCAGATGCTTTGGCTCACTCTCATTCCTATCCCAAGCCTAAAAATGGCTTTTTGTCTGTATGTGAAACTGTACTAAACACCTCACCATACTTAGACAGATGTAGTCATGCCCTCAGGGAGCTGAAAGTCAAAAAGAGATATTACTGATTCAGATGAATGCAAAAAGAAAAAAGTCAAACAGAAAAAATGCTCAGTAATTATAACAGCTGATATTTTATATAGTATTTTAGGAAAAAGCTACGTTGTTAAAGATAAATCTGGTCTTGACTAAAGGAGCCTACAGATCACTGGAGGAGACAGCATGTTTATAGATACACATATACAAACTACACATTGTGTGGACACTAGCAGCCCAGGGATAAAGAGAGGCCATATGTGGGAATGTGGAATTAAAGCTTTGAAGGAAACTTGGGATTCAAGGGCTTTCAGGGATGATGAATTTCCAGGTGTAGGAAATGACCCATGCAATGCAAGAGATGGGAATGTTGTTGTCTGTAGGGAACAGCAAGCTGGCCAGTTTAACAGAGTGCACAAAGTTGGATTGTGGATAATAAAGTTGCAAAGGTTGCTTGGAATTGCCTTGTGAGAGGATTCACATTTTAAACAGAGGAGTCTATGTTTGATTTTAGAGGTAAGATAGAGAAGGGACATGGAAAGACCCTTGAATCTTCCTGTTGTATGGAAGAAAAGGATCAGGAGACAGGGAGATCAATTGGGAGGCCACTTTGAGAGTTCAAGCCAAAAAGTGGACAAATCCACAGGTGAAAAAAATAACTGATGACTTAGCATACTAGTCATGGCTAGGGCAAGTGCATTTGAGGAACAAAATTGACCCTATTATCTAATGAGAAGAGTAATAGCTGAGTTCTCAGTCTGCTTCTTCTATCAGCAAGAGTTCAGGTTTTAGACAAAACACTTCTTACCTCTCTGGGCCTCAGTTTCTCATCTATATTAAATGGACTCTGTGGCATTTAAAATCACAAAGCCTTTTGGTACATTCCCATCTAATTCTCACAACCTTGTAAGAGAGGTTAGTTATTATGATCCTTATTGGGCAAACTACTCAGGATCACACAACCAGAATCATAGAACTTTAGGATTTAGAAGGGTCAGCTTGGTCAGCCCCAGCCAAAGCACAAATCTCCTCTTATAACAACCTTCACAATTTGTCATGCAATAACCACATGAAAGATTTTAATGAAGGGGAATTCACTCCTCACCCCACCCCCAGGCAATCCATTTTTAAAGCAACTCTATTGGGAAAATTTTCCTTAATATTAAGTCAAAATTTTTCTTTCTATATAAACTCCTTATTGGGTTTAGTTCTCCCAAGTAAGGACAAGTAGAAGAGAGTTATCTACATGCCAAACCTCCATGTAGCTTTGAGGTCTGTTACCATATTTCAATTTCTCTTCCCTAGATAAAACAGCATCAGTTCCTTTCTCCTCCTGTAGCATGGCTTTAGTCCTTTATCTAGTCTAGCTGTCTTCCCTGGACACACCCCAACTTTTCCAGGTTCTACCTCATTACAGCTCCCCAAGAGCATTCAGACTCCAGATGGGGTCTGACATGAGCAGACAGAGAGCAGTCAACTTGCCATCCCTCTCACTTTGGACATCATCATTCTATTCATGTAAATTAACATTACAGGAGCTTTTCTGACTGCCCTGTCACACTGGGGAATTCAGCTATTTAAGCATCTGCTGGAGCAGACATTCTGCTAAAAACAGAACCACTGACCAACTGGGGATGCCTTGCTGAGAATGTTATTGTTCAAAAAGTGGAGGAAGCAGTAAAGAGGCTGCTATTTTGGACCTTGTTCCAAAATAGAAATGCCCTAAACTTTGGAAGACTGCAATCATACCACATCACATTGCTGATTCATTTGGAGATTGCAGTCCACTTTATTTTATTTTTTTAGGATTTTTGCAAGGCAAATGGGGTTAAGTGGCTTGCCCAAAGCCATACAGCTAGGTAATTATTAAGTGTCTGAGCCCGGATTTGAACCCAGGTAGTCCTGACTCCAAGGGCCAGTGCTTTATCCACTGCGCCATCTAGCCACCCCTGCAGTCCAATTTAACATGAGCAACTTTCTAGCCATGACTTTTTTTTTTTTTACTTAATAAGTGCTTGTTTATTGAAATTATATTGAAAGAAGACATGGAGAACAGCAATCTCTGGAAAAATTTGAGGAGAAAGTAAACCAGGATGGAATCAGGGAAAGTTTTCTAGAGGAGGAGAAACCCTTGAGTCTGGACCTTGAAAGCAGAGAGGGATTTTATTTATTTTTTTTATTAAAGATATTATTTGAGTTTTACAATTTTCCCCCAATCTTGGTTCCCTCCCCCCCACCCCCACCCCACAGATAGCATTCCGTCAGTCTTTACTTTGTTTCCATGTTGTACCTTGATCCAAATTGGGTGTGATGAGAGAGAAATCATATCCTTAAAGAGAAGAGAATTCTCAGAGGTAACCAGATCAGACAATAAGACATCTGGGTTTTTTTTTTTTCCGAATTAAAGGGAAGAGTCCTTGTACTTTGTTCAAACTCCACAGCTCCTTATCTGGATACAGATGGTACTCTCCTTTGCAGACAGCCCAAAATTGTTCCCAATTGTTGCACGGATGGAATGAGCAAGTCCCTCAAGGTTGAACATTACTCCCATGTTGCTGTTAGGGTGTACAGTGTTTTTCTAGTTCTGCTCATCTCACTCAGCATCAGTTCATGTAAATCCCTCCAGGTTTCCCTGAAATCCCTTCCCTCCTGGTTTCTAATAGAACAATAGTGTTCCATGACATACATATACCACAGTTTGCTAAGCCATTCCCCAATTGAAGGACATTTACTGGATTTCCAATTCTTTGCCACCAAAAACAGGGCTGCTATAAATATTTTTGTACAAGTAATGTTTTTACCCTTTTTCCTCATCTCTTCAGGGTATAGACCCAGTAGTGGTATTGCTGGGTCAAAGGGTATGCACATTTTTGTTGCCCTTTGGGCATAGTTCCAAATAGCTCTCCAGAAGGCTTGGATGAGTTCACAGCTCCACCAACAGTGTAATAGTGTCCCAGATTTCTCACATCCCTTCCAACAATGATCATTATCCTTCCTGATCATACTGGCCACTCTGAGAGGTGTGAGGTGGTACCTCAGAGAAGTGCCAATTTGCATTTCTCTAATAATTAATGATTTAGAGCATTTTTTCATATGGCTATGGATTGCTTTGATCTCCTCATCTGTAAATTGCCTTTGCATATCCTTTGACCATTTGTCAACTGGGGAATGGCTTTTTGTTTTAAAAATATGACTCAGTTCTCTGTATATTTTAGAAACGAGTCCTTTGTCAGAATCATTAATTGTAAAGATTGTTTCCCAATTTACTACTTTTCTTTTGATCTTGATTACATTGGTTTTATCTGTGCAAAAGCTTTTTAATTTAAGGTAATCAAAATCATCTAACTGGTTTTTAGTGTTCTCCAACTCTTCCTTAGTCACAAACTGTTACCCTTTCCATAGATCTGACAGGTAGACTAGTCCTTGATCTTCTAATTTGCTTATAGTATTGTTTTTTATATCTATGTCCTGTAACCATTTGGATCTTATCTTGGTAAAGGGTGTGAGGTGTTGGTCTAATCTAAGTTTCTTCCATACTAACTTCCAATTATCCCAGCAGTTTTTATCAAAAAGGGAGTTTTTATCCCAGTGGCCGAACTCTTTGGGTTTATCAAACAGCAGATTACTATACTCCTCTCCTGCTTTTACACCTAGTCTATTCCACTGGTCCACCACTCTATTTCTTAGCCAATACCAAACAGTTTTGATGACTGATGCTTTATAATATGATTTTAGATCTGGTAGTGCTAAGCCACCTTCATTTGCATTTTTTTCATTAAGCTCCTGGCAATTCTTGACTTTTCATTTCTCCATATGAATTTACTTACAATTTTTTCTAATTCATTAAAGTAATTTTTTGGAATTTTGATTGGTAGGGCACTAAACAGATAGTTTAGTTTTGGTAGAATTGTCATTTTTATTATATTAGCTCTCCCTATCCATGAGCAGTTGATATTTGCCCAGTTATTTAAATCTGATTTAATTTGTGTGAGAAGTGTTTTATAATTGTTTTCAAAAAGATTCTGAGCCTGTCTTGGCAAATAGACTCCCAAGTATTTTATACTGTCTGAGGTTACTTTGAATGGGATTTCTCTTTCTAGCTCTTTCTGCTGTTTCTTGCTAGACATATATAGAAAAGTTGAGGATTTATGGGGGTTTATTATATAACCTGCAACTTTGCTAAAATTGCTAATTGTTTCCAGTAGTTTTTTAGATGATTTCTTGGGATTCTCTAGGTAGACCATCATGTCATCTGTGAAGAGTGAGAGTTTTGTCTCTTCCTTCCCAATTTTAACTCCTTCAATTTCTTTTTCTTTTCTAATTGCTGATGCTAATTTCTAATACAATATTGAATAGTAGTGGTGATAATGGGCACCCTTGTTTGACCCCTGATATTGGGAATGCCTCTAGCCTCTCCCCATTGAATATAATGCTTGTTGATGGTTTCAGATAGATACTGCTAATTATTTTAAGGAACAGTCCATTTATTCCTACACTCTCTAGTGTTTTTAATAGGAATGGATGCTGTATTTTGTCAAAAGACTTTTCAACATCTGTTGATATGATCATATGATTTCTGATAGGTTTGTTATTGATATAATTGAGTATACTAACAGCTTTCCTAATATTGAACTAACGCTGCATTCCTGGAATAAATCCTACTTGATCATAATGTATTATCCTAGTGATGACTTGTTGTAGTCATTTTACTAAGATTTTTGCATCTATATTCATCAGGGAAATAGGTCTATAATTTTCTTTCTCTTTTTTAACTCTTCCTGGTTTAGGCAACAGTACCATATTGGTTTCATAGAAAGAGTTATGCAGAGTTCCATCTTTCCCTATTTTTCCAAAGAGTTTAGATAGGATTGGAACCAATTGTTCCTTAAATGTTTGGTAGAATTCACTTGTGAATCCATCAGGCCCTGGAGATTTTTTTTAGGGAGTTCAATAATGGCTTCTTGAATTTCTTTTTCTGAGATAGGGTTGTTTAGGTATTTAATCTCTTCTTCATTTAACCTGGGCAACTTATATTTTTGTAAATATTCATCCATTTCACTTAGATTATCAAATTTATTGGCATAGAGTTGGGCAAAATAATTTCAAATTATTACTTTAATTTCCTCCTCATTGGTGGTGAATTCACCTTTTTCGTTATTTATAATACTAGCAATTTGGTTTTCTTCTTTCTTTTTTTTAATCAAATTGACTAGAGGTTTATCAATTCTATTGGTTTTTTCATAATACCAACTTTTGGTTTTATTTATTAATTCAATAGTTTTTTGCTTTCAATTTTGTTAATTTCTCCTTTAATTTTTAAAATTTCTAATTTGGTATTTGATTGGGGATTTTTGATTTGTTCTTTCTCTAATTTTTTTTAGTTACATGTTTAGTTCATTGATTTCCTCTTTCTCCAATTTATTCATATAAGCATTTAGAGCTATAATATATCCCCTGAGAGTTGCTTTGAATGAATCCCATAGGTTTTGGTATGTTGTTTCACTATTATCATTATCTAGGATAAAATGGTTAATTCTTCCTATAATTTGTTTTTTGGCCCACTCATTTTTTAAAATGAGGTTATTCAGTTTCCAATTTGCTTTGGGTCTATATCTCCTTGGTCCAGTATTGCATATGACTTTTATTGCATTGTGATCTGAGAAAGATGTATTCACTATTTCTGCCTTTCTGCAGTTGATCATTAGGTTTTTATGTCATAGTACATGGTCAATTTTTGTATAAGTTCCATGTACTGCAGAGAAAAAGGTACATTCCTTTCTATCCCCATTCAGTTTCCTCCATAAGTCTACTATATCTAATTTTTCTAACAATCTATTTACCTCCATAATTTCTTTCTTGTTTGTTTTATGATTTGATTTATCTAGATCTGATAGCGGGAGGTTGAGGTCTCCCACTAGTAGAGTTTTGCTGTCTATGTCTTCCTGTAATTCTTTCAGCTTCTCCTCTAAGAATTTGGGTCCTGTCCCACTGGGTGCATATACATTCAATATTGAAATGACTTTATTGTCTATGGTACCTTTTAGGAGGATAAAGTTTCCTTCTTTATCTCTTTTAATGCTATCTATTTTTGCTGCTGCTTTGTCTGAGATAAGGATTGCTATCCCTGCTTTTTTTACTTCAGCCAAAGCAAAATATATTTTACCTTTACTCTATATGTATCTCTCTGCTTTAAATGAGTTTCTTGTAAGCAGCATATTGAAGGATTCTGGTTTTTAATCCACTCTGCTATTTGCTTACGTTTTATGGGAGAGTTCATCCCATTCACATTCAAGGTTATGATTACTAATTCTTTGTTACCCTCTGTGCTATCTTCCCTCTGTTTGTATTTTCCCCCTTTCCCCCCTTTTATCCATATTCCCCAGTATTTTGTTTTTGAATACCACCCCCTTCAGTATGTTTGTCCTCCTATATCACACCCTCCCCTTTCTTTCCCCTTTCCCTTTTTCCCTTTTCCCTTCCCTTCCTTTTGTTATTTCCCCTTATTTCCCCCACTCCCCTTCCCTTTCTCCATCCCCCCCTCCCCTTTTCCCCTTTTAATACTTGAAAGGTTAGATGTTTTATAAGTTAATTGAGTATGTGTAGGTTGACTTTAAGCCAAGTCTGATGAGAAGAAGATTCAGGTGTTTCTCCTCTGCTCCCTTCTTCCCCTCTATTACCATAGGTTTTTTTGTACCTCTTAGTGTAATGAGATTTGTCCCATTCAGTCCCCTCCATCCTCCTGTCTCTTTCCTGTCCCCCTTTTTAGGGAGGTAGTGTATTTTTTTAGATCATTCTATTTAGGTCATAGAAAATTCTGAGTGTCTGTCCCTTCTAGTTCAGTATATTCTATTGGATAGAGTCAAAATTCCTGAGAGTTATTAGAGTCTTTCTCCCAAGTGGGGTTAAAGCCAGTTACATCCTATTAGATAGCAGTCTCATGGATAGGTCATGGATGTCCATCATTTCTGGGTAGGTATATTCTCTCTGTTAGAGTTACATTTCTCAGGATTTATGAGAGTCTCTTCCCCCCCCCCGCCCCCATGCTGGAATATAGCCAGTTTCAACTTACTGGATTGCATTTTTTTCCTTTTACCACCCCCCCCCTTTTTAATATACCTTTTCATGTGTCTCTTGAACCTCCTGTTTGATATCCAAATTTTCTTTTTAGCTCTGGTCTTTTCATCAGAAATTTTTGGAACTCTTCCATTTCGTTAAATGTCCATCTTTTTCCCTGGAAGAGAAGGCTCAGCTTTGCAGGAAAGTAGATTCTTGGCTGCATTCCAAGCTCCCGTGCTCTTCGAAATATCTTGTTCTAGGCCCTTTGATCCCTTAAAGTTAATGCAGCCAGGTCCTGTGTGATCCTTACTGTGGCTCCTTGATATTTAAATTGCTTCTTTCTGGCTGCTTGCAGGATTTTCTCTTTTATCTGATAGTTCTGCAGTTTGGCTACAACATTCCTTGGTGTTTTCATTTTAGAATCTTTTTCTGGTGGGGATTGATGTACTCTTTCAATAACTACTTTGCCCTCTGATTCCATGATATCAGGGCAGTTTTCCATCACTAGATCCTGTAATATTAAGTCCAGGCTTTTTTCCTCTTCAATGTTTTCAGAAAGTCCTATAATTTTCAGGTTGCCCCTTCTCGATCTATTCTCGAGGTCATTAGTTTTGTTGATGAGGTATTTTACATTTGCTTCTATTTTTTCTATTTTTTGATTTTGTTTAACTGACTCTTGCTGTCTCATGGAGTCATTAGTTTCTGTAGACTCTGTTCTTTTTTGGGGGGAGGAGTTTTCTTCTTTAACCTTTTGCAACTCCTTTTCCAATTGGTCAATTCTACTTTTGAAAAAGCTTTCCATTTGACCAATTGAGGTTTTGAGAGAATTAATTTCTTTTTGCATTTGCTCATTTGAGGATCTGAGAGATTTATTCTCCTTTTGTGTTTGTTCGATTGTACTTTCTAAGGTTTTTTTTTCTTGTTGCAAGGTATTAATTGTCTCTCCCAAATTTTTAAGCTCCTTCCTTATTTCTTCAAGGAAGTCTTTCTGTGCTGGAGACCAGATTGTATTCTCTTTAGAGGTTCCAGGTCTCTCTGAGTTGGGGTCTTTCCTTTCCAGGAATTTTTCTATGGATCCACCTTTCTGCTGACCCTTCTTCATTATGCTAAGACCTTGAGTTGGGGGGGGGGCTGGTTCACCTGTCCTTGGGATCGCTAAAGGCTTTACTGAGTGCAGTTTCTCTGGCTGGCCAGTAGGAGGTGCTGTTTGCTCTCTCTGGAGTGTCTGTGACCTTGGTTGAGAGGCCTTCTCCCTTTGCTTGAGAGAAGGAATTGGAGCTATTGAATTCTTTTGCCTTCAATCAATGGTGGGCTTTACCCTGGCCTGAGGTCATTCCTCAGCTGGGCTGGTTCTTTTGCTCACACACCTGGGCCTGAGGCAGAAGTAGTTTGCAATTGTTTGTTTTGAAGGAGGCCACAGTGCAATAGAGGCATGGACTCAGAGTTTCTCAGACTTGAGGAGCCCAGGGATGGCATCCGCAGCTCTCCTGCACCAGACCTCTCCCTGCAGCCCCTTCCCCAAGCTCCAGGGGTACAGCACCAACACCAGCGCCTCTGCTTCCCTGCGGACCCAAGCCCCCTTCATACAGCCCTACCGCTGATCCAGCAGGTCCGGCTCTTGGGCCCTCAGACTCCTGGTTCCAATTCAGCTGTTAATCTGGCTGATCCCAGGCTGATCTTCCCTCGGAGCCCAGACTCACCTGCTGGTACTCAGCCAAGGCTGCTGCAGGAGACAAATCCTGAGGTAGATTTTCCTCTCCTGGCTTTTCTTTCTGGGTTTCCTGGTTCAAAATTCTTTTAAGAGGTTTGTTTCATGTGATAGATGGGGAAGAGATCAGGACACTTTAGAACTGTGCCTGTCTTCTCTCCGCCATCTTCCCATGACTTTCTTAAAAAAAAAAATCAAATAAAAACCCAAACACGAGCAATTGTTATGGTTGCTTTTTTTTTTTTAATTGCTTTTAGCCCAGATTCAGAATCCCATAATGGCAACACCAGAATTTGAATCCAAGTCACATGAGATTATTGTTGTTGCTTTGTCCTTCCTTTTTTCCTCCCCCGCCCAAAGATAATTATTAAGTTTCTTAAAATGATTTGAACTTAGGTCCTCCTGATTCCAGAGCCAGACTTTTGAGTTCAACGCTTTTATTTAAAAATTTCTTTGGTTTGTTTTTATAGTTTGGTTTTGGGGTGTTTTTTTTTTTTTTTGCCCAGGCCAGGCTCCATTCCCCTTATACTTATGGATGGAGTGGGCAGATCTTCTTTGTTGCTAATCCCTCTGTAGTATCATCATCACCTTAGTTTTTCAAAATTGTGAAGGAAGACCCAGACAAGCCCAAGGTCATAGGCAGCGAGTAAATAAAAGAGCTGAATTATGAGGTACAAACATAATGATCTAACCAGATTTGACAAGAAGTTATCAATTCAAAATTTTCTAGATTATTCGAAATATAGCTTAACATTCACTGTTATTGATACTGAATGTTACCTTAGTGTGTATTGTGTCTTGAAGAAATTAACATTTTTGGATCTAAGCATCCATAAGGAAAAAGTTCAACAATGTTTAAAATTAAGAGTTAATTTAGAACGTTAGGAAATTTCACTAAATTTTATTAACCCTTTGAAGTTTATGACATTCCCTATGTAATATTGCAAAAATGAAAAGCCACACCCCATTGTAGAAATATTTGTTCTTTTCTTATAGTAGAAATGATTTAAATAATTCACAGAAAACAAAAAAGGTGATAAACTAAAACACATTCTTTTGTCAGCAAATACAATTGGAAGATGTCTAGAAAACATTGTTAAGGTTTGATGAAACATACTAGAGAAGAGACAGAATTTGAATTCAGTTTCTTATGTGACTATTTCTTTTGTACCAGACTGGCTTTGGACTTCTATTTCCATCTAATAATAAAATTCTGTGATTTCTGTGATTAATTTGCAAGGAATAAGAGAGCAAGTATTTTAAGATATTCTCCAAAAAGATACTGTTCTGAAAGTTTCTTTGACTTGTAGGTCCAACCACATTACCTTGATTTCCATGGCTATCAGTTTAAGTTCAGAGAGTAAAGATTGATTCCAATTGCTCTCAGAACATTTGAGCAATTTATCATTTTTAAATGACAAAGAGTACAGAGTGCTTGTTGTTTCTATGGTGGGTAACAAGCTTTGGTGTTCTAAAAGCCTTCACAAAAACTGACAATAATGCACATCTATCTAGTCTCTGTTTGAATACCCTCAGTGATGAGCAGCCCACCTCACAAGGTAATCCATTCCACTTCCATAGTTCTGGAGCTGAATACTTTCTATGGCACAATAGGATATTAACCAAACTTTGAAGATACCAAGCAGTGGCAGAGTAAGGATATAAAATAAAAGTTATTTTCACGTTGATTTTTAAATATACTAAAATTCAATGTGTCAGTCAATATGGCTGCTGTCTTTGTTAAGCCTTACCTTTTGTTTACATGTATTGAGTCTACCAAATTATCCATGGTGATAACAAACATAAGAATATTTAGGTATCCTTCTTTTCTTTTTTCTATTTATTTTGTTTTTAAATTTTTGCCCCCAGCTACATGCAAAAATGTTTCAACATTTACTTCTGAAACCTTGAGTTCCAAATTCCCTCTCTTCCTCCCACCCCACTCCCCCCATTGAAAAAGCAAGTTACTTGGTGTAGGTTAGGGTTATCCAACCTTACTTTTTAAAAGCTTTTATTGAAACAACAGACAATATATTTTGATTTGCCATTTTAGTAAGAGCTCTGCAGTAGCTCAACTTCATTTACTAAAGCATTTGGTAAGCCCACAGGGGACAGCATGAAATTGCACTGCCAGCTGCATTTTGGACAGCCCTGGAGTAGGTTAAAAATGTGTAACCATGAAAAACATTACTGCAATGGTAATGTAAAAGTAAACATAACCATGCCCCTCCCCCCCCCAAAAAGAAACCTCAGGAAAAATAAAATGAGAAAAAAATGCTTCAGTCTTTATTCAGATATCATCAACTCTATCTTTGAGATGGATAGGATTCTTTATCAAAAGTCCATCAGAGAAATTGCTTCAATATTTTCCCCCACATTTCCTATTGCTAACTGTATTTCCTTCCATCCTATTCCCTGCACTCCCATTTACTCTGTTCTTTCTCTCTTTTCACCCTGTCCCTCCTCGAAAGTGTTTTGTATCTGACTACCCTCTTCCATGATCTTCCCTCTTTTCTATCATCTATACCCTCCCTTCCTCTCCCTATCCCCTTTCTCCCATCCCTTTCCTCTCCCATTTTCCTTTAGGGTAAGATAAGATTTCTATCCATAATTGAGTGTGTATGTTATTCCCTCTCTGAGCCACTTCTGATGGGAATAAGGTTCATTTACTCCACTTCATTTTCCCCTCTTCCATTCCACCACAAAGACTTTTTTCATATATGTATGTAACTCCCTAATAAATGAGAAAGTTCATAGGAATTATAAGTATAATTTCCCCATACAGGAATACAAGCAATTCAACATCATTAAATCCCTCCTAATTTGCCCTTCTCATCCACCCTCTCTATGCTTCACCTGAGTCCTGTACTTGAAGATCAAACTTTCTGTTCAATTCTGGTTGTTTCATCCAGAAAGGTTGAAAGTCCCCCTATTACATTGAATATCCAACTTTTCCCCTAAAAGAATAAGCTCAGTTTTGTTGGGTAGTTGAATCTCAGTTCTAATCCAAGTTCTCTTGCCTTCTGAAATATCATATTCTAAGCCCTACAAACCCTTAATGTAGAAGCTGCTAAATCTTGTGTTATCCTGACTGTAACTCTACAATATTTGAATTGTTTCTTTCTGGCTGCTTGTAATATTTCCTCCTTGACTTGGGAGTTATCAAATCTGACTGAAATATTCCTGGGCAGATTTCATTTTGTGATCTCTATTAGGAGGTGATTAGTAGATTCTTTCATTTTTACCCTCTGCTTCTAGAAAATCAGGGCAGTTTTCCTGGAGAATTTCTTGAAAAATGACATCTAGGTTCTTTTTTTTTAGTCATGGTTTTCATGTAATCCAATAATTTTAAAATTATCTATCGGATCTGTTTTCCATGTCAGTTGTTTTTCCAATAAGAGATTTTACATTTTCTTCTAGTTTTTAATTCTTTTGGTTTTGTTTTATTGTTTCTAGATTTCTCACAAAGTAATCAGTTTTCCTTAGCTCCATTCTACATTTAAAGTAATATTTTCTTCAGAGAGCTTTTGTATCTCTTTTCCATCTGATCAAGTCTGCTTTAAGGCATTCTTCTCTTCATTGGCCTTTTGAACTGCTTTTTTCATTTGATCCAAACTGGTTTTTAAGATGTTATTTTCTTCAGTATTTTTTGGTATCTCTACCAAGTTGCTGACTTGATTTTCATAATTTCCCCACATCATTCTCTTTTCTCTTCCCAATTTTTCCATTTTTCTTGGAGGTTTTGGATGTAGGAGCTTTGACTTTATTATCTTCTGAGTTGTATTTTGATCCTCCATAGGACCAATGTAATTGTCTATGTCCAAATTTTCTATTAAGCCCTAGTCTTTTCATCAGGAAATGTTGGAAGTCTTCCATTTCATTAAATGTCCATCTTTTCCCCTGGAAGAGAAGACTCAGCTTTGCTGAGTAGTGGATTCTTGGCTGCATTCCAAATTCTCTTGCTCTTTGGAATATCTCATTCCAGGCTCCTTGATATTTAAATTGTTTCTTTCTAGCTGCTTGCAGGAGTTTCTCTTTTATCTGATCGTTCTGGAATTTGGCCACAACATTCCTTGGTGTTTTCATTTTAGGATCTCTTTCTGGAGGGTATCAATGTATTTTTTTCAATAACAGTTTTGCCCTCTGGTTCCATGATATCAGGGCAATTTTCCATCACTAAATCCCTTAATATTAAGTCCAGGCTTTTTTTTTTCCTCTTTAATGTTTCCAGGAAGACCCATAATTCTCAGGTTTTCCCTTCTTGATCAGTTCTTGAGGTCAGTGGTTTTGCTGATGAGGTATTTTACATTTTCTTCTAATTTTTCAATTTTTTTGGTTTTGTTTAACAGACTCTTGCTGTCTCATGAAGTCATTAGTTTCCACAGACTCCATTCTTTTTTTTTAGAGAAGAATTTTCTTCATTTATCTTTTGCAGCTCCTTTTCCAATTGATCAATTCTATTTTTGAAAGTTTTCCATTTGACCAATTGAGGTTTTGAGAGACTTATTTTCTTTTTTGCATTTGTCCAATTATATTTTCCAATGATTTGTTTTCTTGTTGAAAGGTGTTAATTGTCTCTCCCAAATTTTCCAATTGATTTTTAAACTCCTTCCTCATTTCTTCAAGGAAGCCTTTCTGTGCTGGAGATCAGGTCATATTCTCCTCAGAGGTTCTAGGTCTCTCTGAGTTAGGGTCTTTTCCTTCGAGGAACTGTTCTATGGACCCTCCTTTTCTCTGAACTTTCTTCATTTTCCTAAGACTTATGTTGGCAAGGGGCTGGTTCACAGAGGTTTGGTGTTGAGATCCCTAGAGGCTTTACTCACTGGGTTTAGTAACTCCAAGTGGGCTGGCCAGTAGACTGTGTTGGTTGATTTCTCTGGAGTATCTATGACTTTAATTTGAGGCCCTCTTCCTTAGCCTGGAGAGGGTAGATGAAGCTGTTGTGTACTTTTATCTTTGTCCAATGGTGGGTTTTGCCCTAGGGCAAGGTAATTGCTCTCCCTATTCATAGCTGAGAAAGGTCTGCTGCTCTTAGCCTGGGACAGAGGTGGCCTGTAATTGTGTTTGTTGTGGGAAGAGGCTTCAGCTGAAATGAAGGTATGGCTGCAGCTCTCCTACACTGGAACTCACACTCTAGCTCTGCAGGTAAGCTCCAGATTGTCAGTGCCCAACCAATGCCTCTGCTTCCTAGTTGGCCCACACCCCTGTAGCCGATCAGGCTTGCCCTGCTTTTAGGCTTCCAGGTTCTAGACCGCCCCATTGATCAGGCTAGTTGAGCTCTCAGGCTCTGACCCTGTTCTGTGCTCCCAGCAGAGTCTGCCATATGCACTCGGCTCACCCACTATCCCAGAGGATAAACCTTGAGGTAGATCTCCTAGTTTATTTCTCTGGGTTTTGTAGATAGGATTTCTGTTAAGAGGTTTGTTTCATGTTATATATGAGGGAAGATCAGGAAAGCAGATCATGAGACTTGCACTGTGCCTGTCTTTTCTCTGCCATCTTGGCTGGAAGTTCCCAAAGTAATTGTCTGTGGTGGATTTTTTTTTCTTATGTTGCTTGCTCATTTCCCCATCCTATGATTTGATTTTAGCTCTTTATTAAGATGGGGCTCTGCTTCCATTGTGGAGGGTTATTGTAATTGTTTTCAGGGACACCCCCCCAGGGACCTGCAAATTCTCACTTCCTCCAAGGTCTTAGGAGATGCTATGACTGCTCTCCTATTCTGTATTATGGTCTGTAGGTGGCCACAAGCACTCCTTTCTGCCCTGAAATTGTGAGAAATGTCCCTGCTCTACTGTAGACCCTGAGCTCTCTTGCGTTTTTGCTTCTTTTCTGGAGGCTGGAGCCTCAGACTGAGACTTGGAACTGAGTATGGTCACAGCAATAAAGTCCTGCCTCAGAGATAACAAAGAGACCTCTGCAAGCCCCTCTGGCTCCCTTACATCAATGGGTTAAGTGTTCTGGAAGAAGCTGCTAGGTGGCTCCCTAGGTCTGTTCCTAGTCCCTGGGGAACTGGGTGTGTGTTGAGGTCTGTGCTGGACTGGGCTTCACTCTCACTTTGATGTGGCATAGTTTTCCTGTTGACCTTCCAAACTGTCTTTGACAATCCCTGGGCTGAGATGTCTGGAACTATCACCAGTTCCACCAGACCCAGACATCCCCAGAAGTCCAGATGCCCTGTGGTCTATTCCTGAATGGCTTCCAGCACAGCTTGGGCTGCATTGCAGGCTCTTTCTAATGCTGGTGTAATAGATCCTTACCATGGATCTTCCAGGTTTTCTTGGACTGGAAAATTGTTTCACTTAGTCTTTTTGTGGGTTCTGCCATTCTTAGAATTTGGTTAGAGTCATTATTTAAAGGTATTTGGAGTGGTTTGGGGAACAGCTCTGGTGAGTTCCTGTCTTTACTCTGTTGTTTTGCATCTTTTTTAAAATTTTTGATCCTAAGATCTTTAATTAATTTTCATTCCCAAAGCAATCTTGGTGTTATAGAAGACAGTCATCTCTAAAAGAACTAGTAAAATGAGTTCTGTGTTAAAACATCAGTTTTTCTATATACTATCAACAAAATTCAGCAGTAGAAGTTAGAAAAAAAATTCCATTCAAAACAATTACAAAATAGAAGAAATAGTTGGAAGTTTACTTACCTACGTACACACACACACACACACACACACACACACACACACACACATACCATATATATATACACATAAATTATATGCATGTAACTATTAAATATTTTTAGAAATATTTATTATTAGAATAATTAGAGTGGAGTCATCCAGCAGGAGCCTCCAGGCAGCTGTGCCCTGAGTGCTAAGCCCACTCCAGCTAAGGGAGTGGAGGGAGACTACCAAGGTCTGTCCTCTGTCCCTGGAACAGGATTCTGGGGCTCTGACCACATTCAGATTCTGGTTGAAGTCTAGGCCCCCCATAGAGCAGGGACACCCCTCCCATCTCAGCCCCATGGCAGAAGGGTGCACTTGTGGTCATTCACAGAACAGGACAGCAGTCAGAGCCTCACACATTGAGGTCCTTGTGGGGGTGTCCCAATGATACTCAAAAGCTCAGGAAGCACCCCAAAACCAGGCACAGGCTGGGGAAATGAGTAAACAGGGGGAAAAAAGAACCAGACCATTGACAATTACTTTTACTATGATCCTGTGGAAGATCAAAATCTGAAGATGAGATAGTCCAAGCTTCTGCATCTGAAGACTCCAAGAAATATTAGAAGTTGGGGTCAGGCTATTACAGAGCTCAAAAAAGACTGAAAATCAAGTAAGGGAGATAGAAGAAAAACTGAGAAAAGAAATGAGAGAGATGTAGGAAAAAACATGAAAATGAAGTCAGTGGCTTAGCAAAGAGATTCAAAAAAATGTTGAAGAAAATAACATGTTAAAAACCTAGGTCAAATGGATAAAATAGTTCAAAAAAGTTATTGAGGAGAAGAATGCTTTAAAGAGAAGAATTGGCCAGATGGAAAAGGAGATAAGAAAGCTCTCTGAGGAAAACAAACCCGTCAGATGTAGAATGGAGCTAAAGGAAGCTGATGACTTTGTGAGAACTCAAGACACAGTAGTGGAACACCAAAAGAATGAAAAATTAGAAGAAAATGTGAAATATCTCATTGAAAAAACAACTGATAAGGAAAACAGATTCAGGAAAGATAATATGAAAATTATTGGGATACCTGAAAGTCATGATCAGGAACAGAGCCTTGACCTCATTTTTAAAGAATTTCTAAAGGAAAATTGCCCTGGTATCCTAGAAACAGAGGGCAAAATAGAAATTGAGAGAATGCACTGATCTTCCCAAGAAAGAGATTAAAAAAAACAAACCCCAGGAATATTATAGCCAAGTTCCAGAACTCCCAAGTCAAAGAGAAAATATTACAAGCAGCCAGAAGGATACAATTCAAATATCGTGGAGCTGCAGTCAGGATCACACAGGACTTAGCAACAACTACATTAAGGGCTCATAGGGCTTGGAATATAATATTCCGTAAAGCAAAAGAGCTTGGAATGCAACTGAGAATCAACTACCCAGCAAAACTGAACATGCTCTTCCAGGGGAAAAGATGGATTTTCAATGAAACAGGGGAATTTCAGATGTTCCTGTTGAAACAACCAGAGCTAAACAGAAAGTTTGACCTTCAAGTAGAGGATTCAGGTGAAGCATAGAGAGAGTCGACAAGAAGGGTAAATTATGAGGGACTTAATGAGGATGAACTGCATGTATTCCTGCATGGAAAGATGATACTGATAATACTCATATGAACCTTCTCATTTAATAGAGCAGGTTGAAAGAGCTTTTATGGATGAAGCACAGGAGAGAGCTGAATTTGAAGATATAATATATTGTAAAAATGGAGTCAATGGGTGAAAGGGAAATGCAGTGGAGCAAGAGAAAGGAGAGGTAGAATAAGCTAAGATGTTTCATGTAGCTTTTGCAATGGTATGGAAGGGGGAAGGTGAGGGAGAATGAGGAAACCTTCATTCTCATTAGAAATGGCTCAGAGAAGAAACAGCATACACACTCAATAGGGGATAGGCATCTACAGGAAAAAGGAGAGAAGGGGGACAGGGGGAAGGGGGGATGTGCGTTATAGAAAAGAGGTAGATCATGGGAGAGAATATTCAGATATAACACATTTTCTTTTTTACTTTTTGCAAGGTGCTGGGATTGAGTGACCTGTCTGGGACCACGGGGCTAGGTTGTTGCTGGGTCTCTGGGGTGGGATGTGGGCTTGGGGACTCTTGGCCCCAGAGCTGGTTCTCTGTCTGCTGTGCCACTTGGCTGCCCCACAGCACATTTTTGAAAAGGGACAGAGTGAAAGGAGAGAGAAAATAGACAATAGTGAGGAGGAATGGGTGGAGGGAATTACAATCAGCAACAGCAACTGTGGAAAAAATGTGAAACTAACTTCTATGATGGACTTATGATAAAAAAAAATATGATTCACCCAAGACAGAGCTAATAAAATCAGAACACACACTGAAACACATTTTTTTTTCTCTTTCTTTCACGCTATTTCTCATGAGGTTTTATCTTTTTGTGGGGGAAGAGGGTATCATGTTTACTTTTTTTCTTTTTTAGGTTTTTGCTAGGCAATGGGGTTAAGTGGCTTGCCCAAGGCCACACAGCTGGGTAATTATTAAGTGTCTGAGGCCAGATTTGAACTCAAATACTCCTGATTCCTGGACTGGCGTGCTATCCCCTGAGCCACCTAGCTGCCTATGTTTACTCTTAAACAAGAATATTTTAGTAATGTGTAAATAAAAATAAATAAATAAATTTATTTTTTTAAAAAATACTTAGATAAATATTAACTGGCTATGGTTGCCCCAGGTCAATATTGTTATATTATTATAAAATTTGCTTAAATTAGTATAGTTATTCAGTATCATAACAATCATTCTATTACTTTATAGAGATTGAATGTTTTATTTTTAGCAAGGTTCATCTGGAAAACTAAAGATCAAGAATCTCAAAAGAAATTGTAAATGGAGTTATAACAATACCATGTCTGTAACTCTTCTACAAATCAGTAATCATAAACTAGCTAATATTGGTTAAAAAATAGAAATCACTCAGCAGAGAATGTTAAGTAATAATATGTTCAATAAATCTAAAGACTCTGACTACACTATTCATTCCAAACTGGTTTAAACCATCATTTCATACCATATACAAAAATAAGATCCAAATGGATCCATGTCTCAGACATAAAAATTCACACCATAAACAAAATTAGAAGAACAGGGAAGAAAATGGTTTATGGAATAGTTTATATCCCAAAGTAAGAAAGAATCAAAGATAATAAAGTAGACAATTTTAATTACATAAAATTGAAACATTTTTTTTACAAAAATCAGTGCATCTAGAACTAGATTAAAAATATCTTGCTAGAAAAAATTTTGTTACTTCTTTGATGAAGATCTGATATTCAACATATATAAGAAAAAGATTCTATTATACAGGAACAAGATCCATTACCTAAAACATAAATTGTTAAAGAATAATACCAGGCAGTTCTCATAGGAAGAAATTCAAGCTATCAAAAAACATGTAAAATACTTTTAAAAATTGAAAAAACCCACTCTGGTAAATATTAATTAGAAAAACTTTCAGAGGTTCTATCCCATAGTTACCAGATAAGAAAGAAAAATTATGACTACTAGAGATTATATAGGAAGGTAGGCACATATATATTCTAGAAAGAAATTTGGAACCATATCCAAAAGGTCAATAAACTGTGTATTTATTTGCACCCAGCTATGCCACTATTAAGTTTATACCTCAAAGAGATCAAAGAAAGGGCAAAATGACCTATTTGTGTACAAATACGTATAGAAGCTCTATTTGTTATAACAAAGATATGGAAACTAAAGAAGTGTCCATCATTTAGAAATTGGTGAACAAATTATGGAATGGAATGGAATTATCCTATGAGAAGTGATGAAAGGGATGGATTCAGAAAACCTAGCAAGACTATGAAATGATATAGAATAAATTGAACAATGCCATGCATAAAGTTGATTTAAAAAAATGAGCAACCATAACTCCAGTAGACTAATAAAAAATGTGCTATCCACATCCTGATAGAAAGGTGATAATCTCAAGGTTCAAAGCAAGAAACATTTTTGGATGTGTTCAACTTGTTAATTTGTTTTACTTAGTATGTATATGTGTTACATATTTTTTTTCTTTTAAAGAATTGGTAGGGGAAAGAAGAGAGGTAGCAATACTAGTATGGAAAGAAAAAGAAAAAGAAAAGAGTCAGCATGTACAGAAGAGACAGAGGAGCAGTCAGCTTTAAAGGAACATTTTAAAGCATTTATTATTTATTTAAAGGAACATAATAAGTATTATATATTTAAAAGGAAAGAGAAACTATAATGTCATAGAGATTATAATATCATATATAATGTCTTCATCATCCATCCTATTTTGTATGTAGATATGATCATTTTATTTGCTGTTTAAATTAAAAATTTTTTTTTAAATTTATGCCAAGCCCTGGGTAAGCTACTGAACCTAAGGCAAATAGTCTTTTGTGAGAACCAACTTGGAATAGTGGGAAAAACCAGTAAATTATGAGTGAGACCTGAGTTTCAGTCCTCCTCCCTTCTGTTGCAGAATTATGTGACCTTCATTTCACTTCATATGTTTCAGTTTTCATTACTATAAATTAACTGGAGTAACTGCAGTATCTTTTGAAATGCTGTCCAACTCTAAATAAAATGATAGTATTCCTTTCGTAAGAAAAACTTGATAGGGAAAAAAAAAGAAAGGGTAAAGATTACTTGTATTTGATATTGGATTTTTATACCATTGAAATTTCTCCCAGGTTCCTGTCACCTAAGTATATGAATAAAAATAAGAATGCAAAATACACTAACATTTTAAGATCAGTTAAGGACTTGGAACTCTTTTTGATATCATGCTGAAGGTGATTTGAATCACTTTACTGAATAAGACTGATTTTACTTACCCTTAATTCCATTGTTTCCTTTTTGTTTTTACCATCATTGATATTCTTGTCTGGTATTTACTAATACTTTGTTTCAGTTGCTTATTACCAATATGTCAAATGGTGAAACATGTAACCTCTGAATTACAGTTCCCCTCATCTGTAAAAGAAGAAGGTTTAATGGGATGGCCTCTGAAATCTTTCCCCACTTTAGCTCCACAATTTGATGATTTTAAATGTAGAGTATGTTTTTCTCCTCTCTCCATCAATTTCTCTTCTTCAAATGGGTAGACCATTCTTCAAATCTAGTAGACCAGCTCTTTCTAGTAAGGTTTCCACTTAAAAATTTCTCTTTCCTCCCTTACAGGTATAAAGGTTTTAAAGGCAACTGTTCCATGACCTTCATTGATCAGTTTAAAGCATTACACCAGTGTAATAAGTATTGTGAAATGCTGGGGTTAAAATCCCTTCAAACCAATAACCAGAAACAGAAGAAACCAGTCATCGGGAGAGGCAAAGTTCAGCCATCCACCATCCCTGCCAAGAAGGCAGGGGTCAATGCTCCCACAGAGAAGAAAATAGACTCCACAGTTAAGTTGCCTGCAAGCAGAGAGTGAAAGAGAAGAGCAGAGACCTCATGCGAGAGGGACTTCATAATCAGTTATAAGACTATAGTTATTCCCAATGTACAATGCCTTAATATTCTTTGAAACCAACACTTGCTGTCCTCACTGAAATGTTAGCAGGATAGGACCTATGATACACTTACTGGGAAAACAAACTAAACTATCATCATAGTGATAGTCAGTCCTCTCTTTGTATGAACTTTTCAGCATTTTTACCAATGTTACATCTGTGTATATTTGTGGGGGTTTTTTGCACATTCTTGTGTTATCAAGGACTTGGTGAAAAGATGGGACTTCTTATCCTATTGTCTTCCTTACTTCCCACTAGACCAGTGAGGCTATGGCATTCAGCTGCTAAATAAACTTAAAATATGAATGATTGACTCTCCATATTGAAGTTTTGCACTAGTGTTGATTACTGGCCTTGTTGAAATTTTTCAGTAATGATGACCTTTTTCATAATTATTTGCACAGTTGTTACCCTTATGAAACTTTGACAACCAGGTGTACTTTTTTCTGTTTAATTAAATTCCTATTTAAACAAAAACAAGTTGTGTGGTTACTTGGATCATTGCTGGCATCTTTTCTGAGTAATTTGTTTCATAAGTCAGATCTCTTGGGTTTAGTAATCACCTAATAAGGTGACCTACTCATATGACGTTCCCTTTTAGAACAGAAAAGCTCTAAAAATGGGTATCTGTGGTTTCTCTATTCTTAGGTCTCCACTTGAAAAGGTACTAACTTTCTATTATTTTCCATACATCCAGAACCCCAAAGATTGATGACTCTTTTTCTGGTTTTATAAAGAGCCATAAACATTGAGCTGCATTTTCTCCTTTATACACAAGAGGGTGTGAGCTCTATACCCTTCTGTGTTTACACTGTCTCTCCTTATATTGTGCCTTTCCCTTTCTACCTCCACCTCCAACTTAGATCTCACTAGCCCTTTTTTCACTAGTCAACTCTTTCTAAGTAATTAATGGGAAAACAGAACAAATCTGATCATGTTTGATGGAATGGGCCAGTGTCAAGTGACTAGAAAGATTGGCTGACATCATGTCCATATGAGCAGACATACTCCACCTAGGCCATTATCATTACATTTTCCAAAAGATATCTGCATAGAACCTCCCTCTGCCCTGCCCTCTCCACCAAAGAACCTTTAAGTTTGGAAGAAAATCAGTTAATAGTGGATCAGGGCATGAATATGGGATAAGAATTGCAGACAGACGATAAATTGAGCTCTAAACTGAATGGTAGTGAGAAACAAGATAGATTGTGTTTTACACAAACTCAGAGCAGAAAGATCATTTAGCCCAACTTCGATCCCTCTGAGAAAAGAAGACACTCTTTGATATATCTGACAAATGGTCTTACAGTCTTTGCTTAAAGACCTTTTACAAGGGAAAATGTATTCTATCTCTTGGTATCCTAGTGGTTAGCTTCTTTTCTATGCTATCGAAGGAATGGACTTCTTTGGAGTGAAGGGAATGATTTTGGTGGGATGCTGGAAGCTAAAAGTATGATTGTTTGGGGGTGGGGAGAGCGTGCTCCTTAATGGACCCTCCTTCCTCCATCAAGGGTAAAAGTTATCATGAAAGAACTGATCTGGAATGTGACCATTGAGTGAAAAAAGTATATTTTAGGTTTTTCACTAGGTTTTGCTACTACTGAAGGATCAGTCAACACCAATCAATGGAGAATTGGGTCAAGGGAAGAAAGAGTGCCCCAGGGTAGTATTTTGATACTCTCTAGAGTTTCCTCCCTGAGGGTAAATTTCTGGTTTCTTCAGCTACATTTTTTGTACCCAAGAGGAAGACTTTACATTTATCCCTACTAAGTTCATTTTATTTAATTCAGCCCAGTCTTCTAGCCTGTTTTTGCATCCTTCATCCAACATGTTAGCTTTTCCTCTTAACTTTGTGACATCTGCATATCTAATAAGGATCAGATTTTTTCCTTTTATCCAAATAAATGGTAAAAATATTGAACAACAGAATTTCAACCACAAATCCCTCGGTCTCTCAACTGGAAACCTTATGTTGATATTGAATCATCAATTCTTTGCTTTTGTTCATTCAAACAGTTCTAAATTCTCCTAACTAGTTTTGTGGAGCCTTCATCTCTTCATCTTATATACAAAATAACAGGAAAGACTATGTTAAGTGCTTTGATAAAATCAAGTCAACCTGCATCTACTGCATCCCCTTGATTTACCTATCTAGTAGTCCTATGGATTACACAAATGAGACTAATCTGTGTGATTTCTTCTTGATAAAGTCATACCAGATTACTGTGGTCTTTTTTTCTAGTTATTTATTGATCATTCCCTGAATAGTAAATCCTAGAATTTTGTCAGAATTCAGAATACAATTCACCAAATTATACTGTACAAACTCTATTCTTTTTTTTGAAATTCAGGACATTTCCTTTCTTCAAATCTGTGATGTGTCAACCATTCATGAGTATTCCAAGAAGTACTTCAACTGGCCCCCTGATTACTAGAACTCTTCAAAGGTAATTAAGTGCTCTCTTGCTGTCTCTTTAACTTACCTTGGGCATCAACTTCCTATTAGCAAAAAATTCCCTTAGCAAAGAAATAGGAATCTAAAAAAAAGAGAGTTGAACCTTGTGATTTTGAGGTCTTCACCATCTATTTATAATTGCTACTTTCACCTTGAGAAGAGATTTTATTCCTTTTTTGCCCTATTTTCCTTAATATAGCTAAAGACAAAAAGAAAACACGTTGAAAAGTATTATTGCTGGGTTTTTTAAGATCTACCAGTCTGTCTTAACTGATTCTGAGCTTAATTGCTCCTAATATTATTTTTGTCAGACCAGGCCTCACTTTAGTATTCATTCTCTATGGCTTGACTTGGTTTCATCCTGTAGATGACTTTCTAAAAAAAAAAAAAGAATTCTATATGTACCAACATACAGGCAACTCATCAGAATTTCCCTTTTTTGCCTTCAGAATTTCATCTCTGTTGACTTCCCTTACTTTTTGGACTGATTACCCCCACAGAATTTTATCTCATGACATCCTATTTGTCTTTTCTTTTAATGCTTTTGAAATCTATTTCAGAAATGCAGATTACAATCTGAGATATTACCTGATTTGGGAAATTGTACAGTATATGATCCCAAATTGTTCTCCTGACATAAAAAAAAAACCTATCTGAAAAAACCACACCAAAGTTCTTTTGGAGAAACAAGATTGTAAATCTTGGAACTTCTTTCTTGAAGAATTAAAGTTGTAGGTTTCTCAGAGGGCAGTGGAGGGAGGATTGGTGGTCATAAGAAGAATGCTGCATATTCCCAACGATGATCAGCGGGTAAGACTCAAAATACATCATATCATTCAAGAAATTTATGCTCAAAATGCTCAGAAAAAAAAGAGGTGGAGCAGTCATGTAGCAAAATATGAGCAATGATAGATGGATAATCCGTGTTCTAGTACTCAGGAAATGTAAAAAAAAAATAAAGAAAAGACTTCAAGCATGTAGGCTACATCTTGTGTGAAGATCTATGGGAAACCTGGATAAGAGTCATATATGATAAGAAGTAATGGTTATATTGTAATTTATAGTAATGGAAAGAATATACATATTGATGAAATTACAAACCATACAAGGATTCTAGACTTACAGGTAAGGAATCGAGAAGTATTTCTCACTTTGACCCCTTCTCTTATACTTTGTGTGTATGATGCATATTCCTATATATGTGTTATGACTGCTATTATTAGAATGTAAGCTCTTTGAGTGCAAAGACAGTTTTTCCCTTTTATTTTTCCCCCCTAATGCTTAGTACAGTGCCCAAAACATTTCAATGGCTTAATAAATATTTGTTAACTTGCTTGCTTGATTCCTAGAACTAGGGTTGAAAACTCCTTTTACCCCACCCTTTTAGTGGTGGTTGGCCAGTGTCTTGAGCAAGCAGCTGTATGGGTGAAACCCAGCCAGTTGATGCTGAAAGCACCTTGAGGCTTTTATACCCTTTTTGCTGTTCAGTCATTTCAGTCATATTCTACTCTTCATGACCCCATTTTGGGGTTTTCTTTGTAAAGACATGTGAGTGGTTAGCTATTTCTTTCTTTAACTTATTTTACAGATGAGAAAATTGAAGCAAATTGGGTTAAGTGACTTACTCAGCCTCACACAGCTAGCCATCTGATACCAGATTTGAACTTAGGAAGATTAGTCTTCCTCATTCTAAATTCAATACTGTATCTCCTGAGCCACCTAGCTCCCTCTTCTTACCACCATCTCTATGCAAAGAATAAAACTGTTCCTTACCTCTTACATGCTCACTAATATGCCCCCTTAGGCTGCCTTTTAGTGTCTCCACTGGGTCCCTACCATTCTCCTTTCAAGACTGCCCATGACGTTGTTACTTGATTTCACCAAGTTAAAAATAGTGGGGAACAGGGAATAGGAGGAGCACACAGAGTGATGATGTGCTCATTCAATCTGGCAGCATCTTCTCCTTTCCCCTCTCCCTTCCTACCAATTATCTTTGGCCTTCAGTGCCCCTAGCGATGGTCTTGGGTGGGATTGTTTTACCATCTGCCCAGTTAGCCAAATCATGACTATCTTATTTGGAATTAATTGTTATTTTCTTTGTTTTGGAAAATAACAGGGTGCTTACGCCAAGTACTCTATTATATAAGAGGTCCCAGAAATTATAATTGTTTCAGAGGGCCAAGGCTGATAATAGAATGAGATATTGATTTTCCAGTTTTGGTCAATCGGTGTGTTTTATTATTAGATTTATCAAGGGCCTATATACTGGAGATATCCTCATGCTTCATTCACCCTTTCTTCTACTCCCACTCCCACACCTCTCCCAATCAAATGACTTAGCTAAGATAGCCTAAATGTAGTTATTTCTCAGTCCTGGGATCCTGTCCCTTCCTTATTGCTCCCATGACTATAAACTTGCTCAATGCATTTTTGTGTGTTCAGGGCTTTGTCTTGAAGCTACATTTGTGGCTTGTAAGTCACAGTAAATGAATGATTCATTAACATGTATCTGGTATCCCTGGATTTGGGTGAATCTCTAATAAGGATGGCAGGAAAATCACAACATCATGCCAATTGCATAAAAGCCTGGTTGGATCTCACCCTGGATGGATGGAAAGCATATCTGAATATTACACTCCTCCCTTGCTATGCCCACCTCCCTAGGGATGCTTCTGCTCATCCCTGTAATTAAAGCCATATATTCAATAGGATTATTATTTAAAATGAATGCCAGAAGAAGCAATTATTTTCTAATTATAAAGTGCTCTCTCTTCTAAATATATAGATGGTTACGTGTATGCTTGCATGAGCTATACGAGCCAGGAGAAAGCATGCTGACAAGTGGATTTTGTCTTTCTGGCTCTGTTCCAAAGTAGCTCCAAAGCAGAAGGGCTGACTCAACTGAAATCATTTTGGGGTGGACAGATGCCACTTGGACTGGAATGTTTTAAGAAAACAAACAAAAGACATTATTTTGATTCTACATTATAGTCAAAGGGGACATCTCTTAGTTTTCTCCCTTCCACACATCTAGGATCATTGGAAAAACTCTGGAACAATTTAAAGGGAAGGTTGAGGTTGATTGAATTATTTACTGAAGTGAGTTACAAATTTTATTGACAGATTCTTGTGTTGCTGACAGATATTTATAAGCATGGTTGAAAACATTTTAAAAATTCACTTTTCTAATAGCGAAAAAATGGTCCCAAATAAAATTTCTAATTAGCTCCTCAGCTGAAAACTCTATGTCAGCCTTCATTTTAGGTCCTGAACATTCAAAGCTGCAGCAAGCTCTTTGTGATGTCTCTACACCTCTCACTAATTTGTAACTTGTGGGGTCTCAGCACAAAGGACCCGCACAGTACTTACCTTGTTTTTCCAGTTTCATCAACCTTTCCTTAATCTTCTCTACTTCCTACCTAGGAGTCCAATCCTCTTTGACCGACATTTCTTTCTTTCTCTCCCTCTTTCTTTCTCTCTCTCTCTCTCTCTCTCTCTCTCTCTCTCTCTCTCTCTCTCTCTCTCTCCCATTCTCTCTTTCTTTTTCCTTTTTCTTTCTTTCTCTCTTTCTCCCTTTATTTTTTATTTCCTTTTCTCTTTTCTTTTCTTTCCTTTCCTTCTCTCTTTCTCTTTTTCCTCATTAGCTTTTCTCAACTTCTTTCCCTCTAATTTTGAATTTTACTCTAATTTCTTCCATCTTGCCATCCTTCCACAAATTGTTACAGGTGCTACAGAGTTGCTTCCATTTTCTTCTCTTGGTCTTTTTATTAATCCTTCCCAATTTTCCTAAATCATTTTTCAGGAAGATCCCAATTGAAAAAAATCTTAGCTATGTCACTAACTTATTATTTTCTTCTTGCTTATTATCCATTTTGAATACCAAGATATAGAAAGAAACAAAGCAGAACTGAAGAGTGACTAGAGGGCTGAGTGGTAAGGTTTGACAAGTAACACAAAGATGTCCATATTGGATTAGAATTATGATTAATTGAGTTTTATTTTCCATCTCTGATAGAGGAATAAAACCAGTTTTGTAGAAAGGTATGTTATACTCTGTAGTAATTCCTAAATGGCCAAAGACATATTCCAAAGATCACTGCTCAGACAGTCAGACTTAGAAGGGTTCCCTGGGGTTCCTGGCCCAGAAGCCCTCCTAAGTAGCCACAGCCTACTGGTGCCACTTAGTTCCCACTTGAAATGTTAGGTCTGCTTCAGACCCAGGAAATTAAGAATACACTGATCAGGAGTTCAACATCAATTCTTCCTTTATAATTTGTTGTTGTTTGGTTATGTGACCCTGTGGCCTACAACATACCAATATTGTCTAAGGGACTTTCTTGACAAAGCTACTGGAGTGGTTTGCTATTTCCTTCTCTAATGGATTAAAACAAATAGAAGTTGACTTGCATAGAGTCACACAGTAACTGTCTTAGGATGGATTTTGCCTTACATCTTTCTCCAGGTTCAGAGCTCTCTCCATTGAGCCATCTACTTGCCTCCATTCCTTTTTAATAGTACTGTTTTAGGGGCAGCTAGGTGGTGCAGTGGATAAAGAATTGGCCTTAGAGTTGGGAGGACTGGAGTTCAGATTCAGCCTCAGACACTTGCCACTTACTGTGTGACCTTGGGCAAGTCACTCGACCCGGATTTCCTCACATCCAGGTTATCTCCAGTTGTCTTAATCCATATCTGGTCACTAGACCTAGATGACTCTGAAGGAGAAAGTGAGGTTGGTAACTTAGCACAGCACCCCTCACTCAAATCCAATTCATGGGCTTGTCATGGGTTCACTTCTCTGATGTCATGGTCTTCTTCAAGAGTGCAAACAGCAGAATCAGACCCCAGGACTGAGAATACCTAGCCACACTTATCTTCAATAGCACCATTTGAGCTAGTTTCAGAATTCTTCATTGCTGTGTTCCAGGTCTTACAGAAATACAGCTACAACTTTAGAATGTTAACATTTAAAAAGTGGGACTTTTTATCGGGTGAGTAGAATAAATAAATAAATTTCCACATTAGTCATTTGATCGTTTGAATAAAGGCACTCACTTCCTGCTGAAACACTCATATTGGGGTAAGGGAGAGCTATAAACTTTAAGCCATTCTATTCAGCTCATGGAGCAGCAAGGTGGTCAGTGGACAAAATGCTATGCCTGGCATCAGGAAGACTCTTCATGAGTTCAACCACGGCCTCAGATTTAGACATTTAATAGCTATGCAAATCTAAGCAAGTCACTTGACCTTCTTTGCTTCAGTTTCCTCAACTGTAAAATAAGCTGGAGAAGGAAATGGTCAACCACTCCAGTCTCTTTGCCAAGAAAACCTCAAATGGTACATGAGTCATATGTGAATGAAATGATTATATGACCAAAAAAAAATTCAACTCATAGAATCATCTGATTTGCAACCTCATCATTCTACTGAATTTTCTCTTTCTTCCATCAGAAATCAGTGTCTGCTGGTGGATATAAAGTTCCCAGTACCGATGAGCAATAATGATGTGAATGTAGCTAAAAAAAGGCAATTTCTTCCTCCTTATATAATTCTCCAGTGGAGCGAGGAACTGAAATCTCACCAAGAGGTCAGAAATGTCATCAAGTCAGCTGGCCCAGAGCAGTATGCTGCTGCCCAAGTCAACTTTTGAAATTTTAGCCTGTGGAGACAAAGAGGGCTGCCTCTCCACTGTCATGGGGGTTCATAGCCATTACTCCTTAGCCCAGCAATTTCAACCAAAGCACAAAATAAAGGCTGGAGTGGGCAACTGAGAAAGAGAGGGTAGGGATTACTGAACCTTAGTAGTGCTGCTGCTGCTGCCAGCAAGGCCAGGTGGTGGAGATAGGGGCACTGGGGAGGAAATGCAGGATAACCTTGAACCTCTCCAGAAAAGAGAGCCACAAACTCTCTTCATCTTCCAAGAATTACAAATGATAAAATTTCCCTTTCTCTCTCTCCCCGGGAGAAAGAATATCCATTCCAAAATGTAGCTCTGTTAATTGGAAGTTTATATTGCCATTCGTTTAGTCTCTAAAATACAACATTAGTATGAAACTGTAGTTGACTCAATGCATTATTGGGCTGTATGGTTCTCCTTTGCTGAAAGACAGAGACAGAGACAAAGGGATGGGGGGAGGGGGAGGGGAGAGAGAGAGAGAGAGAGAGAGAGAGAGAGAGAGAGAGAGAGAGAGAGAGAGAGAGAGAGAGAGAGAGAGAGAGAGAGAGAGAGAGAGAGAGAGAGAGAGAGACTCTAAACTCTAAATTACTGAGGTTTTCCCAGCTGGAGGTACAAAATGAATCAAAGAGATTTCACTAATAAATATTATGATGGCTCCTCAAAAGCAGGAAAAACCAATTCAAATGATTCAAAGATTATCATGAATTCTCTGGACATTTGTGTGGCCCAGGATTAAAGGGAAGGGAACACTTTCTCCGAGGTTCCTCTGAGACAATAACCTTGGACAATCTTTTTTCCTATTGTTCCACTCTTAACTGCAGGTTCAAGGAAATCCACTGTGTCTCTGGATTGGAGTCATAGATGGAGACTTTGGATATAAACACAGCTAAAAGGAAGAGTTGGAACAGTGACTCCTATCACACCATGGTAGAAATCAGGTGTAATATTCAAATTTCCTCCTGAATCAAAGAAATACTATTCCCAGTCATTGATATAACAATCTCTAAATTACTCAACCTGTTGGTTTTGACTAACTCATCATCTTTGTTAATCTCTCTGTAGCTTTTGACCTTCTTCTGTTCTCTGAGATACTCCCTTTTCCTTTGCTCTCCATAACAGAGATTTTTCCTGCATCTCTTTCAGTCCATCTGACAATCCCTTCAAATCTCCTTTGCTGCATCATCATCAATTCCCTGCCCTCTTAGATGTGAATCTTCTGCAAGGGTCTCTCCCCAGCCCTCTTCTCTTCTTTTATACACTCTTTCCCTTATGATCTCATCTGCTCCTATGGGGTCAAGGATCATCACTCTACAGATGACTCTCATACGAGCAGCCCTAATTGTGTTGCTGAAATTTAATCTCACATCACTGTCAATGGGATCTCTCCATCTAACTATCCCATCTGCATCTCAAATTCATTATGTTCCAAAGGGACCTCAGTCTACCTTCCCACATTAAACATGTTCTCTTCTGCCCATCCCTAATTCTATGAGCAGTACATGCTCCATGTTACCAAGACACATCTACTGACATGTGTTTTCACACATGACATCTCCCATGCCCAGAATAAACTGTTTCTTCACCTCTGCCCCTCTCTTTATCTTCCTGCAAGTTTCAGCTATGGTGTTACCTCCTCTATTAATGTACCCATAATCTCTCTAAGGTACAAGGTTTTTCTCTCTCTCCCCTCAAATTACTTTCTACTTATCTGCCTGTGTATATGCTGTGTCCTCCAGTGAAATGAATATAATAAACTCCTTGATGAAAGGAAATATTTAATTTTTGTTTTTGTAGAGAGACACAGAGGATAAAATCAACCTCAAGGCCCAGGAAGACCTAGATTCCAGTCTTACCTTTGATAAATACTGGCTGCATGACCCTCAACAGAGTACTTTATCAGTGCTGCAGACAAATGTTTAAGATGATAAATTGCACAGAATTGCAACTGGCACTACATTGATAGAAAGAGTTCCTTCACTTGGGAGCACCAATAACATCATAGATCCATTTACTGTCTCCTAGCACAGTGCTTTGCACAAAGTAGGCACTTTAAAGTTTGTTGAATGAATAAATTTGGGGGTCAGAATTAGAAACTTCCCTGGGGAGGATGGGGGGGGTGATTCATAGTCTAGCATAGATCTGCTTCCATTAGGTATCTTTTATCCATTTCTTTTTCTGCCTATGCAAAGAATTCAGCTCCCTAAACCATAGTCCAATCTCTGCACAACCCCTTTCCCCAAGATATTCACAAATATGTTTTATTGTTTTCTAGGATATTTGCTGCTTTTGAGTATTTAATGAACATTTTGAAATCCTCCTCCTCTTACATCCCAGAACATACTCCTTGTCTCCTATGATGCTTTTTTTATCTGACCACAACACATGGATCATTGTGATTGTCACTTCACAAGAGAAGTATTAATATATTTGGACAGGGATAAACTGGGATTTCTTTTCTATTTTTCAGATTTTCTTTTTCTTATGAACTTAACAAATATAAAAAGTATGAACATTTCCATATCTGAAGAATAGAAAAAAGAATTGTATATCAATTAATGGGGAATATGGGTCTGGTACATTTGGATAAGACTACTGATGACATTTCCCCACATGGAGAGCCCAGGAAGTCTACTTCTGGAGAGAGTCAAGATTACACAAAATGAAGTATCTCGATTTTCAATATATTCAATATACTCTTATAACTATTTTTGGTCTATTGACCATGTAATTGACTGTGTAGTTGGAACTGGGGACAGCTTCAAAAAGACCTTTGTAACCTCAAACATTTTCTCTGATTTATTCTTTCCCATTTCTCTGCTCTTGGTTTGAATCCTTCAGTGACAGCTTTTGGTGTGAGAGAGACAATGTTCTAAGAGAAGAGACATTGGATTCCCTCTGAGGCTTACATCATGACTCTTGAAACAGACCCTTGACCTTGTATTTTATTTCCTTATAGGTGGTGGTTTAGAAATTTTGTGTGGTTTAAAGACCTGAAGAGAGAATCTCTAGGAGCACAAGAGTAGGAATACATGAAGGGTTCTATCAACTACTCAGTAGCATCATCACAAGTTGCAGAGAAGCAACCATTAGGACTCTTCCCTGTGGAGGCTGAGATAATGACTTATCTGGTAGTGATTCTATATTTGGATGTGAAGTTGGTGGTAGAAACATAGAAATTGGGCTAAGTTTGAACTCATTCTCCTCAAAGAAAATATGTCTCTGAGATACTGGGGGGATCTCTTTTGTTATTGAGTTGTCTTCGAAGTAAATAAGTCAAAATTAACTGATATTGTGGAATGGAGGTCTTAGTCACTGGAATATGACAAGCAGAAGAACATAAATCTGTGGGGACTCAGCCTGATAGCACTGGAAATGAGAAACCCATAAACTTGAACTCTTTTATTCTGACTTCTTGTAGTATTTTTTTTTTTTGACTAGGAAGCTCTGAACTTTGATTTTTGACATTCCTGGGAGTTTTCCACTTGGAGTTTCTTTTAGGAGATTGACTGGTGAATTCAATTTATCCTTGCCCTCTCCTAGGGAGTTTTAAGATTTTTTTGAAATATAAAATATTCATATTTTGCTTAGTTGTGGTTTTCAGGAAGTTTGATAATTATTATATTTTATTGACCTGTTTTTCCATATCATTTTTAAAAAGTAGTCAATACCTTACATGTTCTTCTAATTTTTAGTCTTTTGTTTTCATTATAATATTTCTAATTTCCTTGTGGAATAATTGAATTGTTTGCCTCCTTATATATTGTCAGAGATTTCTCTAAATTAACTAAGTTTTCCACCTTCTTGTATTAGCTATTTAGTCTTCCAGTTTTTGCAGAGGGGGGGTAGAATTTTAATTTTATTTTTATCTCTGGTTTCATTCCTACCAGCTATTCTTATGGACCTTGTCTCTAAGCTACTATTTTCTCAGTGTTTTTATTTTCATTTGTTGTGGAGTTACTCTGTGCTTCTGAGTTTACCCATTAAGCTTTTCTTAATCTATCATATTTCTTCATTTCATTTGCTCTTTTTTGTTTATATGCTTAGTCTCAATTCCTGAATTAGGAATTTGTCACTGGTACATTTTCTGCTTCCTCCCATATACTTAGGTGGCTTGGTCAGGCTCCTGTTTGCTCCTGTCCCCTATCCCTCTATAGGTTAACTCAGTGGTACCTCTGCTACCTTTTCTAGAATCTGTTTCTTCATGATCCAATGCTAGTCCTGAACTCAGTTATATTTATCTCCCTTCTCTTGAACCCAATCAGGACTTGCCTTCATTCTCTGCTGTAGTTCTGATAAGCCCTCAACTGATGTTAGAAAACATTGTCCTCAGGTCTTCTTGCAAAGGTGCTTTATACATGGTTTATTAATCAAGCTGGCTGTTGTATGCTGTTTCTCTTAAGGGTGTCCAGTGCCCAAACCTATCTCCTCTGACAGATCAGAATCAAGATTCCCCTGTCTTCAGTCCCTGTTTAAGGGACTTCAGGACCTCCTGGTATAACCTTGCTCAATGTTCTCACTAGTTCTGTCTCATGTACTGCTCAGGCTAGCTTTCGGACCTCTACCAGATATCCAGTCACAGTGCCTGCAGGTTTCCCTCACTTTTTACTGGAGACCTAGCTAGTTTCAGACCCTCCATATATCCCAATTCAGAACTACTGATGCTTCCAGCTTGTGCTGCCTTCTGACTCTCCTGATGACATCTCTTCCTTAGGCTTCCAGTTATTTTTTTGGACCACCCTGTAGTGAATGGAGAATCTCACAGGTATTCATTCCTTTTTCATCTTCTTGATCATGATTTCATCTAATGCCCTTTCAGATCCTTGCTGGGGGTGCTGGGGGAAGGGAGTGGTTGTGATTTAGCCAGAGAACTGGATTCCTCTAAAACCTTTCAAAAGTCTGCAAGCTGATCTTGTCATAGTGCAGAATTTGGAGCCAGAAGAGCTAATTCAAAATCTTGCCTCCAATACTTGCTAACTGTGTGATCAAAAGCAAGTCATCTCATTTCTCTGTACTTTAATTCCCATCTTCAGAAGGGATTTGAAAAAATTATCGCAGGGTTATTATAAGACCCAAATTAGAATCTATTTTCAAGGGTTTTTGTTGTTTTGGTTTGGTTTTTTGGTTTTTGCAAGGCAATGGGGTTAAATGATTTGCCCAAGATCACACAGCTATGTAATTATTAAGTGTCTGAGTTCAGGTTTGAACTCAGGTACTATTGACTCCAGGACTGGTTCTCTATCCACTATGTTACCTAGCTGCCCTACTTTCAAGGTTTTTAATGCAAATTTAAGTTTTAATATAAATATCATCATCATCATCATCATCATCATTATCTTGGTCTTGTCATTTTCTATAGCATTATCCCTATAAGGCAAGCTGTTATCCTGCTATTATTCTTTTATACCTAATGGTATGTAGACTATTACTCAAGTGGAAAAAAAATGACCAAATTATGTAATGGAGTCAAAGTATTAGGATGAAGATTCATTTTTGGCAAACTGATTGAAAGAATCCAAAATACAATTCCAATGACAAAGAGGACGACAGAGATGAGGTGGTTGTTGTATCATTTCAGTCATGTCCATCTGTCCATGACACCATTTGGGTTTTTTTAAAACAAAGATTTCCTTCTCCAACCCATTTTACAGATAAGGAAACTGAGGCAAACAAGAGTAGATGATTTGCTTAGGATCATACAACTGGTAAATGTCTGAGGCCAGATTTGAATTAATGAAGATGAGTCTTCTTGATTCCTAACTCAGTGCTCTATCCACCAGGCCATCTAGCTGCCCTCAACAGGGATAATTAGGATTGTATATTGTTCCCATATGATTTTGATCTCCTTTGCTAGGTATATATATATATATTTTGAAGGCTTTTCATTGCACAATACTTAGAGTTGGTGAGGATCTGATAAGTGATATTTTAAAAGCATTGTTTTTAAATGTTTGTGATTCATTGTTTTATGAATTTAATTGTGTTAACAGTCAATCTAGGAAATGGTCTTGTACCCATACAGTTTGTTCCTTTAGTTCTCCAGGAACTTTTTAGATCTACATTTGTTGTTCGGAATGGGACTTGAGACCTGTCAGTTCATGAAAATAAGCTTCTCATGCACAGGTCTAATAACCAAGTCATATCTGGCTAGGTATTCATTAGGTATTAAATGTTTACAGGCCTGTATGAGTGTTTCTACTGTTGCCTTGCATAAGCCACAATGTTCACTGAGCTCATTAGGGATATACTTTTGTGATTTTTGGAGTCAATGACCTAGTTGTGAATTTCCTTCATAATTCTCCTCCTCCTTTTTCTATAAATAAATCTATATGGCAGCTATTTATTCTTTGTATTCTTTTACTATTTTTGGTTGGTTGAGCTAAGTGACAAGCTATTGTCAAAAAAATTCTTTTAAGAAGAACAATTGCATGATTACTGAAAAGGAAAGGTAGTATTTTCTGAGAGATCCCATTTTTCTTTATCTTAGAAGTGAAGAGAGGACTAACACAGTGGAGAAATGGAGATGGTTTTACTGTACTTTGCAGAAAAAATTACAGACCTCAAAATTCTTCTCCTAGAAAAGAAAGATCCCTTCAAAGCTCAAAAAATATTAGTTTCAAAGTTAACCACCCCAGACTACACTTTGAATAGCTTCAGACCACTGCTATTGCCAGGAGCAAAACTGTCCATCAGAAATCTGTATCTGTTCCCCCATCCCCATACCAGAAGTTCTACCTACCCCACCAGAACTGCCAAATCTCAATTTCTAAGATTAATAAAGGAAAAATCTTAGCCAGGAGCAAACCCTACCTCCCAGGTAATTGACAGAAAATGTAAATCAGATACCAATTCATCACATTCATTAAAATCTACATTTAAGGTGAAGTTACTCAGTCCTGTTGAGGAAGTGCTCTTAGGGGAAAAAAACGACTCAGCCTGTTCCTGTGACTTCACTTCTTAAAATAAAAACAGGCTGCTCATACAGGACACCTAACAGAAGATTCGTGTATCTCTGTTATAACTAGGGCAAGGCTACCTAGGCTGTGTCCCAGGTCACTGAAATAAAGAGGCTAGTAACATTTCTTGAAGCTCTTCAACAACGTTGAAACAATCGAATGGAGCATCTACTTTGAAAGAATAATTCATTTAAAAAGCAATGAGATGGTTTTCTTGTCACTAGTAGTCAAATGGCACTCAGTTAAGCATTCTGGTCCTCTCTGTGCCATTTTCCCTAAACTCCACAATAATAACCTCACAGTATCCTAATCTGACACTTTCCCTCTTCCAGTTTTCTTGGGTATATTTATTTTACTTGCACTAAGTATAAAATCTACTGTTGTGGCTTTGGCTTATTTATGTTTGTGTAATTTATAGAAATGCAGAGAGGGGGGGTATGGGGGGGGGAGAGAGAGAGAAAGAGAGAGAGAGAGAGGAAATGAAGGAAAAGACCTTGATAACAACTGGCTATAATATTAAGAAATATTCCTCTAAGTACTGTATATATGACTTAGATCTGGAGGAAGCAGGATCATTTCTCAGATTGGATTTGTTCTTTAAAAAATTCTGATTGAAAGTCCCAGTACATATCTAGACAATTAAAGAAGAAAGAACAGCATCAAGGCAGAGTGAAGAGTATACTTGACCCATATGCAGGCCTTGGCAAGAAAAAATGTACCATTACCTTTTTGCCTTGGTACCTTTGACCTTGTACTCTTCCATTCAAATTTCCAGTAGCCAAAAGGTAAGTCATTTGCAAATTTATTAAGTATTACTTCTGTTTGTTCATTTGAAACATTAATAAGAAGGTTGAATACTATATTGATATTCACTAGTGTTGGCCTTTAGCTCCTCTCCTTTTGTGTGAACAGTAGGGTAAATGAAAAGAATGTAAAAAAAGGTGAAAATATGCAGCAGTCAAGGGATAGGTACCCCACACAAGGAGTAGTGTAGGATTTATAAAGGAAGAAAGGACATGATATGTATTTTGGCCAACTGTAAATTTGAATAGAAGAGTACAAGGTAATGGTATACTTTTCCTCACCAAGGTCTGCCACTGAATCCAATATGCCTGCTCTGCATGTGATGAATATTTGTAACCCAATTCTGTCAGAGGCTTTGACAGGGACTAGACACAGAATAGAGAGTCTCAGTCCTAAGTATAGATCCTTTGTTACAAGGAGGAGCTAAGATGTAGGTCTTATAGTTTCAGAGTCTTCATTTAATGACTACCTCTATGGATGGCATGAGTCAAACCTCTGAAAGAAATGTGTTGTGCTATATGTATTCCTTCCTTTCTATGCACTCCACCTTCTCTAGGGTATCTATCTCTTAAGTAAATAGCATCACCTTTGCTAAAATTTTATCAGTGTCTCAGATGGAGAAATAGGAGTCATACTTAATGAATTTGTGCTATGGATAACATAATATGTTCCCAAAAAGATCTTATCAAGTTAGAAGAATAAGTTGAATATAAGATGCATTTTATAAAGGTGATTATAAAGTCCAACACTGATTTCCAAAAATCATCTGCAACTGTTTGTATAGATAATAGTTAGAATAGTAAAGATCTGGTGATATTCATGAATTTTACACTCAGCAAATCATCAGTATGATATGGCAACCAAAAAGAATAATGTACACTTGGGCTACATTAGTAGTAACATGGTGTCTAGAACAAGGGAGGTGACAGCAGTTATCTTCTGCTCTGTTCAGGCAAAATTTGGGTCATTGTGTTTGGTTCCATACACCATATCCTAAGCAGGGCAATGTAAACTAGAACACATTCAGTCATGAATTAGCAGGATGGTGAGTGACAACCACTCCATTTGAGCATCGTTTTAAGAACTAGGGATGGGGGAAATGAATAGCCAATTTAAAGTATTTGAATGGGGGCGGCTAGGTGGCTCAGTGGATAAAGCACCGGCCTTGGAGTCAGGAGTTACCTGGGTTCAAATCCGGTCTCAGACACTTAATAATTACCTAGCTTGTGTGGCCTTGGGGAAGCCACTTAACCCAATTTGCCTTGCAAAAAAAACCTAAAAAAAATAAAGTATTTAAATGGCCAGTCATAGAGCTAGTCCATTAGTCCCCATATCTTGGATAGTTACTCCCTATTTATTGGGTACTGAATTGAACATGAGAAGAGAGGGTTGAATTGTATTTGTGAAATGGAATGGTTTTTAATGACCTCATTCTTCTCCCTAAAACAAAAGTCCTCTTTTAAATATTATTAAAGTGGGAGATTACTACATGATTCTGAACTTTGAAATGCTATAGTCTCCAAAGGATTAGCATTGTAGCCCAATCAAAGGTGATCAAAGAGGTGAATGAGGATGCAAATAGAGTGCAGTATATTACTAATGATGAATGGCATATAAGAAGCAGTGCAAAAAATGTCAACAGAGAAATCTCTGATGAAAAGTAATGAGCTCACATAGCAGAAATTAAGGATAAAGCATGTTGGTAGAATAGTTAATAGTATTAATTAGAATAAATCTAGTGCTTTAAAACTTTAAAGTGCAAAGCACTTTAAAAATATTATATCATTTGATCCTCAAAATAACCTAGCAAAGTAAGTACTATTATCATCATCCCTACTTTATAGATAAGGAAACTGAAACAAAGGTTAAATGACTTGTCCAGGGTCACAAAGCTAATAAGTATCAGAGGCTGGATTTGAATTCACATTATTCTAATTCCACATTCTGTACTAGTTCCATATTACCACCTACCAACCTCTAGGGTTAGGGTTATAATAGTGGTAATAGAACAGTGGAATGAAGATGACCTTAGTCTAATTCCTAAACCTATATTTGGTGTGTGACCTTGGGCAAGTCATTTAATCTCTCTGTACCTCACTTTCCTTATCTGTAAAACAAAAGGATTGAACTTGATGGCCTCAAAGTTCCCTTCCAACACTAGATCTATGATCATTTCAAAAACAATCTATCTACTATTTATACTCATACAATATCAAGAGAAATAGAAAAAGCTCCCAGAATATTAGGTGGACTATTTAAAAAGAATGTTTTGGAGAACTTGGATAAGAGTCACATAAAATAAGAAGTCATGGATTGACTGTACCACTGGAAATAGCACTGACATTGATGAGATCACAAATTTATGAAATCATCAAAGGAACTAGATTAGTTTTCCTTGGCCTCTAAGGTCAGATCTAGGAATAAAGGGTGGAAGATACAGAAAAGCAAAATTTCAGCAAAATATAAATAAAAGCTTCCTAAGAATTAAAACTGTTCAAAAGTAGAAGTGACTTCCTCAAGAAGTAATGAATTACCCATCATCAAAGGCTGTATGGCTGCCCGCTGTATTTATTTTAGAAGAGATTCTTATTTCAGTAAAGATTGTATTTGATGACCTTTGAGATCCCTTCTAACTCTGAGATTCTGTGATTCTTCAACTTGAGACCTAGCCGAGAAATTAGTAATGTTAATATTATTGCTAATTTTCTCAGACAGTCAACATTGGGCCTTTACTTCATAGAGATCATTATACTGTGTATACAGAAACATATGATCCTAGATTTAGAGTTCAGGCCTTAGGAGTGCAAAGAAATTAAAAGATTTTGTCCTTATCCACTTGGAGGTTAAGCTCAATTTTGTATATCCTAAAATATAATTTTTCCCTGTAAAATGTAATCATATTACCTTTGCCCTGGAATGACAGAACAAAAATGATTTTTTAAAAATTGTTATATTATTTTTCCAATTACATGTTATGGAGGTTTTTCAACATTCATCCACTTGCATATTTTTAAGTTATGCAGTTTTCTACCACCCTCCCTTCCCACACCCCTCCCCTCAGCATCAACAGTCTGGTGAAAATTGAACATGTACTTTTGGGTTTAACATGTTGACATAATAGTCATTTTGTATATGAGGAATTAGAAAGATAACCATAGAATAGGAAGGAAAAATATAAGAGAAGTTTTTAAAAGGTGAATATAATATTTATTCAGATTCTGTGGTTTTTTGTTGTTGTTTTTTTCCCTCTGGATATGTATGTCATTGGCCATAACAGGTCTCTCAGTATAGTCCTAGATCTCTCAACTTCTGAGAGTAGGTGCCTCTATCATATTTGATCAATGCACAATATTCAAAACAAAACAGAAAGTTGATACATAAGATAAATAAAGATATATGGAGCAAATGCCTGGCAACCCTGATTAATTCAAGTTACCAGGACCAGATAAATTATATTCTCCTATTCTGAAAGAAGTGGCTTATTTGATTGCTAATCTATTTCTAGGGATAACTGAAAGACCATGAAAAAATACATAGGATATCAAAAGATTGGAGAAGGGCAAATGTCTCATTTTTCTGTAAAGGGAAGAGTAGAGTGTAAACTTTAAACCAATAGACTGGAAAATTATCGAAAGGATCATTAAACAGAGGGTTGGTAAATAAATAGAAAGGAAAAAGCTAGTTTAGATTTATCATTGAGTTATACCTGACCAATCTTGTTCTTTTTTTCTACAGGGGGGGCGGGGGGCAGAGGAGAAGATTAGTAAACCAATTGAGAAAAGAAATTTAATCAAAAGTTTTAGAAAGGGGGCAGCTAGGTGTCGTAGTGGACAGAGCACCCACCCTGGAGTCAGGAGTACCTGAGTTCAAATCTAGCCTCGGACACTTAATAATTACCTAGCTGTATGGCCTTGGGCAAGCCACTTAACCTCATTGCCTTACAAAAATCTAAAAAAAAAAAGTTTTAGAAAGGAAAGGTCACTTCTCCACAAAGTTCTAATAATTCCTCTCCCACTACATTGACCATTTCCTTTCTATTAGTGGTAATTAGGCCAAGAATATTATTTCCACTCATTTTTTAAAAGGCAATTGAGGTTTGGTGACTTACCCAAGGTTACACAGTCAAATTTGAACTAAAGTCTTCCTGATTCCAGGTCCAATGCCCTGTTTTCCATAGTGCCTAGCTGCCCTGTTTGTAAATGACCCAGCACAACTTCATGGATTCTAGGCTGTTGATTCTGTAGGTGAAAGCAATGCTTATCTCATAATAAATTAACCTGAGTAATCAGAGAGGATGGCAATCTGACAGGTCAGATAATAAGGATGGCCCACCAACTGGGTTAAACTCCCTCTCCATGACTCCAGGGCACAGCATTTTTATTTCCTAGACCACAATGGACACAGAAGGGTCTGAACTGACCCACTTGACATGATGCAAATCCAACTTTTGCTATTGCTTTTTGTGATGTCTTCTAGTGTTTTGTTGTCATTTCTAAGCCCATCTGCCCCTCCTTCTCCAGGACTATAATCAAATACATCCAATTCAACAAACACTAGGGCAAAGCACTGTGCTAGACACTGGAGAAGACAAAGTTAAGATAATAATAATAACTCATTTGTATAGGGGTCCTGAAAATCAAGAAGGGATTTTAAAAATATAAGCAACAACAACACTAAAATTGAAAGAATAAGAACAAGTAGGAACTATTTTGATGTTTTTGGAGGAAAACCCCCCAATAAAATAGAGATTTTACTGATTTGACTTTAAAAAAAAAGCAACAAAAATGAAAATGAAGAAAAAAAAGAAATAAATAAAACCTGGCAACCTAAATGAAATGAATATTTACAAATATAACAAAAATCCAGGTTAAGCAAAGAGGAAATAGAGGATTTAGCCCCAATCTTAAAAAAAAAGAAATTGAATTAACCATAAATGAATTCACAAAGAAAACAAAAAACCCAAGAACAGATAGATTGACAAGTGAATTGTAAATATTAAAGAATAATTAATTCCAATACTACATATATTCTATTTGAAAAAATAGGAAAAGAAGAAATCCTACCAAATTCTTTCTAGAACACAAATGTAACCTTGATACCTAAACCAGGGCAAGTTAAAATAAGGAAAGAAAACTACAGGTCAATATCCTCAATGTATATAGGGAACTGTTGCAGATTTTGAATAATGAACCATTCCTCAAATGATAATCATAATAACTAACATTTGTATAGCTTACTATTTGCTGGGTACTGTGCTGTGTTTTACAATTATCTCATTTGAGCTCCACAACCTCATTATTATCCTCATTTTATAAATGAGGAAATTGTGGCAAAAAGAGGTTAAGTGACTTGCTTACTGCTAGTACTGACACTTTGTAAATGTCTGAGGGAAAATTTGAACTCAGAACTTCCTATCTACTCTGCTACCTAGCTGATTTGAATAGGTAGTTCTCCAAGGAGGAAATCCAAGTTATTAATAATATTTGAAAAATGTTCTGAATTACTAATAATTAGGTAAATGTAAATTAAAACAAGAATATTCTACCTCACAATCATCAAACTGGCAAGGTTCACATAAAAATGAAAATAAATACTTGAGAGTCTATGGGTTCATGTCCCAAAGTCAATATGAAAGGAAGATAATTGCTGTGGACGACTGGATTGGAGATGAAGCTGGCCTGGTCTGGAGTAGCTTTGTGCATTTGTACTCATTTGTTAGCCACTGGGGAATCATGAAAGACTTACTGAGAGAGGAAACAACTAAGTTGGCCTTTAAAAGTTAGAAAACAATTCAATAAAGAAATAGGGTTTCACTTCTAGGACAAAGTGAAAGGCATTCTAGCATTAAATGCAGAGTATTCATGAAGAGGAATAGTATGAGTTTAATTGGAAAGGTTAGGTGACACAAGTCCCTTTGGGACAATTCTGGAAAGCTGAACTACCCAGATCTCACCTAAGCAAGAAATTTCTGCTCAGATCTACTAAAGCAGATTCACTACTACTTTAAAGAGAGAGAGTTGAGGACAGAGTATCAACCAAATCATCCAGAACACCCACACTAAGCAGGAAGAGTGAATGAAAAATTCAAATAAGCAGAATAATTCAAAGTAAAAGAGAAAAAAAAAAGCAACCATAGGGACAGGTTGACAGTCTTTAGAAAAAGGGAATTTAAATACAGCAGCTGGAACAATAGAGAACTCTATGTAACAAGAAGATAGGATAATCACTGATATTCTTTGAATTGTGCTGAAATTGGAAGCAATGAACAAAAGTGGGACTGGATGTGTTACATGTGAGAATACCAGACTTAGAGAACAGGCAGGATTTTAATTAGTGCAAAACTATGAAAAAATGAACCACAAAATAGAAAGAAAAGAATTAATTCTGCAGGTTGTCAAATGTATTTAACTGGTCAGTAGTCTTGATATATATAGAATTCTCCCCAGAATTTATATATTTGGTTTTGCCAAATAAAACTCTGAATTCATTGGCAAAGTGGAGTTAATGAGTGATTTGGAAAGTTCCAGAGAGTAAAACTTAGAATCTTTTTTACAAAAGAAACATTTAGTGTACATTTGCTGAAATCAATTGACCTCAATTCTTTAGGCCAATGTTTTTCTTATCCTCCTGGAGCCCCAGACCATTTTTTATCAGTCTATAAAACTTTTTCTTTATAAAGAAGATGTTCCTAGGAGTAGCCTCATCTACTCCTCCTGAATTTTTCTTCTGTCTACTTTTGGACAAGATCTACGATACCACCATCATAGGGAGATTCTGGAGAGATGGGTACCTCCACTGAAGCAGATTGGCAATTACTCTGCAATATATAGTTTTGCTTGTTTGTTTTGTTTCAGTCATTTTAATTTCTTAATTTAGTAATTCATTTAATTCTTCCTTTAAAAATTTGGATACTATATTATTTTGTACATATAGGTTTAGTATTGATTTTACTTCATTATCTATGATGACTTTTGATCATAATGTAGTTTCCTGTGGTCTCTTTTAATTAAATCTATTTTAGTTTTAACTTTGTTAGAGATCATGATTTGATACCTCTGCTTTTTTTGTATCAATTGAAGCATAATAAATTCTACTCCTTTCCTTTTTTTTTTATATGTGTCTCTCATTTTTAAATATGTTCCTTGTAAATAATATATTTTCGTTTCTGGTTTTTGATCCATTCTGTTAAATGTTTTTTGTTTGTTTTATGGGTGATTTCATCCCATTTACATTCAAAATTATAATTACTAGTGGTGTTATTTCCCTCAATCTTGTTTTTCTCACTATTTAGCCTTCTCTACCTCGTTTTTTTACCCTATTCCTGCTCAGACATCTATTTTGCTTCTGATTATTGCTTCCCTAATCCACACTCCTTTTAAGAGTCTTTCTCTGAACAATTTCTATTCTCAGGGTTTTTCTTATCATTTCTGTTTCTACAACAAATCTCACATCAAATCCTTTATCTTTTTTTTATTTTTATTAAAGATATTATTTGAGTTTTACAATTTTCCCCCAATCTTGCTTCCCTCCCCCACCCCCACCCCACAGATAGCACTCCGTCAGTCTTTGCTTTGTTTCCATGTTGTACCTTGATCCAAATTGGGTGTGATGAGAGAGAAATCATATCCTTAAAGAGAACAGAATTCTCAGAGGTAACTGGATCAGACAATAAGACATCTGGTTTTGTTTTTTTTCCCGAATTAAAGGGAATAGTCCTTGTACTTTGTTCAAACTTCACAGCTCCTTATCTGGATACAGATGGTACTCTCCTTTGCAGACAGCCCAAAATTGTTCCCAATTGTTGTGCTGATGGAATGAGCAAGTCCTTCAAGGTTGAACATCACTCCCATGTTGCTGTTAGGGTGTACAGTGTTTTTCTGGTTCTGCTCATCTCACTCAGCATCAGTTCATGCAAATCCCTCCAGATTTCCCTGAAATCCCATCCCTACTGGTTTCTAATAGAACAATAGTGTTCCATGACATATATATACCACAGTTTGCTAAACCATTCTTCAATTGAAGGACATTTACTGGATTTCCAACTCTTTGCCACCGCAAACAGGGCTGCTATAAATATTTTTGTACAAGTAATGTTTTTACCCTTTTTCCTCATCTCTTCAGGGTATAGACCCAGTAGTGGTATTGCTGGGTCAAAGGGTATGCACATTTTTGTTGCCCTTTGGGCATAGTTCCAAATAGCTCTCCAGAAGGGTTGGATGAGTTCACAGCTCCACCAACAGTGTAGTAGTGTCCCAGATTTCCCACATCCCTTCCAACAATGATCATTATCCTTCCTGGTCATACTGGCCAATCTGAGAGGTGTGAGGTGGTACCTCAGAGAAGCTTTAATTTGCATTTCTCTAATAATTAATGCAAATCCTTTATCTTTATTACACAGTAACCACTTATATTCAAGCCCTCAGGATTGCTCACCTGGACTATTGCAACAGCCCCCTAATTGGTCTTCTTGCTTCATGTCTCTCTTCACTCCAAACCATCCTTTATATAATTGTCAAAGTGATTTTCCTCAAGTAAAGATCTTATTATGTTAATCCTCTACTCAATAAATTTCACTGGTTCCAAGTGTCTCCCAGAACTTCATTTCCATATCACCAACTATGTATTGAACATCTCTACGTCTTTGTCCTATAGTCATCTCATACTCAACATATCCAAAATAATCTTACTATCTTCTCCAATAAATTGAGCTGTATTATAAACTTCACTGCTTCTGTTGAAACATATTTCTAGTCACTCTGATTCATTCCTTATTCTTTCTTTCATTTCCATAGTCAATCATATGTAGCTTTAGAGCTGGAAGGGATTTTTGAATCCATCTAATACAACTCCTTCATTTTAGAAATGAGGAAACTGAGACCAGTAAGTGACTTGTCCAAGGATATAAAGAAGCAATGGGCAGAAATTGAGATTATAATCCAGGTTTTGTGATTGCAAAATAAATGTCTTTCTATTGTATAACATTGCCTCTCAGTAAGCGAAACTCATCGTTTCTTTCTCTGTACCACCAACCCCCCTATTCACCCTAGTCCAGATATTCATTGCTGCTCACCTGGACTATTAAAATTTAGCTCTATACCTCATACCTCTCAGACTGACCAATATGACCAGAAAGGACAATGATCAATGTTGGAAGGGATGTGGGAAATCTGGGACACTAATACATTGCTGGTGGAACTGTGAACTCATCCAACCTTTCTGGGAGCAATTTGTAATTATGTCCAAAGGGTGATAAAAATGTGCATACCCTTGATACAGCAATACTACTACTGGGTCTATACCTTGAAGAGATTATGAAAAAAGGGTAAAAATATCACTTATACAAAAATATTTATAGCAGCCCTGTTTTTGGTGGCAAAGACTTGGAAATTCTCCATTCAATTGGGGAATGGCTTAACAAACTGTGGTATATGTATGTGATGGAACACTATTGTTCTATTAGAAACCAGGAGGGATGGGAATTCAGGGAAGCCTGGAAGGATTTGCATTAACTGATGCTGAGTGAGCTGAGCAGAGCCAGAAAAACATTGTACACCCTAACAGCAACATGGGGGTGATGATCAACCTTGATGGACTTGCTCATTCCATCATACAACAATCAGGCACAATTTGGGGGTATCTTCAATGGAGAATAACTTCTGTATCCAGAGAAAGAATTGTGTAGTTTGAACAAAGACCAAAAACCATTGCCTTTAATTTTAAAAAAAAGTTATCTTATTATGTAATTTTGCTATCTCTTATAGTTTATGTTTCTTCCTTAATGATATGTTTTCTCTCCCATCACATTCAACTTAGATCAATGTATACTATGGAAACAATGTAAAGACTAACAGACTGCCTTCTGTTGGGAGTCAGGGGAGGGAAACAAGATTAGGGGAAAAATTGTAAAATTCAAAATAAATAAAATCCTTCTTTAAAAAAAAGAAAAAGAAAAAAATTACCTCTAATTGGGCTCCTGAGATTCAATATTGTGCTTCTCCATTCCATTCTCCACATAGCTATACAAATTGTATTCTAGAAGCACACGTTGTACCATATCATTTTTCTGTACAAGAGACATCAGTGACTCCCTATTTTCTTTTTTCTTTTTTTAATTTATTTTTTTATTCTCATTTTGTACAAATGTTTTTTACATTAATAAAATATTCTTACTTACAAGTAAACAAAATACCCCTCCTCCCCCATGAATATAGATAGACTTGTTTGGGTGAAAAAAGTAAAGGGGAGAGAAAAAAATTAAAATAAAAAAATAATAATAGTAATAATTGTAGGTATGGCCAGGTGGCGCAATGGTCGAAGCACCAGCCCTGGAGCCACGAGCACCCGAGTCCATATCCAGCCTTGTAAACCCAACAATCACCCAGCCGTGTGACATGCAAGCCACCCAATCCCCACTGCCCTGCAAAAAACCAAAAAAGAAAAGAAAGAAAAAAAAGACCCAAAATAAAATAAAATAGCAATAATAGTAGGGTTGGCTGGGTGGCAGACAGAGCATTGGCCCTTGAGCCAGGAGCACCTGGGTCCAAATCCGGCCCCAGACAACCAAAGATCACCCCACTATGTGGCCCCAGGCAGGCCATCCAGCGCCACTTGCCCTGCACCCTCCCCCAAATAATAATAACAAAAATGTGCTTGAGTCTTTGTTCCAACACCAACAACTCTGTCATGGGTGGATCTCATTCTTTATGATACGTCCATCACAAAAGTTATTTCCATATTTTTCCACCATTGCCATTGCTGATCGCAACTCCCTCCTTTCTTATTTCTCCACTACCATGTACTCTATTTTCTCTCTCCTTTCACTATGACTCTGCTGTAGGGTCGCTGAGTGGCACAGCAGACAGATCCCTGGTCCTGGGGCCAAGAAGCCCTGAGCCCCCATACCACCCCTTAGGCCCAGAATCCACCCGGCCCTGTGGTCCTGGGCAGGCCTTCCATTCCCAGCCCCTTGCAAGAAGTAAGAAAGAAAATGAGTTATATCTGACCGCTGTACCCCATGGTCCATCCTCTCCTCCTTTATTCACATCCCCACCCCTTCCCCCTGCTCCCCCCTCCTTCTTACTCCAGATGTCTATACTCCATTGAGTATATTTGCTGTTTCCTCTCCTAGCCATCTTTGATGAGAGCAAAGTTTCCCTCATTCCCCCTTGCCTCTCCCCTTCCATATCATTGCAATAGCTCATTGTAATAAAAAAAATCTTATGTGAAATATCTTGGACTATTCCCCTCTCCTTTTTCTTTCTCCCATTCCATTTCCCTTTTTTTTCTATTGACTCCATTTTTACACCATATTTTATCTTCGAATTCAGCTTTCTCCTGTGCTTCAACTATAAAAGCTCTCTCTACCTGCTCTATTAACTGAGAAGGTTCATATGAGTATTATCAGTGTCATTTTTCTATGCAGGAATACATGCAGTTCATGCTCATTAAGTCCCTCATATTTCCCCCCCTCTCCTCCAATCTCCATGCTTCACCTGAGTCCTGTATCTGAAGATCAAACCTTCTGTTCAGCTCCGGCCATTCCAAAAGGAACATTTGAAATTCCCCTGGTTCATTGAAAGTCCATCTTTTTCCCTGGAAGAGGACATTCAGCCTTGCTGGGTAGTTCATTCTTGGCTGCATTCTAAGCTCTCTTGCCTTCCTGTATATTGTATTCCAAGCCCTACGAGCTTCCAATGTAGCTGCTGCTAAGTCCTGTGTGATCCTGACTGCAGCTCTACGATATTTGAACTGTGTCCTTCTGGCTGCTTGTAATATTTTCTCTTTGACTTGGGAGCTCTGGAACTTGGCTATAATATTCCTAGGGGTTGGTTTTTTGGGATCTCTTTCTCTGGGGGATCGGTGGATTCTCTTCATTTTTATTTTGCCCTCTGCTTCTAGAATATCAGGGCAATTTTCCTGTAGTGATTCTTTGAAAATGATGTCAAGGCTCTTTTCCTGATCATGACTTATCTTTCCTAAGTCTGTTTTCCATATCAGTTGTTTTTTCAATGAGATATTTCACATTTTCTTCTAATTTTTCATTTTTTTGGTTTTGAAGTATTGATTCCTGATTTCTGTTAAATTCATCAATCTCCCTGAATTCTATTATTTGTCTGAAGGATTTGTTCTCCTCAGAGTTTTCTTATCTCTTTTTCCATCTGGCCAATTTTGCTTTTTAAAGCATTCTTCTCCTCAATAACTTTTTGAACTGTTTTATCCATTTGACCTAAGCTGGTTTTTAGCATGATATTTTCTTCCGCATTTTTTTGGATTTCCTTGACTAAAACATTTTCATGTTTTTCCTGCATCTCTCTCCTTTCTTTTCCCAGTTTTTCTTCCAACTCCCTCATTTGATTTTCAAAGTCTTTTTTGAGCTCTGTCATAGCCTGAGCCCAATTTCTGTTTTTCTTGGAGTCTTTAGATGCAGGAGCTTGTGCTTCCTCATCTTCAGAGTGAGTATTTTGGTCCTTCTTGAGCTCATTTGCAAAATATTTCTCAATAGTCTTCTTTTTGTTTCTCTGCTTGCTCATTTTCCCAGCCTGGGCCTGGTTTGGGGTGTTTCTTGAGCTTTTGGGACACTCCCACAAGGGTCTCAGTGTGTGAGGCTCTGTCCTCCCTCCTGGTCTGAGAATGACCATAAGCACCTCCCTCTGCCACGGGGCTGAGGTGGGGGGGCCTTGCTGTTCTATGGGGAGGCCTAGACTGCTATCAGGATCTGAATGCAGTCAGAGCCCCAGAGTCCTGTTCCAGAGGCAGAGGACAGAGCTCTGCAGTCTCTCTCTCTTCACTCCCCTCCCTCAGCTCAATGGGCTCATGCCCTGGGGACTCCTGCTTACCAGCTCAGCTTGCTTTTGTTTCCAGGTCTGGACTGCAGAAAGACCAAACTGCTCCCTGTGTGCCCTGAGCGCTGGGCTCCACGTGCTCGCTCTGGCAGAGGTTCCCCGCTATTCCCCCACTTTGTGCCCGGTACTCCTTGGGGTGCAGCTCGGGAGACTCCCCCGCTGCTGTGAGCTGAGACTCCCAGCACCCTGGGGCTGCCTCCGGGAGGCTGAGGTTCTTTGGTTCTGGTGGGCTACCCCTCTGGCAGGCCACCCCTCTGGCAGGCCGCCTCTCCAATCCCGGGGAGCAGAGCCTTTCTGCTCTTTCCCAGGGTACCTTGAGTGGGAGAACTGCCTCACTGGGACCCTCTGTGGGTTCTGTCTCTCAAAAGTTTAGTTAGAGTCCTTAGCTGATGAATTTTATCAGAGAGCTCCTAAGACTCGATCCCTTCTTGGTGCCATCTTGGCTCCGCCCCCTTTCTACTCCCTATTTTCTCTAGGATAAAATAGAAACATCTCATTTTGTATTGAAAGTCCTTCCATACTTGGTTCTAATTTACTTTTCAAAGCTTATTGCATAGTCTTCCTTCACCTACTCTATATTTCAGTAAAATTGATCTATTTGTTATTCAAACTCCATACCATGCTTCTTTTTTTACCTTATCCCTTATGTTTGAATCTTAGCATAATCTCTTCACCTCTGGTTTTTAGAATTTTTAATTTCCTTTAAGACTTAGATCACAATCCACTTCTCAAGGGGGAGGGGAAGTCTTTCCTGATGCCATTACAAAGTTAGTGCTCTCTTTTTCCTCCTCAAAACACATTCTGCAGTATCCAATCAATAGAATGTAACTTCTTTGAAGACAAGGGTTTATTTTTTTAAAAAATCTTATCTGTGTGTTCCCAGAGGCATTGAAAGATGTTATGTGAAGGGGAGAATAACAGGGAAGGATAACTATTATTTCCATTTTATGTTTCTGTGGTCAATTTGCACATTCATAATACTTCACAGACCCATGTGATCCAAAAAAGAAAGAAAGATCTAGTTTATCCTCAATCATGAAGGGGGGGTGGGGAGGATAGGGGAAGCATCTGAATGTAAGTAGCCTATGTGTAACTCTGCCTCCCCATCAGACTTTGATTTCAAATGAGTTTGTAAGTGGATCTTTTCATCTTCAATATCTCATTCAAAGACAGCCACTGTTCCCTAGGCATGCTTTATAGGACACAACTGGCAGTAATCATTCTCAGGATTAGGTTGAAAGATGGGCTGCTGAAAGATGCCCTAATCACAGATTTGGAACAGCAACATCTTTAATACAGATTGCTCTAACACCATGAATCAGGAGGTGTACAAACCACAATTGCTTTTTAGAGATTAACAATGGTTGAAAAAAAAAGAAACCTAAAATCTGAAATTCCAGGTTTTTATTTGTTATAATCACAATTGAGGAATCAATAAACTTTCAGTAAGTAAACATTAAGTGCCTACTATGTGCCACTCTCTGTGCTAAGTAAAATAGTATTGGAAGTTTCATTCATTCTATACTATTTTATTCATTTTATTCTCAATAAAACCCAAGAGAGGCAGTAAACAGTTTAGTGGATAGAGGCTGGCCCTGGAGTCAGAAAGGTATTGCTGTCATTCAGTCATTTGGTCATGACTTACTTTTCATAATCCCATAGACATAGCACTCCAGACCCTTCTATCCTCCACTATCTCACAAAGCCTGTCCTAGTTAATACTTATTGCTTCCATGACACTGTCTATCCATCTCACCCTCTTTTGCCTTCAATCTTCCCCAACATCAGTCTTTTCCATTGAATCCAATCTTCTCATTATTGGTCAAAATATTTAATCATTAGCTTCAGTATTTTTCTTTCTGGTGAATTGTATGAAGTGACATGATTTCTTTGTAGTTCAATTCAGAGTATTAACTCTAGCACCCAGCTTTCCTCATAGTCCAACTGTCAAATCATGCATTGCTATTGGAAGAAGCATAGCTTTGACTCTGACAACCAAGGCTTTAGTGTAGTCAATGAAACAGAAGTAGTTTTTGGAACTTCCTTGCTTTTTCCATTATCCAGAGAATATTGGCAATTTGATTTCTAGTTTCTCTGCCTCTTTGAAAACCAGTCTGTTCTGCTAATTCTTTGTTTACATATTCCTAAAGTCAAGCTTACAGAATCTTAAGCACATGAAATAAGTGCAATTGTTTAGTAATTTCAACATCCTTTAGCATTGTCCTTTAGAATCAGAATGTAAACTGATCTTTTCCAAATCAGTGACCACTTTTGAGTTTTCCAAGTTGGCTAGCATATTTAATGTAGCATGACCGGCATCATCTTTTAAAATTTTAAATAGTTCAGTTGGAAATTCATCACTTCCATTAGCCTTGTTAGCAATACTTCCTAAGGCCCACTCAACTTCTTTCTCCAGGATATCCACCATTGTGGTTATGGGTGATGTTAAGATCTTTCTTGAATAGTTTTTCTGGATATTCTTGCCACTTCTTAATCTCTTGTAATTCTGTTAAGTCCCTGTCATTTTTCTTTTATCAAGCCCACTCTTGCATGATAGTCTCTGATTTTCTTGAAGAAATTTCATCTTTCCCATTCTCATTTTCTTCTAATTCTTTGCATTTGCTCACTTAAGAAAACCTTATCTCTCTCTGCTATTCTCTGCATTTAGTTGGATATATCTTTCCCTTCCTCCTTTCCCTTTCCTTCTTTCCTTGGCTATTTGTAAACCTCATCAAACAGGCATTTTGCTTTCTTGCTCTTCTTTTTCTTTGGAATATTTGGGGGGGGGTTGTTTTTTGGCAAAAAGAGTCCAGAAGAGATGGAATCAAATCCTGGTCTTTGACACAAGCTGTTACCATGGGCCTGTCATTTAATCATTTTGGATTCTAAGCAGCAACATTCTAAGAGCTAAGCCATGTATCAGTTGTTGACTACACTGAAAGAAAGAAAGAGCTTTCACACCAGGACTTCTCTCACACTGAGGAAATCTAAAGACCTCACCAAAACCTAGTGTAATAATAGCTTCAAATAAGGATTTCCTCCCTCCAACAATATAGATGCCAGTTCCTCTATACCTTAGTATATGATCTCCATGAGTTGGGACTTAAGTTTGCAATACTACAGCTACACTCTCCAATGATAAGTTTCTCCTCAGATATTTAGTGAAAAATGTTTTTTGAACAAATTTGTGTAAATGTACAGAAATACAGTTCCAAGAGGATCTGAGAAAAACAGTCCTTTGAGAAAAGTATTCAGTGAAGGCAAAGATGACCAAAGTGCCTTACTTCTCAGCAACTAATTTATATATAACTATTATGACTGAAGTTAAACCATGGAAAATCCCAGTGATTTTTAACTTTTTAGTGCCTATCAGGTAACTGTATGTTGCCTTTTTGTGGCAAGAATGATAAAAATGTGAACTTTGTTCTCTTATCCTAAGGTAGAAGTGAGTCACTTCTGCTCTGTGGCAGAAGAAAGACTTTGATAGAAGACAAGACACCAAAGAAACAGAGGGGACATTGAAGCGGAGCAAAGGCTGCCACCTACTGCTTGAACAGAGTCAAATTCAACTAAATCCAGTTGAGCATAATAAATCCAATTGAGATTGCCCTCCTCTGCCCAAAAGAGGCTAGGTCCAAGATGGTTTAGACTAGAGAAAAGTATTCTGCCCACATCAGCTCCACTAACTCTAAACTGATGAACTTAATGGAGAATTATAGTGTTTGTATTTGTTGCTTGGAGCTGCTTGGATGAAGAATCTTCTGCCACTTAAAGGCAACTTGAGGACCATTTGGAGTCAGGCAGAAATGAGTTCAAATCTAGACTCAAACAACTTGGTTTTTATTAGCTATGCTTTGGGCAAGTCACTTAACCCCATTTCCCCACAAAAAAAGTGACTGGTTTGCCTTTTTTATTTAACCACCTATAACTTGAAAGAAGAAAATCCAAGTTAAGCCAAGAAAGCAGATGGGAATAATTCTGTTAGTTCTAAGCTTAGGGAAACTGCTTTTTCTCAAATAAGCATAAAGCTGCCTTATAGTACAGACAAGAAATAGTCATGTGGAACAACCAATAGAAAAGTAGTTCCACTATGCCCAAAGGGCAACAAAAATGTGCATACTCTTTGACCCAGCAATACCACTACTGGGTCTATACCCTGAAGAGATGAAGAAAAAGGGTAAAAACATTACTTGTACAAAAATATTTATAGCAGCCCTGTTTGTGGTGGCAAAGAATTGGAAATCCAGTAAATGTCCTTCAATTGGGGAATAGCTTAGCAAACTGTGGTATACGTATGTCATGGAACACTACTGTTCTATTAGAAACCAGGAGGGACAGGATTTCAGGGAAACCTGGAGGGATTTGCATGAACTGATGCTGAGTGAGATGAGCAGAACCAGAAAAACACTGTGCACTCTAACAGCAACATGGGAGTGATGTTCAATCTTGAAGGACTTGCTCATTCCATCAGTGCAACAATCAGGAACAATTTTGGGCTGTCTGCAAAGGAGAGTACCATCTGTATCCAGATAAGGAGCTGTGGAGTTTGAACAAAGTGCAAGGACTATTCCCTTTAATTTAGAAAAAAACAGATAGCTTATTGTCTGATATTATTACCTTTTAGACTTCTCTTCTCTTTAAGGATATGATTTCTCTCTCATCACACCCAATTTGGATCAAGGTACAACATGGAAACAAAGTAAAGACTGACAGAGTGCTTTCTGTGGGGGGGGGAAGCAAGATTGGGGGGAAATTGTAAAACTCAAATAATATCTTTAATAAAAATAAATTAAAAAAAGAAAAGTAGTTCCAAACTATAGGTGACAAGGAATACCAAGGTTATTAAGGCTTGCTTTTCATAGCACTGAGTTGCACTAAGCACATGGGTTTTCCTATTTGTGTGTCTTCCTGCTAAGTTTCAGAATCTATAAGTTTTGCTTGCTCTTCCCCATGGATATGGTGTGTTTTAGTGGAAGAGTGTGTCCCAAGTTTATGGGTAGGTTAATGTTACCATTATCTTTGCTATGCATTTTGTTTAGTAAAATATTTTAACTAATATTAATGGTATCACCTTGGCTGTTTTATATAAAAGGAAAATAAAATCACTGGGGCTCAGGCACTATCGTTGTGAATAGCAGACATGCAGCTCTTTTATACCAGGATCCTAAGAATGAGTTGTAGCAACATGGTCACCCCCTCTGTGAACATCTTGACCAGATAAGTTAGGCAAGTCAGGTTGGAGGGATTTGAATGACATGGCCACATTACATTGGAGAGGTCTTTTCATTTTAAAAATGGAGACTATCACTGGGTCAGACTGGTAAGAATTTTTAAGGTCTTAAGTTCATTCACTTTACACTGATGACTCATTGATCTGTGGCATTGCCTCTACAAGTAAAAACACTAGGGCAAAAAACAAGGTGGACTGGTAAATTTTGATATGTTTGTTCATAAGCTTTCATATTGTATTTAGAGTTATACATTATAAAGGTAGTTCTAATATTTGAAGGACTATAGTAGCTTGAAATCTGAATACTCAGTGGCTCAGTATCCACAGAACCATAAAGCTGAAAGGGATCTCAGAGACAATTACTTCAACTCAGTAATTTCACTGAAGAGGAAACCAAGGCCAAAGGTGAGTAAGTAACTCATCCAAGGTCATATAGGTAGTAAATGGTAGAGATGATAAGACTATTTCTAATGATACAATTTCCATATATCACCACTGCCTCTTAAACCATCGCTTGCAGACTTGAAAGGGAGAGACTTTAATGGTTATATTTTGACCTTCCTCACTTTTTGGATGCTCAAAAAGCAGTCATGCTATATAATGATTCAGCCTCTTTATGGCACTCAGTATTTCTGAAACTTTTGGCCAAACTTGTATAAAACATGACCATTCCATATAGAATTACCAATGAGACATGAATCATCTAAGGAATCACCAAACCAATTTCCTTCACAAAATGACACAAAATGAGCCACTGAGTATTATTTTTAAAAAAGTCATTTCTAAGATCAGTAGTTGATGCATGAAAGGGAGCAAGGGAGACCAGGGTCCATTAGGACAGAGGTATAAGAATTAGGAGAAACTCTTCTAAGTGTAGTACAACAGGGAGATGTCTAGCTTGTTCTATGTGACTTCATGAGTCATTAATGAAACATAATCTGAGGGACACCAGGGAAAAGAAAAAGGAGAAATCAAATTAAAAAAAGGAATTGAATTAGATGAGCAAAGTCATTTGACAAGATGACTTTCAAATAGCCAAGGACAAAACCAACACTTTCCCTTCATATATATATATATACACACATATATATACATACATATATATGTATATATATAGATGATATGGAATAGATATAGATATAAAAAACATACATATACACTTCATTCTCCCCACCATTTGTTTTGGGGTCCCAGTCTTTGGGGGCTGCTTCAGACACAATTCTTCATCTAACCTGGCCCTTCCCTCTTCTAGAATCTTCTATGTCTATGATGTTCCATGGCCCCATTCCACCCGGTTAATCGGTACCTTTTACTTATGACATCAAATGAAGGAAACCAATTGGCCAGTTATGAGCAAGGTCCCAAATTTCTCTGTAAGTCTTATTTCTCCCTGGTTTTGTTGCTTCTCTGGCAGGTTGGATTTTCCTAAGGCTATTCTCATAGGTCAATTATCCTCATCTATGGAATGACTTTAGCATAGGGAATTGACTTTTGTTGATCCCCAACTGGTTTGGGAAGGGTAGAGAAGACAAGATCCTAGACATTTTACATATCATTTAGGAAGAGTAAACAGAGAAGTGAAGTTAGAGGTGCAAAGGACAACAAATAGCCTCTTCGTGGAACTGCCCTTGAACCCCTTTCCTCTTCCTGCTGTGACCTAAGCACCACTTTGTATCTTTCCTTGGATAGGTCTGTCTTCTTTTTCTATGCTCCCATTCTTGGGAGTTTCCTTAGACCTCAAATCTTCCATTGGGATTAGTTGAAAATACATCATTGTTTGATGAGTCTCTCTTCAGAACTACTTCAATGTATTGTTAACATCACATGTTCTCTTTTTTGCCCCTTCTTCCTTGTTCCCAGTCTTCCATAAGCTGTTCTTTGGAATTATTTGTATCTATGTCCTCTATATAAACACACTCAATTCTTTGAAATGTGACATTTTTGAATCTCTTAAAAAAATCTTTTGGCTAAGTGTACCAAACTAACATGTCTTCCTTCATCAAAAGATTTTGAATTATTTTGTAAATTTCAATTGAACTATTTATATTACTTAGATTTGGTTAAACCTATAACTTAAAGAGATCATCAAGACTGGCCTTCCATTTTTGTTCAGTTGTTTCAGTCCTATCTGACCCTTTGTGACTCCATTTGGGGTTTTCTTGACAAAAATACTAAATTGGTTAACCATTTCCTTCTCCAGCTCATTTTACAGATGCAAAGTATCTGTAACCAAAGCAAATAGGGCTAAGTGACATGTCCAGCATCACATGGCTAGTAAGTGCTAGATGATGTATTTGAATTCAGGTCTTACTTTAAGTCAGGTCCTCTATCCACTGTGTCAGACAGCTGCCACTGGAGGCCAAGGTTAAGACACTTTCCCTAAGTAAAGAATCAAGTCTCCTGTATGGTACTCTTTCCATTATTCCATTTGTTTTTAATTAATCTAGATATTTTGAAGTTTCCTCATGTGCTGTTTGCCAACCTTTATCGTAAAATATAGTCTCCATGTCTAACACAACCGAAATCTGAAAAACTGCATTTACCATGAGTGATGCTTCCTTAGCACTAGGAGTTTGCCTCATACCCAAATTGGGCTAGCAGACAGTCCAGTTGTAGTGTCAAGAATTGAGCCCCAACAATTGGAATCCAAGGAAAAAGCCCAAATATGGACCATCATACAATTGCTCATTCCAAATTATTTTAAGCCAGCATGTCCTTTGATCCTCTTCTTCTTTGAGATGTGAGAAGGGCCTCTCAGTCTCCAGCAAATAGAGAGACACATACATTTCAGTTCAGGATCTTTGCAGAGTACAGTTATTTAAAAGACCATAACAGTTAACAATTTCAAAAGTTGTTTTCAGCAGCTCAACATAGCTGATAATTAAAGGAGACATTAGAGAAAGGGGACTCTTGCATATAAATAAAGCAATCAGCACAGTAATTGAATAAAATCAATAGGAGTCAAACATATATGCCAACATTTTTAGAAGGTCAATTAGGCCATATTAAGTTTATTACCAAGTGTGCTTTTGAAAGGAATTTATATGGAAAAGTCACACACCTTAATTTTCCACCTAAATAATAAGTTATTTGCATATCCCAGATGATTTCTTTTTCCTTTATCTGTTCCTTCCTTGCTGTTTCATTTCAAGAAATATTGATCATGGGGCCCTCTGTGTCCAGCAGCATGCCACGTCCTGTGGGGTATTATGTGTATCCTTTCTAGTGAGTCAAAAATACACTTTAATTCCAAAAATATTTATTAAGCACCTTTTATATACTGTAATAAGCTGGAGATACAAAGATGAAAATGAAAACAAAACAATCCCTGCCCTCAAGGAGCTTACATCCTACAAGAAATCATCCATTGATAGCAATGGATAAAAGGCAAAATTCAGAAAATTCTGATTCTCAGAGAACATACCTGTTATGAGCCCACCATTTTAACAATTACTTTGGCACCATGATTGAGTGAGGGGACTACTGTTGAGCATAAGTTGGTCTTGTTCATCCTCTGCAGGTGACTCAATGCTCGGCGGGCTCTTCCCTGAACAGATGGATTGCACAACAGTAGCTATTTAGTGTGATAATGGCGTTTGATGGACTGGACACAAACACCATTGTCACACTCCATAGCTCTGGCAGCCTGAAGGTTGTTAACTGCACCTCCATATGCTAGCATAGCCATAGAGGTCCACCAAAAAGGAACTCTCCAGATCCCTTTTTGTTATCTGAAGGAGAGAGGAGAGGTCAGGCATCATTGACAAACTTTGGAGGAAATGGAGAGCCAAGCTGAAGAGAACCATATCCAAAGGCAGGAGATACTCCTCACCCTGTCCAAATTGAAAATGCCATTTGGTTACACATGGGCACCAGCAAATCTTGTCATTTGCCTTGCATTCGCAGGATCACAAGATAGAGGCTATTTAGGCTCATTTTTACAGAGGAAGAAACTGAGACTGAGGAAGTGAAGTGACTTACAAATTCACACAAGTAATAATGAAGAGAGGAAGAATTTGACTCCATTCTCCTCTCCCATTCTCCAGAGCGAATACTTTTTCCATGTTCCATGTTCTCTGTCTAAGCAGATAACATTCCTAAAATATATGGATATTTCTTATGGAAATCAAATATATAATGAGCCCACTTGGATATTTGTTTCCATGTCTTATTTTCTTAAGGTTGAGAAAATAAAATATCTGCAGTGGGGACACTGCACATAAGAAAACAGATGTTGATAAACAGTTTTGTGAGAATGCGTATAAACAGTTTTGTGAGAATGCGTATAATAAGCATAAAAATGTGAAAAGGCCCTCACTTTTCTCTCACCTCCATCTTTCCTGATAATTTCTAGCAAAAAATTAGTGCCTCCTTAAAGACTAAGACAATTTAGTGAATAGTGTTTTTCCCAATAAAGAAAACTCACTTCTATTTGAGAACAGCATTTTGACATGTTTCAATAATGTATCAATAACAAGGTATAGGTTGTCTGTTTGCATTTTTAAATCTCAATCTACCCTGGTAGTGACAGGAAAGAGGAGTGCATTTAAGGAGTTGAGAGATAAGAGTAGTGAGAAGAACCCATTCATTTTGAAGGCAAGAGCATTCAGTTCTTGGCAAAAGGATATCTATCTATGAAGAAGCCCTACTCTGGATTTGCACTGGTTTCTTGTTTGAATTACTTTTAAAATATATAGAGAATTGAGTCAAATTTTTTAGAAAAACAAGCCATTCCCCAATTGACAAATGGTCAAAGGACATGAAAAGGCAATTTACAGATGAGGAAATCAAAGCAATCCATAGTCATATGAAAAATTGTTCTAAAGCATTACTTATTATAGAAATGCAAATTAAAAACATCTCTGAGTTACCACTTCATACCTCTCAGACTGGCCAATATGACCAGAAAGGACAATGATCAGTGTTGGAAGGAATGTGGGAAATCTGGGTCACTAATACATTGTTGGTGAAGCTGTGAATCTCATCCAACCTTTCTGGAGAGAAATTTGGAATTAAGCCCAAAGGGCAACAAAAACATGCATACCCTTTGATCCAACAATACAACTACTGGGTCTATACCCTGAAGTGATCATGAAAAAGGGTAATAACATCACTTGTACAAAAATATTCATAGCAGCCCTGTTTGTGATGGCAAAGAATTGTAAATTGAGTAAATGTGTATCAATTGGGGAATGACTGAACAAATTGTGGTGTATGTATATTATGGAACACTATTGTTCTATTAGAAACCAAGAGTGTTGGGAATTCAGGGAAACCTGGAAGGATTTGCATGAACTGATGATGAGTGAGATGAGCAGAACCAGAAGAACATTGTATACCCTAACAGCAACATGGGGGTGATGGTCAACCTTAATGGACTTGCGCATTCCATCAGTGCAACAGTCAGGCACAATTTTGGGGGTATCTGCAATGGAAAATACCTTCTGTATCCAGAGAAAAATTGTGGAGTTTGAACAAAGGCCAAAGACTATTACCTTTAATTTAAAAAAAAAAACCCATTATCTTATTATGTAATTTTGCTATCTCTTATACTTTATTTTTCTTTCTTAAGGATATGATTTCTGTCTCATCACATTCAACTTAGATCAATGCATACCTTGGAAACAATTTAAAGACTAACAGACTGCCTTCTGTGGGGGGGATGGGGGGAGGGAAGTGAGATTAGGGGAAAAAATTATAAAATCCAAAATAAATAAATAAAATTTAAAAAGAATTACTTTTAAAATGGTAAGATGAACTCCTTCCCACAGTAGAAAAAGAGAGGAAACTAAGTATTTTGTTTCATTGATTTTCTTATGTCCTCTGCAGAAAGAAGAGGGAGGTTGGGACAAGAGTCACGTTTCCAAGAATAGACTCTCTCTCCAAAAACAACCAGAAATACTCTATAAACCTAACGTTGTCATATCTTTGAGCATCTAAAACCAATTTTCTTTGTATTTCCTAAAGAAAATCAAGTCTCCTGGCTCCCAGTAAATGAAATTAGCATGCTTCACAAAGACAACCAGGCTCTGTGAGGATTGGTCTATTTTTAAAAGCCATTCTTATCATGCTCAGATTGGGGAAGTTAACTCCTGCTATTTGTTTATCTTCTTGGTTTGTTTATCTTTCCAATAGGATGACTTATTTCCCTTTGGAACATGATTGTGGTCCATAGTGTATATAGGGACAAAGATGGCTTATATTCATTGGTCAAATAGGTGGCTGCCTATGATTGTCTGTATGATTTGAAAAATGCTAGAAAAATCTTTCCTAGTCCTTTTCTCCATAAGCTAGAGCTCAGTAACTAAAATTATTCTATCACTAGTTCTTTTTTTTTGCCCCTTGTTAATCTCCCAATATTCCTTGGAATGGTCAAACATACAGTCCACTATCAGTCAATGGGAGTCAGGCAGGAATTAGTTGAGGAAATCCTCTCCAGTAAATTGGTCTCCGGTTTTCTGTTAATGAACCTGAAAGTCTAAACATCAAGATTTTTGAATGTTGGGCTGCACCTTCAGTGAGCTAAAATACATTCGGTGCACTCACTATTTCTTATTCTTACTCTCAGAAATTTCTGGATCCTTCTTTGTGGCATCCAATTCTGGGCTTCCTTAAAACTTGCCCAGACTGAGTTCTAGCACTGTCCTATTGCCATGGCAACAACTCAGCACTCACATGCACAGATGCAAACATAGCTATCATGGCTTATGTACCTTTCATATAGTTCAGTTGCATTCAAGACATTTAACAAGCACCTAAATGCCTAATCTGCTATGAATGGGTTTTTTAATATGTTTTTCTAGCCTTTTCATTTGCTACAGGAGTCTGAGAAATCTAAGACAAAGCCCCTCACCCATTTTAATATATGAAATGAAAGAACTTTGAAAGCAGGGATGATGGGATTTTTCATCTTTGTATACTTAGGGATACTGCTCCCAGCATAATTTTTTTTGCACATAAGAGATGGTTAAGTATGTATTTGTGTTGAATGACACTGGACCACTGATTACAATTTCTTAGCTGTCATCTTTCTCATACTGCTTTTCAGAACTTACAATAAATATAGTTGAAACCAAGAAGAATGGAGAAGCAGCTGAAAGAGAGTGAGCTGCTTGTTAGGTAAGAGTGTTAGTGGTGCTTGAAGATAAATGTACTGAGTGGAGATTTTTGGGTACCTTTCCTTGTTTGAAGCCAGGGCAGCCTCTCACTCTCCCAGTTTTGTGGTAGTCATCACTTGTCAAGAATCCTGCAGAGAAAGAAAAAGAAATTGGGAAGGGGGGTTCAGAAGAGAGAGAGAGTGTGAGAGAGAACATTTAATAAGTGCTGTGCCAACCATTGTACTAAGTATTGAAATAGCAGATATAAGCAAACAAAAAGATCAACAATCCTTACCCACAGAGTTTGCATTCTAATAAAAGGAGCTGGAATAAGAACTAAGAAAAGAAAGGAAGTTAATGTGATGTTTATACCATCCTTCTTCAATTCCCATTACCCTTTTGATTTCCTATGTCTTCTCCGAAACACAAAATGAGGGAGTTCTCAGCAGTAGTACCCACCTTAACCCCCCAGTGGACATTTTTTTCTCCACATCTTCTCAAATCAGAGATCCAGAAAGCTCAGAGAGTGAACAAAAGTCATTATTCCACCAACAAGGATGAAAAGGTGGCATCTTGGTAAAGAAGTTGTCTTCAGAGTTTTTCAGATGAGTCATGTAAGATTTCTCATTGTCCTGCTTAATTACATCAATTCACAAAGATAGTAAATTTGCTAAGAGTCACTTTAAACTTAGCCATTTTTAATTTTGCCACTATCTCAAGTGATCATTATCTTTTATTATTAATAAATATTAATAATGATAATACCAATAGCCACTATTGATGTTGTGTTTTAAGGTTTGCTAAATATATTACATGTTATTTCATTTGATCCTTGTAATCACTGGGGGGTGGTGATGGTACTGCAGGTATTAAGGTAAGTAATAACAGAAAATTAAATTTAGAGGAAGGAAAGAACTGTTAGAACTTTCACCCTTCAGACATAGTAAGCTACATGATCATGAGAAAGTCACCCTACTGTTTAACTCAGTTTTTTCACCTATAAAATGTGAGTAATAATAGTTTCAGTACTTACCTCACAGGGCTGTTGAGAAGACCAAGAGAGAACACAGAATGTAAGCCCCTATAGAATTTAAATTCTCTGAGGCCTGGAACTGTTTGTTTTTTCTTTGCTGGTGCTGGGCACTCATTGTTTATTAAATGCTTCTTTGCGTATGTATGTCTGTACATGTGTGTGTGTGTGTGTGTGTGGAGAGAGAGAGAGAGAGAGAGAGAGAGAGAGAGAGAGAGAGAGAGAAACAGATAGACAGATGGAGACAGAAAAAAGAAAGAAAGAGAAAGTATTAAAGTTCAATCAGGTTCTACTCCAGTTCATTGAGAGGATTTGGCCATTCAGTTGACTGATGATGTGATGATGCTTATCCTTTTGTTTTCTTTATAACTTTGCATGACTGAGGAAGATTTTCTGAGTTGAAATTACAGTAGGGTCTTTTTGTAGATTCTTCACATAAACATACACAAAGATAAATACATATGTATGTAAAACTACTTAAAAGTGTGCTATTATTAATTGTATTAATTACATTATTGTTTCTGGCATAGAGCCAGGTAAAGGTTTTAACTTAAAAAATAAGTTGGGGTTTTTTTTGAATGCTACCCATTAAAAGGAAATTCCTCTACCAAAGTCTTACTCTGCCACATAGCTAGAGATGACACTGGGCTCTTGAAGGCTGTGCTGCCTAGAACATCAGCTCTGGCAAGGTCTCCTCTACTGAAAGTGCTAATAATACTGGCACATTGAAGGACTATGTATGTATCAGAAGTAAACCAATTTTGCTAAGGACAGAAAGCATCCAAATCAAAAGGCTGGCTATCAGTTGATAAATCTGTTAAGTCTCAGCAATATATGGAGATCATAAGGTGAGAAGTAGTTGTGATCAAGTCAATGGAAGGAATCCTGATTAGGGATCATGACTCCCTGGATGGATCTAAAATATGCTATAAAGAAATTTACTACTTTGATCTGTCTCCCTCTTGAAACTTTTTTACCCTCAGTATATAGAAAATTAGCACATCAATTTAAAATGACTCTCTGAAGAAGCAGTATGTTATAAATGAAAAGAGCACTAAATTTGAATCAAGAGATGAACTTCAGTCCAGGATCCATGCCAAAGTGCTGTGTGAGTTTGGGCAGATCCCTTAGCCTCTTTGGACTTTAATTTCTTGTAATGAAATGGTTGTCCTAGATGATCTCTAAGGGTCTTCTAGCTCAAAAAATCTATGACATAATTTATGAGCCTTGAAGTTTTTATTTTGTTAAGGGTAAACAATTCTCCCAGATTGAAACCCACATTGACTTAGTGGATAAATCTACTCCTACGATATAAAATTAATTACTACTAGCCAGTACATCTAGGCTTTTCCTCATCCTGGGAGGCAGGTGATTATTATTAACCCAGGTTTCTTGACTTCAGGGTTCTTTCTACTGCATCAAAGCTCATGAGATCTCTTGCTGACTGTTGTCCAAGGCACTCATCGATTCAAGGGCTAACAAGTTCTTTTCAATAAATCATCAGCTGAGTGGCTGACATTTGAAGGGAAAGGCTATTGACTCTTAGGAACCAATTTCATTTTCTATGCTGATGCCTAGCTGTCCTTGAGTAACATCTACAGAACAATGAAAAGTCATAGATGAAGAAAAGAGGAATCTCTTTGGAGGTTGGTATTTTATAAAATCAAGGGATTAAACCTAAATGATGTAGTATAAAGGGGACCTTGGATGTGTGATTTGCCCCTTTCTTTTATGGGCTTCCTTTATTTATTTATTTATTAATTCATCCTTTTATTATTTTACCTTTTTGTTTCAAGGCTTCAGTGCAATTGTTAAGTCCAGGCTAGCTAAACATTAATTAACCCTAGTTCTTAGGCCCCAGATAATTAGTTCTGCCTGACTTCTCTGTTTCTTTTACCCTCCTAGAGAGGGTTATATCAGACTTTAGGATGGCAGGTACCTACTTACTTCCCAAGGTCTCTGCTGAAAGTTCAATCATTTTAGCTGAAAAACAAACACATTTCCTACAGCCCCAGATGCTAGTCAGTTTTTGAATTCAGTCCTCTGAAAGGTTAGCCATCTCTGCCTACCAAAGAGCTCAGTGCCACCATCTACCCCAAGGCAAAGTCTAACTTACCTCAAGGGACATTAGAGGATCCAAAGAGACACTTTACCACCTCCAAGTGGCTGACTGCATAATGGAAAACTTCTCCTTTGCCAGGTTTGTCCCAAGCTCTGATCTCAATGGTCACCAAGCCTTGGGGCTACCTGCATCTCTTAATGCTAGCTGCAACCCCTCTCAGGAGCCTTCTCCTTGCTTGTCTTTCAGCAGCCCAGATGCAGAAACAGGGCCCTGGGAGTATCTGTTACCCCTGAGCCTTTCCTGCTCTCCCTTTATGGGATCCAGGGTTTTAAAGTAAACAATTCTTTCTCTTTCTGATAAGTCACATTAAATTATTGATTTGGGGGAGGGGGAGGTCAACCTCAGTCCACTAAGTTAGAGTCACCTTTGGTCAAATAGACCAAGCACAAACTGGAAATCCTGGTTTGGTTTTCCCCCACTCCAGCTTGTGGGTGGACACAGGCTTGATGTGCAGTTAAGGGTGTTAGAGCCTGAAAGCTGAAAAGTTGAGTCTGAGAAGCACATGGGCAATAACACCTGGTGGGCAATTCAAGGGTTTTCGCTGAAACTTGGGCAAGCCTGTTTAACTCTTTCCACAACAAATAACAGCTATCAACTTTTCCCACCTTTTTCAATGCACTCTTAAAATTGAAGCTCCCTAAAGAAACTTCTGTCTGAATTGTAGGAAGTTTTAAAAGACATGGCTTAGGCTGGAAAAGGGAAATAAGTCACTTTGTCTACTTTATTCCTCTTGTCTCAGAAATTACTTCTTCAGATTTGCAAAACAAAATAAAATAAAATAAACAAACAAAAAACGAGCTGAGTTTATTAGTCTCTTGAATTATTTTTTTCTGACTCTAGTTCAAGTTCCTGGGCGTGGCTTTAGATCAAATCCTAACCTTTGAAAGTCATCATTTATTCTGTTATAAATTAAATTATAGTCACTAGCTCTCAGTCTATATTTTGAGGGAGCTGAAGGGGTGAGGGTGGTCCAAATCTTTGATTTCATCCACTTACTGAATGCCTGGTGTGAAAACTCTGTCCACCAATTTAGCTTAGCAACTAATTTGTAATTTAAGAGTCTTAGGAAGTTGGGGGCAGGGAGCAGTAAAAGATTAAAGGGCTTGCCCTGTGTCATCAACCTATATGAGTGAGGATTGGAAAGTAGGTCTTCCTGACTCCAAGACTCTTTCGTATTGACTACATTTCATTGCCTATCATTAATTTATTATGACTTTTTTGAGGGATATTTTTCCTTCTCTATGAGGAATAAGTTAGTTTGACAATGAATATAACTCATTTTCTCCAGTAGTTAAAAAAAAATTCTAAATATTCTTCACAACCAATTGTGGATTCTAAAAATCCACTGTGAACAATTTGAGGAGCTAGATCTATTAAAGTCTGAATAGAGGTGGTTGTCTTCCTCCTTTGTTCATAATTACAACAATGGTACAAACTACAAAGGAAAAAGGAGGAAAGGGTTTATTTTTTTTTCTGGTTTTGTTTTTATAAATGGCATTGAGCATTTCCAGGAGTTGCTACTTTTCTTTTCCTACTTGTCTTAATGTTCTTTTAATAGAGGATCCCAAAGGCAGTTTCTAAGTCATGCCCAGACAGGAAGGGGGTTACTAGTCCCTGTGGAACCCATTTTTTTTTACTTTCCAAAGACAACTTTGTCTACCTCATCATCTGAGAAAAATTAGGTCACCCAGGCCGTCCATGAAAGAACTCAGGACTGGAGGTAGTAATTTAAGAGCAAAACATTTATGCTATGAAAGTCCAAGCTGTCATTCTCACAGAAAGTCTTCCCTATTCTGCTCCCAAACAAAACCTCTAAATCCAGTCTATGTTGTCTAAGGAGACAGAGAAAGTGCAACTTAAAAAAAAAAGAATTTCATTGGTATTGCCTTGCACAGTATGTGATAGATTGATTTGTACTCACTTTTTAACTTGCTTCACCCACCTGGCTTGGTTTCAGTGATCATAATTCTTTTCAGGATGACTATTAGTACAAATCCTTTAGGGAAAAGTGAAAAGGTTTGCCCAGTGAATTGGCCCAGACAGATATTCTTACAAGAGACAAGTAGACCCCCTCCCGCTTCCAGTTCTCAGCAGGATGCACATCTGGAACACTTTTTCCAAACATTTCTCACTTGATAAAACCTGAAGCCTGTTCCACTGAGGCCATTTTCTCTTCACTCTTAAAACCACAAGTAGGGGAAATATTCATTTTTAAGTTACAGGCTAATTTCTCTCAAATTCCCAGAGGTACAACCTCTCAATGATTTGGATAAGTCAGAAGCAGAAGGGTCCTTGTACTTTGGCTGTCTTCCAACACCTTTCTGCCCCAATTGCCTTACAGAAAGAAAAGGGGTCCAACTTCGGGAGACCATTTTGACCCTCTGGGGTCAAAGTTCCAATGGACTTTCTGAAAGTGACCCCAAATTCAGAGAGAAGTTCCAGCGTTGACTAGAAGTAACAAGTGTAACAAGCTGCGGTGCTGCAAGTGCTGAAAAGAGAAACTAAGTAACGTTCCACTCACCCTTGGAGCAGACATCCAAGAGGAAGAGTATGGGAGGGTTTCCATGGTGTTCCCGTGTTCCCAGTGAAAAGCTACATAGTTGCCTTCAGAAGTGGACCTAGGAGTAGGAAATCTTTGCACCTAAGATCACTGAGTTTCAGAGTGGAGAAAGACTGAATTCTGTGGTGCCAAGGCCTGGGAGTTCCGGAGAGGGTGGGCTGGAGGAGGTGCCGGTGCCCTCCTTGGTGCAAACAGCTCACGGGGATCCTCCTTGATCCCGAACCCGGAGGGTGGGCGCTGTGATTATCAAAACTGCAGACAACCAGGCCTCACTCCCAGGCTGACGCAGCCTCGCGGCCAAGCCCTGCGCTTCAGGTGGAAGGGCTTCTCCCGCTGTGGGCGGCTGCGCACAGGTCCAGGCTATTGGCTAAGGAAGCCCCCTCCCCCATGGCTTCAACCCGAAGACCTCGTGTCCCCAGTCCCAAAGCTGCCGATGCATGAGAAGCCCGCGCCATTGGCTAAGGAAGCCTCCCCGGCCCTGCTTCCCTTAGAAAACGCGTGGGGCTGCCACCGCCTGCACAGAAGAGCCCACGAGGGACCCCCCGCCGTGGAGCAGAGGCGGGTGCAATCCCGCCCCAGAGGCGCCAAGACCGGGGAGGGCACCCGGCCCCTACTGAGGAGCCTGCCGTGGACCGCACCAGCGGCCTGGGAAATGGGGGAAGAAAGTGGCGTGACCAGCCAGGGGTCACCAGGCCCTCCGCCACCACCCTCGGGGCAATAAAGCCCCACTGCCATGGCGACTGTGCCCCCCTGCGGCTACCACGAGGGGCCAGGGAAGCCGCTGTTCGGCCACAGGAGCACGTGCTCCCCTGCCCTATCCTTACCTGGGATCCTTACCATGGGGATTCGTGAAGCAACTTGGGGAATTGTGGCTGCGGCAATGCCGGGATCCGCCCTGGCAGCCCCTCTATCGGGCCAGGAGGCAGCCCGTCTAAGGGGGAGGGGATGCGCTTGGGCCCAATGGGCTGAGACTCGGTCCTAGACTCGGGCCTAGACGTTTTTGCTAGCGTCCTGAAAGCCAAAACTTCATTGATCCGGTGTAGCATCTCCGTTGTGAAGACCCCGAGGGCTCAGGGGGGCTCCTGTCCCTGGTCAGCAGTTTCTAATGATTTAAGGACAGTGCAGTAGTGCTAAGGAAGCCTCCGGGCTCTTCCAGAAATATGTCACCGGAAAAGCAAGTGACCCCAGTGACCCCTAAGCTAGGCCCTTTAACCCTGACCAAGGCAGCAGATTCGACTTCCCAGGAATGACTCCCATCCCAAGGTCAGTTGGGACAAATTAGCAGAAGGGGTTTGCCGGGTCTCAGCTCCCCTACTAACAGTAATCACTCAGTTACCCCCGAAGGCTGTGGGAGAACCTGCCAAGGAATCTAAAGCCCTTGAGATCTCAGAGTGGAAATTCTTGAGAGGCCCAGTTTAGTTCAGTCTTGCAGGTTCTACTTCCGTTTATCTTTGCTTAGTGGCACACCCCAGGCATGGAGTGAAGAGAGATGGTTAGGAGTAGGGTGCTCTCTCAACCCATAGAATGATGGCAAACTCCACACAGTGGGTGATGGAGTCTGGTGTTATTTAGGGATTCCATCTGGGTGAGCGCCTAATAGGCCACCAAGAGGTTTCTTCAGGGTGGTCTATCAGGTGGCAGCCTTGGGAAGGCTCCAGTTTCAAAATTCCATGATAATTGCTATGTCAGATCCACAAGTTCCAGGAAACATACTCATCAAGAGCTAGGCACTGAAGTACAAAGTCCTTCCCTCATGGGACCAGAGGACGAACATTTCAGTTTGTTGTGCCACAGAACAGTCTGAAATTGGGGAATGGAGTACCATGTAAATGAGTGCCTTGGTAAATGGGAGACCAGCACTATGCTTAGATGGGGAATGTGATAGCACCAGTGCCCAGAAAGTCTAACCAAATACTGAACTTCCTTGGTGTTTTCTAGTGTGTGCAGAGAGAGCAGAGTGCTAATTAAAAATGATATGTCCTTTCTGGGACCAGATGTATCACAGGAATTTGACAGACTGGGCCAGATCCTGGACCTTGGATGGGGCCACCAACCATCCTGTGTCAGCTAGGAGACCAATTGCTTGGTCTTCTGCAGTCACCTCACCCTCTGATAGGTCACCAATCAGGATGTCATTAATGTAATGTCACTAAGAGAAAAGAGTTGGGATGAAGAGGAATTCAAGTTCTAATAGAAGAGGTTATGGGTAAAGGTCTGTAGAACCCTATTGGGAGATAGAAATGGATGTACTGCACCCCATCAAAGTTAAAGGCAAACTGGGACTTCAATTCAGAGGCAATGGGAGCAGAATGAAACATGCTAGCCAAGACAATGACCTCATGGTACAGGCAGGTTTGAATTCAACGTTAGGCACAAGGGCTTTGATGAGGGAATCTAGGAATTCTGGTGGCAGCAATCAATAGTAAATCTTTCATTCTTCCCTGATTTTAGGATGGGTCACAGAGAGGAAATGGAGAACTGGTGGAAATCAGGTTTCCTTTATGAAGGAGAAACTGGATGGTGTGGCTAATGCTGACCACAAGATGCATTATTCAAAGGGCAATAAAATTGTGCAGCAGCACAGCAACACCACTATTGGGTCTATATCCCAAAGAGATCAGGAAAAAGGGTAAAAAAATCCACATGTAAAAATATTCATCCTAGTGGCAAAGAATTGTTCATTAAGGGGATGCCTATGAATTAAGGAAAGGCTGAACAAATTGTGGTATATGAGTGTGATGAAACACATGAGGGATGGGTCTTCAGAAAATCCTGGAAAGACTTACCTGAATTGATGCTGAGTGAAATGAACAGAACCAGAATAATATTGTACATGCTAACACAACAAGGGGTGATGACCAGCTATGATGGACTTGTTCATTTCAGCAGTATAATAATCAAAGACGATTGTGATGGAGAATACCATATCCAGAGAGGAAACTGTGGAGTTTAAATGAAACCAAAGCTTACTATCTTCAATTTTTTTAAGTTTTTTCTTCCATTTGGATTTGATTCTTCTTTCACAACATGATTAATATGGATCTATGTTTAGCATAATTACACATGTGGAACCTATATTAGATTGCTTTCTGTCAAGGGGAGAGGGGAAGAAAGGGAAGGAGGGAAAAAATATAAAATTCAAAACCTTGCAAAATATTAGTGAAATCTACCATTGCATGTTGTTGGGAAAACAAATAAATGAAAATATTAAAAAAAAAAGTCTATGTGCATTGCCAGAACCATGGAGGCAGCCCAGCTAGGACATCTTCCTCTTTGTCCAACTCCTTCCCCAACAGCAATCATCGGCAGTACTGCCTCAGTCAATTAGAGCCAATGTCAGCAAAGTGCTAAACCAAACCTGCACATGCTCATTTCCACAATCATCTCTGCCAAGGCCTACACAAACTCTTGCAGCATTGAGGATTTCTTGGCTTCCCCCTTTTGTCAATTTGGGCAGTCTGCAACAACATTTGGTAACCCTTCCAGGGGCGCCTGGGGTCCATCTAGCCTTGTCAACAGTAGAGACAGGGCCTCCATCCAACCCTGCAAGCAACAATGGGGATGGACCCAGTCTTGCCAGAAGAGGACATAGCCTGCTCCAGGCTAAATGTGTGTGGGTCCAGTGAGGAGACCACAATTGACTGTTTTTAGATGCCTCTACATGTATCACCAGAATGTTTTTGTCCCATTTATGTCATTTATACCAACTGCACAAATCCCCCAGGCCCTTGTTAGCTCACCTAGCCTTTCTCTACCATATCTCTTTCTGGGTCAACCTAGGATTCCTGGATTGGGAGCATCAATGACTCAACCTGAACTCTTCCTTGGAGATATCGCATGGATCAACTTTGTGCCCAATTACATAAACCCCAGGGTCAAAACAACTATACTGGAAATCAAATCGAAATGACATTGACCCAACAACTGACACTTACTTATTGAGATGTCCTGGATGACCTTCCCTACATGATGGTCTACTATGCTGCAAGTTACCAGTGCTTCTCATTAGATTCTTTGATCTTGATAGTAAGGGTTTTGGACCCCAGTTGCTACCATGGGCTACTAAATAGGCTGGTAATTGGACAGTCAAGGCCCAGGATTTGTAAATAGAAGAACATGACTTCTAGGGGTATGACTGGTGTAAGAAACCATCCCTCAGCCATGGGGGTGGAATAGAGACACCACTGAGGAGGAAATCCCCAGTACACCCTGGGATAGATCTATGTCAGACAATTTCAAGGTTCTCTATCCACCAAGGCAAAGAGGCTGGTGATTGATGCTTGTCTAGTTTCTGTGACCTTGTATGCAGACTGTTTCCAGACCCTTGGATTGACTACCCTACATGTTGCCATATGACGGGGCTATGATATACCACCATGACTTGACCCCTTGGAAATTCTGCCCAGATCTTCTGGCAGTGCTGGCACCATTTTATGTAACAGACCATCTTCAACCTGAAGGCCCTGTGGGATTATGCTGCCAGGTGTTGCTCCTATGGACCCATGGGACCTGGTAGAAACCTGTATTGGCCCATTCCAAGTGGTGTGAAGTTGTGCTGCAGAAACTATCTCCTTGGATACTCCCATGTTCCCAGGGTAGGTTGAGGTAGTGCACACCCTGTAAGATGAGATCCATGTCTGCCAGCACTTCAATCCTATGCCATCCAGGACCAGTTGCCAATCAACCCTTGACCTATTGACTTGACAAGCCCAGTCTTCCTCTTGACTCATTCTCTGGAAATCTTCAAGAACTACTGTACTTTTCCCATCTCCCCCAATTATTCCTCAGCAAACCCACAATGATATGGACATCCAAGGCTACATCTTTTTGATTTAGTAAGTCCCATAACAGATGGGGGAAGTACCCCAAACCTTATCCATGAGACCTGGAATACCAAGTAGTTATGAGTTAGTGACTGGTGCACCAGACAACAGATAAAACCCATGTTGATGTTTCCTTTCCAGACAAATGTATACATCAACTTTTGGGGACAACCCTCCCCACCATCATTACCCTTGCTAATTATCATTGTCTGCCTATTCCATTTTATTCCCCCTCATCTATTGCCCATCTATATGGGCACCTTCACCATCTGAGAAATAACTTCAAAATATCTTTTGCACCCAACTTCCTCTCTGCTAACTTCCATGCCCAACTTAATACAACTAGAAGGGCAGAATGTCACTGGATCTCACTCCAAACTTGAGAAACTACCCAGGCTGTCCTGGATTCAGACCATTGCTGAAACTGTTCATCAAGGTATCAGCTTGTCTGCATGCTGGGCCTCTTACTGAGCCATGAGAACTGACTTTTTATCCAGCACTCAAGGAGGTCCCCCACCTCCAAATTCAAGAGTCCAAGTTTCAGATCTAGTCAAAGTTCATAAATGCTCTACTATTCTTTGTAGTCACTATGGAGGAAGACTGGAATCATTATACCTGCAGTGAGTCAATAACTTTCAGCTACAGCCCTCAGCATCATCTGGCACCTGGCAGACTTTTCTGGCACCAAGATAACTGGAACCACTTTCCTAGACAAAGATGTTCTTGAGCATGACCTCCTGCCCCCCAACATTTGATGGGCAGCCCCATATCCATACACCCAAGGCCTTATTTTCCAATCTGTCCTTTTTAAAATTGAGATTGGAATCTCCATTTGGCTCACCTCAGAAGCTATATCCCTCCTGCTGGTTGGATTTCCACCACATGGAATTCCCTTGAAAATTTACGGGAGATGCAATTCATACTCTCCACTGAAATGTCCAGTCAGACTGCCAAGATAGCAGTCTTGTAGCAAATATTGGTTGTACATCATGGACAATGGTCCTAGAAAACTCTATGGCTCTGGACTTACTTTTTGTTAATGAGGGAGGAGAGTGCAAGATGCTGAACTCCATTAGTTGCTTATGAGTCGACTGAATGCATCGGCTTCTCAGAATTGTTGGATAAATTCAACCAGTCAGCCCCACATACTGACCTTCCACCAGTCACAGCATTAAGCTGTTTCCAAACCCTGTCCCATCTTCACTTTACCCATCTAATCTGTTCCCCACAGTAAATATTCTCCAGGCATCAGTATATTGTTGCACCTTGTTATTCCCATGAGACACACCTTTGGTCATACCTGCACCAATTCCCATGGCACAAAAGACAAAAAAGAAGTTAAATGGTATATCCAGGGTCACACAGTTAGTAAATGTCTGATGGGGGATTTGAACTCAGGTCTTTCTGGTTTCAAATCTGCTGATATATCCACTGTGCCAGGCTTTTCAAATTTCTTTTAAACTTCTCTACCTTTGGGCAGCTAGGTGGTGCAGTGGATAGAGTACTGGCCCTGGAGTCAGGAGTACCTGGGTTCAAATCTGGCCTCAGACACATAATAATTACCTAGCTGTGTGGCCTTGGGCAAGCCACTTAATCCTACTGCCTTGCAAAAACTAAAAAAAAAAAAAAAACCCAACTTCTCTACCTTTTTAAAAGGCAACTATTCCTTGTATTGTAGAACACTGAAATTGGAGTCAAAGGATTTGGATTTGATTCCTAGCAAATTTTTTTACCTCACTTTCCTAGCCTGTAAAATGAAAAGGTGGACCTAAATGATCACCAGCATTCTTTTCAACTCCACAATCTATGATCTCTTATCTATATCTACTTTTGTGTATGTATATAAATGTATGAATATATTTATATATGTATTTATGTAAACATATATACATTTATAAATATCTAAAAACTGGGAGGCAGTTTCATATAGAATACTAGATGGAATAAATAAAGAACTGAATTTGTGCTAAACTCTGTTTGAACTTGGGCAAATAATTTCTCTGAACCTCAGTTTCATCATCAATATAGTAGGAATAATATCACTACATACCTCTCAGTATTGCTGTGTGGATCAAATAACAAAATATCAAATATTTTATAACAATGAGGCACTATCTAAATATAATTTTAATGCAGTCATTATTACAAAGTTGCATATTAGTTGCATCCAACTTGGTTCCAGCTTCCTTTACATCCTTTTTGGGAATGTATGCCTTACTTGCTTTATTTGTCAAATGAGGAGGTGTTGGACTAGATGATCTCAAAGATCCTTTCTAGCTCTAGTAATCTGGTTCTGTGACCTTTTCCAATAACTAAGTTATTAACACAGATCATAGAGAGAACTTTGGCATTCTTATCAACTTTCTTTACTCCCCTTGCACTCAGCATAAGAATAACAATTCAAGTATGACTTTCATCATACCACTTTCTAACTTAATAATCTATTCTACAATGACTGTCTCCTCATTTTCTGTCATAAAATCCAACCTTGTTAGTTTAGCATTTAAGGTCGTCGAAGTAACCATTATTTTCCAATGTAAATATATCTTTCATTGCAGTCAGGTCAGTTAGTTTCCTTGTTGTTCTTTTTCTGTACCATGTTTAGTCTTTCCCCTGAAACTTGTTTTATACTATTCTCCCTGTCTAAACTCCTTCTTGCCTGCCCCCTCTGTCTTTCTAGGGTCTTCCCACCATGCATACTATTTCCAGCCTTCTTTATAAAGACTCCATAGAATAACTGAACAGATAGCAACTTCTCCCATCTTTGAATCCTTCTTGTTCTTAAACCACACAATCTATCACATGGTTTGATGCTGTCTAGCTTTTTCCTTAACCATTACTTGTTCCCCAACTAGAATATGTTCTGTAGGGGCAAGACTAGGGTCTTCTCCTTTTCTTTTTAAATCATCAATACTTGCCTAGTGCTGGTCATAGAGTAGGTGGACATGTTATATTGAAAAGGTCACTGAAGGACACCTGGGCTCCTCTATCAACTCTGCTACTGAATAAGTTGTATGACATTGAGCAAGTCATTATAAACTTGTGAACTTCAATTTCCCTTACCTGTAAAATTGGGATTCTAATACTAGTAGTACTTCCCAAGATTGTTGTGATGAAAGTGCTTTTGTAGACAATTGAGTGCTTTATAAAACTATCAGTTATGACAACAACAACTAATAATAATAAACCTGTACCCTGATTCAGGCAGGGTATTGTGGTTAAAAATTACCTTTGACTCATGCATGGACAAGATCAGATCAGGAATGTAGAAAAAGATTAACTTTCTAAGGGATTATGTAAATTGGAACAAAGGTTGCTCTCCAGAAATCCCTGATCTCTGGCCTGGGTTTTTCAACAGCCTCATATGGCATTTAGCATATCCTGCTTTTATTTGTTAATTATCATTTTATAGAATACTTCTGCTCACCAAAAGCAGGAACCACACAGGCAGGGGTCAAACCATATCTTTTGAGCATTAGTACCTAGGACAGTTCTTTGCACTCTGTTCTCAATAAAAACTAATTGCTGAGGATGTTGCTTACAAATTGATCAATGATCAAAACTCCTTATCCACTATGAAATAGAAGGTTCATTTACCCAGTGATACTTTAGTTGAATACTGTCCAAAAGATGTTACTAACAAGGGAAAGTTATAATAGCAAAAAACTGAAAACAGCCACAGAATATTACTGCAACATAAAATACCAATTTGAAGAATGCCAAAAAACGAAGCAACCTACATATAAAATGATATAAAGAAAGAAAACTTCAGACTGAAGAATATATACTAGCTATAAATCAAAAGTCTAAAGAAATGGAAGAAAGAGGCAAAACCCAAGAAATTAAAAGGACATTTTTGTTATTATTTTAATAAAGTTGATATTAATATTTTAAAATAAATTTACAAATGGGATTCATAATTTTATGTTTAATCACTTTAAAAATTGTATTTGAGAGTTTGTTTTTGTTGATGAGTTACCAAGTTCATAATTTTTTTAGAAACTAAGATAAAGGAATTAGTCTTATTCTATTAGCAGCCACTCACCCAATCTGTTGCCATTTTCTAGGGCACAAGGCAAATATTACAAATTAAGTGACCCATTCAAAGTTAAAAACATATAAAAATTGGTTAAAGGAAAGGAGATAATTTTCAGTTTCCTCATCTGTAAAATCAGAGAGTTGGACTAAATGATTTCTAAAATTCTATGGTGCTATATAACTTATTTCCTTAGGGAGATTGACTAATCCTGAGATTTAATACCGTTCTATCCATTGATCAGAAACAAGATTTCTTCCTTAAAGAATGTTGCTTTCAGTTTCATTGAATGTGTCCTTTCTCCAGTGGCCATAGGGCAGAAGGTCTATCTACATCAACAACAAAGTGACTGTGAGGTCCACATCTATCCTTGAGTAAAATTCTCTACAGACGAAGTGAGTTTTTTGACCTTTTCCATTCTGCTTTATCTCAGTATCATGAGCACAGAGATCCTGTCTTTGATGTCCAGTTCTTTACCTGGTCCAAAATAATATAACTACAAGGAAGGTCTGTGTTGGTTCATTGACTAGTATACTGGAAAGATTGGTTTGAATCCCAGGTTATATGATTCTCATGACCTTCTATGAGGCTTTAATATATCTGATCCTCAGTTTGTTTTTTCCCCTTCAAAGATGAAGGATATATTTTCTGGTGTGGATTGGGACTGGCTTACACATCTCCATTAATTTTTCACTAAATCTGCTATAACGTAGCATTCTTGGAATGATTTTCCCCTATGATATATTCCCCTTATCTAATAAGTAATTGAAAGGGCTCAAAATCAGGGGGGACAAATAAATAGCAAAAAGGTGGAAAAACCATAATCTCAGTTATACATACATACATATATACATATATATATATATATATATTCTAATGTATCCTAAATAATCATTTATTTCATTGAACAAATTTCTATACACAGCACTAAATCATTGTCCCTAGTAACTTATGCTTTGCCTCTGTCTAAACATTTTGGCTTAATAAGCTAATACTGTTTTTTCAGCTAGAGTGTAAGCTCCTTGAAGGCTGGGACTGAGGTTTATCTTTCTTCACATCCCACAAAGCAAGATGCTGGTACTGAAGCAACTGTTATCTTTAGACATTGGAAGAAATCTAATCCATCAACTCCTTTATTCACTTTTCCAGGAAAAATCTATGAAACAATTTTTCTTTCCATTTAACTACAGCTTCTTTTCATCTTATGGACTTATTAATAGTAAAAATGCTAAAACTGACAATTCTTTAACTAGCATATAAATTCATTGAACAAAGAACTAATATTTAGACTATTAAAGGTTAAATACATGTTTGTAGATGGTCTAAAACCTGTGTGATTCTTGAAACTTTCTCCTCTAATTCTATCACTTTGTCCTCAGAACTACAGAAGTAGAAAAGGAACGATGATAGATCTGAGCCCTCTTTTGTATTTCTTTGCCTTGTAGACTGACAGATTAAAAAGACATTTAATGGTCAACTTTATTGATATTAAAGTCTCTTTATTCTTAACTAAGTTAATTCACAGTCAATATGATTTATCTCTTAGAATGTACTAAAGGCTTCCAACTTGATAAAATATGCCAAAACTCAAACTCTTTTAACATAACTTTTGAGAACCTATGACACATTGAGTGATATAATGTATTTTATCATGAGTTGAAAGATATTATTGATGGTAAGAAATAAACATTATAAAAATGTGAAACCAACCATAGTATGGATAAGAAATGACTGGTTATTAATGTATTGTCATTTATTTTTTCTTAAACATTTTATATTTTATTTATATCTTTTGCTTTTATAAAATGAGCCTTCCTTAGAGGCCCAGATATTTTTCTTTTAATTTTAAAAGAGTTTTTTAAGGTTTAGCAAAACTAATCAGCAATATCTGACATTACATGAAACATTCCATACTCATAGTACCTCCCCTTTCCAATGAAGGGAAGGGGAGGACATTTTCTATTCTCTAATAGTGATAATGAGCAGGGTCAGGCTTGCTTATTATAATTATATATCATACATTTTCCATTTTTTTAACCATTTATATTGCTGTAATCATTGTGTATGCTTTTTTCTATTTCTGTTTGGTTCACTCTTCAGTAATTCATGCAAGTCTTTTTTTATCCTCATATCCATTGTTCCTCATAGAAAACTAATATTCCTTTGAATTAATGTAGCATAATTCAGACATTCTTCAAATGGGACCCCAGGACTCCAATATGGTATCCAGGAGTCCCCTACCTCCTACCACAAAAAGATGTAATGAATAGTTTGTATTCATTTTAATACTCTCCCACAAACATATATCCTATATAGACATACATAGGTATAAATATATATATGTAATAGGCCCTTTCTTTGATCCCCTTGAGTTATATCTAGGAATTTCTATATCAAAGAATATGGGTCTTTTAATCACTTTCTGAACATAATTCTAAATTGCTGTCAAAAGTAAGTAGACAAATTTTCAATTGACAACAGTCATTTTATTTTATTTATTTTTATTGATATTTTATTTTTCAAAATACATCTTATAAAAGATTTTCAACATTCATCTATATGCATATGTATATTTTTAAGTTATGTAATTTCTTTCCACCTTCCCTTCCCACCTCCCTCTCTTCAGTGACAACCAGTCAAGTTAAGATTGTTCATACACATTTGTGTTAAACTTGTTTACAGATGAGGAATTGGGATTAAGGGAAAGGAATTCAAAAGAGATATTTTTTTTAAAAATTGAATGTGGGGGCAGCTAGGTGGTGAAGTGGATAAAGCACCTGGCCCTGGAGTCAGGAGTACCTGGTTCAAATCCAGTCTCACTAGCTGTGTGGCCTTGGGCAAGCCACTTAACTCCATTTGCCTTGCAAAAACCTAAAAAAAAAAAGTGAATTCAGTGTTCATCAGATACTGAGGGGTTTTTGTTTTGATTTGTTTTGTTTTTCTTCCTCTGGATAGGGATAGCAATGTCCATAACTGGTCTAATACAGTTGTCCTAGCTCTCTGAACTGCTGAGAGGATCTGCTTCCATCAAGGTTGATCATCTCACAATGTTGTTGCTAACCTGTACATTGGTCTGTTGGTTCTCCTCCCTTCGCTCAGCATCAGGTCCTGTAATTCATTCAATGCTTCTCTATTTATGCTTTCTTATAGAACAATAGTATTCTATAATATTCATATATTATAACTTGTTTAACTATTCCCAACTGATGGATAGTGCCTCAATTTCCAATTCTTTACCACTACAAAAAGAGCTGTTATGAATATTTTGGAACATATGGGACTTTTCCCATTCTTTAGGATTTCTTCTAGATAAAGGCCTAGAATTGGAATTTCAGGGTCAAAGGGTATGAAAAGTTTTATTGCTTCTTAGGAATAGTTCCATGTTGCTCTCCAGAATGGTTAGATCAGTTCACAACTCCACCAGCAATGCATTAGTGTCCCAATCCTCCCACAACTTCTCCAATATTGATCATTTTCCTTTTTTGTCATCTTAGTAAATCTGATAGGTGTGAGGTGATACCTTATAGTTGTTTTAATTTGCATTTATTATAATAGTCATTTTAAAAATAAATATGTATGTGTAATCAGACCAAAAAGACACAGTGTACAAATACATCAACTTGATCTATTCAAACAAGCTCTTGATACATATGCTTTCAAAGGGACATATAATTTCATTAAAATGATTTCTTAGAGAAATTTAATTAATATAAAAAATCATCATAATAAAAAGGTTTAGAGTCCAAAAATCTTAGTCAATAAATATCCAATCTCTTGCCATACATGGAAGCCAGGAGCAACATTTTCTTGAAATACAAGTTTATTTATAAAACATCTTGGAGGAAGATGGAACGAAAATATTAATATTATAACCTCAAAAAATAAAAGAAATTGGTGAAGAAGAAGATAAGTCTACAGAAATCCAAGAAAACTCCATCATTTCAAGAGCATTTGTGGGGAAAACTAGAAGAAACAATAAATAAATGGAAAAATAAGACAGATTTGCCTGCATTTTTATAAAAATTCACCTTTATAGTTGAAGACAGTACAACCATCAAAATCAACCTACAGTAACTGTGCTATATAAAATGATGGTTAAATGACATCAATAAAAGTGATTAGATCAGACAAAGTACACACAGCATAATTTTATTTTGGGATGAAACAATTCTGAAAACCTTGATATATATATATATATATATATATATATATATGTGTATATATATATATATATACACATATATATATATATATATCAGTTTTTAAGATATTATCCAATATGATAATATGAGTGGAGGGGGGACATGATTCCACATTCTGCTTCTTCTCACCTCCCCTTCCCCCAACAATCAAGAAGACATCAACAACTTCTAAGACACACTGACCTTCTCATCTCAGGAAAATATGATAATGTTCTATAAATCTAACAGGGATAACTTTGATGAAAATGTGTAAAGCTAACAGACAAGATTGTAGTTAATTTTCTACTGTAAATCGACTTGCATTTATTAAGGACTTACTATGAGACAAGTACCATACTACATGAAGGAAATACAAATCCAAGCTGAGAGTCAGGGTGGAGCCATGTTGGTAGAGTAAAAGCAGGAACTCCTAGAAGCTCTCCCCAGACCACTCCAAATGCCTTTCAATAATGATATGAACCAAATTCTAGAGTGACTAAATCCACAGAAACAATTTTTCTAGCCCAAGACAAGCTTGGAGGATCCACTGGAAGGGTCTGTTATGCTGGGATTAGAAAGGGTCCACAATGCAGCCTGGGCTAAGCAGGCCATGCTGGAGCAAAACGGCTCCAGCCATACAGAGAGAGCCCATGGTGTTCCTGGATCCCTGGGGTCTTCTGGGTCAGTGGAACAATGGTGGTTTCCAGGCCTCTCAGTCCAGGGGTTGCCAAGAACAACTTGGAAGGTCACCTGGAAAACTCTGACATCCCAGAGTAAGTGTGAAACCCAGTCCAGTGCAGGCCTCACCACCACCACCACCCCCCAGCCCCACAAACCACAAACCACCTGGCAGCAGCTGTTTCCAGAATGCTAAGTCCATAGACAGTAAGGGGATAGGGAGAGATTGCACAGGTCTCTCTGATATCTATCCCTAGGGCAGGACTCTGTTGCTTTGCCCATATTCACATCCAGATAGCAGTATGGGGTCCCAGTCTTAAGAAAAAGAGCTATACTGTCATAGCAGAGCAGGGATCTTCCTCACAGTTTTAGGTCTGAGGGGAATGCTCATGGTCATCCGCAGACCAGAGCAGAGGCAAGGAAAGCAATCAGAGCCTCTCATAAGACCTTGAAGGAATTGAGAACTTGTGGATCCCTTGGGGGGGGGGGGGAATATCCTAAAAACAGCTATAAAAACCCTCAAAAACTTGAGACAGTACATCCTCCACCCTGGAAACAGGGTCTCACCTTTTTAAAAAGTTAATTTATTTTTATTTATTTTCTTCCACATGCACATGTATATTTTTAAGTTACAAAATTTCCTTCCACACTCCCTTTCCAGCACCCCCCCAGTGTCAAGTAGTCATGTTAGCATTGTACATGCATATTTTTGTTAAACATGATTAGTTATTTTTGGTATGAGGAATTAGGATTAAGGGAGAGAGATATATGAGACATTTTTATAAAGTGTTCATCAGATTCTGAAGGGTTGCGTTTTTGTTTTGTTCTGTTTTTCTTCATCTGGATGTGGATAACATTGTCCTTAGCCGATCTAATATGGTTGTCCTAGCTCTCTGAACTACTGAGAGCATCTGCTTCCATCAAAGTTGTTCATCTCACAATGTTATTGTTAATGTGTACATTGTTCTCTTGGTTCTACTCCCTTTGCTCAGCATCAGATCCTGTAAGTCATTTCATGCTTCTCTAGAGTCTGAACATTTATGGTTTTTTATAGAACAATAATATTCCATAGTATTCATGTACCATAACTTGTTTATCCATTCTCCAATTGATGGGCAATCCCTCAGTTTCCAATTCTTTGCCACTACAAAAGAGCTGCTATAAATATTTTGGAACATGTAAGACTTTTCCAATTTTTTATAATTTCTTCTACATATAGACCTAGACTTGGAATTGCTAGGTCAAAGGTTTTGAACAGTTTTATTGCTCTTTGGGCATAGTTCCTCATTGCTCTCCAGAATGGTTGAATCAGTTCACAACTCCACCATCAATATATCAATGTCCAATTCTCCTACAACCTCTCCAACATTGATCATTTTCCCTTTTTCTCATGATAGTCAATCTGATAGATTTGAGGTGTGCAGAGTCCCACCTTAACAAAGAGTTAAAATCAAGTCATAAGCTGGGGAAATGAGCAAACAACAGAAGAAAAAGAATCTGACAATAGACAATTACTTTGGTCTCATGAAGGATCAAAATACACACTTAGGAGATAACAAAGTCAAAGCTTCTATATCCAAAGCCTCCATGAAAAATATGAATTAATCTCAGGTTTTGGAAGAGTTAAAAAAATTTCTTGAAAATCAAGTAAGTGAGGTAGAGGAAAAATTGGGAAGAGAAACGAGAGTGATGGGAAAATCATGAAAACCAAGTCAGCATCTTGGTGAAGGAGATACAAAAAAAATGAAGAAAATAATATCTTAAAAACCAGTTTGGGTCAATGGAAAAAGCAGTCCAAAAGATTAATGAGAAGAAGAATGCCTCAAAGAGCAGAATTGGCCAGATGGAAAAGGAGATTAAAAAAAAAAGCTCTCTGAAGAAAATAATTCCTTCAAATGTAGAATGTAGCTAAGTGAAACTGATGACTCTGTGAGAAATCAGGAAACAATAAAACAAAACCCAAAAAATGAAAAACAGAAAAAAAATGTATAAAATCTCATTGGAAAAATAACTGACCTAGAAAATAGATCCAGAAGAGATCATTTGAAAATTATTGGGCTACCTGAAAGTCATGACCAGGAAAAGAGTCTACACTTCATTTTCCAAGAAAGTCTCTAGGAAAATTGCCCTAATATTCTAGAGGGTAAAATAGAAATTGAGGGAATCCACTGATCATCTCCTGAAAGAAATCCCAAAATAAAAACTCCTAGGTATATTATAGCTAAATTCCAGAACTCCCAAATCAAGGAGAAAAATATTACAAATAGCCAGAAAGAAAAAAAAATCAATTATCATGATGCTACAGTCATCATGATTTGGCAGTGTCTATATTAAGGACTTGGAATATGATATTCCAGAAGACAAAAGAGCCTGAATTACAACTGAGAAACAACTATCCAGAAAAACAAAACTTTCAGGGGGAAAGACAGATGTTCAATGGAATAGGGGACTTTCAGACTTTCCTATTGAAATGACCACAGCTGAACAGAAAGTTTGATCTTCAAGTACAGGACTCAGGTGAAGCATAGAGAGGGTAGATGGGAAGGGCAAATTATGAGGGATTTAATGATGATGAACTGCTTGTATTCCTGCATGGGAAGATGATACTGATAACTCCTATGAAGCTTTTTATTTATTAAACTAGTTAGAGGGAGCACATATAGACCAAGCATAGAATTATGTTTACTTTTACAACAAAGAGGGAGCAGAAAATGAAGGTACAATTTATTATAAGGATGGAGTTAATGGGTGAGAAGGGAATGTAGTGAGAGAAAGGGAAAGGAGAGGTAAAATTGGCTAAAAGAAGATGTTGGGAAGAGCTTTTGCAATGGAGTAGAAGGGAGGAATGAGTGAACCTTCACTTTTATCAGAAATGACTCAGACATTCAATTGAGTATATGTATATGTATACATGTATACAATGGGCATACATATACATGTATAACATACACACTCAATTGGGTATAGAAATCTATCTTATCCTAGAGGTAAAAAGGAGAGAAAAGGGATGCAAGAAAGGGGGCAGGGAGAGGGGAGGGGGGTGTAGATGATAGAAGAAAGGGAAGATCTGGGAGAGGGTAGTTAGATATAAAACACTTTTGAGGAAGGATGGGGTGAAAGAAGAGACAGAATAGAATAAATGGGGGGTAGGGAGGAATAGGATAGTGGGAGATGCAGCTAGCAACAGCAACTATGGGGAAAAGATTCAAGCAATTTCTCTGATGGATTTATGACAAAATATGCAATCCATTTCAAAGACAGAGCTGATATTATCTGAATACAGATTGAAGCACTCTTTCTTCCTTTTTCTCTCTCATTTTATTTTTCTTGAGGTTCCTCTATCTTTGTGGGGGAGGGGATGATGTTTTACTTTTACATCAAATTATTGTAATAATACAAATTAAATCCTAGAGAAAAAAAGGCACTTAAACTCTCAGTATCTAAGGCATTGGTATCATATCGAGGTATCTCAAATAGAGTTGATGCCTACATGCTACATATTAACATAAAAACTACAAATAAAACTTGTTTTTTATGTTTTTATTTTTTAAAATAATCCCTGCCCTCAAGGAGCTTAACAAGGAAAGATAATATATAAAAGTACACTCAATGGCAGTTTGGTCTAGTTGCCTAGTCATATGGAATAGGAGCATTTTTCCTTCCTCTCTCTTGTGCTATCAATTCACCTTAATCAAAACTAATGGGTTTATCTTCCACCTACACAGTCATCTGTCTGTACCAATTGTGGAGGACCAAGGCACTTGATTAAAGAGTTTGGAATTGATTTAATGGTGTATGGGGAGTCCTTGAAAGTTTATGAGAGTGGTTTTTGGTGATGTTCTCCAACTCTTCCTTAGTCATAAACTGTTCCCCTTTCCATAGATCTGACAGGTAGACCAGTCCTTGATCTAATTTGCTTATAGTATTGTTTTTTATGTCTATGTCCTGTAACCATTTGGATCTTATTTTGGTAAAGGGTGTGAGGTGTTGGTCTAATCTAAGTTTCTTCCATTGAAGAAATCTTAGTGGGAGGGAAGAAAACAAGATTAGGGCTATTGTAATAATATTATTGTAGTTTACAAGTAATTGGTGACACCTGAAACTGTTCAACCTTTCCTCCTGGAACCTCACTTTCATCTTTGAAGTGGAAAATTTCAGGTGTCAAAGGGATTTACCCTCTTTTTTCCTTTCTAATCATTCCTAAGACTCACATTACTCTTCTCACCATTGAAATATCACTTTTTGTTTTGGTTTCTAGAAGTAATTGGGGTTAAGTTACTTGTTACATAGCTAGGAAGTGTCTGAAGCTGGATGTGAAATCAGGTCCTCCTCATTCCAGGGGTAGTGCTCTATCCATGGTATATCCTGCTATAACACATCAACTTGAATCCAGCCAGAATGGTCTGATGGTTTTTTCCTTGGGACAACCTCTCCCTGGTACAGCTACTAGAAGGACTTAAGGGGATCCAGGTAAGTCAGGAATCTCTCTTCATATGTGTCTGACAATGATGGTAGGGACAAAAGTCCTAGGAAAAGTGTCAAGGGTTCATAAAATGGTATGGTGAAAATTTGGGGGGTTTTTTGTTTTTAACCTGTTTTCCCCCCAATGATCTGTGTGACCTTGGAACTTTGGACCTTAGGGGTATTCTCTGTAAATATGGGAGTGCAAACGAAGGTGGCTTAGTCCTACCCGATCTAAAATTATATTATAAAGCATCAGTCATCAAAACTGGTATTGGCTAAGAAATAGAGTGGTGGACCAGTGGAATAGACTAGGTGTAAAAGCAGGAGATGATTATAGTAATCTGCTGTTTGATAAACCCAAAGAGTCTGGCCATTGGGATAAAAACTCCCTCTTTGATAAAAACTGCTGGGATAATTGGAAGTTAGTATGGAAGAAACTTAGATTAGACCAACACCTCACACCCTTTACCAAAATAAGATCCAAATGGTTACAGGACATAGACATAAAAAACAATACTATAAGCAAATTAGATCAAGGACTGGTCTACCTGTCAGATCTATGGAAAGGGGAACAGTTTATGACTAAGGAAGAGTTGGAGAACATCACCAAAAACCAATTAGATGATTTTGATTACATTAAATTAAAAAGCTTTTGCACAGATAAAACCAATGTAACCAAGATCAAAAGAAATGTAGTAAATTGGGAAACAATCTTTACAACTAATGATTCTGACAAAGGACTCATTTCTAAAATATACAGAGAACTGAGTCATATTTTTAAAACAAAAAGCCATTCCCCAGTTGACAAATGGTCAAAGGATATGCCAAGGCAATTTACAGATGAGGAGATCAAAGCAATCCATAGCCATATGAAAAAATGCTCTAAATTATTAATTATTAGAGAAATGCAAATTGGCGCTTCTCTGAGGTACCACCTCACACCTCTCAGAGTGGCCAGTATGACCAGGAAGGATAATGATCATTGTTGGAAGGGATGTGAGAAATCTGGGACACTATTACACTGTTGGTGGAGCTGTGAATTCATCCAACCCTTCTGGAGAGCTATTTGGAACTATGACCAAAGGGCAACAAAAATGTGCATACCCTTTGACCCAGCAATACCACTACTGGGTCTATACCCTGAAGAGATGAGGAAAAAGGGTAAAAACATTACTTGTACAAAAATATTTATAGCAGCCCTGTTTGTGGTGGCAAAGAATTGGAAATCCAGTAAATGTCCTTCAATTGGGGAATGGCTTAGGAAACTGTGGTATATGTATGTCATGGAACACTATTGTTCTATTAGAAACCAGGAGGGACGGGATTTCAGGGAAGCCTGGAGGGATTTGCATGAACTGATGCTGAGTGAGATGAGCAGAACCAGAAAAACACTGTACACCTAACAGCAACATGGGAGTGATGTTCAATCTTGAAGGACTTGCTCATTCCATCAGTGCAACAATCGGGAACAATTTTGGGCTGTCTGCAAAGGAGAGTGCCATCTGTATCCAGATAAGGAGCTGTGGAGTTTGAACAAAGTGCAAGGACTATTCCCTTTAATTTAGAAAAAAAACAGATATCTTATTGTATGATCTTGTTACCTCTTAGAATTCTCTTCTCTTTAAGGATATGATTTCTCTCTCATCACACCCAATTTGGATCAAGGTACAACATGGAAACAAAGTAAAGACTGACAGAGTGCTATCTGTGGGGTGGGGGGGTAGGGGTAGGGAAGCAAGATTGGGGGAAAATTATAAAACTCAAATAATATCTTTAATAAAAATAAATTTTAAAAAAAACCTCAGTTTCCCCTCAATGATCTGTGTGACCTTGGTACTTTGGACCTTAGGGGTATTCTCTGTAAATATGGGAGTGGCACTATGTGCCCCAAAGGTCCCCTATAGATCTATGAGTCTATGATGGTGAGTCAGTTCAAGCACTGAGAAACAGTCATCCTGTTGAAGGAAGCATATCTCTTGCCTTGTAGTTGCTAATGTGGATTTTTTAAAAGATGAGACTCATTTAAACTATAAATATCTTGAACCCGCAATATTCAACTTAATTGAATCTTGTTCCTGACATGGAACTTTCTGCAAGGGCATTCCCTCAACTTGCATCCTCTGTCAGGTTTATGGGAGAAACATCATTTGCAAAAGTTTGATTACATATTTTTTCCACATTTGTTACACTGAAGATTATCCATTCCACAAATGGACTAATTTCTCTGCAATCCCATAAAAGCATCTCTTTACAAGCACAATAAATATTATGTGCAGCATATTTTATCCCTTGCATTATACATCATATAAATGCCCTGAGGGTGAACTCAGAAGCAGATGCAAATGACCCTGCCTCTGCCTGGAAGCTTTTATTTGTCATCTTGTTGAAGATAACCTCAATTTGTTCTCAGGTCTGAAAATAAACATGGTAAACACTAATAATAAAAAGTCTTTTTGAACATCGAATTTGGGTTCTGTCAGCAAACAGGTTTAGATAAAAGCACTTTGGAATGATTTTCTTCCCTGGACTCCACAGAACACTGATTGATGTGTTAGTATTTACCTATAGTTCACTCTACAAACAAAAGTTTGGTATTGAGATAGTTTTGAATGGTCCCCATTCAACCAACAGACCTTGTTGCACTTGTACTTTCCTATCTCTGTCCCTGTCCCATTGCTCAGTCCCTTTCTCCCCATCTCTTCGAATATTCTCCTTGACATGTCCTTCTACCTCTTCAACCCCTTCAAGGACCAGCTATTACCCATTCTGTGTATAGAGCCTTTTATAATTCAGCATATAAATTATTTCTTTCTCCATTGAACTCCTATAGAAAGAGAGATAGAAGGAGAGAGAGAGAGAGAGAGAAGAAGAAGAAGAAGAAGAAGAAGAAGAAGAAGAAGAAGAAGAAGAAGAGAAGTGCATCATTCATTTATATAACCCCCTTCCATTATGAGGGGCAGCTAACATAGTAGGCTAAGACAGGTGGCACAGTTTTAAGAGCACTGGGTCTAGAGTCAGGAAAACTTGAATTCAAATCCAGCCTCAGACACTAGTAAGCTGTGTGACCTTGGGCAAATCATTTAAACCCATTTGCCTCATTTTCCTCATCTGTAAAAAAAGCTGGAGAAGGAAATGGCAAACTGCTCTGTCAAGAAAACCCTAAATATGGGGCAGCAAGGTAGTGCAGTAGATAGAGCATGGCCCTGGAGTCAGGAGGACCTGAGTTCAAATGTGACCTCAGACACTTAATTATTGCCTAGTTGTGTGGTCTTGGGCAAGTCACTTAACCCTACTGCCTTATAAAAACAAACTAAAAAGAGAAAACCCCAAATAGCATCAAAAATAATAGACAAGACTGAAGAAGACTAAACAACAACAAAAGACTTGTGTGAGATACCTCCACAAGAAGAACCATTTTCTTGTGGAAATATAAGTGACTTGGAATAAACAACTAATGATGTATCATTCTGTAATTTCTATTTTGTCTTCCTCAGTTAAATGAGCCTTTCCTCTTTAATATTGTGAATTACATGCTTATAGATGAGAAATCAGTCTCAGTATAATAAAATTCTATGTGTAGATTGTTCCAGGTTTCTTAGGTAGAAGCTAGAAATCAAAGTTAGCCTGCACCCCTTTGTATCATGAATGAGTCTGTAATACAAGGTTTATATTTAAAAGACTTTATTTTTGATAGTGGAAAAACTTGGTTCCATGGAAAGCGCTGTATAATTTGCTAAATGCAATGTAGTATGGGGCAGCTAGGTGGCACAGTGGATAAAGCACGGGCCCTGGAGTCAGGAGTACCTGGGTTCAAATCCAGTCTCAAACACTTAATAATTACCTAGCTGTGTGGCCTTGGGCAAGCCACTTAACCTCATTTTCCTTGCAAAAACAAAAAATAAATGAATGAATGAATGAATGATAAATGCTATGTAGTCTACTCATCTCTTCTGACACAAATCTGGATATGGATAAATTTATTGTCCATCTCTATAACTTGTCTAGAATATCTGTGCTACATGTGTCTAACTATATCACTAACTATATATTCCTAATCTGGACATTTTGACTTTTTTGAAAGATGCAATTAATTCAATCTCTCAAGTGAGAATAGATTTCATTCTGCCAGTGTTCTGAGTCTTTATGAAATAAGCACAGTCACCTGTAATTAGAACATTCAAAAAAAAGTCATCAACCACAATATTAAAAAATATTTCAGGTAAGCATATCTACCTGTTTTATGCTGAATTTGATATTGCCACTCAGTAGTGTGTTAACTTGAAGCTTATAGACTTATTAGAATCAATTCATTCTTGAAAACTAATAAATATTGCTATGCTTTTGAAGAAGTCAACTTCATAGAAAATCAGCTTTACCATACAGACCCTAAGGACAGGATTATAGGGGAGGGTCCCAGATGGCACTGTCACAAAGTTTTGCCAGTTCTCTGTTAAATTTGATTTGTAAAACCTCCCTGGTCCCCAACATCCAACCTGACAGTCAACTATTCATTGGCAAGATTTCCTCCTAGAAATGAACAGGAAGCTACTTTTTCTTCTCAAATGGCCTTCCTAGATCAAGCATAAATTCCAAATAAGTAAAATTGCTGTTCAGTCACTATCCAATGAATCCCAGTAGCTGCCAGATCTCCCCCTTTTAGTGACCCCACCTATTTCATTTCAATGCTAAGAGAATCTGACCAAACACAGAGAAAGAGGAATGACTAATATCTCTGATTACACTAACCTCTTTATTTTAGCTACTGCACTTGCATCCTAACTCTTGGACTAAAAATGTCTTTGACAAGATGTCCATTCTAATTAGGTAGGGTGGCTGCCAAGGTTGAACTCTACAAAGTGTGGAAGGAACCTTAGAGGTTCCCCAGTCCCCTAGTTTACAGATAAGGTAATTACACAGAGAGGCTATGTAATGTGCCTGTCAACACAGAGACAACAAGTGGGAGACCTGAGACTTTAATCCAGGTTCTCTAATGCCAATCAAATCCAGCCTTTGTTTTCCTCTTGCACTATGCTACCACAATCAATAGAATTTCCTAGGACTCAGACAACTGCTGTTCCCACTTTTTGTCACCCCACAGGTCACCCCCACAGCTAACCCACAGGCCACTAATTCCTCTTAGGGGAAAATTCACTATGGTTATTGCATAAGGAAGGAAGGAATGAACTAATGAATAACAAATCAAATGGGTGATCATATTATGTGAAAGGGATTGTGATTATCCCTCAAGACTAATACCTCTTTCTGTCCAAGTTATAAGGGTTTAGATAAAGATTAATTCAGGCAAAGACTTGGAACTGGGAGAAAGTAATAGTTGAGTCTACTTTTAAGTGCATTGATCATTTTTGTGGAAAAGGGGAAAAAAAGGATAGAAAAAACCTGGGTATCAGCATCAAGAAGAAGAGACATCACAGGTAATTACTTTACTTAAAAAGAGGTCATTGTTGAGTTAGGGCATTAAATAGTTTGACTATGTGATTAGAGCTGAAAATGACACCCATGAAGATAAAATGGTTGTGTTGGCACTAGTCAGGCATATCCTCTAGATTTTATGAAGCCCAGAAATAAGCTGTGAAAAATGCTAAAGCAAACAAAACAAAACAAATGGAGGTCAGCCACATTCTGAAGATTTTAACTGCAGCTTGGGAAAGAAACTGTAATTTTAACAGTCTATTTTCAGAACATCCATGAGGTTTCACCTTGATGCAGGGAAGATGTTGTGACCTATTTGGGGAATTCTGTTGTTCAAAGTGATTCCAGGATGGGAAAGGTCTTGGATTGTTCACCTATCCTGCAGCTTCCTCTTCCTTTAGCTTCGGATTTCCAGCTACCTGACCTTGTCCATTGATGAGTCAAGTTGTTGAATTTAGAGGTCACACACCTTGGGACAGGAAACTTGCCTATTGGATAAAACCTGAGCCAGGTGCTAAACCACTCCCCAAATGACACCCTTTGTCTAACCCATTCCAGAAGTGCCTTTTTAAGAGATGGGCCAGCCCCACCTCATACTCTCCCTTTCTGGACCCTACCTTCACCTTGCAATAATGGCTTTATTTCTCTTTCTTAGGCTCCCAACCTAAGCCCTACTGGGGAGCCATGGACCTATATGCCATGTGGCCAGTCTAAGGCAGTCCTTATGGCTCTCAGTTCTTTCTCTCTTCCTCACTCTCTTACTCTCTCACTTCCTCACTCCCTCCCCCTCTCCACCTTCATCCCTCCCTCTTGCACTCTCTGTCTCTCTGTCTCTCTGTCTCTGTCTCTCTGTCTGTCTCTCTCACCTTGCTGAGTCTTTTGTTATTCACTTCTGTCCTCAAAGTGCTTACTGCTTTTCTAGGAGAGAGAAAAAAGGTTTTTTTAATTTTTTTTCTTTTATTAAAGATTTTATTTGAGTTTTACAATTTTTCCCCCAATCTTACTTCCCTCCCCCCACCCCACCCCCACGGAAAGCAATCTGTCAGTCTTTAATTTGTTTCCATGTTGTACATTGATCCAAATTGAGTGTGATGAGAGAGAAATCATATCCTTAAGGAAGAAACAAAAAGTATAAGAGATAACAAGATCAGACAATAAGATATATGGTTTTTTCCCCCTAAATTAAAGGGAATAGTCCTTGAACTTTGTTCAAACTCCACGGCTCTTTATCTGGATACAGATGGTATTCTCCATTGCAGACAGCCCAAAATTGTCCCTTGTTTTTGCACTGATGGAATGAGCAAGTCCATCAAGGTTGTACATCACCCCCATTTTGCTGTTAGGGTGTACAGTGTTTTTTCTGCTTCTGCTCATCTCACTCAGCATCAGTTTATGCAAATCCCTCCAGGTTTCCGTGATTAGGAGAGAAAAATTTTAACATTTGTAGTCTTCTATAATAAATCCTGAGAAGTTTTAAATCCCAGGGATTATGTGAATTCATTCACTTTTCACTAACTCTCAATCTCTATTGGAGATACTAAGTCTCCCACAACAACCTGACACACATTGTCAAAGTATAACACTGGTCCATGTTAGAGGGACTATAGAAAAACAAGCATAATCGTATCCTGTTGGTATATCTGTAAGTTCATTCTGGAAAACAATTTGGAATTATATTGTTAACAAAGTGACAAAAATGTCCATATTTTTTCGACCTAAAAATCCCTTTGCTAGGTATGAGTGAATGTGTCAGAAGATACACATTTTAAATATTTATATCATAATCATTATTTACTATTATATAATTCTTCTCTAGGCTGCACTTTTGACTCCTCTATTGGATTTTTTCTACATGCCATAGAAATCTTTTCACCCTCATTGAAAGGATGCTCTGCTCCTGAGGCTTCTTTCCCTGTCTGTCTGGTGCCATTTGGACGAGGGCACTCAGGTCAATGATGTCTTCATTCCTCTCCAGACTGTAGTCTGGACCCATCTCCATAGTACTTTGTCAATTTGTGTCTCCAAATACCCATCCCATCCCTTTCCAGCTCTTTTTTTATCTTATGTCTTATGTCTTCTCTTTTAGAATGAAAGCTCCTACATTTTGTTTCTATTTGTACTCCCAGCCCTTAGCAGTGTCTGCTACATGGTAAGCACTTATTTAAATAAAATGCTTGTTGACTTTGTCCTTGACATAGGAAAAGACACAAAAGTGTTCACATCCTTTGACCTAGCAATCCTAATATATATATATATATATATATATATATATATATATATATATATATATATATATATATATATATATATATATATATATATATATCCAGAAAAGTAAAAAGAAATAAAGGCCTAATGTATACCAAAAATATTAATAGCCCCATTCTTAGTCAACAAATATTTATTAAGCAAAGAACTGAAACAAAGTGAGTTCACAAAGTAAAACTAAACAAACTGACATGTGAATGTAATGGATAGTTTTTGTGCAATAAAAATGATAGCTACTGAAGCAAAAGGCCCTAGGGAAGAGTTGGGGGATTAGGGATCATCTCAATTCACATCGATCTATCAGAGCCCCCCAGGAAAGGGCTGAAAGCCTAGCCCACCTAGAGCCGTCCCTCAGCCTCCAAGATATTTTACTGTCTGTTATTGAATATGTTAAAATAAAGTCATTGTAAGCCAGTCTGACTAGGGATGAATTCAAAACTAAAAAAAAAAAAAGTTATGAGGATTTCAGAGAAATGTGAATACTCAGGGGTTACAACAATTGAAACCAAAGGATCACTAAAAAGAAACCAAACTGTGAGTTACTGAAAAAGTGATTTGGGTTCCTGAGGATAGATAATGAAACATTTCTCTCCTTACTACAATTGTAGAGTAAGGGGTGGAGATGGCCATTGCATTCTAAAAGTGACCAGATGTTGCTGATAATTGGTTTTTCTTTGCCACAAAGAAAGAGTTCAATATACTACCAGTTAATCAGGCAAAGAGAAAGATCACAAAAAAGCCTAGTTCTTCCATAAAATCCTAGCAAATATTTGAAAAGAACCCAAGAAAGACCAATCATAAAGAAAACTAGTAGGAAATAGAAGTATTTGTTCTTTTAATTCCATCTAGATTTGGGCAAAGAGATTAGATAAGTGAGGAGGAGTCATACTAGGAATGCCAGGAAGATTTCAGATAGATGTGAAAGTAAATGGGAGAGGGCAAAGCAGCAAAAGTTCCTGCAGAAGGATCTGAAGCTAGGCAATGCTTGGACCAGGGAATTTGCTAGTCAGTACAAGCCCTAATAATGGAGAACCTGAAGTCAAATGTCAGCTACAGCTTGTCAAAACAAAAGCAGAGAACAGAATCAGTCCCCTACAGGTCAAGGCATGAGAAGACAAGGACCAAATGTGCATTCCTCATTGCTAGGAGTCACAGCAAGAGACACAGACAACTCAAATACTGGATATTAGCACCAGGGAAAGTGTAGTTCAGGAGATTTGAGTCCATCAGGATCTCCAATATCTTATCAAGGCCTGTCAGTGCCACAACATGGGATACAACCAACTCTTGACTGGGGATTGTGCAAGGGGAGAGATGATAGAGACAAAGCAAATCCAGAACCTGGTCACCAAGAGACTAAGATAGAATCCAACAAAAGAGGCAGATAATTAACTTAACCCTAGTTACCACATCCAGATCACCAGAAACAGTGTCATTTAGACTACAAGGGACAAGACAAGAGGGAAAAATGAAAATAGATCACCATGATTTTTCTACCCTCCCTTTTCTGGCCCCCTGTTGTAGGAATAGTTGACTAGAATAAAAATGTAACTCGATACTCTTTTATAAGATTTAAATAGAATCATTATTGAGTGCCTTTTGTTTGTAAACCAAAAAAGATTAATAAACAAATCCCTATAAAAAATGAAAATAGAAATCATGGATTATCTCCTAAAAGAAAATCCAAATTTAGGGGCAGCTAGGTGGCGCAGTGGATAAAGTACCAGCCCTGGAGTCAGGAGTACCTGGGTTCAAATCCAGTCTCAAACACTTAATAATTACCTGGCTGTGTGACCTTGGGCAAGCCACTTAACCCCATTTGCCTTGCAAAAACATTAAAAAAAAAAAAGAGAAAAGAAAATCCAAATTTGGAACATTCAAAAATGTCATAGTCAAAACCCAGAGCTTCAAGGTCACAGGGAAAAAAATACTATAAGCAGCCAGAAAGATACAGAGAAGAATACACAGGATTTAGTAGCAATGACTATAAAGAGAAAATCATAGACTATGAAATTTTAAGGTAGAAGCTAAAAAACTAACCCTGTAAAACTGAGTAAAATCTATAGAAGATTAAACATCTAAAACTTTTTATTATTTATTTTTAACATTCTTTTAAAAATTTTGAGTGCCATATTCATTCCTTCATTCTTACCCCCTCCTATGCCTGCCTACTAAGAGGCAGCAATATGTTATCAATTATATATGAAAATTATGCAAAACAATATTTCCATATTAGTCATTTTTAAAGAAAGCAAGAAAATTAATTTTTAATTTTTTTAATTTTAAAAAATATTTCATTTTTTTGTTTTTCCAACTACATGCAATGGTAGTTTTTACCAATCCTTTTTTTTTACAAGGTTCTGAATTTTACATTTTTCCCCCTCCCTTCCTCCCAAACAGAAAGCAATCTAATATAAGCTCTCTCTTTATGTATATAACCATATTAAACATAGATTGATACTGAACATCTGTGAGAGAAGAATCAGATCCAAATGGAAAAAAAGAAAACATTAGAGAGAGGGAAAAAAAGATATACATAAGATAGCTTTTGAAAATTGAAGATAATAAGCTGTGGTCTTCATGCAAACTCCAGTTCCTTTTCTGGATATGGATGGTGTTTTCCATCACAAGTCTTTTAAAATTGTCTTAGATGATTGTGATGCTGAAATCCGCATGTTTAGTGTTTATAATGTTCTTATGCTTCTACTCATTTCACTCAACATCAATTCATGCAAGTCTTTCCAGGTTTTTCTGAAATCCCATCCTTCATAATTTCTAAGAGAACAATAGTGTTCCATCAGATACATATACTACATTTTTTTTTCAGCCTTTTCCCAATTGATGGGCATCCCCTCAATTTCCAAATCTTTGCCACTACAAAAAAGAGTTGCCATGAATATTTTTGTACAGGTGGAATCTTTACCCTTTTTCAGTATCCAGAGCCAGTAATGGTATTGCTGGATCAAAGGATATGCACATTTTTATTGTCCTTTGGGCATAATTCCCAATTGCTCTCCTGAAAGGTTGGATCAGTTTGCACTCTACCAACAATGCATTAGTGTCCCAGTTTTCCTACATCCCCTTCCAACACTGATCATTATCTTTTCTTGTCCTATTGGTCAATCTGAGAGCTATGAGGTGGTACTTCAAAGATACTTTAATTTGCATTTCTTCTAATCAATAATGATTTAGAGCAATTTTTCACATGACTATAGATAGTTTTGGTTTCTTCACCTGAGAATTGCGTTTCTATATCTTTTGACCATTTATCAATTTCAGAATGACTTGGATTTTTATAAATTTGACTCAGTTCTCTATATATTTTAGAAATGAGTTCTTTGTCAGAAACACTAGTTGTAAAGATTATTTTACCAAATTATTACATTCCTTTTAATCTTGGTTGCAATGGTTTTGTTTGTGCAAAAACTTTTTAATTTAATGTAATCAAAATTACCCAGTTTGTTTTTTATAATTTCTCTATCTTTTCTTTGTTAATAAACTCTTCCCCTTTCCATAGATCTGACAGGTAAACTATTCCTTGTTCTCCTAATTGGCTTATAATGTTACATTTAATGTCTAAATCCTGCACCCATCTTGACCTTATCTTGGTATAGGGTGTGAGATGTTGGTCTATGCCTAGTTTCTGCCATGCTATCTTTCAGTTTTCCCAGCAGTTTTTAACCAAAGAGTGAGTTTGTATTCCAGAAGCTGGAATCTTTGGATTTATCAAACAGCATATTGCTTGGTCATTTACTGTTGTCTATTTTGCACCTGATCTATTCCACTGATCCACCACTCTATTTCTTAGCAAGTACCAGACAGTTTTGATGACTGATTCTTTATAATATAATTTTAGATCTGGTATGAATAGGCTGCTTCCTTTGTATTTTTTCAATAATTCCCTTGATATTTTGACCTTTTGCTCCTCCATATGAATTTAGTTACTATTTTTTCTAGCTCACTAAAGTGATTTTTTTTGGAAGTTTGATTGGTGTGGTTCTTAAAAGTAATTTAATTTAAGTAGAATTGTCATTTTTATTATATTAGCTTGGTCTACCCATGAGCAATTACATTTGTCCAGGTATTTAGATCTGATTTTATTCATGGGAAAAGTGTTTTCATAAAATTTTTAACTGCCTTGACAGATAGACTCCTAAGCATTTTATGTTGTCTGATGTTATTTTAAATGGAGTTTCTCTATCTCTTGCTGCTGAGAATTTATGTGGGTTTATTTTATATCCTGCAACTTTGCTAAAGTTGCTAATTGTTTTCAGTAGTATTTAGATGATTTTCTAGGGTTCTCTAGGATCTCTAGGTATACCATCATATCTGCCAAAGAGTGAGAGTTTTGTAAGAAAAATTTTTTTAAAGTGAGAATATAATATTATACTTCATTTTGCTCTCAGAGTTGTTCAGTTCTCTGTCTAGAGGTGACTAGCATTTTTTTCATCTTGAGTCCTTTGGAATTATTTTGTATCCTTGTATTGATCAGAATAGCCAAGTCTTTTACAGTTGATCTTCCTTACAACATTGCTCTTGTTATGCCCAGTGATAGCTTGGAAAAAGACTAGAATTCTGATAGCATGAAAGACTTCTAAGCATTCCTGGTGAAAGGTTAGAATTGAGTAGAAATTTTGAAATGTAAGCATTCTTGGTGAAAGACTAGAACTGATTAGAAACTTTGAAATGTAAATATAAGTGTCAAGAGAAATCCAGGAAGGTAAACAAATGATGATTAACTGGCTTTATTCCATGGAGGGGTGAGGAAGAGACAAGAATCCAAATGAGTTCTAGAAACAGAGAGGAAGACAAGACAAATGATATGGGGGTTGCTTATATTCTCTTTTGAAGGTTTTAAGACAAGAAAGAAATGAATGTATTAGTAAATAAAGAAGGAGGATTTGGAGGGACCTAATATATAAACAGTGTACACAGGACTATTATACAACATGAAAAAGGGGGTTAGAGTACAAGTACCTTATGATTTCACTTATTATCTGAGGTAGATAATGAAAAAGTTGAATACACAAAGGATCTGAAGTAGGAATACATCAAGATCCAAAGAAAAAGAGAAGTGGGACAATGGATAAAGGAAGATTGATTACACAAAGAGTTTGATATAGAAATGCATTAAACTCCACAGAGTAATAGAAAAAGGACAAGGAAAGAGGAGAGACGGGTAAAAGAGAGAGAGTAGAATTGGAAAGGGAAAAATTAATATGGAAAACAAATGTCAGTTTTTATAATAAAGGGGCAAAAAACTTTAGTAGATGGGAATCTCAACTTTAGTAGTACTTTTAGACCTAAAGAATAAATTTTTAAAAAGTTAAGTATATGGATAGAATTTCAGAAAATTAGATATAAAAATTTCTTATGATTATTGATGTGAACAGAAAGGAATATGAATATTTCTCAGCTGTACATGACACCTTTGAAAACTGACCTTGTGTTAGAAAACAAATTCTTTTAAACTAAGGGATAGAAGCAGAAATATTATATATATATATATATATATATATATATATATATATATATTCAGAAATGAATTTATAATGAAATTAAAATTACAATCATTAAAGGACCTTTGAAGAAAGCATTCAAACTCAGAGATAAAATAATTTAATCTAAAAGAATGTCAGTCAAAAAAGAAATAAATGATAATTTCCTCAAAGGAAATTACAAAATTGATATAATATATTAAACTTGTAGGATTCAGCCAAAGCAGTCATTAGAAGAATTTTTTTACTGACTCTTAAATCCCTGTTTAGATATTAGCAGACTCTGTCTCCTTTACTAATTTTATGAACTTTGTGAAAAAAACAAAACAAAGCAAAACAAAAAAAGAATCATAAGTGTTAAATGGAGGCTGGGGTCAGAAGACTTTCTTCTTTCCAATAATCTTCCCTGATTAGCAAACAAAGTAAGCTAGGGGCAAAAACAAAAGGCTAAAAGTGAAGTAGGCAGAGTCAATTAGACTCCTGCTTTTACTTACCTCACTACCCCAGTATAAATCTTACTGTATTACTCTACATTTGTACTTTATAGCTTCTAAAATACTTTCATATACATTATCCCATTTGTTTCTCATAACCACCATGTGAAAGGGAAAATAAGACAGTTATTTTTTTAATGTGTAAATATAGTAACTAAATGACCCCTTAGCCTATTAATTCTCTAAAGTAAATATCCTCATTTCTGGAGCACTTTGCAAAAAAATTAAGTTTGGACTTCATGTCAGGAAAAATCCTTGTAATTCTGGAGTGAAATGTTCTGTCTCAGGATTTAATGGGTTCTACCTCAGTGAAGGTCCTCAAATACGGAATGGATAACCACTTGTCAGATATATTTTGGTTAGGATTCTTTACAGAAATCAGTATTGTTTCATCCAGATGAATACTAATCGCCATTCTAATTAAATGCTATGTTTCTGTCTGTTTGGATTTTGGTAACTTTTCCTCAGAGAATATATTTTTCAAAAATTCATTAAACTCCAGAGTCCTGGAAGACACACGAATTCTATGTAAAATGAGTCCATTTCTGTGGAGTTATTGGAAGCATTTGAGGATAGAACCATTTACCACAAATGAACTTGAAAATGTTAAAAATTAATCTGCTTTATCAGCTCTGTGTAGATACTAGGTGGGTATACTGCTTTACTCCATCTGCATAGTCAACCCACTGGGGGGACCTGGCATGAAAGGAGCTGACTCTTGTTGTAAGGTTTTGCTTCCTTCCCTAGACCTACCTCCTGGGAAAATTTCCACAGGAGATAAAAGGTTTAGGGTATGTGTGTGATTGGATTGCATTGCCTGTAAAATTCTAAGGTAATGAATTAGACCTATACCTCAATTATAGAGAGTAATAGAGTAGGATAAGTAGGGAAGAGGAAAAAAAGAAACTAGCCCCCAAACTCCTAGATATCTTGCAAGACTTCAGTGATCAAAATTTACATTCCTTTGGGCAGAGCAGATGGAAGAATGGAGGAAAAGAAAGAAGCAAAAAAGGAAGACGCAAGCCTTCCCCAACTAGAATTGGCCAGCTGAGTCCCCAGTGGAAAAACTATTTACCACTTGCAGATTGTTAGTCTTCTTTCTCAAAGAGGACCAATAACATCAGCCAGATGATGTCTTACAAGTGAATTGGATTTAAATGAAGCAAGCAGTGTAAAGTCATTGGCCTTTCTCCGTGGTCATCTTAGACCAGTGACAAGACATAGATAGGCAGGATGACTGGAGATGATTCCAAATGCAGTTGTGCACCTGGGCCTTTTTAAGCTACTTATTTATTCGATTTTTTAAAAACTGGGATAATTAACTCTTTCATTCCATATAGTTTCATTTATGATTTCTAGAAATAGAAATCAGAATTTGATAAAGGATTTCAGGATTTAAATGGAGTTACTTGACCAAGCCTTAAACCCAAATCACTCTGGCTCTCATCGATAGGTCAAAAAGAGATCCTAGTCCAAGGTTTACTTGTTCATTACTTTGGTTCTGATGCCTCAGAATAGCAATTTTTCTGTTCTGACCAGAAATCCTAAGAGTCTTCCCCTACTAGTGTTTTGTTTTTTTTTGAGAAGGCATTTCTGACCTAGCCTTAGATCACTGAATGGATGTTGTCTCAGATAAATTGAAACCTGGAAAAGACCTTAGCTTAAAAAGTCCAAGGTCTCCCACTGGACTCAGTCATCCTAGAAGAAAGACTTTGCTTAGCACTGCCACACTTAAATTCAATTCACTTTTAATTAAGACATCACCCTCCTTACATTATTGATCCTCTGCAAGAAAGAAGAACAAAAAACAACAATAATGAGAAAAGTAGAAAGCAACGTTTATTAATGGTTTGAAGTAGACATGTCATTGAAGAAGCAGATAGATTTATTTATCTTCATGCTCTGAATATTCCCTCCTCTATGGTTTATGCATGTCATCTCCTCTCCTTGGAAGGTCCTTGTGATGCTATTTCCATTCAAGCCTGGGGAAGTTTTGTGGAGAGATAGCCATATGCTGTGTACTGTGTCCACATGACTCCTGATTGGCTGAGAAAATAGACTGTGACTTGTGGAAGGGGTTTACTTTGTTTCAGAAAACCAGAGGATGTAGGGGAGAAAGAAAAGAGAGGGAAATGAAAAAGAAAAGAGGGAAGGGAAGAGAAGGGAGAAATAGACTTTCAAATAGGAGATTTCTGTCCTTGAAGGCATTAGCTATGTATGGAAACTGGTCTATCATCTTCTTTGATCTCCAAAGCTTATAATTCTAGCAAAGGCTGACATGAAGCCTTGCTCAAAAAAGATTAAAATCTTTCTTGTAGTTTGAGCTTAGATAATCTCTCACTCTCAACTAAAGACCTCATTTACTTTAGTGTACTCTTTGCTATATTCTAAGTTATAGAATTTCTCCAATCCCTGAGTGCTGTTTTGCTTGCATCATTGCTGTTTATGATGGTCTTTTATGAAAACAAGATTTGATGAGAAGGACCAAGCTAGTGCATTTAAGATAAGAACTATCCAGTTTAAGAGTGATCAGACAAGTGACTTCAGTTATGATCCCCTAATCATTATACCCCTCGAATATAGTTATTGAAGGATAGCAAAAAAGGCACAATTATAACCTGATATCCAAGATAGGAGAGATTACTTAACTGCTTCTTTCCTTGATCCCTATTCTCCCTAACTCCCCAGCTCGAGTGAGGTTGCTAGCAGTGTAGGCACAGTCCTACGTCTTACAAAAGTGGGCCAAGTCTCAAATTATAACTATCTATGCCATGCTCAAGACATAGTACATACACACACATGCATGCACGCACACACACACATCCATAAATGTAATATAAGATCTAATTGTATATGTAGATATAATATAGATATATATTACATCCATTTACTCTACTCCACCTCTCCAGAGTCACCTGTCTCAAAACCCAATACTCAAGACCCAGTCACCTCATCTATGAAGCTAACCATTTCTATCAGCAGCAATGTCTCCTTCCTCTGAATTTAATAGTCTCAGTCTCATGATTTTGAGCTGGAAGGACCTTAGAGGCCATCTAGTTCAACACTTATTTTACAAATGAAGAAAACTGAGACCTAGAGAAGTCAAGCAACTTGCTCAATCACACAAGTACTAAGCCCCAGAGGAAGAATTGGAACCCAGATCCTTCAATTCCAGAACCAGAACCAGTTCTTTCCACAGTACCATGTTGCCTCCCTAGTTAATAACTGATTTAACAAACTTTTATAAGACACTTCCTATTTGTAGATTTTACAGGATCATAGATTCAGAACTGGCAAGAACATTAGCGGTCAACTAGTTCACCCTCCTTGTTTTATAGATGAGAAAACTGGCCCAGAGAGATCAGGAGAGAACACTGATAGAGGTAAACATTTAGCTAGGACACAGTCATTCCCTTCATGTCAGTAAATAAACATTTATTAAATGCTCATTGTGTGCCAGACACTGTGCTAAACACTGAGTATAACCTTCTCATTGTAAACAACTATGTACAAAGAATCTATTTATGGGATAAACTGGAGATAATCATCAGAGAGATCATACTAGAAGAAAGGGGAATTTATTTAAACATATTGCCTTTTAACCTTTGTGAAATTTCCTTGTGTTAAACAAAAGACTTCCAATGAAAAATTAAAGAAATAAAAAAGGTAATGTGGATAAACAGGGTAATGTAACTACCATATTAAAGTTAATCTAAGTTTAAAAATGAAGTTTTGTATAATATTCACAGCATCATATGTAATCTTTTTATGTTCTTTGCACAAGTAAATGTTCATGTTTATCATTTGTTAAATTCACAAGGAAAAAAGATTATTTAATCTTAAAATTATATTGTATTATCATTGAATTGGTCATAGGTATTAGTTTTATCTCTAGGGAGCTAGTGGCTCAATTATTTTCTGTTTTCTCTTCCCCTCCCCCATAAAGTGACTCAGTAGAAAGCTAATAACCTGAGGTGTGTATCCCTTAGGGATAGTTATCTAATGATTCAGCCTCCAGGAAATTTGAAGTTGAAACTGGAATAGACAGTCAATAGCCCCAAATAATTAGAGTAATCCCACCCAAGTAATTAAGTAAATTGAATCATAATTAGGGAGCTAAACAAGGAGGATTATAGAGATTTCCATTCCTAACATCAAAAAAGACACCCAACACTGGAATTTGTCCTAACTGAACACAGTATTTACAAAATCCCCAAATATTAAAGTTGGAAGGAACCTTAGAGATTATTTAGTCCATCTACATCTTTGAAGGGCAGAACCCACATCTTCTGACATCTTTATTTTTAGTATTACTAACTGAGAAATCAATCAAGGCAGAAAATGAAACTTTAAAGAAAAAACACATTTATAAACCTATAAATGAAAACATAAAATTTGACTAAACTAGAAGGATTTTATATATAATATGTAACTAAAATTATACCTGGGAGTGTAGAAAATTGGCATGATTATTCTATGTCCTGAATTTTAGGAGACGAGTTGCATCAGTGATTAGAGATGCAACTAGGAGAAAGGAAGCCTCCCTCAGATCTCAAGTTCAAGTACAGGGGTGTTTTAGTAAAGCACTGGAGGAGTTACAGACTGTGTCAATGAAGAATCTGTGCCAAATGACATCATGTATTCTTCAATTTGGCAATCAATAGTTAAGCACCTACTATGTAAAGGCATTAGCTAAGGGGCTAGACATAGAAAAATGAAAAAAAATATTGAGCCTGATCTCAAGGAGCTTGTATCTAATAGGAACAAAAGTATCAGTACACACATAAATAAAATTCAGAATGGCAGAATTTGAGTGAGGAAGACTTTTAGAGTCCATCCAATCCAAACCATACCTAACCAAAGAATTTCTTTATATAGAATCATAGATTTAGAGCCGGGACTCTCCAGGTCATTCAGTGCAAACCCCTCATTTTGCCAATGAGGAAACAGAGCCAGAGATGTTACATGTCTTGGTCAACTTCACACAGGAGAATCATAGGACTAGAGACGGCAGGAACATCAGAGGATATTTACTTAGTAAATGGCAAATTTGAATCTAGTGAACCTCTGACACCAAATCCAATCTCTTCCTACTATGCTATAGATAATACTTCTCTTTGCCCTTTTCCTAGTGTTCTTGGTTGATGTAGCTAGAGCAGCTTCATTCCTTAAACTGATAGTAAGACATTGTTTCTCTCCTTAAGTCACAAGCTAAACGGCAACTCATCAGAATCTCTCCGATGCATGAAAGGGGTGGTATTACCCAAAGGCTGTGATATCCTTATAGATCAACCGATGGTGTTCAACCTGCAGATACCTAGATTGTCTCTTGCTACTAACTCTGACACTTCAAGTAGCAGTACTGTCTAGGTCCACAATCAAGATCAAGAATGAAATAAAATTTTACTCAAAATATTACCCTATGGTCTGCCTATAATTAATGGACCCCTAAAATGACTTTTTTTTTCCTTTCCTCTAGGCATGATTCCTTCCTATACATAGGACTCAAATATTTAACCTCCTAGGATAACAAAGTTAAATGAACTCAACAGAAAGAAAGGAAATCCTTCAAACATTCTTATAAAAAGCCATCTGTCTCCAACTATTTCCTTTACCTCCTCCACTTGCCCTCATGGAAGATGCCTGTCCTGGCCCTTTCCTCAGAGGACAGGCTGCATCCAATAGGAGATGGAAGGCATAAGGTGTAGAGGGGTAAATTCCCAAAGCATGGGCACTTGCTAATTAACCCTCCTATCATGGAGAATGGTAGCAGAGGGGTTCTTTTTGTAATATATGCTTGTGTGGGGGGAGGCAGGGGGAAGGAGGTATCTTATCTCTGAATAATAACTTATATCAAGATTGAAGGCAGGAGAGATAATATAGGAAATTAGTGTCCCCTGACTAGTTCTCCATTCAAATATCATTCACAATACCTAGCAGCCAAATCAATTACAGTCTTCTTTCATTACAGCTTCTATCCCTATCCTTTATCCAATATAATAATCTCTCCTGCAGCAATGTTGCTTGCTGCACAGCTCTCCACAGCCAGAGTTCTGACCACTCCAGTCTACCCCTTAGAAGCCTAGAAAAACCAAAACCCAGGACAAAGATAGCCCATTTTCATTGCCTGCATGAAGATTTAATTATTATTCTTAATAATTGTGAAGGCAGAGAAAGTGGCAGAAGACATCTGAGTGACAGAAAATTAGGAAGAAGGGAAAAGAGGGAGTTCATAGTGAATGGCCTCAATTTTTTCTATAAAATAAAAAAAGCAAGGATTTTAGCTGAGAGAGTAGATGGTCATGGGAAGTTTAAAGAGAGATGAAATGGTTTGGAAGAGTTGTTGATGAGAGGGTAATAGGGAATTGATAAGGGAGGGATAGTAGGATTCCTTAGTGACAATGAGGGCCCAGTTGAAGTTTCATAATATAAATTTCTAGTGGACCCAGTCAAAATCATAGTGCTCTGATTTTCTCTACCTTCATTCAGTGGTATGTGTGTAGAAGAAAAAGCCATGAATGATAGGATTGATCCAAGACTGAGAGTTGGTTGAGTATAATTGGCAGTATGGTGGGTAGGTAGGGATTCAAGAAAGGAGTGTAGAGTTGAATTGGTTCACCAAGGGATCAAGTTAGAGAGAAGAGGAGAGTGGTTTGTGCAGGGTAGATGACCTCAGATAGAGTTGAGGGAATAAAGGATTGTATACCTTTGAATGAATGAAGAATGGGTAAAGATGAGAGTATTTCAGAGTTCTTAAATATAGAAGTGTAACATTCATGAATGATAGTAAGGTCAAGGGTATGATATCTTTGGGACTGGAGGAGTAACTTATGAGAAGTAGGTTAAGGAACAGCGATTAGGGTATCTGAGGTAGAGTTGGTAAGTAGATTGAAATCCCTTAGTGGTGGATGGATAGATATGGAATACAGTTTGATGAAGATCTAAAGGAATTCAATATGAGTGAGGGGATGCTGTGGGAAGTCACCTGTCTCACTTTCTCCTCCTGAATCATCTGGATCCAGTAGTCAGATACGAATCAGGAGACTGGAGATGCCCTGGAGGAGAGGCAATCAGGGTTAAATGACTTGCTCAAGGTCACAAGCTAATTGTTAGTGGTCTGAGGTCAGATTCGAACTCCTGTCCTCCTGACTCTAGGATGAGTACTCTATTCACAGTGTGTAGCCCAGTTTGTCATGCTTGTCATGGCCTCGCCTTCCTGATGTTATGGTCTTCTTCGAAAATGAAGGACAAACATTATAGGAATTCAATTATTGGAATGTGAAGGACATGACCAAGTGTGAAAATCTTCTTTACTGAGTGGAGAACATTGCTCTATTCTCAAAGGATAGGCATAGGAGGAGATGTAAAGCCTGAAGTCAGGGAGAGGGCTGATCATCTTTGTACTGAAGTTCTCCACATCCTAGCTGGGAGACTGTATTGGAGAACAGGAGATGGCAATTGCTTTGGGGCAGATGGAAGATGCTTGGCCCTTTCCTCAGAAGACAGGCTGCACCTAATAGGAAATAGAAGGCATAAGATACTACCTTGCCTGGTCAAAACCTACAAATCTCACAAATTATAATGGGAAAATAGGGTTAGAGGCTCAGTATTCAAAAATTTTGTCATTAGCACATAAAAAAAAGGAACCTATCAAAAATGGAAGTATAGTTTTATAAGAAATACAAAACTACTACAATAGATAGTGGCAGTTTTCCCAGTCTCTGACTACTACTTCATCTAAGGCCCAGTTTCCATAGGGCTTTGGACTAGCATAGTCCAATCACTATTTCTGAGAGAGCAGAGCCTTGGCCATATTAGAGTAGCTAATGGTAATAAAGATATTAAATTCAACACTTTACTTTGAAAAAGATAGCAAGTTTTCTTGTGGAAATAGGCAATAATCGCAGTTTGTGAGCTATTGTGAAATGCTATTTTCTGTGTTCTCTCAAAGATAAAATCATAAAATAGCATAAAATTAAACTAGCATAAAATTCAAATTATGCTTAAATGCTCTAATATAGCAATGATATTGGAACAAATAACATTTTCAAAACAAATGTTATTGCAGAACTAACATTATCAAAAAATATTTTTAAAACTTCCTTGTGTAAAGCCTTTGGACTAAGCTGAAAGAGAAATCTGTCAGTTTTTAACTGCTGATTTTGAAACAATGCCCTACTCCCTTCAATCTAATCAGCCCAGGAAAAACTACTCTCTTGAAGCAGGTGGGCAGACAAGGGACCTTTGAATAATAACCCCTTTTACAATGCTCTGAAGTGGATAAGATAATGATCTGGGTAAGAGCAGGAAGAAGTCTTTTTGATTACTTTTCAGGCAGAATTGACCTGCTAGAAGAGAATCCTTGAGGTGAGCACACATAAAGCTTTTGAGTCATTTTAGAAAAATGGCAAAGACTGAGTGACTATTGTTTTGGGTTGATGAAGCAGAATGTTAATTGAAGTGTATAGCTTATGTTTTAGAATAATTTGAAATATTCCTTGTTTAAGATTCCCATAAATGTCATTTTAAAATGTCTCATGGTACAGAAATGTCTGAGGGCATGAGAGGCCTAAGCCAGTCCCAACATTTCTCTTTCCAAGTAGAACAATGCTTGTTCTATCATTAGAATAATGATAAAAGAATAAAAACTATTTCTGGAAGGCTTGTACAGTATTATTTTTTCTTCAATACCTCTCTGCATCTTTGTGTCCTCAACTATAAAACTATAAACTATAAACTATAAAATCAGGTATAATGTCTAGCCCCTAACCTATCAGTGAAGGTTCAGTGATATAGTGGGTCATAAAAGTGCTTTGAGGAAATCCTAAAACACTACAAATGTTTTGTATTTTTAAAAAATAATAAATACTTCACAAATTTCCCATGTCATTATAAGACAAATTTAGAGTTGTAAAGTTATACCTTTTTTACTTTTAAGAGAATCTCCCTACAGCAAACTAGGAAAATTCCCCATGATGCAAGATCACAAGGCCAGGTTGCTTGTTTCTATGTGACAGGAAGCATGATATAAGATGACTTAAGTTTAAGTCATAACACAGTTGTGTGAGTCTGGGCAAGTCATTTAACTCTCCGCTCACTTATCTTACTCATCTGAAAAACAGATGATAATACTTCCCCTGCCTGCCTTGGAGTTATTGAAGACAGTGCTTTGCTATCCTTAGAGTACTATAGAAATGAAAATTGTTATAATTATATGGAAAGGCAAGAAGAGATTACTGCTGTAGATCTGTTTACTTTTAAGTTGAAGTGTGGAGGTGTTACTGTGTAATAGAGAAAGTATCCCCACCAATTTACAGATCCTTCACATACTGAAAGGTCAACACCATAAATTCTCTCACTGCCAAGATGAAATTGCTAGGACTGACTCTCCATAATTCCCTCAGGTTCTGTACTATGTATTGATATTTTTATGACTTTTCCTTATTAATGATGTCTCCTTGGTGCTCATGTTAACCCAATTTCAACTGTATAAAAATATTTAGGGAAGGGAAAGAGCATGTCATAATTTACCCTAAGATCTCTTAAAAATGAGGCAGCATTCGATTCATCAATCATGTATGTGTATAAATGTATGTATGGCTATATATATAAAATCATGAGAGAGAGAGAGAGAGAGAGAGAAAGTGATGAAGAAAATAAATGCAAGTTACTAGCACTTGGGGAGTGAGAGAATCATGGAGAAGCCCATGTAGAAAATAGTGCTTGAGTTGAAATTTGAAGAAAATTGGTTGGGGGAGGTGAGGAAGGAATGCATTTCAGATGTAACCAGCAGATGTGTCACTATGGAAGTTGGTTAGGAGGAACTCCTTTACCCTAAATCCTCTCTTCTGGAAAGGGTCAGAGCTAAATTCTCCAAGATCATGCATATTTCATCCAGGAGTAATGGCTCCGAATATTATTTCCTCTTTGATCTTAACTCTTACTCCTCTTTGGAGAGTGGAGATGCTGCCTATAGAAGAAGTGCTGGGTTAAAATGTTTCTGTGACCCTAGACATTCTTTTTTCTGATGTGTGTGTGTGTGTGTGTGTGTGTGTATGTGTATTAGGAGCAAATATCCTACCCTTCCTCCATGCAGATTAGACTAAGTTTTCCTTAAAAGGTATTTAGATTTGCTCAGGTCAAGGGATTAAGAACTCCTACAAAGAAGCCACAAGGAACTGGAAGGGCTCTCCATATTTAGCTATGAATTGGGAAAGGGAGCATTACTTAGTGAATCAACTCAAGGACTTCTCAATGCTTATCTTTTTTGAATATCTTTCTGCTATGTATAAATAAATCTCCTCTTGTTAATTATTGAACAACCTATAGTATCTCATTTTGTTCCAGTATAAAATCTAAACTACCTGAAGATTATCATGAATCAGGTTCATCTGAGAACACCTTGTTACAAAAGAATAAGCTCTTTTACAGGCTTATTAATCTGGTAGGTGCAAGTAACACCCCAGGTTCAGTTTAAATTCTAATTCATGAGAGTTTTATGGAATTATTTATACTTAAAGAAATAATAGGGGCTGCTAGGTGGCACAGTGGATAGAGCACCAGCCCTGATGTCAGGAGGACCTGAGTTCAAATATGGTCTTAGACACATAATTGCCTAGCTATGTGACCTTAGGCAAGTCACTTATCCCCATTGTCTTGTAAAAAGTAAAAACAAACCAAAAACAATAACATATTCCTGAATCCCCAAGTTAAAAGATTCCTTAACTATTGTACAGAGACTAAAATCTCTGCTCTGTTGTAATTTATGAATTTCACCTAGCCACTGTACTTTTTCTCTATAATCAATCTACATATAGCTTTCATGCTGTCATAAATTTTATGCAAAAAAGAAAATGAAATCAGGATTAATAAATAATTTAGAGAATAATGAGAAATTAAATAAAAATTTCAAATCGCAGAACAGTGACTGGAAGGAGAGAGAATTGGAGAAAGAAATGGTTTAGCTTCCTTAACCTCTTGGGAGAGAAATAGATTAGCCATCTCTCCTAAGAAGGCATTTTCTCATGATTAGAGGCTCCATCATAGGGGCCAACTTCTGCTATACCTAAGTGTAGTCTCTATTTTTCTAATAACAATCATCACTTTTATATTAGGTTGCCAAGGGTTGGGTACTATGGCAGAAGGGGAGAGAGAAATGCCATCATGGCAGTGTTTGGTTTCTATCTCAGTAGGAGGACCTAGGTCCTAGGACATTAGGCATTCTCTATTTTCTTACAGACTAGCTTAAAAATTTTCTGAGAGCCAGTGCTACCTGGACCAGCCCAGTTAAAGTCATGTGATAAACAAATACCAGTATTTAGGCAAATCAGCCTATTTGCTTCTGTTTCCTCATCTGTAAAATGAGGGGATTAATCTAGCTAAACTATAGAGTCTTTTGCATTTCTAAGAGTTTGTTATACTCTTCATGATTGCAAAGTCTGGTGCTGTCATCTATATGACATTACTTCTGTGTAGTAGCCTCATATAATCCAGGGTGATGCTCTCACTATAGAAAGATTATATATCACTTATTAGATGAAGACTTTTCTTTTGGTTGAACCAAAGTAAAGAGGAGTTATTGATATGATTTCCTATTGCTAGGATCAGGACTTTAAGGTAATTTGTAAGCCCAGCCAGAAGAGCAACCCCATAGGCTCACTCCTCAAAACCAAAGTATCCCTAATGACTCAAGAGGATGCCATAAATGGATGCTGCCACTGAGGACATTAAAGAGATGAGATCAACAATTTGTTACAGAGGGGAAAGATCCTAGAACGATAGAAAAATTTCCACTGGAGGTGGAAAGGAATAATTAATGTGAGATTTGGGAAATGCTATAATTCACTTGAAGAATATGTGATGATACATCCTTCTTAATAAAACAACCTAGTGGCATACTATGGTCAATATGTCTGCAAATGAAAATGGAGTTATTACATTTGGTGTCAAGCTAACAAAATGGGGTTTGGGTAGAGATTATATGACATTTCTCCTTTCAGTGAACCTAGGGATAGATAAGCATTTTTGACTTAAGGATTACAAATTGATTCCAAATGCCTCAGTAGACTGTTGTGGGTTAGATTTTTTTAGTTTGTTTTTGCCTTTCTACCCACCCAATACTTAGCACAGAGTTGACATATATAATAGGTGCTTAATAAATGTTGGTTGCCTGGAAGTTTGAACCCTGGTGGGTACTTAATTCACAAAATTATCAGTGTCCAGATTACTGTGTAACCTTTTATTGTCTGATTCAATAAATTTAACATTTTTTTGAATTAGACTTTGATTTATAGATTGACTAAGTATGACCTCATTTGGTTCTTGAAACAACTTTCAGAGTCATTGAGCTAATGTTAAAGTATTCTTTCTATTTGTGGTAAAACTGGAGCACAGAGGTTTGAACTGACTTGACAAGAGTAACAAAACTAAGTAGAGGCAAAGATTGATCTAAAAATATTGAGATGAAAAGATAGAGGGAGGAAAATGTGTCCCATTAGTCTATATATCATCTTTTCTTTACATGTTCCCTAGTTCAGCCCTACTGGCCCTTGCAGTCATTCCTAAGTGTGCTTGCAGTTTCTTTTCTGTTTCTTTTTATCTATTTATTTTTATTCTGACATTTAAAATACCAAACAAAATGAGAATCTTACATGCAGAGTAAAGCAGAAAAAGAGCATTATATCTGAGACTGCAGATGTCTCATGTAATGCTTGCTTTCTTTAAGATATGATAAATTCAGTCTATAACTTTTCAAGTTGTCATTATTTGTGCTTTCTGATTTCTATATTTTTGTTTTTATTTTTTTCTTAATTACAAAATTTTAAAAGACATTTTAACATTCATATTTTTTTAAATTTTGAGTTCCAAATTCTCTTTATCTCTTCCCCCCCTCCTTGAAAGGCAATCAGTTTGATATAGAACATATAAAACATTTCCATGTTACACATATTGTAAAAGATAAGAATAATAAGTAAAAAAAATTTCCAATCTGTATTCAGATTCCATCAATTTCTTTTCTTTTGGATAGCATTTTTCATAAGTCCTTCAGAATTGTCTTGGATCATTGTAGTGCTGAGAATAGCTGTCATTCACAGTTGATCATCATACAATATTACTATTACTGTATATAATGTTCTGGTTCTGCTCACTTCACTTTGCATCAGTACATGTAAGTTTACCCAAGTTTCTCTAAAGGCATCCTGTTCATCATTTCTTATAGCAGAACATTATTCCATCACATTCAAATGCCACCCAAATTTGTTCAGTCATTTTTTAATTGATGGACATCCCCCCAATTTTCAATTTTTTGCCACCAGAAAAAGACCTGCTATAAATATTTTTTTACAGATAGGTTCTTTTTTCTTTTTTCTTTTATTCTCCTTGGGATACAAATCTAGTAGTGTTCTGACTCTTTAGTTTAAAAAAGATGTCTCAATGGCGCTTTCTTCCTCTTTTTTCTTGCTTTCTCTTTTTTCTTCCCTCATTTTTTCTTCTTTCTTCCTTTTTTCTTTCTTTTTCTTTCCTTTTCTCCATCCTTTCTCTTTTTCTCCCTCTTCCTTCTTTCCTTCTCTTTCTTTCTTTCTCTTTTTTCTTTCTTTTTTCCTTCTCTCCTTTTTTCTTTCCTTCTTTCATTCTTATCCCTATTGATATTTCCCCCTTCCCACATCTTCCCTCTTCATTCACAATGGAAAAAAAGAAAAGAAAAACAAAGTCCTTGTAACAAATTCCCATGTTGTATATGTGCTGAAATATATGCTTGTTTCTCTGTCAAAAGGAAAAGAGTATGCTTTATTATTCATCCTCTGGAATTGTGGTTGGTCATTTCATTGATCAAAGTTTTCAGGTTCTTTATAATGTTGTTTTTATTTAAATTGTTCTTTCAAGTCTGCACACTTTCTTCTGCATCATTTCTATACAGTCCTTCCCAGTTTTATTTCTTTAGTCATTTCTTGCCAGCCAGTTTCCAAGTTAATCAGCATATTAGAAAAATCTTAAAGGAAAATAAAACTAAAAAAAATTCCTTGAAGTAGGAAGGTGAGGAGATAAGGATATGACAGAATAGAAATTAGGCTGAATTGACCTAGAAGGAGGAGGAGAAGTAATTGATGATAAAAATAATAATCCAGTCAAAGACAGATTTTTTGACCCTAGTCTGAGACTAGTTATTGATGCCTCAGTGAATTTTAACTTGTTTCAGATGCATATCTTCTCCGCTGTCCCATAATGACCTACTGCCATAAGATTGAGTGAAACTGAGGATTTTAAAGTATCTAAAAGTATGGATGCTCACTCAGATGTGATACTGATATGGGGTGGTTTGTTAATTCCTTTTTGAAGATCTACTCGATATGTCTGTTTTTTTAAAAACTAGAAAGTATCTCATAAATTATCTAGCCAAGCCCTTTAGTTTATAGATCAGGAAACAGAGACCCAGATAGGTCAAGTCACTTGCCCAAGGCTATGTTGTTGAGTTGTTTCAGTCCTGTCCAACTCTTCATGATCCCAATTGGAGCTTTTGTGGTAAAGAATCTGGAATGTTTTGATTTTTTTTTCTCTAGTTCATCTTACTGTGGAAGCAACTGAGGCAAACAGGGCTAAGTCACTTGTCCAGAGTTATGAAGCTAGTAAGTGTCTGAGGTTGGATTTGAACACTAGAACCTGTCTCCAGATCTAGCGCTTTATTCATTGGGCTGTGTAACTGACCCATCCAAGGCCACGCAGATGGCTTCAACAATGGCAGAGATAGGATTTGAATTTGGATCCTTTAATTCCAAGCTCAGTATTAAAACTAGTACAGGTAGAGAGATGTTAACTTGTTATTTTTAAGAAATGTACACAACAGAGCTTCTTATGATAAAATGTTTCAATATATCCCAGGAGCTAAAATTCTAAGGGGACATTTAGTCTGACCCTTATAGCATAACTGAGGAAGCAGAATTCAAGAGAAAGTAAGTGACATAATGTCAAACAGGTTGTATATGTCAGAGCTGGAATTCAATTCCAATTTGCTAAATACAGTAGAAATACTTAATCATTTATCCCCATTTATGTTGTCAATTTGATATAACCAATCAATTATAAAGGATTTATAATTCTTTCTAACCAGCTGCAGATCTATTGCCAGCTAAGCTATCAGTTTAATTTCAATAAATTAGAAAGCAACACTCTCTTGTGGGTATCAGGAGGGAAAAACCTTCCGTCACTTATTTATGAGGACAGAGAGCCAGATATAGTGTGAGTTTGGCTGATGCCATCAACGTAAAGTTTAATTATTCTTCTGTTTTGTGCTACCAGAGTAATGAGATAAGCTTTCATATAGTTCATAATAACAGTCTATAAGTTCAGATGATTATCCAATATATTCAAGAGTAATAAGTCATCACCATTAGAGTGCTAGATCTTAATGGTCCATAAATCAAACCCCTCTTAAGATACATGATGTCTATTAAATTGTGGCCATAATTAAAATCACTTACGTGTCTAATAAATACTACGCAATCTCAAAAATCACTTGTAAAGTCATGGTAAGGACTATAAAAAAGACAAAGAAGGATAGAGAGCTAAATACAGAATTCAAATCACTTGATTTATAGACTAAAACACTCTCTCATTTTTCTTTAATGGTTACTAGGTCACTCATTTAATATCAAAGATAGTTTAGAGTCTACAATTCTCTTCGAAAAACTTTGCTTACTATTTTTTGCTTATTTTCTTAAATTTTTTTCACAGATGCTTTTTTTTCTTGGCACTTTGCACACTATTCCTAGCTTCACCCTCCCTCCCTTTTCCATTCTCAAGCACCCCCCCCCCCCCTCCCCTTCGCCCCATCAGCCAGGCAGGATTGTTAGATATTTAGGCTGGCTCAGTAATGGAGCACTTATCATAGGAGAAGATTAAGGTCCATCAGAGATCTCTCAGTTGCTGACAACCATTTTAATTGGTGTCTGACAGGAAACCAGACATCCATTCTGCCTGTAGCACTAGAGATAAACAGAACAGTTCAGGCATGATCACTTGTAGCCCTTAACCCATTTATGTTGTGATTTTTAAAACCAAACAAAATACTCTGGTACACTTTTGCTAGCAAATTGCTTGAGTAGGATTAAAGACAACAGCTGTTTATGTCCTCAGAAACAGATGGAGGATCTTAACTTAAAGATCCAGGTCTTCTTCCCAACACACTCAATTCTGCCAACCCTAGGGCAATAAGTGTTGCCGAAACATTTCATCTATCAATCATTGGATATTTATTGAGTACTTAGTAAATGTAAGACACAGTACTGGGTGCAATGAAGAATATAGGAAAATATTACATTGTACCTGATGCAGGGGAAGATGAAGAGAATTTGAATAACAGAATTTGGGTGAAGATATAAATTGACTCGAGATGTAAATTGACTTGAAGTAGAGAATCATGATTGTAACAGAAACAATTGTAATCTTAAAAGCCAATTAGGGTGGAGATCCTCCCAGTTCTTAAGGTACCAATGATTCATTGTTTAATATAAAATTTGTATCCTGATCTAATTGGACTTTACCCTCTACCTAATTCTGGGTCCAATATAGGGGAAGGGAGTTCACCTTTTGCCCTCTGGATGAAAGGCAAGACATAAAAACCTGGGTAGGACCCTGGTTCAGGGCTGGCTCAGTCTTCTATGACCATGGTTCAGCCGAGGCTGCTTGGCTGTTCTTTTATCTCTCTCTCTCGCCCTTCCTATGTCTTGAAACTTTTTAAATAAATTTTTTGGTTTATTTCCATTCATGCTTTCCCGAGTCTGAATAATGATTCTTCATAGGCAGAACCGAACCCAAGTAGCCAGTGACTACATACCTACTTTTATGGAACACACAATCTAGAAAGGCAAGAAAAGATATGAACCAATCAAAGACACTTAACAATAACCAGTAACTGGCTATGGTCAAGAAGTATTATAGATAATAAATATAGTAGAAGGCCAGAGGAAGGAAATGTCCCCTAGTAGGGAAAACTTTAATGATTTGGAAAGAAATTGCCTATGGCAGTCTATAAGTCTTTGATCTTATTGATGATGGCATTTTTTACTTTACTAATCGATGACTTTGATTTCATAAAGAGATCTGTTGAAAATCTTCATGTAGTAAGTTTAATAGTATCAAATATGATTAAAAGTCTATCATCTAAATGGTCAAAGGACATGAATAAGCAGTTTTCAAATGAACAAATTAAAACCAGTTATAATCATATGAAAAAATGCTACAAATCATTATTGATTAGAGAAATGAAATTAAAACAACCTCACACCTATAAGAAAGAGAAAACAATCAGTGTTGGAGAAGTTATGGGAGGATTAGGATGTTAATTCACTGCTGTGCATTATTCAATTAGTTGTGAACTGATCTAACCATTCTGGAAAGCAATAGGAAACGTTGCCCAAAGAGCAATGAAACTGATCATACCCTTAGACCTAGCAATAACAATGCTAGGCTTATATCCAAAAGTCCTACATGTTCCAGGACATTTGTAGCAGTTCTTTTGGCTGTGGCAAAGAATTGGAAATTGAGGGGATGAGGAACGGTTGTACAAATTACGGCATATGAATGTTATGGAGTACTATTGTTCTATAAAAAACCATAAATGGACTCTAGAGAAGCATGGAAAGAATTATATGAACTGATATTGAGTAAAGGGAGCAGAACCAAGAGAACATAGTACTTATTAACTACAACATTGTGAGTTGATCAACTCTGATGGCTGCAGCTCCCCTCAGCAGTTCAGAATGCTAGGACAACCCTGGAAGACCTGTATGGATAGTGCCATTCATATCCAGAGAGAGAAAAAAACAAAACAAAACAAAAAAACCCACAGAATCTGAATGAACAATAGTTCACTTTTAAAAAAATGTCCCTTCTATTTTTCCTTCATATCCCATGATTTTCTTTCTTTTCCCTTGGGTCTAATTCCTCATACACAAGATGACTAATATGTAAACATATTAAACAAAAATGTATATGTACAATGTTCACTAGAATGTTTGCCTCTGAGAAGAGTGGGGGAAGAGAGGTAGAAGAAAACTGTATCTTATAAATAGGCAAGTGGGAAAATATTGAAAAGCTTTCATCTCATGTAATTGGAAAAATAAAATTTCAATTAAAAAGTCTATCATCAATTGCATGTCAGATTTTTAAAAGTATTGTTAAATCTCACAGATTAGTTTTCTCTTCATCTTTTTCTTTAATAAATTATTTTATAAAAAAATGAATTCAGGGCAGCTAGGTGACGTAGTGGATAAAGCACTGGCCTTGGAGTCAGGAGTACCTGGGTTCAAATCCAGTCTCAGACACTTAATAATTACCTAGCTATGTGGCCTTGGGTAAGCCACTTAACCCCATTTGCCTTGCAAAAAAAAAAACAAACCCTAAAAAAAGAATTCAAGGGAAAACCTAACACTTTCCTAAAAATACAAATAAATACAAATTTGAAAGAAAAAATATCTATGTTCAACCATAGGTCAGATGATGAGGGATCTACACATACACATACATTTTATGTAAATTTGATGTTTATATAGTATATTTTTCTTAACACAAAACATAACACTGTGGGATTAATTGAGGGGAAAAGTATATTAAGGCCTCATAACATCGGTTCAAGGCTTATTCAAAGCAAAATGATACAGGGATAGCTTTGGAAATATGCCAGAGTGGGAAGAGCACAGGGTCAAATGGGTCAGTATCCCCAGTCTGGCATGGATCAGATTCCCCCACTGCCTGTAGTCCCATTTATGGTATAATTCTAAACCAGTTCCCTTGCTGGTTTCAGTGTTTTCCTAGCATAAAAGCCACTGAATCTGGATATTATTGAACACTGAGGTAATGTGTGCTTTCAAGTGTGAATAACTATAATTCCTTCCTCACCTTTTCTGTCTCATAGACTCCTTTGGGCAGTCAGATGAAGTTTATGGAAATCTTTTCAGAATAAGATTGTGAAATGCATAACATAGGAAGGATAAGATTATAAAAGAAATCCATTATACTGAAATAAAAATATATATGTGTATGTGCACAAATATATATTTTCCCATCCAAATGAACAGATCCCTAAAGTTTATGCTGTACATATTCCAAGCCACCTTGCCCACAGTTCAATAGCCAGAATGTTGCACTAATAATGAATCAAAATGAAGAGGGTCACTGGATAAGTCAATGAAAACCACACAGAATTCATCTATCTGAACCAGTCTTGTTTTCAGAGAGAAGGTCTTGTTTGATAATCAGGGTAGTCAGACAATGAGAACTTTTGAGATGTTCATAGTGGACTGGAATCTCTGCTATGAGGGCTGCTGAGCAATTTTCAGTGTTATTCATTTATCTTTTGTGTCCACCTGTCACCCAACTTCACCTGTGACTCCAAGAAAGTACAGTATGAACAGTAGTCATACCTTAGTAATCTGTCTCATTAGATGGACTAAATGAGACTGAGAGTAACTCACAGACCTCAACCTGTTGGTGAGTTATAGCGGTGTCTCCCCCACGTATGTGAAGACTTCCCTTGTCAGAATGTGAATGAGAACAATTTCTTCCAATGGCTGAGAAGGAGGTTGTAGAGAGTATTGTGAAATGCTTAGAGTTTGGTCAGATATCAAAGATGCCAAGATCATTCACTGCATCCCAGGCCATTGCCAGTTGTCCTGATTTTTTGTCTTGTCACTGGATACTGAAGACTCTAAAAGAGTGAGTCTGATGATTGTGTGAAACTCTGCCTCACTTAAACCCAACTCACAAACAAGTCAGGACATTACCATGTGATGTCACTGGTCCTCTTCCAAAACAAGAGATGAACAACTTTTACTCTTAGGAGTTAATGAACCACACCATTCATCTTCCAGTATATGTTTGTTTGTTTTTTAATTGGAACTTCCTAGTTCTAGTTTCATCATTTTTAAACCTAAAGATATGTTAAGGAATCTGCTTGCTCTTTTCTGGTAGCAAAGAGGAGATGCCCATCAATTGGGGAATGGCTGAACAAACTGTAGTATGTGAATATGATGGATACTACTGTGCTAAAATAAATGATGAGCAGTATGCTCTCAGAAAAATGTGGACTTACATGAATTGATGTAATGTGAAATGTACTGTGTTCAAGGTAATAGCAACATTGTAAGATGATCATCTGTGTATGATTTAGCTATTCTCAGCAACACAATGATCCAAAACAACTCTAAAGGACTTATGATAGAAAATACTATCCAACTCCAACGAAAGAACTGATGGTGTTTGAATGCAGATTGTAGTATACTTTTTTAAACTTTTTTTCTTAAGGTTTTTTTTTGTCTGTCTATAATTTTTTCACAACATGACTATTTGAGAAATGGTTTGCATAACTATTCTGTATTGCCTATATTGAATTTTTTGCCTTCTCAATAAGGTGGTGGGGGAGGGAGATGGAGTAGGGGAGAGGGGAGAGAATTTGGAACTCAAAGTTTTAAAAAATTAATGTTAAACTAAAAAAATAAAAAATAAAGTAATTTTTTTTATTTTTATTTTTATTTTTTTAAGGTTTTTGCAAGGCAAATGGGGTTAAGTGGCTTGCCAAAGGCCATACAGCTAGGTAATTATTAAGTGTCCGAGGTCAAATTTGAACTCAGGTCCTCCTGACTCCAGGGCCCAGTGCTCTATCCACAGCGCCACCTAGCTGCCCCAAAGTAATTGGTTTTTGAAGAAAAAAAAGAATCTACTTAATTCATCTCTGTTTAACTTCTGATTATCGTCTTGCATTTGGGTATGGTTGCTGTTTCTTGGGAAGCCCTTACAGGAGAGGTGCTCATCCATCTGAACCCTCCATACAAACACCCAAAAGTAAAAGTAGTCTAAGTGGATGGAGATAGACAGAACTGTAACTAGGGTAAGGAGACTAAAGTTTTGATCCAAGGTCCTGAAGTTTAGAGGTATGGGTGGTATTTCTGTTCTATCAGAAAACAGAACTTGGTAGGAGTATCTAGTTAATAAGAATGATTACTTAAAATCAGAAACTGTCATATATATAATTCCTTCCTCCCCTTTCCTCTCCTTAGTGGCTTCACTCCAAGTAAGGTGATCAGTGGCCTAGCCCTAATCCATCCTGTCCCCAAGCAACTTTTCCACTATCATTCCTCACATTTTGTCTACACCCTTTCTCCAGGTTTAAAATTAAAAGTAATTTTTAATGCTTGTTCTGAGAACCAGTTATAAGTAATTATGTCTCTGGGGCCAGCATTTAGATGCCTTAAGAAAGAGGAGACCCCAGAGGCCCTGAAAGCTCATTCATTGTAGATTATGTATAAAAAGCAAGTTAGTGAATAGTGCAGTGCATCCATGTTCAGGATACTCCCCTAAGTGTTAGTGAAGATTAAGAGGAGTGGAAGGTGTCAATTAATGGTAGTAGAGTGTCTGAGTCCTCTATGGGGAGACCCAGTCTGATGTGGTTCCACCATTTAGATGGTAATATATTCATGTGGCAAGATCTGGCACCCAACAGAGAGCCCAGACAAGTGTGGGGGCAGATCTGAGTTATATTCTCTCTTGCATATCAGGCCTAAAGACCAACAGAAAATTGGTCTTTAAGAACGGACTGATTCAGTCACTCAATATTAGAGTGTTTATTGAGTCTCCAACACTATATCCAGGTGTGATGAGGGATACAAAAATAGAAAGCAGTCTCTGCTCCCATCAGGGGGGCTGTATGCTTCCTTCATGAGACAGAAAGCCTCAGATGAACTAACAGCTAGGGCAGACCAGAGATAATTTTCATCAAAGGCTGATTTTCCTATGAGCATTTTCCTAGATCATTCTCACTACCTACAGACAAACAAAAGTCAGAGGACTCTCCCCACAGAAATCCCTGCTATCCTTCCTTAAAGAACCACAATGGACAAGAACAACTTGGGGTCCAAAATCCACAGAGAGAAACTTCAGGGAGAGCTAGCACTTCATGCAATGGACAATAGAGAAAATTTCCATTGGTAGAAGAGTCCTTTGAAGTTAAGTGACAGCTCAGGGTCATATAGCTAAGCAAGTACTAAGTGTCTGAGACTGGATTTGAACTTAGGTCCTCCTGACTCCAGGGCTGGTGCTCTATCCTCTATACCACTCAGCAATAATATTACAGCCTCTTTGTGACTCTCCCAGAGCAAGAGACCAATCTTTTCTAGATCAACCAGTACCTGAATACCCTCTAATGCTGTTGTCTTGTATAATCTGTTTTCAATTACTTCCACAAGTGATTCTTCTCTAAGGAAAACATGTTCCAGGGAGATTAGCCTGCACTCTTGGCTGCTTCTATATTCATTTTGTGTTGGCAGGTCCTAATGAACTGCATTTTCATGGAACTGTGTTAAGGGGGAACACATAGTTGTCTTGCTTCTATTTAACCTTTTTTTTAACCTGAACACGAATAGCCCTCAGAGAGTTTATAATTTAGGGTACAGGTACAATTCTAATTTTTATAGGCTTTACATTTCACAAAGCAACATTCTGGCAATAGCCCCAAGTAGTTCATCTGGCCCATTGGATAACTCTGGGCCTGGAGTCAAGAAGACACAAGTTCAAATCTAGTCTCCTTACTCATTAGTAATGTGACCTTGGGAAAGTCACTGAACCTGTTTTCTTCAGTTTCCTCATCTGTAAAACTGGAATAATAATAGCACCTATGTCCCAGGGATGTTATGAAAATCAAATGACCCTGACATTGTAAAATGCTTAGGACAATGCCTGGTAAGTGCTATAGAAAAAAGTTAGCTTTTGATATTATTGTTTATCCTATAGATAGGTTCAGTGACTTGGTACTCTTGTGGGAAAACAGATTTAAACAAAGGTCTTCAGACTTCGAGATGAGTGGCCTTCTTATTTTACCACTCACAGCTATGAAAGGAAGTTGATAAACCAGAGATAAGCTAGACTATCAAAATGAAGAAATCATCCAAGTCTGGATGCTAAGATGATCATTTAAAGGAATTGGACATTTATCCTGGGAAAGAGAAAAGGCTTCTGGAAAATTGTCTTAACACATTTGAAGGGCAACCATGTGGAAGAGAGATTGACCCCAGAACAGTGGGAAGTTTCAAAGTGAAGTGTGTATAAAGGGGAATATTACAATAGTTGGGGCAAAGCTATAAAGGCCATAACTGTCTAAGTTTTAGTGGAATTCAGGGAAAGAAGGAATTCAAGGCTGGAGAAATCAGGGTTGGTTTTGTGGAGAAGGGAGTTGAGTTTTTAGTAAATATATCAAAGGAACTAGCTTCCATTCCATAATTCCATAAGAAAGATAATTACCTTTATATAAAGGAAAGGACATTCCTTTAAAGAAAAAAGAAACAAGAGGAGTTTATCCTTAATTTTTTTTGTTTTTTGTTTTTTTAGATTTTGCAAGGCAAATGGGGTTAAATGGCTTGCCCAAGGCCACACAACACAGCTAGGTAATTATCCTTAAGGTTTTGTACAATTGTGATAGTCTTTGAGTTTACAGTGTTGATTCAGTTAGGGTTTTGCCCCTGGATCAAGCTGAAGGCTACTGGAGCACTGAAGGACAATTGAAACAAAGCAAGGTCTTCCAAGGGATCACATCAGAAGACAATATGTTCTGGACAAAAGCTTTTCTGAGAGGGTGGGTGGAGTTGTGGTAGGGCTGAGTCCACCAAAGAAGAGTCCAAAGAATGTGAGACAGAAGAATCAAGAAAACAGGATGGGTAGTTGTAGTGGGAGACAAGGAGCAGGGTTAGGGGGTCTGAATATGGTGTTTCTGAATTGAAGAAAACTGGGAACCAACACCAAACATTGGACATGGGGGAATCATTTAAAATTGGGGTGAGGACTCAAACCCTGTCTTTGTCAGTCATGGTTATTTGTATATTCAGCATCTTTTTGACTGTGGGTTCTCCTTATGTTCAAGTACTTCCCATACCTGTACAGTTGTAACTAGCACAAAATGCATATGATTTTCTCCCAGGTGGCAACATGATAGGGGAAGGAGCACTATCCTAGTTCTGGGAGGGGAACTACATCCTTCTCAGGAGGGCATCCTTTCTCATCTTACTCTCATCCACCAATGTGGATCACCTAAATCAACTGCCCTTGATTGGCAGATGAGAAGACAGAGGCCCAGAAAGATTAATGGATGTGCCTAAGGTTTGGGGCTTGAGAGGCCTATGGAACATCCAAGTGATAATGTCCAAAAGGCAGCTAGTAAGGCAGAATTGTAGTTCAGGAGAGAGACAAAAGTTGGTTATGCATACAGATAATAATTGAAACCATAGGAACTGATAAGATCCAAGATCATGAAGAAAAAAAAAGAGGACCCAGGAAAAAGCCTTGGACTTCTTTCTCAGGGTCTACTTTTCTCTCCCACCCAATCATAATCTGAACTTTCCTCTCCCCTGGTGTCATTTTGTGGTTAATCAAACAGTTGCCCTCTTTGAATCCACATGGCCATTACTCCACACTGACCTGTCTGGTGTGCAATCATCACATTCCCTACCCTCTCTCATCTGATTGATCTTTTCATTGTCCCTTCCAAATGTTTTTGCCCGGAATGAAAATATTCTTAATTAAAGTTCTGCCCACTCACCAGTGTCTGCTCTACTTGATGGCAAGAGCCCTCAGATATGAATTCAGTGATTTGTTAGAAAACCTAGGGGTGGCTATGTGGTGTAGTGGATAAAGCACTGGCCCTGGAGTCAGGAGTACCTGGGTTCAAATCCATCCGGTCTCAGACACTTAGTAATTACCTAGCTGTGTGGCCTTGGGCAAGCCACTTAACCCCATTTGCCTTGCAAAAACCTAAAAAAAAAAAGTTAAAAAAAAAGAAAACCTAGAGGCATCTAGGTGGCACAGTGGCCCTGGAGTCAGGAGGATCTTAGTTCTGACCTCAGACACTTAATAATAATCTAGTTATGTGACCTTAGGCAAGTCACTTAACTCCTTGCCTTGCAAAAAACAAAACCAAAAACAAAAAAACCTTTATGAGAAAAGAAGAAAAGGCTTAGATAGATGTCGAGGTGGGTAAAGAAGTATTTGTTTTAATATATGGGGAAAGCTGGTATGATTGATGAAGAAAATAGCAAAGAAGAGGATTTCACTCCATGTGTTTAGATAATAGGATTTTCTCCCAAACATTCATAAGCCCAGTTGTGCCTCTGACCCTATTCTTTCACTGTTAATGGACTTGTGAAAAATGAGAGATATGCATATCCTTCTTTCTCTTTTCAATAATCCTCATAAAATACTTATCTGTCTCAAGACAGATTAGAAAGGTAGACTTGATGATTTAACACCTGGAAGCAAGTCATCAAAATGGGTTTTTCTTTGATTGCTTAACCCTTAAGGAAATCTAGTTATTTCCTACAATGCACTGTTTGAATCAGCTTCCTAATTGAATTCATTATTCTGTCAGAACTCTTTTTCAGTCTTAAATTTCCTCTCACAGTTCTATATTGCATTGTTCTTAAAGTTGAGAGCCACAGCTTGGGCTGGGCAATCCAGATTTTCTGGGAGGAAAGAGAAAGGGAGGTAAAGGAGGAAAGGGAAAGGCAGAATTTTCATTCTTTTTTCTTTTCTGTAAAAAAGTACAGGTTACCTTGCTAGTCATCTGTTATCTTGGAGCAGCTTAACCCTGACCATAGATCCCTTTACTGATACCAACTTGCTTCTCTTCTTTGGTTTTTTCATATATAATATTAACATTAATAACTAACAGGTACTCAACATCTCATTCTGAGTCTCTCAAGAGACTATAAGATAGTTACTATACATATTATTATCTCTGTTTTACAGGTGAAGAAACTGAAACTTTGAGAAATTAATGAATTGTTCATATTCACACAGTTAACTAGTATCAGAGAAAGGGACCTCAAAGACCACTTCTTTCAAACCCCTTATCCTACAGATGAAGAAACTGAGTCCAAAAGAGATTTGCCCAAAGTCACATAAGCACCCAAATGGTACTGGAACCTAGCTCATTGAACTCTAAAGTCAATCCACTTTCTTATACTACTCTGCTTCATTTCTATTCAGATTTGACTATAGCTATTAAGTAGGTTCTTAGATTGATTAGTGTTTTTATGTGTTTCCTTGGGGTTTTCCATCTTTAATATTCTAATTTCTTCTCTTTCCCTTCCAGGGGATCCTCATTCTTCTCAGATCCCTTCTGGATAGTCTCTCTCTCTCTCTCTCTCTCTCTCTCTCTCTCTCTCTCTCTCTCATCTCAGTATGGGATAGTTAGCAAGCTTTAACTTTTACATCTACCTACCTATCCTTTCCTAGTAACCTACATCACTTTGTTATTTAAAAACACATTTTGTCTGTGCTGATGTATCAGGAATAAATTCAAAGTTATCTACTTAAGACCCCTAGTTTGACTTCAGAAATAAAAGACTTTGAATTCCTCCAGGGTATTCTCACTGTCAGGAAAAAAGAGAAAAGGCCAACTCAGATGATCTACCTGGTATGCTGGTGTAACCCAGAGGACCCAATTCAGCCCTGGTTCAGAGCTAGGAGTTACTGGAGTTTCATTTCTTTGCATGCCCATATGGCCATGAGTGCTAGCAATACATGGCACTAGGGTCCACAAAATACTATCCATTCTATTCTTACTTAGTTGCCAAAATAGTTGAACCTATAAAAAATTGATACTCTTTCCTGATTCTTAAATATCCTTTTAGAGGGTTTGAGCATCCCCTTCTTTGGAACCATTTTTTAAAGTGACTAACAGCAAGCAAATAGCAAAGAAAGACAAACACTGGTAACCTTTTGCAAAACCCAATTTTCCAGCTCTATACAACCAAATAACTTTTTTAATAGCTGTGAATGTCACGCTCAAATATTTTTAATCATTTTTTTCTGTTAATTTATGACTCATTTGGAGGGAAAGATAGTCTTCGGTTAGAGCAAACATCTCACTACGGAGACCTCATTTTTTTTTCATTTAATTGTCACACTTCCTTTCAAGTTGCCATTTGGTCATGAAAAAACCCACTCCTTCTTTATTGAGGATTTACACATTTGCCACGTCAATTCAGCTTCCCTTCCACATTTAGTTAGCCTCAGAATCATAGATCTGGCACTGGAAGGAACTTTATAAATAATCTGGCCCAATCTCCCTATTTTACAGATGAAGAACACTGAGCTCTTGTAAATTATCTTGTCCATAGACACACAAATAAATGGGAAAGATAGAATCTGAATTCAGTCTCTTGGTTTCCAATCCATAAGCTAACAAGCATTTATTTATTACTTATTTTATGTCAGAAACTATGCTATATATGAAGATGAACAATATAATAGGTCTCTCCCTGCATCATGCTTTTCTGTCAGATCATTCTGTTTTTCATATTGGCCTGCTTTTATTTTGACAAAGTGTCTTTTCAAAGCAAAAACATGCATCCATTTCCTCTGATTGGTTCTGTCACATCAGTGGCCCTGTCTGACTCCTGACTCTTTTCCCAGCTCGTTTAATTCTTTCCATTTGGCAGGGGTTATGATGAGAATTTTTTTTCAGGGAGGTGGGAGATACTGGGCCGTGTTTTGTGTTACCTCTTAATAAATGGCACCAGACCCAATGAACCCAAGAGGAAGTTAACTGCCTTGAGAGTTCTGGACCCTTCCTCCCATCACAGGTGACAAATGAGTCTTTCTGGCATCTGGTCATATTGGTCTACTCCCTTCTCTCTACAGGCAGGAGAGAACAGCAGGGGTGTTCTAAGGAAAAATTTGGCTGGTGATAGGAGACACATGCTGATGAAATTCATGCCATCTTGGACAGGAATATCCTCTAAGATGATACCAGTTTTGGATCCCTATTGAACCTATAAAAGAGGTCTATTTACTGTAGACTGTGACCTTAAATAAGGTCACTTTTAAATAAAATGCCTTTCTTTTGGACTGATCAATATAGAGAGTAAGAAGAAAAATGATCCACTCACAGTCAGACATGATTTCTCCATTTTGAAAATGGAAAAATAATTTCAGAGGGGGGTCTGGTCTTCAAACTCCTTCATAATTAGAATTCAGATAATAAGAATCTACCTTAATTCCCACTGTTCTCTGACATGGCCCCTCTGCTCTAATCAGGTTTGTCTTTTTGTCATCCCAACAATTGTCACTACCACTTCTGTGTTTTTGCTGTTTCCCCTTCCTCCCATTAAAAAAAATTCCTTTCCTTCCTTCAAAACTCAGCTTAAATCTTCCCTCTACAATGAATTCTTCTTTGATCACACTCAGCCTTCATTGTGAATTCCTTCCCAAATCCTTTATCTCTTGCAATCCCTCCTATGCAGTTTAACACATGAACATATATTGCTTACTCATTGTGTGAACCCTCCTCTCATCTGTTCAACTAGACTGGAAGTGCCTTGAAGTCAGAGAAAATATGTTCTATTTCTTCAGCATTTCCCAGAGCACTTAGAAAATGTTGAGCACCCAGAATTTCCCAGTAAAACCCATTTATTAATTAATATATAGTAGGAGCATATATATTAGATCAATGTGGTTATTTAGTTGTGAGTCACAAAGTAGAGAGGGATTGAGTTTTGATTCTTGCCTGACTTTTTCTTTCATATTTTCATTATTTCATTGTGAAATAAAGCATTCAGAGTACTCAGGCTGTTAACTCAAAGTGAAATATGATTATTTAGGGATTAGGTAGGTTGTCTGCTGCCCATTTCATTGACTAAAGCCCAAGAGAACTAACTGGCTGTAAGTCATTCTTAAAATAACCTTTTCCCCCTCTGCTTCTGGGCAGATCGAAGGAACTATAGTGAGCCAAGCAGGAGGGTGGGTCAGATTGCTACCATGGCGCCTTCCCTAAGCAGACAGATGGGTACAGCAGACGGTGCAAACCCTGGCTTTGCCCAGTTTCTCCTCCTCCTCCTCCTCCTGCTTCCAGAATAGAAGGTAAGGCTTGAAAGGGGTGTGGAGAAAGAAGTCACTGGGCCCTATTACCAAGTCGAAAGGTGGCAAAAAGAGTGAAAAAAAAACCAGCAATAGAAAGAAGGAAGGCAGTTGTCACTTGTGCCCCTGCAGTATATCAGCTAGCCTGGTGAATTTTAATTAACTGATTGATTACTGTCCTGACCTATTTGTTAGGAAAGGGAACTCCTAGTGAGAGAAACTTCTTTTAATGCACACAACTAATTGCTCTACAACTTAGAGTTTTAGAGAAACTTGGGACAGACAATGTGTATTACAGACACACTTTGAACCCAGACCTTTCTTACTTCAAGGCCAAATGAGAAAATGATTTCAATTACTTCTCAGAATGGTAGATAAGTATAGGAAATTCAGCAGGGCATGAACCAACACTAAAGTTCCTCATCTGACTGAGAAAAAAAAAATCTGATGATTTCTAGGCTGTTCCAGATTTTAGATTTCTGGGTAGTCTGATTATTATGGAGGTAGGACTTGTTAGATTGTAGAGCTAGAATGACCTTAGAGACCATCTGATCCATCACTCTCAAATTAGAGTGCTCCTTCTTGGATGATACCCCAGCATATTTGATCATTGGTCTGTGAGTTAATCTAAACTTTGTCAAGAATCTGAGAAAGAAATGTGGTTCTCCTCTTTTTGGAAACTGTCCTTTTAGCCTAATGCCATGGGAATTTTCTTATTCTCTGCCTGCCCTAGGGAACCTGAAGCAATATAAAGCTGACCACAGAATGTGAAGACACCATATATCAAAAAGATAGCACCATAAGACCTGCTGCTCTAAAATAACATGCTTAAGGAAAGCCTAGGCTTCAGTGGGATAGGATACACATGTGACATTTCTTCTGCCAGGAACTGACCCCAAAGAATTAGAGCTTTAACTGGCAAAAAGGCAGGACTGTCTTTATCTATCCCTTCAAGCTATAATGAGGCACATGACCTAAAGATTTCCAAAGAAGGAGAAAAAGGGAGGCCAAGAGGATGTGGCTGTCACATAGGATGAGAATCTATGACCTTGTTAAGTCTTAGAAAAAGGAAGAATTCTGCAATCTGTTTTTTCCTTCACCTCCCACCTCCCATCTTGCCGAGTTCTATAGTTTCTACTTTTGAAATTGCTCTGGGATCCAGCCCCTCCCTTTCCATTCTAATAACCACCACTTCATTGTGGTGCAGTGGAGAGAATGCTAGATTTGTTATCAGAAAACCTGGGTTCAGCCATTAACTACTTATGTGACCTTGGGTTGTCATTCATCTAATTTACCTGGAATATTATTATATACTGCTAACTGATCTTCTTACCTCTAGCCTATCCTTTTTCTCTTCACCTCAATGTCCAAATAACTTTTTAAATTTACAGTGCTGATCAAGATATGTCTCTGCTAAAATCCTTTAGAGGTTTCCCATGGCCTGCTGAATAAAGCACCTTCATTCCTTTTCTGACACTATTCTACTTCTCTGGAAGAGAGTCTCCTCCATCACTAATTATTGAAATCTTTCTTTATGGCCCAAGTCAATAGCCACAACCTATACCCCTGTGAAGTTTTCCTTTATTCCAGTGCCACACCCATTGGAATGACTTCTTCCTTCTTAATTTTTTTTTTATCTAGCATTTGGGGTGAATTCTGTGCTGTTTCTCATTCTCCCCTGTATTATAGGTATTTGTTCACATATCATTTCTCTCATAGTATTATAAACTTCTGGAGAACAGGTACCATAAAGTTTTCCGACTTTATATCATCAAGCCTTAGGGCAATTAACATATGCTTGTTTGAATGTCTTGAATTGTAAGCATTATGAGGCAGAGAGGAACAGTGCAGAGAAAGAGGACTGAACTGAAGATTAGGAGACCTGATTGACCCCAAAGTGTGACTTCAGTCTATCAAGTCCATTCCCTTTTCTGGACCTCACTTTTCTCATCACTCTAAAATGAAGGGGTTCTTCTTCTCTAAGAAGTCACTGTTGCCTCTAACTCTATGACCATACCTTTCTATAGTCTCATCCCAGGATGAGACTAGATGAAGGGATTGGGTAAAATAACCTCCAAGAGGTCACTTCTGCCTCTAACTCTATGATCAAATCTTTCTATGAACTTCTCCAAGAAGTTTACTATAAGACTATATGAAGGAATGAGATTAGATGACTAAAATGTCATTACTACTTCTAATATTTTATGACCCCACCCTTCTATTGTGATCTTCTACAATAGGACTAGATGAAAGGGCTGGGTTAGATGACCTCCAAGAGATAACTCCTGTCTCTAACATTCCTTGACCACTCCCATCTTTGGTAACTTCCTCCCACTATGGGCATATTTCTTGAAAAATATGCCAACTCCTACCTCTTTTTTTTTGTTTTTTTTTTGCAAGGCAATGGGGTAAAGTGGCTTGCCCAAGGCCACAGTTAGGTAATTATTAAGTGTCTGAGGCTGGATTTGAACTCAGATGCTCCTGATTCCAGGGCTGGTGCTCTTTCCACTGCGCCACCTAGCTGTCCCCAACTCCTGCCTCTTATATCATCTTCTCCATAGGTTGGGTTTAATTCTAAATCTGAGAGTCCCAGGGATGACCTCTGAAGCAATTGCTTGGTAGTACTGGGGAGGCTTAGGGAACATATCCTGGGGGAAAAAAGAAATGTGTTCCAGAACATGTTGCCTTAGCACTGATGGTTCAATGGTGACTGTTTCTTCTGGAAGCTTTGCTCTTTGATGTGAGATTGGGACCTGTTGACAGGAAGAGAACAGCTTACCTGTAGCCACTTAGGAAAAGTTGACTTGCTCACTGACCAGGACATTGCTCAACTCTATCTAAACACACTGCTGCTTTTCTGTATTTGTGTGTGTGTGTGTGTGTGTGTGTGTGTGTGTGTGTGTGTGTGTGTGTGTGTTTGTATGTGTTTCTAGAGAAGAAAATCTCTGTTTACCTAATTGCCATCCTCCCTCTTGAAATAGATAGTAGAGAGCACGTTCCCTGTGCTTCATTCAGTGGGTGATGGTAAAGCTGACCACCCGGTCAGTAGACTACAACCCTCTGTCCTCTTCATTCTGGCTCCATCTCTTCAAACAAATGCTATTTAAACAAATACTATTGGAATAGATAAAAAATAGAGCAATGTGGGCTTTGTACCCTTCAGTACTAACTGACTTGACATCTCAAACAAGTCAGCTCTCTTGAGTCTCTACCTCATTAGAAGTAAAAGTCAAAAACTTTGCTTCCCAGGTCTTTCTTTGTGGGGGCATGAGGGTGGGCTGGTGAGAAAGGGCAAGAATCTTTCATGGTTTGCTCCATATGCAGAATACCATGGCTTCCACTGAAAAGCTGGAAGCAGGAACCCTTGATGGCAGGATATAGGACAAGGCTTATCAAGGGCCAAAAGGAAAGCAGATGTGACAATGAGCTGTTGCTGTTGCTACTATAATTATCACTATTACTATTACTGCAACTACTAACAATAATGATAACAGCCAACTACGGTGTTGCAGTTATAATCTCATTTGGTTTTCACATTAATCTTGGAAAAATAGGTGTAGAAACTGAGACACAGAGAGGCTGACTTGCAAAGGGTCATAGAACTAGTGTAATGTTCATCAGACACAGTCTTAAGTACAGGGAATACAAAGAAGCAAAATAAAATAAAAAGTCCCTGACCTCAGGAAGCTTATATACTACTGGGGAGACAATATGTAAATAACCCAGTGCATATTAAATATATGCAAGGTGGATGAAGGTAACCTCAAAGGGGGAGCTCACTAGAGCCTGGGGACTAGAAAAGGCCTCCTCAGAAGATAGGCTCTGAGTTGTCTTAAGAGAAGTTAAGGGAATTAAGAAGCAATTGTGAGCATCCTAGATAGTGAGGAATAGACAGTATAAATGTATGGAGATGAGCAATGGAGCATTGTGTGTAAGAAACAGCTAGCACAGCTGGATCAGAGAGAATGGAAGGGAGTAAAAGGTCAGGAAAGTAGGAAAAGCTCAGTTAAAAATCCTTCATCCTAGTTTGACATCTAATAAGTCTAGAGGCAGGAATCCCTGATCTCCCCTAGTCATGAGCTGTTTTTCTGATGAATCTGTTTTATTATCCACTAAGGAAAAGATTAATGTTTTTTGTGAAACAGGAGAGGTTTTCCTTCATTTATATGAGTGTAGTTGGTTGGGTTGGATGTCTCAGATAAGAATTTGGAGAGGAGCTACAGGGGATGTTGTTTTGATTCTGAATTGGTTGGATGACTCCGGATAAACCTTGAGAGTTTTGACTTCTCTAAATTGGGAGGTAAGGGACTGCTTGAGCTGTTCTGAATAAAAGCAAAATAGCTTCGGGATCCTTGATGTATTCCTAAGATTTTAATTGACCTTTTTAGATCAGCCCCTGCCTAGACTTTCACCCCAGACCTGAGCCAGAACTACAAGCTTTCTCATTCCCCTCTATTCTTTTCTCCATTCAACTCACTGCAGTGCCAGCTAACATTGCATGGCAAAACTTCCAGCTAATTCTCGTATTTGGAGAGGAGGAATGTGGGCATAGAAATGAGTTCCCACACATATTCCTGCAGAGACTGGCATAGGCTTATGTCTACAGGGGAGGAAATGTCTCTGCACAAATCTCACAAGGGTACACGATTCAGTGACTAGCTGGGTCATAGTGGTGTGTTGGGATGGAGGTACAGAGAAACAAATCCTTCAGAGGCCACTGTTGTGTTCCCCCTCTGGCACCTATCTTTCTTAAAGTAGGAGAGTAAGATAAATCTATAAAACATCAGGCAGATGATGATGTTCCCTTGATGATGGCTCGTTAGGCAAAGTTTGCTAGAGGTAGAGAGCATTGCATCTCCAGGGCTTTAATGGAAAAGCTAAACTCCCCCATGAGCCACTAGAACCAATACCCTGTTGCCCTCTAAAGGAATCTTGATGGACTCCACTGTCTCCAGGGAAGCAAGTTTCTTCTTTTCTCAAAAACAGTGAGAGAAAAGAGAATAGAGGAAGAGTTTTCTGCCCTTCACTATTGAAAAAGTCTTTGATTTGTTTTTCTCCACTAAGTTCATTTGGAAGAATGGGTTCATTCTCCACACTTTACTTTGATAGTTTGCCCAAAAGTTGGAAAACCTAGTAATCAAGCATGGAGTCATAGAATTTTAGAACCGAAAATTACCTCAGAAGCCATTTTGCAGAAGAGAAAATACACTTGTAGAGGGATTCTATAAAGGTGTTTACTTCTGTTCCTCATCTGTAAAATGAACTAGAGATGGAAATGACAAACCATTCCAATACCTCTGCCAAGAAAACCCCAAATGAGATTCCAAAGAATTGGAGATGACTAAAAAATGACTGAGCAACAACACCATCTACAGAGTATGAAAACTGGAAATGACCTTGAAAATCATTTACTTCACTAAACAGATGAGAAAACTATTGAGACCAGAGACAGAGTAGTATATAAAGAAGAGTATTGACTTTCAAGCCAAAGGATCTGAGTTTGAGTCCTTCACTTTGTCACTTGTGACCTCTGTTACTTTAGGCAAGTTTCTTCACCTCTTTTAGAAACTAATTTAGAAAATCAAGGTGTTAGTTTAACAGTGTCTATAAGATAGCAAACAAATCTAAGTTAGATTATCTCAAAGACCCTTTCCTGCTACAAATCCCATGATCCTAAAAGCACAGAAGGAAAGGAGAAAAAGAAACTGTTTTATAGTCCACTAGAGATAATCTAGGCCATTTCAATTCAACAAATATTTATTAAATGCCTAATATTACCCTAATCTGAGGTTACAAAGACTAAAACAGATTAAACAAACAAAAACTTCAAAATAACTCATAGAAAGAATCCTTGAATTCAGAAATTTACATGCTACTGATCCAGCTTCCACCTCTATTTGGGAAATGAAGAAAACAACAGCCAGATAAGTGACTTGCCCCCAACATCACATTAATTAATTAATGGTAGATGTGAGACTAAAATCCAGGTTACTTGATTCCCATTCCCATCCTCTTTCCATTGTATCTTGCACCTTAAGATAACACCAAGCTGTTAAGACCTCAACACTGCACATTTCCCGTTACTCAGTTCCAGGAGAAAAATTAGCCCTTCTAGCTTCCTTTTATTGAAAGAGGTAGAGATTGACTCAGCAAACACCCTGTCCATCAAAGACAGAGCTGAGACTTGGACAATATCTGTTTTCCAATCCCGTGTTAAACCCACTGGACTGGGAGGCTTTGTTTAGGCATTGGTCCAAGGCTTTCCAAATACTGTGCAAACATTAGCTAATTAAATCTACGGTGAGGTAGGCAAGGAAACAAGAGACCTCTTGAGTCAAGATTGTAGATAAGATCTGGCCAGGGAGCACCACAGAGAAGGACTCAAGCTCATCAAGGTCAGGATCCATGGCTGCAAAGCAAGGAAGCCAACAAAACCAACAGTTCTGTCCATCAGGATGAAGAGAAAAAGCTACAGTAGAAAAAAAATCAACACAATCCTGGAACCCATTCATTTATTCTGAGGATTTCAAATTCTCTCTCTCTTTCTCTCTCTCTCTCTCTCTCTCTCTCTCTCTCTCTCTCTCTCTCTCTCTCCTTTCTCTTTCTCCTCTTTCTCTTTTTCTTTGTCTGTCTGTCTGTCTTTCTGTCTTTGACTCTCTCTCTCTCTCTTTCTCCAGGGCCCCCATTTGGTGATTTCTGGAGAAAGATCTAGTTTACACACACACACACACACACACACACACACACACACACACACACAAACACCACATTGTTTTTTGTCTTTCCTGTCTTTAGTGCCTAGTACAGTATCTGGCATGCTTTAGGAGCTTAATAAATGCTTATCAACTCATTGACTAAGGCTTTTGCAGAAAGCTAGAGAAATTCAATAATTCCATCAGAAATCCTACAATGGATCTTTAGACATCTCTCCTCACTGCTCCTCCAGTTGAGTACCACCAAATTCTAGGAGAAAGGTTTATTTTGCCACACTTAATAATGAAATAACTAGATCTGTCAAGAATGAATCAGTCAGCTAGGTGGTGTAGTGGATAGAGCACTGGCCCTAGAGTTAAGAGAACCTGAGTTCCACTCTGGCCTCAAATACTAGCAGTGTGACCCTGGGCAAGTCACTTAACCCCAATTGCCTCAACAACAACAAATAAATCAATGCTACTTCCCACTTGGAATCAGGGTCATAGCATAAAGACCTTTAGGTTTTAACTCTGTCTGACTTTAAGTATCTTAGTCAAATCATCCCAAAGTGAATCCAGGGCTGTTTTTATTTCCTGATGATACTAGCAAGAAGAGTTGAAGAAATGAAGAGGAAAGGATTCATTGCAACTCTACTAGCTATAATACAAAGATTTTATTTTATCTACTTTTATTTAATCAAGTTATTCTAACTTCCAAAAGCAAATCCTGATCCTCTGATAAATCAACCAAGCATCAAATAAACTAGGTACTCTGTTGGACACTGGTTATATTTGTAAATCCCTATAGATTGGGGGCAGGGGGGTGGGGCAACCTATGGTATATGTGTCAAAAATGGCTATTATTGGCTCAAGGGGCTCTGTTAGCTACATCCCTTTCCCCAACCATAAATTATCACTCATCTATGACCCCTCTTCAGGACTCATGGGAGAGCTGGCATTCTTCTCTGTTGACTTGAGAGAACCAATTTCTCTACCCTTGGATGTGCTAAAAGACTAGAGCTAGAAACCTTGACACATTAGTTTTTAAAGTTTGCATACCTCTGCATTAGACCTTTGGTTTTTGTCTGAATGGGGATACTTCTGTACCATGTGTGAGTATGTACCGAATTAGACATCCTTAGACATCGGTAGGCATTATACTGAGGATTGTTGACTAAACTAGAAGTTGAGTCATAACTATAAGCTTGCTCAGAGCAAATCCAGTTGGAGAAGAGGATACAGTTGTGAAGAGAATAATCCTCCCAAGGAACTCCAGAGTGGTATATGGGGAAAGGGACCTGAGTATGTTTGAACATAAGCTAGGCCTTTAGAGTCTTAAAGAGATGGTTGCACCATGTCATGGGAGAATCCCAAGAGGAAACTCAAGGCTATGCTCACCAAGTTGATATGAATTTCCCTTCCAACCCTGAGAAAGTATACCTCCCCCATGTTGTACTGTGGGGCAAAAACCCATTGATCCTTTGCTAATGTCTGATTAGTCTTTATGCTAATCTTTAATTAAAAGATGTACCTTTAATTGCAGAGATAATGTGATTTCAGGGAAAGTCAAAACTAAGGCATATAGTGAAAAAACAAGGAACCAATTCAGCTGAAACTATATAGAGCTACAATCCCTTCCCCTTAACTGAGAAGATAGTGATGAGGTGGAATCAGTTTGGATAAGTCAAGAAAGTCCTTTTTGGTCAATTTTTTGCAAGAGAAGGAAGGATTCCTAGGACTAGGAAATGATTCCAATGATTCCAATAAGGACATTAATAAAGGTTTTGCCTTTGTCATGCTTTATCTTCAAATCTTGCCTCTAACTCTTACAATTTAAGTAATCTGTCCAAGATCATATAATCTTCTTGGACTCTGGATGTCCTCATCTGTAAAGGGAGGGGAGTAGGTCTTAATGATTCTCTGGGAAGGGGGAGGATTCTATTTGGAAAAAAAGATCATATAAAACAAAAGCTATGAATATGTATATATATATATATTTTAAATGTATATATATATTCTTAAGTATATGTGCATGCACACATAAAATATTTGTAGGTGTGTGCACATATAAACACATATATACATATATGCATATACACATAGGTATATGTGTATATATTTGTATGTTTACTTATTTATTTGTTTATTTACTTACTTAAGCTAACCAGTCCAGAGGGATGTGATTTAGCCTAAGTCACACATTGACTACAATTCAGACTCTTTTCAGGGCACTGCCCTGTTCCTCAAGAGAAAATGGGAAGTTGAAACAATGAACCTCATAATTTCCTAGTCAGTTCTGATTGTCCACACTGACCCAAGGGGAGCTATCATATTGCAAGAGGGAAGTGTAGATGAGAACCCTCCACATCTGTCACTTCCAGATATGCTCCATTCAAGAACAAGGGATCCAATACAAAAGATAAGGAAGGAATCTGAGTAGAGCCATAACAAGGATTTACTTCATCTGGAATAAAAGGAGGGAGGACTGAAATGGATGACTCTTTGCCTAGGTTGGGTTAGATTATGCAGCTGTAATGCAGAACTCAGAATCAGGATACGAGAGAGGAGGTCAGTGCATGGCAAGATTATAGGCAGTAGTAACCTGGAAAGTAAGGGTTGCCCCAGACTCATCCCTGGCACCTGCAGAAAAGACCCTGCCCATCCAAACTTCTCCTTTTGCGAACTATACTTTATTAAATGCATATAGAACATTATGAATGTAGGCTCTTTCAGGTAATATGTTTATGCACTGGATGTGTAGTCAGAAAACAGAAACATACAACTACAGAATCAATGAATTTGTGAGTTGGCAGGAATCTAGGCCAAGTCAGACAACAAAGCAATCCTGACTACTATATTACCCTCTCTTAGACATTCAACCTTTAATTAAAGTCTTCTGGGCTAGAGGTTGGGGGTGGGGGGAAGCTCCCAATACCCCTAGAGAACTATTCCAAGTTCAGGTAACCTTAACTATTAGAAAGTCCCCCTCCCCATACATTGAACACTCACGTGTGAGTGATTCTGAAAGTTCTCTCCTCTATTTTCTTCTCTTTGAACTATCCCTTTCCTGGTGATCTCATCAATTCCCATGGGTTCAAGAGCAAATGACTCTAAATCTACATCTTTAGCCTTTGTCTCTCTTTTGAACTATACAGGATTTCCTATTAACAATTTAAGCTCAATGTGTCTAAAATAGAACTGATTACATTTTATTCAAACTTATCCCTCTCTCAGACTTTCCTATTTTTCCTAAGAGTCATACAGTACTTTCAATCATCCATATTCACAATCTTGTAGTCACCCATGAATTTTCTCTCTTTATCCCTATGACCAATAAGTTACTAAATCTTACCCATAGTATGACTTTCATTTATACTCTTCTTCCAGTCTCTACCATAATTTAGACCCTTATTATCTCTCATCTAGAATATTTCTGTAGTATTCAGTCAACCTTCCACACTGCTGCCAAAATTGCAATTCCTAAAACATAAATATCATGGTGGTACTCCTCTACACAAAAATCTCCAATAATCTCCTGAAGCTTCTAGGGAAAAATACAAACTTTTCTGACACTTAAAATTTCCTCCAATATGATTTCCATTTACTTCTGGAATCCCACTTCTTGTTACTCCCCTTCACAATATTCTTTTTTCAGTTAAATTGGTCTCCTATCAGTTTCTAGATCTTCAACATACATGCCTTTGCACAGATGATGAACATCTGGAATGTGTTCCTGACTCATATCTGTCACACAAGGCTTGGTTTTCCTTAAACCACAGCTCATGTCCTCTAGAAGGCCTTTCCTAATTGAATGAAAACTATATCTTCACTATAAATATTTATACATTCACATACACACATATATACATCCATAAATTATAGATACATATATATATAAAATCCATATTCATATGGTATCTCTCCTCCCTACCCCACCCCCTGCATGAATAATTAAGCTCTTAGACTGTAAGGACTATTGGTGTTGTGTTCTTGTCGTAGGCATCCCTAGAGCTTAGCACAATGACTTTCACACAGTAGGCTCTTAATTGTTCATTTGAATGACACATATTTGATCATCCCAGGTAATTAGATATCAGTTATCACAAATTGGAGAGAGAAGTCACTTGCTTAGGGTCAATGGGGGAAATCAGTCCTGGTCAAGGACTTGACCTTAGGGGTCTTGGTTTTCTGTCTTGTCCATTGATCTTTCTATGTCACCATCCTGTGGAAGTTTCCTAATGATTTCTCTTTCAAGGCTTTATCTACCCAGCTAACATTTGTTCCCTATTGATCCAATAGCCAGCTCTGTTAGTTTTTAACCAAATTCCAAGGTCCAAAGGACTAATTTTGTTTAAAAACGAATTGCATTGGAGAGGACATGTCCCCTAGATAATCTCAACTGATATGCTAGCCAAAACCTTCTATGTAAATATATACCTACATAGTGAAATAGGAGGGATGAGGGGAGGGCAAGGCAGGGCAAGCTCTCTTTTGCTGCAGAAAAATTTTATAAACTCAACAAATGAAGAAGGCAGAAGAGTCTCAGATTTTCTTCCCAATCAAGCATTAAATACAGACTCCATATGCTCAGAGATTTGATGCAAAAACATGGAGTCCAAATTTCCTTCCAGATTCTCAACATCACTGGAATTCAGACCTTGTGGACCTAGGAAATAAGGGAAACTGACTTTGGGCGATTCACTAGTCCTGTTGTCACAAGGGAGTCAGTCATCACTGTCAGGGATTCCAATTAATAGAAGCTTACATTTATATGGGATTAAAAACCTCTAAAGTATTTTCCTCATGGAACAACCCTGGGAGGTTCATATTATCAGTATTATCATCCCCATTTCAGAGATGAGGAAACTGAAAATTAAAGAGATGTATCTGGGATTTGTATTCTGTGCTCCCCCCCTTCCCTTTTTCTCTTTCTTTCTCTCTCTCTCTTGCTCTTTTTATGTCTCTGTCTCTGTCTCTCTCTCAAACTGCCTTTCTAAAGGTGTTATTTATTTACCTGAAAATATGTTTCCTATTCAGCATGTTCACAAGAGAAATTTAATGATTAAAGCCTTATTCCTCTGCCTTAAGCTAGAGTTTATCAGATTAAAGTTCATTAGTCATGAACATGCTGATATTAATGAATGTATTAGCTTCTTTCTGAGGACAGTCTTTACTAGGACAGAATATCATAAGGCTTTGAGACACATAGAAAGAATTGTATGAACTAGAAGAAAGGACCAAAAGAACTAAATACACAATGACCCTGATAATCTAAATAAAAATGGTGCTAAAGGACATCAGAGTTCAAATTAAAAGCAAAGACTAACCTAAATTGAAGACACTTGATGATCATACACATTTCCCTCCTCTCCATAGAGAGGGCATACATTGTCAGATGCAATGGTTTAAACTTAACTATCCTTCTTAGTTATAAGTATGATCTGTTGGGAGAAGAAGAATGATCTATTGCAAAATAACAGCAGGGTAAAAACAAAAAAAAAGCAACAATAAAACATTTTGAACAGAAAATGAAATATCACTGAAGATTTTGGCGGGTAGGGAATAATATAACACTTATGTATTATAATGATGATGATTGTTGATGATGATTAATGATGACTGATGATAATGGTTGATTGACAATAATAATGTTGCTGATGATGATATCTAATATTTATAGAGTCCTTTAAAGTTTTTTTTAAATTTAAGGCAATGGGGTTAAGTGACTTGCCAAAAGTCACACAGCTAGGCAATTATTAAATGACTGAGGTTGGATTTGAACTCAGGTCCTTCTGACTCCAAGGCTGGTGCTCTATCCACTGTACCACCTAGCTGCCCCACCTTTAACATTTTTCTAAGTACTTTACTTTTGGCTAAGGGAAGACAAAGCCCAACATTCATTTATAAATGAAGAAATTGTCTCATAAAGGTCACCACCAAAAAGAGTACACCCCTTTTGGTCATCCTTTTGTCTGACTACTTTCAAAAGCTTCTTTTTTAAGTTATGTAAACGGTACTCACTTTAGAGTTTGAGATGGATAAAAAAAAGAACTAATTTTCTTCTCTTCACTTCTCCAATTTTTTTTTTGATTTTGCAAGGTTAAATGACCAAGACCACATAGCTAGGTAATTATTAAATAATTTAATTAAATTAAATTAATCAATAATAATTTAATGTATTAAATTATTTAATAATTATTAAATTATTAAATTTGAATTCTTGTCATCCTGTCTCCAGGATGCATGCTCTATCCACTGTGCTACCTAGCTACCCCTCTCCTGCAATTTTGACCTCTAATCTGAACCACCACCTGGCTCCTGCTCAGACCTGACCACCATTCTAATCCAGACTTTATTCCTTAAATTCTTACCATAATCTGCACCCATCTTTCATCATCCTAATTTTTAGAATGCACTTCTTCAATGTATTTATCATATAATATTATGTATTATAACTATATTGCTGGTTCCTTTATTAGACAGTAAGTTCTATGAAAACAGTGATCATGGCATATACACTGTATCCCCATTAATATCCCACACAGCACTTTATACATACTAGGCACTTAATAAATATTTGTTAATGGCTGAATTGTCTCTTCTAGCTAATACTTGGTGATATGCCAATCAACCAACAAACAATAAGATTTATTAAAGGCACTGTGATGAGTGCAGAAGATGTAAGATAAAAGTGAAACTGCTGTCCTCAAGGAGTTTACATTCTATTGTAGGTGAAAATATGAACATATATGTATAAGTATCCACATATGTATTCAAAATGTCCTCAAATTTAGGGAGTAGAGTTCCTTGAAGTTAACAAATCAGCAAAGCCTTCATGTAGAAGATGACTCTTGGTCTGAGTTTTGAAGGACAACAGGATATCAAATGGAAGAGGAAAGGAAGACATTCCAAGCTCAGAATATTGTCAGTGAAGAGCTTGGGAAATGGAGTGAAAAAGGTGAGTAAGTAGGCTGGGATACCTAGATCTCAGAATTCAAAGGAAACAAAGTATAGGAAGATTCAAAAGGTAGAACTGGATCAAGTTGCAAAGAGCTTAAATGTTAAAAAAGTGGCATTTATATTTGCTTTTAAGGGCAATAGAAAACCACTGTAGGAAATTGATTTCTGAAGTGGTCAGATCTGCACTTAAGAAAAGTAGCTCTGTGGAGGAGAATGGAATGGAATAGGGAGAAGTTGGAAGTAGGCAGACCAAGTAGGAAGGTATGGCAAGAGCCTACCAAAACCTGACCAATGATATACACACAGAAGAGGGACATTGTGATTTTCCACCTCAAACTTGGCTTCAGGGACAACATTCCCAATCAAATTATGGAGGTTTTTGGCCCTCTTTGGAGAAGTAAGCCATCAGACTAATAAATCTTTGTAAAAAGAAGCAAAGACTTAGGAGAACGAATAGAAATGTGATATAAACAAGGCAATATACAGTTGGAGTGACACTAACCCACTGGAGGATCATCCATCCATTCCCAATGTCTAAGCATGTCATTCTGTAGTTGACTGTCATGAAGCTGCAGATGCTCATTATTTCTAGAGGTTATGTTATCTGGCACTGAGGAGCCTTACTACATTTATTTTGGAAATTGTTTCAGTGATGTACTTGCCTTTACTCCATTTCTTAACTGGGTGGTTGATTTATTGGTCCTGGTTTCCAGGAATTTGCCTTAGTGTTTTCTTTCTTTGGAATGAACTTTCATTACTGGATTTCTTCATTTTCTCTCCTTCTGAGACATACATATGAAGTTTCACTTATTTATTTATTTATTTATTTAGTTAGTTAGTTAGCTAGTTAGTTAGTTAGTTATTAGGGTTTTTTGCATGGCAATGGGGTTAAGTGACCTGCCCAAGGCCACACAGCTAGGTAATTATTAAGTGTCTAGACTGGATTTGAACCCAGGTACTCCTGACTCCGGGGCCGGTGTTCTATCCACTGTGCCACCTAGCTACCCCTGAAGTTTTTATTTTTAATAATCTCATTTAAAAGCATCCTGACAGAAACAATTTCTGAATGAGGCTGCATAGACTGTATGTATGTTATGTCTGATCTAAGTGTAGCTGTACTTGATTTGCTTTTCCTTAATCAAAATTGAGTCTTTTTTCTTCTTTTTAAAAGTAGTAAATTGGGAGAGACACTGGCTTGAATAACATTCTGAACTACACAAAGATGAAATCATATTATTTGATTTTTATTTTTATTTGGAAAAATAAGTAAATAAAAGCATATCTGAGTTCAGAGAAACTACATCTTTCCCTTTCTAGTCAAAGGCTTGTCAAGAGTTTGTTCTGTTTCCTTCTGCAGTTCATAATGGTCTGAAAAAACCTGAGAGTCCTTTCTCCAGACTTCCCTTTCTAGTGAAGGCATTGAATTAAAAATAAATGGCTATGGTCCAATATTTAATAGTGACAACTGTGACACAGTGAAAACAAAAGATCCCATTCAACCGCTGCTCTCGAGGGATAAATCAACTCCCCTCTCCAGATCTCAGTTTCCTCATCAGTAAAATGTCCCTTCTGATTCTAAATCTAGAATTGCATAAATTTTATGTAACTTATTTGAAAATTTTAATTTATTTTTTTGTTACAATTTAAGTTTTAAACTGTTTTTTCCTTTCCTCCCCATTCCACCCAAAGAAGGCCATTTAAAACTGATATGTGCTTATGAATATGAAAATATATACACATGCATACACAAACACACATATATATACACATTTCCATCTATTTTCTTATGTGTGTGTATGTATGTATGTATGTATTATGTAAAACCATTAGAAAGGCTAGAAACCTTCCCAATAAAATCAGAAGTGAAACAAAGTATCACCAGTATTATACAATATTGTATCAAAAATGCTAATATAGCAATAAAAGAATAAAAAGAAATAGAAGGAATCAGAATAGGAAATGAGGTAATAAAACTATCTCTTTGCCTATTTTGATTTCTTTCAATTTCTTTATCTTCTCTTATTTTTGATTTCTGATCTTCATGGGAAAACTTCTAGCTTATCCCCATTACAAATAATGCTTGCTGATGATTTTAGGTTGATGCTTCTTATCATTTTAAAGAAAAAATACATTTATACTTATGTTTTCAAGTGTTTTTAATGGAATAATGTTTGTATCTTGTCAAAAGCTTTTTCTGCATAGATAGAATTATGATTTTTGTTACTGTTGTTATTGACATAATCAATTATATTAATAGTTTTCCAAGGGGTGGTTAGGTGACACAGTGTATAGAGCACCGGCCCCGGAGTCAGGAGTACCTGAGTTCAAATTCAGCCTCAGACACTTAATAATTACCTAGCTGTGTGGCCTTGGGCAAGCCACTTGATCCCATTGCCTTGCAAAAAAAAAAATCTAAAAAATTAGTTTTCCTTATGTTAAACTATTCCTATAATTCATTTAGTTTTTCCTTTAAAATTTGGAAGCTGTAACATTTGTTGCAGATAGGTTTAATATTGATATTACTTCATATTTAAGGTACTTTTTATCATAATGTGGATACTTTATTTATCTTTTTAAATTAAATATATTTTAACTTCAACTTTGTTTGAGATTATGATTACTACCCCTGCTGGGTTTTTTTGCATCAACTTAATGAATTATAATGAATTCTACTAAAGGCTTTTCTATTTTTACTTTATGTATATCATTCTATGGAAATGTGTTTCTTATAAACAACATATTGCTGGATTCTGATTTTTATTCTCTCTACTTTTCATTTCCATTTTATGGGTAAATTCTTCCCATTAACATTCAAAGTTATAATTACTAGTTGTGTATTTATTTCCTTCTATCCTATTTTTCCTGTTTATCTTCTCTTTTTATCCTATCACTCTCAGAAAGTCTAATGAATTTCTGCCACTGTGTCCCTAATATGCATCATTTCTAAGAATTCCTCCCTTATCCTCTCCTCGTAATTCTTGTATTTCTTGATCAGCATAACCTATGAAAAATCTGTTCTTGGCCGTCCTAATTATCTATAAGTTAAGAAGAATTTTTTTTGAAAATTATTTAAGGCAATGGGGTAAAGTGACTTGCCCAAAGTCACACAGCTATGCAATTATTAAGTGTCTGAGGTAGGATTTGGACTCAGGTCCTCCTGATGCCAGGGCCAGTGCTCTATCACTGTGCCACCTAGCTGCCTGTCATTTTCTCTTTAACCTAGTTCTGATGAGAATAAGGTAGCACTACCAACATTCCACTCCCTCCTACCCTCCACTATAATCATTCTTCCATTCATGCCTCATTTGTATAAGATAATTACTCAATTTTACTTCTTCATATCCAATTGTATTTGTTACAATCATGCCATCATACCTAAATCAACCACACAAGCCTTCAAACTACCCTAGTAATAATTGAGTGGAATATTCCCTCTTAAGAGTTAATATTCCTAGTTAAGTCCTCTCAGGGTTAAAAATCATTAAAACAAAGTAAAGACTGACAGATTGCTTTCCGTAGGGGGGGAGGATTGTAAAACTCAAATAAAATCTTTAATAAAAGAAAAATATCTTCAAAACAAAGACAGACTATCACTCTTAAAAGAAAGGGAGAAAGACCTTTCATTCCCAGCCAGACACCCTCCTGATTGTGTTAGGGAAGGAAATAGTGGAATACTTCCAGAAAAGAGACCTTACATTCTTAGTTAGCCACCTATTTGATGATAGACTGAGAAAACAGTAGACTGCCTTCTCTTGTTTGATGATAAATACTAAGAAGATCTTGCATACTCAGACATTAATTCATTTAGATAGACAACAAAAAGTCATTAGAAATCTAATACCCTCATCTTCTAGATGGTGAGGTAATATTCTATGAAAATATTTTATTCTTCTCTTTGCTTACTGGGTAGATTTTTCGTGTAAAGATTGAAACTCTAAAAACTTTAACCAATCAGTTTGGAAGAGAGTGGGGCTAAGGAGGGGGGAAATGGTGCTAGGCCATATAATTTTGCTTGACTGTCACCTGGGGCAGCTCCTTGATTTTCACTACCTTTGTGCAACTTGGAGTGTGTCCTTTTCTCCAGAAAAGACAAAATAAACTTTCTTTTTTGCTCAGAGGAGTCTATATTTTTTAAAGTGTATTTTTATCCCACACATAATGATATTAAGAGCAACAGATAACATTTTCCATATAAAAAATAAGCAATTTGACTCTACTATCTTCTTCCTAGTTTGAAACCAAATCTTCTCTATCTCAATAGCAGCTTTCTATGACTGGGTTCTTTCTCTTTCTCTTTCTCTTTTGCTTACTCATTTTTTAGCAACTTAATTTCTTGGCTGTTAACTGTATGTAAGAGTTGGACTCTAGTCCCAAGGCATGGAGGATAATGTCTCAGGCTTCAGGTTTTTTGTACTGTTGTTTTGTGAGCTCTATCTGGGCGCCTGACCTCAGGTATTCCTCCCCTCCCCTGAAGCACAACCAGAAGTCCCAGAAATACTGTCACCAAAAAATCACTCCCTGTGATTCCTCTAAAGCTTGCAAATTTCAATTTATCCCTTTGCCCTAGAATCAAAATCAGCTTTTCTTCTAAGGACCATAGCCAGCAGGGCTGCATCTGGTCAGTGAACCTAGACCCCACTTCCATCATCAGTTGAATGTCTGCAATCTTTTCCTTATCAATCATCTGACCCAATCCACCCACTGCCTGCCCCCAGGGCTTGTTGTTTTTTAATTTTGGTAGTATCTGCCCCCAGGTATTTCTCTAGGCCAGATCACCTAGGAGGTCAGGTTTTTTCTTAATGTTTTTCCAAATTGTCTTAGGACAACTACTTTACCACAACTTTTAATTATTTGCTATTCTAAAGTTTACTTTGAGGTATTATTTTAAATTATTTGGGGTGTGGGGATTTAGGAGAGCCAGGTAATTTCCTGCTTTATTCCAGTCTTCTCAGAATCCTTTTCATGTAACAGTTTTGTTTTGTTCCCATCTAATGTTCTTTGTGGGTGGGTAGGTGATACAGCTAGACCTAGAGTCAGGAAGACTCATCTTCCTGAGTTCAAATAGGGACTTAGATACTTATTAGCTACGTGACCCTGTAATATAATGACCACAGGAGTCAAGAGTTTGGAGTCTGAGTTGGAGAGCAAAAAAGGTCTTTATTTCCTTATGAGGAAAGACATAACCCCATTTGCAAAGTGGTATCAGCCAGGGAGTATCAAAGACAGAAGTTCAGACCTCTTTTTATAATAATAATAATCCTACCTCTAAATTCTGTTTTATCCCACCATTTGCTAGTAAGACAAGCTCACAATCTGTTTTATTAATACTACCCAACTGGTACAAAGCAAATTCAATCCTCATTATCCTAATTATTCATAACTAATCTCTATCCTATTAGAAAGTTACAGTTTTTAATCCCTTATTGTATGGTACGGAAGCCGACCCTTACCAAAATTAAAACTCTGAGATGTCTCCAGGTACAAAATAAAAGTCTTTATTCCCTTCTCAGGGCAAGTGGGTGTCACCTTCGACAAGCAAGTGGTTGAAGGGAAGCACCAAATACAAGTAGCAAGGATATTACATACAATTCCTGACGCAACATCAGCCCACCACTGACCTTTATCCTTCTTGGCTGAGGATATTGCCTTACAATCTAAGTGTGAAATCTAGCCTGGATACAAGGAACAAAGAGGTAATACACAGGATGTAAATGGAAACATGTTTGCCCAAAAGTTCCTAATGCAGGAAGGAGGAGGTCGGGTCAGCATGTTTCAGGAAATGTCTTGTTTCTAAGAACTGTTTTGGTCATGGGGGGATGAGGGTGGATACCTCTAAAGCATTTTCTGTAAGAAATCTCACATTTCAACCCATTCACTTATTATCATAATTATCCACAGCTAATCTATACTGTATTAAAAGTGATGTTTTATAAAACCTCATGCATTTCCTCTGAGCAAATTTGGAGATAAGCAATCAGAAAGAGAGCCAATCTAGTATTTTTTGAAATTACCTCATTTCCAAGGATCATAGATACTAATGGAAACCAGAGTTTTTGCTTCTAAGTAAAGGATAAAGGTAAGTTGAAACAAGAGTGTATTCACGAGGAAGCTTTATCATAGGTCACTCTCACAATTTGTGTATGAGTGTTTTTTTTAAATGAGGAAACATCACGTTTTTGCCTCAGTCTCTTCACCTATAAAATGAACTGGAAAAGGAAAAGGTAAATTACTTCTATATATTCCCCAAGAAAAACCACAGATGAAGCCATGAAGAGTTGAAAAATGAATGAATAGCAACAATAATGCACTTAAGCTGCAACATTGTACATCATAGCTTTCTGGGGTTTTGTCATGTTCTCTTACTAGACTGAAAGCTTCATGAGGCCAAGAACTCTGTTTTATCTAAACTTTACATTTTCTTCAACCCCTAGAATCACTAACAATTATGTATTAGATTAATGTTTAAATGAATAAAATTAGTCTTTCCCATAGGGATTATTGGAATGTTGGTTTTGTGAATCTGCTTTACATGATGGATTTGTATATGCATGTGTGTGTGTGGTGTGTGTGTGTGTGTGTGTGTGTGTGTGTGTGTGTGTGTGTGTGCTTGCCTTGGCAGTCTTTGGGAACAGGGTAGAAGAAGCATTTTTTAAGTACCTACGAATACTTTTCAGATGCTTTCTCATCTTCAGTCCAGGGAAAATTATGGACTCCTCAGAATATTGTCGTTAAAACCATAAAATAAGATATAATTGAATTTCAAAGGAAACCAATCATTAGCTTTAAATCAATAAATCTCACAGGTCAGTTCCTGTCCTTCACCAAAGAAAAAGGCTTCAAAGATTGTAAAGGTTTCAAAGATTGTTTCTTCTTTTCCTTTGCCTTTTCTAGTCATATGAAAAAAATGCTCCAAATCATTATTGATTAGAAAACTGAAAATTAAAGCATTTATGAGGTACCACCTCACACCTCTCAGACTGGTTAAGATGTCGAAAGAGTAAAATAATCAATGTTAGAGAGTATGAAAATTGAGATATTAATGCACTGTGGGTGGAGTTGTGATCTGCTCCAGTCATTCAGAAGAGCAATTGGGAACTATGCCCAAAGGGCAATAAAATTGTTTACACCTTTTGATCTAGCAATACCAATACTGCATCTATATTCCAAGGAAATCATTAAAAGCAGGAAAAGTGTCACACATTCAAAAATATTTATAACAGCTATTTTTGTAGTTGCAAAGAATTGGAAATTGAGGGCCTGCTCATCAATTGGGGATTAGCTAAACAAGGTATGATATATGAAAGTTATGGAGTACTATTGTTCTGTAAGAAATCATGAGTGGTCAGACTTTAGAGAAGCATGGAAAGACTTGCATGAACTGATGCTGAGTGAAGTGAGGAGAATCAAGAGAACATTGTACATATTAACAACATTATGAGATGATCAAATGTGATGGATGCAGCTTCTCTCAGCAGTTCGGAGTTCAAGGACAACCCTGAGACCCTGCTGTGGCAGAGTAAAGCATATTATGTTCACTTTTTTGTTTGCTTGTTTTTGCAAGGTTTTTTTTTTGTTTTTACGTTATTTCACTTTTAAAAACTTCTTTTATGTTTTTCCTTTCTTTCTCATGATTTTTTTTCTCCTTAGTTCTAATTCCTCTTTCACAACATGACTAATATGGAAATATGTTAAACACAATTGTATATGTATAACTTCTACTAGGAAAATGGATGAATGTTGAAAAACTATCTTTGTATGTAATTGGAAAAATAAAATAAGATTTAAATTTTTAAAAAGCAACAAACAAAAACAAAATCAAGCTCACATTCCCAAGATAAAGTCTTTGCTCTAAATCAGTAAATCCCTCAGATCTTCAGTTCCTGCCTGACTTCACCAGGGCAAATGGCCTTAAAGACTATATTCTTTTCTTTTGCCATAAAAAAAGAAAAAACAACAACAAACATTTCCCCACAATTAATGGAATGGAATCTGTTTCTTTTAATGAGACCTTAATGAAGTAATAAAATATTTAGAAAGAGTGAATTCCTGGGGCAGTTAGGTGCTGTAGTAGATAGAGCACTGACTCTGGAATCAGGAAGACCTAAGTTCAATTTCAGTTTCAGACACTTAATAATTACCTAGCTGTGTGACCTTGGGCAAGTCACTTAACCCCACTGCCTTAAATTGAAAAAAAATTTTTAAAGAAGTGAATTCCTTTCTATGAAAACTCACTCTACTAATGTCAATTGCAAATCCAATAGTCCTCATATTATAGACTCCTTCCTTGACTGTAAATTTACCTACAGTACTAGAGAAATTCCTTTTATTTCTTTTACAGTTTAAAGGTTACACTTAGATTATCTGTCTGTTGCCTCTCTGCCTCACTATGTGACTAAGTCACCACATTTTCTGGTCATAGCTGTTCTCAATGATGTCTTCTATTCCATTATTTAAAAGAAAATCATTCATTTTTTTTTTTTGCAAGGCAATGGGGTTAAGTGGCTTACTTGCCCAAGGCCACACAGCTAGGTAATTATTAAGTGTCTGAAGCCAGATTTGAACTCAGGTGCTCCTGACTCCAGGGCTGGTGCTCTATCCACTGAACCACCTAGCCACCCCAAGAAAATCATTCTTAGTGGTATTTTCTAGGAATCTTCATGCTATCCTTAGAGTTATTCATAATCTTAGTTCTAGGATCATTGAATTTTATGTTATACAGCCTCTTTTGCAACCACATTTTCTCTCCCAGAATATTGCAGCCAGAAATGCTAGAAGTGTATTGGTGTTAGAAGCATAGACTTTCAAAGTGATAAGTAATTTGGTATTATTAAAAACACAGATGGACCGATGGGTAGTGGATAGAACACCAGTTAGGAAGACCTGAGTTCAAATCCAGTCTTAGACATTTACTAACTATGGGACCCTGAGCAAGTAACTTAACCTTAATTGTTATAAAATGTCTATTAAAAAAAAAAACCCTGTAAAATGAGCTGGTGAAGGAAATGCAAACTACTCAACTATCTTCACCAAGACAACCCCAAATGGGGTCATGAAGAGTGAGATATCACTTAAGCAACTGAATAAGAATCCAAAGCACTGTGTAGTTCTAATATAATCTGGCTAAAATTGTCCTATTACTCAATTGTATACTCAATTCCTCCATCTGCAGAATTTGCCCAAAATACTTGTAGTTATTGGAATATTTCTTTGGCACTGTTCATTGGGCATGTCACATTCTAGACAATAAGTGTCTTTTTAAAAAAATCCATTTTGTTTTTCCATTGTGAATTTTAGTGTGGATTTCACTGGAAATGGGGTAGTATTCCAGCAATCAATACAGATGTCATCAGTAAAAAGCAGCATTTGGAGAATCCCATTATCAATAGAAATCCCTTCCTTTATTTAGACCTTACATAGAGGTTAGACTCAACAGTGGTTAGAACACTCATTAGAAACATACATCTTCCAGTTTGTTGACTCATATGATGCAAATTTTTAAAGAATGGTTTTTATTATCTCTTAAGGAGTCTTATAAACTTTGATGGTCACCTGAGAGATTTTTGCAAGTTTTCATAAGCAAATGCTTCATTGATTCATTCATTAACAAAAGGTACTACAAATATTATAATTATAAACTCTAAAGTTCAAGCAGTAAGTTATATTTTTAAAGTCGTCTTATTCTCCCCTCATCCATAGCGAATCCATTGCCAAGTACTTTTCAATTTTGCCTTTAAAAACTCTTATATTATTCCCCTTCTCTTCTTTGATACTGCCACCACTCTGATGCTGGCCCTTATCATCTTATGTCTGGATCATTGCATAGTCTGTTGGATTTGAGGATCTAAAAGGAGACAATGGGTTCAGGGAGCTGATATTTATCCTTCATTCTTTTATTTTATTTTATTTTATTTTTTTAGGTTTTTGCAAGGCAAATGGGGTTAAGTGGCTTGCCCAAGGCCACACAGCTAGGTAATTATTATGTGTCTGGGACTGGATTTGAACCCAGGTACTCCTGACTCCAAGGCCAGTGCTTTATCTACTATGCCACCTAGCTGCCCCTATCCTTCATTCATGAAGAAGATTGTGACACCAGAGAAGTGATGCCATGACATGTAGTGAACTGGATTTGAATGAGAGGATGCTGAGCAGTCACCAGTCTCATTTTCTCCTCCAGAGTCATCTGGGTCCAGTGGCCAGATATGAATCAGGATGACTGGAGATGGTCCTGGATTCAAGGCAATCGAGGTTAATGACTTGCTCAAGGTCATACAGTTAATAAATGTCAAGTGTCTGAGGTTGGATTTTTATTCAGGTTCTCATGACTCAAGGGTCAGTGCTCTATCCTCTGTGCTGACTGGGTCAGGTTGTAGAGTAATGACAGAATGGGGTGTAGCTATAGCCCCTGCACCTACTGGCAGGAAGAGCACTTCCTTTCATGTTAACTATAGATTCATATATTCATGACAAACAAGCCAGGGCCATCTTTTTGGTATGACCAAGGGGAAAGGAAAATGACTGAGGCAGATTCATTGCTATAGTGAAGTGTCATCGCAATCAACAACATGAATAGAGATCAACTCAGAAAGGCAAAAGAAGTTTTCCAAATATTTATTGCTATATGCTAGACTAGGCAATGAAGGAGATACCTACTTTAAAAAAAAGACAGTCTCTATTGTCAGGGACTAATAATGAATTTAAGAGACTAACAGATAGCTCTAATGCACAATATTGTATGATAATATGCATTGGAGAATTATAGAACAAAGGAGTGCCATGGGACACTGAGGAAATAATAGCATGATAGAATTGCAGATTTAGAATGAAAGGAATCTAAAAAATGATGACCTAGAAAAGTTGGGTAGGAATAGCACCAAGGGTTTAAGTAGAGGCAATAATCTTTCCTCAGGAAAGAATAGTGACCTTTTATGACCAAAGGAAAGAAGGGAAGAGAAGATGATGAAGCCAAGAAAGTGAGAAGCTCTGAGGATATAAAGACAATAAAAAAAAGTTTCTGATCTCAAGGAGTTTGTAATCATTCAATATTTACACAGATAGAAACAAAATCAATGTTAAGTAGCTTGAATTAGGGAGGGGTGTTGACAACTTGAGGAATTGAAAGACTATTTTTTCAAAATAGCTTTTGTACTGAGCCTTGAAAAGGGCAAGTGATTCTGCAAGATGGGTGTGAGGAGGGAGGAAAATGTGATCATGGGGACAGCCTAGACAAATGTTTGGGGACAGGAGATAGAATGCCATGTACAGGGAATAACCAGTAGGCCAATTTAGTGAAAAAGGGGAAGAGATGTGTAACTGGCCTGGAAAAAGATACTGGAATTAGGTTGTTTAGATAGTTTAAATACTAAATAAAGAAGTTGAATTTTCCTCAACTTTTCTATATATGACTAGCAAGATACAGCAGGAAGAGCTAGAAAGAGAAATCCCATTCAAAGTAATCTCAGACAATATAAAATGCCTGGGAGTCTATTTACCAAGGCAGACTCAGAAACTTTTTGAAAACAATTATAAAACACTTCTCACACAAATTAAATCAGATTTAAATAACTGGGCAAATATCAACTGCTCATGGATAGGTAGAGCTAATATAATAAAAATGACAATTCTACCAAAACTAAACTACCTGTTTAGTGCCCTACCAATCAAAATTCCAAAAAAATTACTTTAATGTGTTAGAAAAAGTTATAAGTAAATTCATATGGATACATAAAAAGAATTTCCAGGGATTTAATGAAAAAAAATGCAAAAGAATGGGGCTTAGCCCTACCCAATCTAAAATTATATTGTAAAGCATCGGTCATCAAAACTATCTGGTATTAGTTAAGAAATAGAGTGGTGGACCAGTGGAATAGACTAGGTGCAATAGCAGGAAATGATTATAGTAATCTGCTTTTTGAAAAACCCAAAGAGTCCAGCTATTGGGATTAAAAACTCTCTCTTTGATAAAAACTGCTGGGAAAATCGGAAGTTAGTATGGAAGAAACTTAGATTAGACCACCCTATCCCAAGATAAAATCCAAATGCATACAGGATTTAGACATAAAAAACAATACTATAAGCAACCTAGAAGATAAAGTACTAGTTTACCTGTCAGATCTATGAAAAGGGAAGCAGTTTCTGACTAAGGAAGAGATGGAGAACATCACCAAAAACAAACTAGATGATTTCGATTACATTAAATTAAAAAGCTTTTGCACAGATAAAACCACTGTAACCAAGATCAAAAGAAATTTAATAAACTGGGAAACAATCTTTACAACTAATGATTCTGACAAAGGACTCATTTCTAAAATATACAGAGAACTGAGTCATATTTTTTTTAAAAAAAGCCATTCCCCAATTGACAAATGGTCAAAGGATATGCAAAGGCAATTTACGGATGAGGAGAAAGCAATTCATAGTTATATGAAAAATTGCTCTAAATCATTACTTATTAGAGAAATGCAAATTAAAGCTTCTCTGAGGTACCACCTCACACCTCTCAGACTGGCCAATATGACCAGAATGGATAATGATCATTGTTGGAAGGGTTGTGGGAAATCTGGGACACTATTACATTGTTGGTGGAGTTGTGGACTCATCCAACCTTTCTGCAGAGAAATTTGGAATTATGCCCAAAGGGCAACAAAAATGTGCATATCCTTTGACCCAGCAATACTACTACTGGGTCTATACCCTGAAGAGATGATGAAAAGGGGTAAAAACACCACTTGTACAAAAATATTCATAGCAGCCCTGTTTGTGGTGGCAAAGAATTGGAAATCAAGTAAATGTCCTTCAATTGGGGAATGGCTTAGTGAACTGTGGTATATGTATGTCATGGAATACTATTGTTCTATTAGAAACCAGGAGGGATGGGATTTCAGGGAAGCCTGGAGGGATTTGCATGAACTGATGCTGAGTAAGATGAGCAGAACCAGAAAAACGCTGTATACCCTAACAGCAACATGGGGGCGATGATCAACTTTGATGGACTTGCTCATTCCATCAGTGCAACAATTGGGAACAATTTTGGGCTGTCTGCAAAGGAGAGTGCCATCTGTATCCAGATAAGGAGCTGTGGAGTTTGAACGAAGTCCAAGGACTATTTCCTGTAATTTAGGGAAAAAAAACTAATATCGTATTGTCTGATCTTGTGATATTTCTTATACTTTATGTTTCTTCCTTAAGGATATGATTTCTCTCTCATCACACTCAATTTGGATCAATGTACAACATGGAAACAATGGAAAGACTGACAAATTACTTTCTGTGGGGAGTGGGGGGGGGAGGGAAATAAGATTAGGGGGAAAAATGTAAAACTCAAAATAAATAAAATCTTTAAAAAAAAAGAAGTTGCATTTTATCCCAGAAGCAATAGTAAACCACAGAAGCTTCTTGAGGAGTGGAACAATATGGTTAAAACAAACTCAAAGTGAATTTGGAGAATTAGCATGCCCTAGTTCATGAGATAGAATTTGAAAAGATGATGCTTTGTCTTGTGCTTCTATATGTGGTTTCAGCTTCTTGGTTGGGGAAGGATGACTTCCTGACTCTAGACTTCTGGGTTTCTGGGAGTGGTAAAGGTTTAAATCGACTCTTAGCTCTTTGGGAGGTTTCTCCTCTAGAATTCTTTAGAATATATATATATATATATATATGTTGTTGTTGAAAAATAGCCCCATCTACTCTCTGCAGTGAGCCTTCATCTGAGCTCTAGACTCATCTGATGTATTCTTCAAAATCAGAAAAGTCACCCTGGTTGCCAGCCAGCCAGCTCCCTGAGAGTGCCAAATGGAGCATCCTTAGGTTAGGGTCACTGAGTCTGAGAAAAGGATGCCACTGTAGGAAGGTTAATTGGATATTGCTATCGTTACCAGAGGATAACAGGAGAAAAAGGTCAATAAGAGGTTTACTTGCTACACTGAAGAACAAACCCTATCTTGTGCTAAAGGATCTAGACAAGATGGAACAGTTCCTCAGTCCTTCATGTTCCTCTCACATTCTTTGTTCTTTCCATGCACTGCATGAAAACTGCCTATCCTGCCAAGCTTCCAAAAGCCTTTAGAATCACAACTGTCCCCCCCCCAAGGAGAAAAGAAATAAAAGCAGGCTCCTTGCATTTAGCCAGGGGGTGGGGAAGCTGCAAGTAGAGCTGATATCCTTGAAGCTAAATCAGTCTTGCTCCCCGATCAGCCTGAGGAATCCCAGTATTGCAAATTTGGTATTTATGCCCTTGATATTTTTCTTTATGCAAATACATGTACTCTGCAAGCACGTGTGTGTATCTCCTTGCCGTATCCTCATTAGGATGACAGTTTCTCAAGAGAATGGATTATTTCCTTCTTTGTAGTTCCAGCATCTAGCATACTTCTAGTGTGTAGTAGTTATTTGATAAATAATTATTGTTTGAATTGATTCCAAGGAAGTCCACTAACATCCCCAAGAAGCTCAGCCTTCAAGGAGGAGTCATAGAAACTACCTAGTTAAATCCAAGAGAAAAAAAAAGCAACTTATTTCCATGTAAACATTTTTTACCATTTTAAAGTATAAATTAGATTGGGAATTCCAAGTCAAGACTCCCATAATAACTTGAGAAAAATAAATCAAATAAAAATAGCAGGTGTGGGAGGACATTTGCCAAGTGGACTAAATTATGGAAGCCAGATCCCTCAGGATGAAGGAAAATAACCAATAAGGAGATGAGTGAGCACTGATGTAGCACTTCTTTATATTTACCCAGAATCCTTTTGAAAAGGATTATTGGAACATCCTGCTGGGGAAATGACCATAGCAAACCCTGAACATTGGGTCTGCCTGGATTAGGGACGAGCTAAGACATGAAAGGTGGCCCCTGAAGCACCTGAGAGGGAAAGAATAGGATACTGTGTCCGAAGGACTCCAATGAAAGAATCTTATAAACTGGGCTGGGGGGGGGGGCTCTCCACTGACCTTCTCTCAGTAATTCTTTTCTCCTTATTAGAATACTTGGAATGAAGGCTGAGGATGCTGGGCCAGCAAGAGTAAGCCTCCAATGATGAGGCAATTTCATTAATTTTCCAGTTTTGTTTAAGTCAGCCCTATAATCAATCACAACACACCATGTTGGAAAGGAAATCTTAACAGTCATTTTCTTTTCAGTCAAATTTAACCTAATCTTGCCAAATTCATAGTTTTCTTTGATCCCTTTATCAAGGGAATTGGACCACAAGCCATAAACACACATGAATAAACACACATGAATATTTCTCCACTATAAATTTCAGTTAGCTATGTGTGTATATGAATGTATATATATTTTGCGTGCATGTATATGAACATGTGCTTGCTTAAGTACATATGTAGATATAAGCAAATGGACATTTTTTTTGTATGTGGTTATGTATATATTGATGAGCAGGTGAGGGATGATTATGATGACATTTGTCCATTCTCAAAGCAGACCATAACATCAGGGAAGTAATGTCATGACAAGTGATGGGACGCTGTGCTTAAGTCACCAGTCTCATTTTCAGCTCCAGAATCATCTGGGTCCAGTGGCCAGATATGAATCAGGATGACTGGAGATGACTCAAGATGTGAGGCAATCAGGGTTAAGTGACTTGCTCTATGTCACACAGCTAGTGAGTATCAAGTGTCTGAGACTGGATTCAAACTCCCGACCTCCTGATTCCAAGTTCAGTGCTCTATTCATTGTGACACCTAACTGCTCTTTTTGATTGTGTGTGTGTGTATATATATATATATATATATATATAAACAAATATATATATAGTTTGAATCATGTGTATTTCATATGTGAATATATATGTGGTGAGTTGTTACATATACATATACACAAGTATAAATAACAAGGCAGCACAGAAGAGTGGATTAAAGAGTGAATTTGGATTCATGATGGAATCTCATCTCATACTTTTACTGCATGTCCTTGGGGGATTCATGAAGGGATGGCCTTAGAAAGTCTCTAAAGTTCAGCTCTAAAAGTCAGTGAAATATCTCCATTCTCATATGTTCCTAGAAAAGATTTTTAGGGATTCTTATTTGCCCTCCATTGAATGTACCTTGTATTAGACTTACTTGTATCAAATCTCCTTCAGAAGAACCTAGTAAATTCCTTAAGGCAAAGAATTATGTGATTATTCTACATTCTCCTGCACCTAACTGTGACTTGCAGTAGAAAACACCAATAAGCATTTGCTGAATTTGAAGATATGGATCTATACAACTTAATCCCATAAAAGGAGTCAAGGAGGATAAGACTAGGAAGTCTACTGTGATTACTGATAGGAAGACTTTAAAAAAAATTTTTTTTTAATTTAAGGGAATGGGGTTAAGCATGACTTGCCCAAGGTCACACAACTAGGCAATTGTTAAATGTCTCAGGCCGCTTCCGAACCCAGGTCCTCCTGACTCCAGGGTCAGTGTTCTATCCACTGTGCCACCTAGATGCCACCCCCCCCATAGGAAGACTTTTTCCTTTGTTTTGTTTTTAGGATTTTGCAAGGCAATGGGGTTAAGTGACTTGCCCAAGGCCACAACAGATAGGTAATTATTAAGTGTCTGAGGCTGGATTTGAATTCAGGTACTCCTGACTCCAGGGCCAGTGCTCTATCCACTGCGCCACCTAGCCACCCCTAGGAAGACTTTTAAAATCTGCTTCACTGATTTTCCTACCTCTGATCTATTGATTCTTCAATTTATTTTTTGTATGGTTGTCCATGTAATAATTATCCTAATGTATTATCTCATTATTTTACTATTCAAGGACCTCAAGTGATTCTCTCTGATGCTTAGGAAATGAAATATCAGCTCCTAAGTCTGATTTTCAATGCCCTTCACCATGTGGATGTAGCTTACCTACCATTTTCCTATTTGGAAGGAGTCTTTGTGGTTAAGTAGTACAAACTACACTTTATCCCTCAACATATTTGACAGATGAGCAACCAACCTCTTCTTGAAGACCTCTAATAGATGGGAAAATACCACTTCTTGAGGTGGCTAATTCCACTTTGGATAAATATAATTTGAGGGCTGTTTTTGTTGACCTCAGGTCTCAATTTATTTATTTTTATTTATAACTTCCACCAAATTCTCTAGATTTTGCTCCCTGGAGCCAAATATCCTTCTTCCACATGATAGGTCTTGCTGTATTGGAAAGTTACCTTACTCCCCTCCCCCCAATCCCCCACACAAAGATGGGTCTTCTCTTTTCCAGGATAAACATTCTTAATCCCTTCAGCAACATTTTAAAGTTCAAAAGGACCCTTCAGTATTCTGGTTGCCAACCTTTGTACACATTCTAGCTTATCAGATTCCTCTTATACAATGCCTCTTTGGATACTGGATATCCCTGATAAGACTACTCTTCTTTCTATTGACTTGATCCTCAGCTTTTGATTGCTGAACCTTCTTCCCTCATTATACATGTACTTTGTTCTCATTTAGATATCCTTAATTCTATCCCATCCTCATCGGAATATATTTTTTTTCCTTCTTAAAGCATTTTGAATCTCTGTGCTTTCTACCTTCTTTCTTGCATCATTAGTAATTTATCTCTTTTCTTATATCATTAAATTACAAGTTCCTTGAGATCAGTCAGTATTCCACCTTTGTATCCCCAATACTTAGCATAAAACTTTGCACATAGTTTGAATTATTTGTTGAATTAAAAAATTTCCATTATTTCCTATTACACTAAGGTAGCAGATAGTGTATCAGCAGAGTCATAAAGACTGCAAATGCTTAGTCAGGAAAGTCACTTAATCTTTCTGGGTCTCAGTTCCAAAATAAGAGGTCATGACACAATGACCACTTCCAGCTCTATGATGCCAAAAGTGTGGGAGAAATGCAAAAACAGGGAATAAAATTTGTCTGTTTAAGTTTGAGCCCAGAGAAAGGGGACTAAATTGGATATACTCTGGTGGTTCTTTTTTTGGATACTATCTCTCTTTTTCAATTAAACTTTAAATTTAAAAATTAGAGGAAGAGTATTATCATTTAAAAAACACTGGCTAGAAGATTCAGAGAAATCCGAGGGGGACTAAGCACATAGTCAGTTATGTCCAATAGCCTCTGAAAGGGGACATGGAAAGGAAGAGATGGCATAAACAAGGACATTAAAAAGCAAAGGGTCTACTGCCCCACAGCAAAAAGCTTAGAGGAGTTTGGGATTATGAGTGAGTAAAAGAAACACAGTTCCATTTATTACACAAATCCTCACACATCCTTATAATATAATAAAGAAAAGATAGTTAAGTAATTAAGGAGAAATTCCAAGGTCATTCCTTTTTAGGAGTGGGATTAGATAGTTGAGTCTTTAGGAGGGGAAGGAAAAATAAAATACCATATTACTCTTCAGAAGCTTGTACCCTCATTAAACCAAATTGTTGTGTAGAGTTAATCAGGGGACTGACTTCTTGTTTTGCTGGACTGGAGTAGGGGTTCCTCTTCCTAATGACCAGGGATCAGTTAGGAAAGGCTTATCAATAAAGACTGATCAGAAGTTCAACAGGTGGTCCCAGCAAAGGGTCCTGGCACCTAGAAGTAAGAGACCAATGTCTTAAATGTCCAGCTCCATCAAATTAGTTGTGACTAAGGGGGGATCAGGGAATTATTTAGGAAAGCATTATTAACAGGTGTTCCAGCGACATTTTTGGGAGAGATGAATGATGGTGGGGTGGGGGGGGGGGTGGCAGGTTTATCTCATACATTGCTGTTGGCAGTTAAAAACCCTCTGGTGCAATGCATTAAAAAATACTCTTGCAATCAAAGAAATCATATATTTGAAGCATAAAATGTTTCAGCTTCCATAATTCTTTATTAAATATTTGACAAGTTGCATCATTTCATTACAACAACTTCATTGTGTCACATTGATCTTTTTCTGCTGTCAGGACAACAAACAATCTACATTTCCCTTCAATTCTCTTAAGAAAATAAATGGAAAAGATGGTTTTGTTCTTGAACAAAACTTTTCCTATTGTGTATCAAATTCAACTGTACTTTTAAAGCTATTCTGATTGTGAAAATGAGCATTCTTTATAAGTTGTTTTTAAAAACAAACAAATAAAATCAAGGTAGTTAAGTGTTTACCACTGTATCAAATATTAGCTTCATATTAGGAGGTTTTTTCTTTTAACAATAAAAAGTTATGAAATGGGATTTCACCTGGAATGTTTGAAACTTTTTTCACTTTAGAAGTCACTGTTCATTCATGTTTAATCTGAATTCCTTGGTTCACAAAAGATAGCAAATCATTATCACTTTCTTATGATTTGCTCAGGCTTGGAGGTTGGTATTTTACAGGGTTAGACTTGGAGAAAAATGTAGAGACCAAACTCTCACTCCCCTTTGAAACTAGATTAGTCAAGGAAGATGTAAAAAATGCTATATAAATATATACATATATATTTTGATAGCATATGTTGTATATATATGTATATAAATATTACATACATAGTAATAAAGGGAAGATTGAAATATGATGAGGTTAACATGAAGGAAAACATGACATCCTAAGTGAAAATTAGTCTGACTAAAAGGCGCAAAATGGCTTATAAGAATAAAAATGTATGCTGACACAAGGCTATGGTTGGTGGTGGCGGCTTAGTAACACTGATATAAAGTAGAGAATGCAGTATTACAGGTCTGCAGACAATATAATGTGATTAGATTCCAGTTGTTATTCCAAACCAAAGTTAAAAAAAAATCCCCATGCATTTTAAACATGCATTACTTTGAGTGAAACATCTTTAAATAAAGATGTCTGATGAGGTTTTCTTGCAAAATTTCATACAAACAGAAACATCTTTTTTTCCCCCTTATAAAATGTTATACAAGCTCATCTACAGCATTTTTCTCTTACACTGAAAACACTCTGTTCTCTGTGTGTGTGTGTATGTGCGTGTGTGAATGTCTGTGAGTGCATGTGTATGCATATATACAATGTAAGTTAAGGCTTATATATAAATTTTTTAAAAAAGTGGTCCAAAGTATATCACATTTTTCTTCCCATTTTAAAATCTAAACTACAAAGGAGTTGAAAAGGGTTGTTTTTAACTTCTTTTTGTTTGAACACCTCAGGCCTGAAGTTGGCAGTTTTGACACAACTTCCATGTCAGGATACAGGTAAAAGACCTGTATTTGACAGAGGTAGTGCACTTTGCCTGGGGATGAGTGAGGGAGGTGTACTAGGAAATTACTCTGTACTGCAGCATCCTCTACTGGCTTGTCAGAAAATGGAAGATAGCATCCCACATTTGTCCCCTTCAGGATCAGCATGTGGGATTAGGAGAAGTAAGAGCCTGAGAGTAGAAAAAAGAAAGAGAGCTATCTGCAGGGTGGTGACAAACTTATAACTGGCTAACCAAATGGATTGTGTTTTCTGTTTAATTTTAAATTCAATGGCAAGCTAAATAAGAACTTCTGAAAAATACTAGTTTCAACTCTTAAACATTCTCCTAGTACAGATAGAAACCTGGAATTGCCATAAATGATATTTAAGATATATAATGACTTGACTCTCTGGCATTTTGGATCTGCAAACACCCAAGATTAGTAGTACAAATGACAGACACCATAGTGGAGGATGTAAGATATGGAGAATGGTTTGGACTTTTACTTATCACTTACTATAATCTACCCTGGTGCCCTAAAATAGAGGAATAGTTTTACTTACATTAGTGATCATATGACTACCTAGAGAAAAATTTCAGGTACCAGTTAACAATAAAGGTCCTTTAAAAAATACATTAAATGAAGACTTTACTCTTCAGTGAATTATAAGGGAAGAAGGGTGGATCTAACTACAAATTATAAATCAAGGCAAATGAATCAGAACATAGAATTTAAAGTGAAAAATAAAATAAAAAGGCACTGATATTGAATACAGCTTGAAATGGAGCAAATACCTCATCATCTTTCCAGTCCTAGAATCATCACTACATTTAAAAATTGACACTTCTAAGCTGATCCCAGGGCAAAAGGAAATTCCAAACTTCTCAATCAGGTCTACAGAGATCAAGAATGGAAATACCAAACTACTTTATAGGACAGCCATGGTAACTGATGCTAAAGAAGCATCAAAAATCAGTATATATACTTTGGAGTAAATTCCTTAACCTGCAACACCTTCTGGAAGATTGTCTCTTCAAGACCTATGCCTTCTGTTGAAAGCTTGAGAAACTTGGAATCAAGTGATTTCTCAGATTTGGGGACAAAGAGTGACTGTAAAGACTATGGGCAGCTAAGTCAAGTTTGCTGCTAAGGACAATCTGTGAATAGGAAGCACAGAATTTCTTTACAAATAATGCCATATAGACAGTGGACTTGAATGTAGAGTTTTGACTAAAGAATCTACTTTACATGCAACAAATTTTCTTCACTGTTTTTTGAGATTACATCTTGAAGATTACAAGAATGGGATTAAGAAAACCAAGATATGAAACTATTACAGAGAAGTGAAATATGGAAGCCTTTGGAGATTCAGAGAACCTGGTTTGATAAAATGTCATTCAAATTAACCCAAGTATTTTATTATTAGAAAAAGTTAAAGTGAATTTTTCTCTTATCCAATTTGTGCCTTCTAAAAATTTGTTATGGTATGGATATCAATGTCTTTTGGAGTTCCTATTCTTAATTTACCTTTTAGAAGCTTACAAATTATCTCACGAGAATAAAATTGTTTTTCTTCTCTTAATACCTTGCTTATCCATCTGTGGTTATCCACCCTTTTAAAAAGCAATCAGAGTTAAACAATAACAAAAGAAATCCAGGTTCTTGGAAAAGGTCAATTATACAGCACCGTAGTTGTGTAATAGCTCCCAAAAAGCAACTAATACACAATTCAGCCTTTGGATTAAATCTTAAAATAAAATTAATTTTGCAATAAGGCAGTTGCACAAAAGGAATTTTCACCAACTTAGTGAGATATTAGGCAGATCTACTATGGAAAAAGGAAATACACAAGTTTCTCACCAATTGATTAAGAAAGCCACAGATTGTCTACTTGTGAATTACTCGGAATGTTGGTTTTTTTTGAGTTTTTTTCTCTTTAGATAAAGGCCAATGTGGACTCAATGCTTTTCTGTTGCAGAAATCTGGGAACTGTGCTCTGGACTGTTATGACTGCATATATGCTTTCTCAAGCCTTGCAGAACTTGGCAAGACAATATTTTCTGGGTGTCATGATGTCATTGCATTAGGGATCATTATCTCTGTCTTGCCCTTAATAAATACAAAACCCATGAAGTCATACATCTTTGCCCCATTCCCTGTGGGCAACAAATAACTGAAAGGGCAAGACCAAGAATTAGAGGGAAGTTCAGTGGAAAATAAAGGTTAAAAATTATTTCACCAGTACTGAGGGGCCACAGTTAATTCTGTGACTATAGCAGAATTCTCTCAAGAACAAGAACTGCTCAGCCACATGGGCAAAGCTGACAGTAATCAAATAATTTCAACAAATAAATACCCTCAAGCCGATTCTATTACTAGATTAACAACTTAAGTGGATCAAATAACCAGTCTCCTCTTTTACCTTTAATCTATCACACAATAGATACAACTCAGGCATTATATAGTTTTTAAGCATGCAATATGTCATAGGTAACAAAACTTGGTTAGATAACATGTATATTAAATAAATCTTTGTGATTGTATAAAAAAATCACAATTGGTGAGAAGAGGACTGTGGGCTCAGTTTGACATCAGGGTTTTATACATCAGCAGCCGCCAAATTCACAATTGATAGACATGTGCAATGAGAAGGAATCATCACATTAAAACGTTTATGATTAAAAAAAACAGATATGAATTCTATGTAGTACATAAAGTGCCTTCAAAATTGGTGCAGTCAGAACAAAAGTGGTTATTTAGTGACCATTAGCAAATGCATACAAATAGGAGACAAAAACAAATTAGCTTTTCCACAAATTCAAATCCATCACAGAGCCAGGTTTCATTCAAAATGCCTCTACTACAGAGAACAGTAAAGAGGAAAAATCCTAAAAGCATCACTGTACATTAGGAAGGAGGCAGGGGTAAGAAGGTTCTCTTACAAGAAATGCTAGTCTTCCCCTGACTCAAAATGGATTCTATTATTTGGAATAGCTACCAAGGAACAATGCTGTGATTCCTTTAAGTCAACACAAAATTTTTCATGCTATGTCATGATTCTTTCTTGTCTTGCAGCTATGATGCTAAATTTGTACAAAAATGTAATCTCCAGTCAGTGCTTAGCCTTTCTGGGTGTGGAAAGTTATCATTATCTCTATGACTTGTCCGAAATTCTCTAAATATCTTTGGGGATCATTTTGGGGCAAATATTAGGTCTCTATTTTGAATATGGAGGGGCAAGGAGAGATTTCAATGCACTTAAAAAATAAAAATGTCACTGACATTAAGTCTGGTAGGAAATTCAGATACAAAAAAATGCTCATTTTTCCAAGTATATCTTTAATTGTAATGAAATAAAATCTGAAAATAGGTCTAAATCACTTTTAAAAGTAAACATGAGTTGTAATACTATACCTGTAGAGTGATTAATTCCATTCATTGTCATTAGAAAGTATGTAAAATATTTATTAAGGGCTTTGCCTACAGAGGCCCAACATAAATAGAACAAGTCCTCCTGAAATGTAATTAGTGTACACATCAACCAGTTGATAATTTGTGGTGGAAAATGCAGAAATACTATCCTTGGGCTAGAGTTCCAACTTCTGCCCTTAGGCAACTGCATTGTCGAAGAGTTTGCTCCAGAAACCAACTTTGTGCAACTGTTCTGCCATTGTGGCTTATGTGTCCATTAGGCAAATGCAAAAGAGCAAGAAGAACTTGCTTGACGAACAACAACCAAAAAGTAGCAGCTGCCTAATCCACTCCTTCAAATCCTTGAGCATTTTCAACGGCCATGAGAAGTTTCTCTCTTAAATCTTCAAAAGTTTCATATGGAGGTAAGTCAAGGCGATTAAAGCTGAAAAGGTAACAACAAAGATGTATGGGTAAAATGGTAACCAGTCATTGGGACCTGTAAGTTCGTGATTCATACCACTCTATCTTATTTTATTATGAAGAAACCACCATCTAAGAAAGGGCAATGGCCATAGGGATGACTTCCCCTTCCCCATGTCAGAGTGGAAGCTCCTTGAGTGATAGTACTATCAAGCTCATAATATGTATTAATTGATTAATTTCCCCTCCTGCCATTTGAGATTTTTCTTTCCCTTTTTATTCTCTATTTCTAGTAACTGTCTGCCATACCCACACCAAGATTCTTTTTCAGATGAGGAGGAAGGCTCATGATGTTGTTGGGATCTGGTCATACTGACCATCTGTCTACATAAATCTTTAGAGGTAAATATAAATTATATACAAATAACACTCTGATATGTTTGTAGCACCGTTCATCTATGCTAATATTTGATCCCTGGAACAATTTTAGTGAAAAAAGGAAATATAAAAAGTTAGACTACTTCACAAACCCTAAAATTATAGCCTTTATAATTCAAACACAAAAAATATGAATACAAGTTAAAAGGGAGTTTTTTTGTCAGTATTTAGAATTCCAAAAATTAGGCAAACACATGATGCTTTAATAGTCCTTTTTTACTGAATGTCACTGACTTGAAAGATGAGAGGATTTAGTAAAGCTTTTCTTACCCTGAAGTGTTAATTCTAGGCAGTTTTATTGCATTGCAAATCATTTTGTCTCAAGTGCATTCTTCAATATAAACTTTCTATAAGAAGCCACATGAGACGGCAGCTAGGTAGTTCAGTGGATAGAGCACTGGCCCTGGAGTCAGGAGTACCTGAGTTCAAATCCAGCTTCAGACACTTAATAATTAACTAGCTGTGTGACATGGGCAAGCCACTTAACCCTACTGCCTTGCAAAAAAAAAAAAAAGAAGCCACATGAGATTTTCCAAACTTTCTCTCTGTAGACATATGTGTGTATGTATATTTCTAATATGTGTATCTCTGTACTGGGATAGTATATTGAGTTGAAATCATGTCAAATTAACATGTGTTATCTTTTCAAGTCAGGTCTTCTATGTGCTGGGCAACGTGCTGGGTGTTAGAGCTACAAAGTAAGATAGAATCAAATCCCTCAAGCAGTTCACAATCTAATTTTCAATACTATTCATGTCATGTCTCCATAGGGGGACATGGGAGGCTATGCAGCTTTAGTGGACCATCAGAATATGGGAGGGATGAATGGGGTTCTATGGCTCTATAGCCAAGTATTTCCATGAGGGAATAGGCACATAGCTTCAATCATTATCATGTCATATGCCATGTCTCAAATGAGATGTATTACATAATGCAAATCTGAAAAAGTATATCAAACCAACTTTTTTGAAAATGTGAAATATATGTCATACAAGATGCTTGGCAAGCTTAAGTCAGCAATAAATTATCTTTTTATTGCCCTCTTTATCTTCATGAGAGATAGATTCATAATGAAAACCAGAAAAAATATAGTGCTTTTATGAAGACATCTCTAAATGTCAACATTAACAATAGCAAATAAACCCTTTACTTCTATTAGAACAGACAGAATTCTGGCCTGGATGAAACATATATGGCATATTTTATGTTCTTATGTTCACAAGTGACTAATAAGCTAAGTTAATATGTTTTCATTAATAGTTTGAAATAAGCTCTGGAAATTTTACCTGAATGTTTGGAGAACCAAACAAAGCAGTAACATAGGATATTATCTAGAATTATTCCAATTAATTAAACTGAATAGTTCTTTTCAATAATAATCCTAATCAATTAAGACACCCAGTGAAGTATTTGCAGCTACCTATTTATCTTAACCAACAACTATGGAACAATTTTTAAAAGAATTAAACTGTATTCAGAATTTCTAACATGTAATTAATAGATTTCATTTTTAAATTCCCAGGAAATCAGCTTTCTGGTTTCAAAAAAGGTAAATAATGCCCTCTTGAATATTAGAGATTCAACAAAGGTGACTAAGAGTTAGAATAAAAATACAACGAAGAATGAAATAGCTCCATTTCCCTTTGTCACTCAAATTAAATGAAGTATGCTGACAGTAGGTATTAGATCAGATTTTTTTTCTTTGAAAGTTACAATCTTGTATACTATAATACTGTAAGGAAAATCAGTTCTAAATAATTTTTAATTTTGGAATTATTGCTATGAAGCAGTTAATGGACTTTTTTTCCCGCCATCTACCTTACAAAACAAAGTTTTATGCAAATATGTATAATCAGAGTCCAGATTAAAGGCAAAACTGCCCATCAATCTTAGTGAAAAAACTAGCAAGATTCATTTATAACCACCAAATAGTCCCCCTATTTTTAGTAACTTGCACTAGTTTTAGTTTGGATGGGAAAAAAAATCAATTAGTTTTACTCATTTCTTGTTCTGGAGCTAGGGGGTCATAACCTGTGGATCCAAGCAACTAAATGTCTAGTGTAGGATTACACAAGCAGTAAGTAGCAGAGTCAGAATTCTAACTCAAGTCTGATTACTCTCAAGCTGATTATTTTTTCCATTGTCTTAGCTAAATTATTTCCAAGAGAATAAAACAAGTTGGGTCAGTTGGGTTAGTCCCTGACTGGAGTCAAATGGAGTATGAATATTTTAACTTTGCTGTTCCTAAGTAAGCCTAAGTAAGTCCTGGATGGACATAGACTTCCTCTTATCTCTTCTGGCACTACCTCAAAATGGTCTGGACTTCCTTCTGAAACAGATCTGAACAAGCTGGGGAAACCCACCATTCTACTAAGGACAATGAAGATACCACCCAAGACTTGTAGCCCCTGCCCTCTAGTGTTACACATAGAACTACATCTGAGATCATGCTCACCTGCAAGTCTCTGATAAAGACTGAAGCATGGTGGAAATGGAAAACAAGATTCAAGGTTTTGAAAAGTTAAGAGTTTTATGTAAACTTAATGATCACATTGATCCTAGTTGTCTTTTTACACTTAAGCTATTATTGCAATAAATAATTTTTGGGTTTGATTCTGATGACCAAAGAGGGCTGATACAGACCTCTAAAATAAATGTCAGGGTTAAAAAGCAATACCAGTCACTACTGCTCCACATGATCTGGGGTTGGATACTTTCAAGTTTTGAAGGACAAAGAATTACTTAGACACCATTTCCTTCTCTTTGAAAGGGTGAGAGGACTTACATAATAGTTGGACAACTGTGTAAGGGAAATCCTTTATATTTTTATTTTAACAAATACAATTTCACAAGAACTTTTATTGAATCTTTGATTTCAAATCATGCTCTTAAACCACATGGTCCAAGACTTCAGCTTTGATCTCTCAGCACAAGTAAACAAGGGCTGAATTGCAGCTGAGCAGGTGTCTAGGCATGATGCAGCTAGGCTTATTCAGGGTTTCAGAAAGATCATTATATACACTTTCTAAAGGGTGAGAATGCAAAGCCAGGCAATAAGACTAATGTCAGGGAGGGGAGATATAATTGAAAAACTTTATAAAATTCAACCATAAACCTCTTTAATACCACATTTGTATTTATATGGTGCTTTATACTTCTCTAAGTACTTAAGATATCCAAGACTCTTCTTTCTCACCCTTATCTCCTATAGGGCCAATATCATCCTTACCCATATGACTTCAACCAGGATCTCATGCCCACCTGCAATTATTCCCATGGTGAATCTTCTTGAGACCTAAATCCTACACTATTCATCACATATACTTCCTCTTAACTCTTCTGACACTATCTCATCATGGTCTGGATTTCCTTCTGTAAAACAAGCTAGGGGAAACCCACCATTCTACAAAAATCAATGAGGATACCACCCAAGACTTCTAGTCCCTAATCTCAGGAGTTACCTATGCTCAAGTATTCAGGGCAATCCCAGAGACTCCATTTCCCCCACAGTCCCCAAAGTCAAAAATAGCCTTGTTGCCTTTGTGACCCCATGAACAGCTTCTTTCCATTAACCCCATTCCTTCTTCAGGAGCACCAACAATAACTACCTCATGGGAACCATCCAGGAACCTCAGCTCTTTCCACCCTGCTCCTCCTTTTCAGAATATTTTTGGAAAAGGTTGAATTCCAGAGAGGGAGCTTCTACAGGGCTTAGAGGGATGGTGGAGTTGGGAAAAGCCAGCTTGCCCAGTTCCTGTCATCCCAGCTGAGAAGCAAGTAGTGACCCATTGAAGCCTTTTATAGATTTGATTTTTTTAAAAAAAAATCTTGTCTTTATCTTTTCTCTCCAATTCACTTTTTCCAATTACAAAAATTATTTGTGATTTTTGGATATCATCTTCATTTCATTATACAGTCCTTCCCCCTTTGCTATCAAGCCATCCTTGAAACAAAGTTGAAGAGAAAAAAAAGTTCAGAATATCTGATTGTATAGGTAACATTATACATCCATAGTTCCCCACCAACACGGAAATGATATGACATTTCCTGCAATTTCTGAATCTTCTGCCAGCAAACACAGGGCTAGCTCATGGGTTGGTTGTCTTTCAAAATTCTTATTAACATGCAGCAGTCCTAAAGGTACTTCCAAGTCTTTCTAAGTAACCCTTCGGAAGCACCAATATCTGTTTCCCCTTGTAGCCAGTGATTGTGGGCTTGGAGCAATTTGAGGAAAAGGGAGAAAAATGGAGACACCATATTAGAGAGCTTTTACTCTGTCTCTTGATGCAATGAATAGTAGCTGATGGTAGTCCCAAAGGGAGGTATCTTAGAAGAATCAGCAAGTACCCTTAGGACCTGTGATGTTGATAGGCCTTTGAAAGACAGACTATGAGCTATCTCTGTGGTATTCTGCCAATAGACACAGGGATTATGGGAAGCACACACTGTGTATATGTTGGTATGAGATTAGGGAGTGGGCAGGACAGGTGTTTTCTGGAGAAGGAAATGGCAAACCACTCCAGTATCCTTGCCAAGAAAACCCCAAATGAGGTCATGAAGAATCAGAATGATTGAATGAGTATGCAATAACAAGGGCAGGTATTTAGAAAAAGAGCAGCCACAGTGGTTTTACATTTGGGATTAGCTGGAGAAGTAAAAGTTAGATCAGAAGAACAGGAATGTGGAGCTGAAGAGTCCAGGCACTGTCTTTTTGTCCACCAAAAGAAATTAGAAGAGTGACTGCATAGGGAGGTAAGGCTATGACCCAGTTACTAATAATGTTCCCCCTCACACCAAACTCACATAACTTATGTTGATACAGAGTGAGCTATGATGAACAGCTGTAAGATCAGATTCTGTTTAGTATAGTGTATTTGAATTATGGGTTACTGAGCTCCCTCCTGGGTTCTATTTCTGCCAAAGATGGCCTGGAGGCATGGGGTGGTGCCGGGTGACTTGGACACTGGCCATTTTGATAATCCTTCTCTAGCATTCCTTTCCTCTTTAGGTCCTTTGCCAAATTTCACAAAACCTGCTAACCTTTAGCTGTGGAGTACCATACCACCTGAATTTCTAAAGCTGAGCCTTGATATAACTTCCGTCAGTATCAATATCCTTGCTAGAAGGGTTAAGCACTAGAAGGACCATGTGCATAAACTGATGCCAAAAAAAATTATAATTTTGATTTGAAATAAAAATGTTTATCCTATCTCTACTTTCTTTGCCTTATTGGTTAAATGTGTTTGTGTGTGTGTCTGTGTGTTTGTGTGTCTGTTTGTGCATTGCTTCAATTGTTATAGTTTTATCTTTTGAGTTATTCTTAAATTTTAGTCTTTTTATTGGTCTTCAGAGCAAGACAAATCCCTTTTGATTTTGTTCTTTTAATGATCCCCACTCCCTTTTTTAACGTTTTTGCAAGGCAAATAGGGTTAAGTGGCTTGCCCAAGGCCACACAGCACACTCAGGTTTCCCTGACTCCAGGGCCGGTGCTCTATCCACTACACCACCTAGCCACCCTTGATTTTGTTCTTTTAAATTGGAGTCAAGAGGCAGTTTGATGGATAGAGTGCTAGGCCTGGAGTCAGGAAAACCTGAGGTCAAATCTCATGTCAGACTAACTGTATGACTCTAGGCAAGTCACTTAACCCTGTTTGCCATAATCCACTGGAGAAGAAAATGACAAACTAATATCTGTGCCAAGAGTACTCCAGATGGGAGTTGGATAAGATGGGAAAATGACTGAATAACAATAAAATGTACACACACACACACACACACACACACACACACACACACGACAAATGCAGATTCCTTTAAAAACTATTTACTGTCCTTGGTTCCTTTTCCTTGTTTACAAATACAAATAACGGAACCAACATCAGGGGACCTGTTGAATGCTTCTTATTTTTTTCCTTTTCACCTCTGAATTTTTCTTAGAAAACTTTCAGATAACCAAATTTTCATATGAATCTTTTTAATCCAATTCTATTTCTTGCACTACAAATGGATCATACTTATTCAACAGTTTCCTGGTTGTTTTCCAAAGTACAGAACTCAGTCCTTAGTTCTGTCCTGGTCAATGAACACATTTAATAATTATTTGGATAAGGACATAGATGGTATGCTTATCAAATGAGCAAGGAATGAATAAAGTGTAAAATAACTACTGTGATATATGACAGAATCAAAATTCGAAGTGATCTCAGCAGGATGTATCTAAATACAGTTGTCGTCTAAAATTGTGGGGAAATGACAACATTTCAAGATTAAGAGTATTGAAGATAGCAGGAAACTCTAAGCAAGTCAGACATTTGATTTTCAACCATTTCTTCTCTCTTTTGTTTGTATCCCTGAAATATCAGAAGACCTAGCTATAATAACACCAGTTTTGAAAAACTCAACTATAGAAGTTTTAGTTACTATTGGCATAATTTTAAGATCTAAATGAAATATTTAAAATTTGACAGGGGGGGCTAGAATTATTTTGGGAAAACTGAGAAGAGGAGAATAAATGGAGATGGTTTGTACGAAACTATACAGATGAAAGAGAAAGGGAATGTGGAGAAAAAACTTCTTGAGAGAATGTCTAAGTTATAAAGAATCATTATAAAGATAATTTTATGAGTTATTCTAGAGAGATACTATTATGAGTGTTGGTATAATAATAACTAGAATATATAGCACTAACTATGCATTAGGCACTGTGCTAAGAGTTTTATTATCCCTATTTTACATTTCAGGCAAACAGGTTAAGTGACTGGACACACACACACACACACACACACACACACAGCTTGTAATTTCTGAGAACAGATTTGAATTCAGGTCTTTCTGAGTCCAGAGTCAGCACTCTATCAACTGTAACACCTTATTTCCTTGAGGGAAGCTGTTTTCCTGTTATGGTTATAGAGAAGCTATGGTATCTAGTACAGAAGGACAAACAAGTGTACAGAATGCTCTGGGATGATAAAGACTGTGGTAAGGAATATTTTTGTCATCGTTTTAGTCAATACTTCTGACATGGTTTTAGTCACCAACTTGGTTCCACTGGATATTAACATAAATGAAAATTTTCTCTTATTTGGTGCTGACTGTAGGTATATTCATCAAGGACATAACTTGATGGTCCCGACTTACCACGTGTGAGCTCTGGGTAATTTCTCAGGACTTCCCCATTGCTCTATTGTAAACAGCTGAGGACCATTTGAACCTAAATTAAAGAGGAAAATACAATTTGCCATATATTATATTGATAATAGAATTAACCTGAAAAGTGAAAAATGTTATGATAAAGAAAGAAGAGAGGAGAAAATCAGCCTATTTAGGGCCAAGGTAAAAAACAAAAGCATATAACATGATTAATAGGGATCTATGTTTAGCATGGTTATATATGTATAGCTTATTTGAAATTGATTTCTGTCAGGGGAAGGGAAGGAGTGAGGGAGAAAAATGTAAAAAACCTTGCAAAAAGACTTTGGAAAACTATCATTGCATATAGTTTGAAGAATAAATAAATAAAATGAAATAAAACAACAAGCAGAGCATTATAAAAAACAAAACAAAATAAAAGAAAGATATGGCCTCCATACCTATTCTTTAGATTGCCTCTTTGGTTACAATATGCTCTTTAATGTATGGTTAAATAAAATCCTTAAATAAATTAACAACATAAAATTTAAATTATTTCAGCATGGCATTTTCCCAAAGTCTCATATGCAGGCTGGAAGTGAGTAATTAAAATTAAATATTACCTCTAATAAAAAGATGCAATAAAGCCATCAATATCCATAAAATCATTTGTGATTTTAATACATTATAAACTCATTCTCCTAGAGATGGTATAATCACTCATTTCCTCTAGTACATGGTCTCATGGGAAATTCCTAAATCTGGTGATTCTGTTTCTTTTCATTAATAACAAAACCAAGGCACTTTGCATGAAGGCATGAATTATTAAGTTAAAATGTATATAGACTTCTTTATAATGAAATGCATTTTCATGAGAACTACACAAAATAAAATTTTTGAGAACAAAGAGGAAGCGTCATTTACCCATAGGCAGCTTCATCTTGGAAAATATGTTGACATGGATTACCAGGAAGAGTTTTCACCTAATATATTCTCTTACTTACCATAAAGTTCAGCAAATCCATTCATAGGCACTCGAGATGTCCCTGTAACGAACTGCAGTAACCGGATACGCTTCTCAGCATCCATCAATAATACGGCCTATTAACAGAGACATAAGGTCATTATGTCTCCCATGCAGCACTGCAGCACATGCTGCTGTAACTTAGAAATTCAAAAAATCATTTTCTTTATATTGTAATATAAGATCTAGACAGTTGAGTCTGAAAATTGAGGCATATTTTTGAATGCCGTCACAATATCAGTCTTTCTAATCTTAGAAGGAGATTAAATATTCACCATGTCTCTCTTTTTTTTAATTTTTTTAGGTTTTTGCAAGGCAATGGGGTTAAGTGGCTTGCCACACATCTAGGTAATTATTAAGTGTCTGAGGCCGGATTTGAACTCAGGTCCTCCTGTCTCCAGGGCCAGTGTTTTATCCATTGCACCACCTAGCCGCCCTTCACAATGTCTCTTTTGTCCACCAATAAGTCAAAATACTAAATATAAAAAGTTAACATTGATGGCATCCTCAATCTTATGATTCTGGTGGTCTGGTCCCCATCTTCACCCAAGGTCAATTATAAATTCAAGGTATTCTATAAACTTTATCAGCAACAGAAACTGAAGGTACAAATCTGAGTTTATTTGAGAAATCCTTTAATCAAAGGGTCCTTAAACATTTTGTGTGTCTTATACCCCTTTGCTAGTCTATTGAAGCCTATAGCCCCCCTTCTCAAAAATAATATTTTTAAATATACAAAATAATATATATATATAATTCCATTGAAATAGTCTTTAAAGTATTAAAAAAAGGCAAAAAAGATAAGTTCAGGGACCTCAGGCTAAGAACCCCTGCTATAATCAATGGTCACAAAAATAAAAGGAATGACATTCTTTAAAATCTCTATAGCCTCAGTCAATAAACATGCATTCTTACATAGACTTTGGGCTACCTTCTGTGTTAGTTAACTGAGAATAAAAAGGCAAATACAAACTAACCCTTGTCCTCAAGGAGTTTACATTCTAACAGGGAAGACAAAATTCACCTCAACAGGTATGTATAATATACTGGGAAAGCAGTAATAAGCTAACAGTGGGGATTGGAGGAAAGTGAGGGAACCAAGAAAGAACTTCTGTAAAAGGTAGTGTTTGAACTCCTGACTCCCGAAGGAAACCAGGAATTCCAAGAGGTGGAGGTCTAAAAGAGAGGACATTAAGTACAGATGAGAGTCAACACAAAGAACAGTCAAGAAGATGGGAGAATATAGCAATCATAACAATGAAGCGAATACACAAGTGTAATAAGATGTGTAATCGAGTTCAAGGGAAGCTAGGTGGCGCCATAGTGTTCAGAGTGCTTGGCCCTCAGCTAGTCATCTCATGCTGTTTGACTCAGTTTCCTCATCTGGAAAATGAGTGGGAGAAGGAAATGATAAATCACTCCAGTGTATTTACCAACCCCCCCTCCCGAAATGGGGTCATGAAAACTCATAAACGACTTAAACAATCAGAGAGTATATAAAAAAAAAAGTGTAATAAAGTAAAATAATACTTGAAAGATAGAATGAGGCCAGTTTTTAAAGAGCATTAAATTCCAAACAGAGGTGTTTACAATTTGATCCTAGAGGTAATAAGGAGACACCAGAGTTTATCAAGTAGGAGAATAATATGATCAAATCTGTATTTTAAGAAAATCCCTTCTGGGGGCAGCTAGGTGGCGCAGTGGATAGAGCACCAGCCCTTGAGTTCAAATCCAGCCTCAGACACTTAATAATTACCTAGCTGTGAGACCTTGGGTAAGTCACTTAACTCAAATAATTTTTAAAAAATTAAAAGAAAAGCCCTACAGTGGTTATGTCAAGGGTAGGGAAAAGACTAGGCAAGAGATGATGAAAGCCTGGACTAGGATGGTTGCTGTGTGGGTGGAGAGAATAGAACATAGGAAAGATATAGAAACATTTGTTGGAGTGCTACTCTCTTCACTGTATTAATGGCATCATCTCCCTGATATCATGGTCTTTTTCAAGAACAAAGGACAAACATCATCATCATTATCACTAATGCTAAGTCAGAGCAAAACACAAAGCACAGTATAGGAAATGAAATCTTTATACTTCTGTTTTAGATTCAAAAGAATAGTAGAAGAACAGAAAGGAAAAACTTTTTATATCTAAAACTATGGTTACACCCCTCATTTAATCACAAGACTGGGATTTCAAGCAGTTTCTCTGTAAATTATACCATCTAGCTATGTCTCCATTGGCATTTAATAATATAAATAATAAAAGAAAATAAAAATTTAGGAACAAAAATGTGAGTGGTTTACTTTTTTTTCTTATTTTGCCAATATATAGCCTTTTGTTGATTATGCTTTTGAAATCTCTCCACCTTTCCCCCTACCCATTCCAAATAGATAGTTAAATCACATAAAATCATATTTCATATTACTCATTTCTTAAGTAATATAATGTCAAAATATTTGGCAAAATGACTAAGAAAATTAGGGACATTCTTTGAAAAGAATGATTTTGGAAAAGGATAAAAATATTTTCGAGTCTCGGTTATGAAAGGAGACGTTATATTTGTTGCAGTATTGATGGACAATAGAAATAATATTAAAGATATCTTATGTTATTTATGCAAGTCAACTTTTCTTTAATCTAGTTTCCCTAGTATTAAGGTTGAAGAATGTTCTATAGTCTTAGCATTAAGTATCATCTTTAAATTTTCTTTCTTATTACTTTTTCATTGGTTAAAGGAATGATAAAATTAATTCCATCCATTAAGCATAACTAACTATTTTTTGTTTTGTACCAATAATAAGCTAAAAATGAATTTTCCTAATTTTCAAATATAAATACTAAAATGAAAACAGCATAAGGCATAGCAGGAAGTACTCCTACTAGAGATAAATATAACCTATGTACAGAAAAGACAGAACAGTTAGTACAGCAGCCGGTCAAAATAAATGTGGCCACAGTGTGGGACTGGGACTTACCTTCCAGAACCACTGAATGACGGGGTGATTTGGGCAGTAACCGTTCTTGTAAATAGCATGTTGTCTCCAGTCGTTAACATCAACATCTCCAAGGCCACACATCAGCAGCTATTTAGAAAATCAATTCAGGTTTAAATATGGAAGGTCTGAATACTGAAAAAAATCACACTGATGATTCAACCTACTTTTATTCACCACTATTATTATTTTTGTTAGATTTTTTTTTTTTGCAAGGCAATGGGGTTAAATGGTTTGCCCAATCACACAGCTAGGTGATTATTAACTATCTGAAGCCAAATTTGAACTCAGGTACTCCTTACTCCAGGGCTGGTGCTCTATCTACTGTGCCATCCAGCCACCCCATCACCACTATTATTATACAAATGGCTGCTGTCTTTTTTTTAAATAAAAACAGCCATAATCCAATTCATTCCCCTTTCATAAAAACAAATGGAATAAAGCTTCTATCGACATTTTCTGTAATAAACCAAATAGATGGCCATTTGGATCCCACAAAAGGCACTATGATTTTGGTGAACAGAGGGCTAGCCTTCAATTCAAGAGGATATGGGTTCAAGTTCCTCCTGTGATATATAGTGATTATAAGCCCTAGGAAAGTCACTGATCCTCTTTCAGACTAGAAGTTTCAGAGAGGGTATTGACCTCAGTATTTCTTACTGAGAATGTTCTAATTTGTAAATCCGAAGTCAATGGAAGCTTTTATCCCTTTTTATGTGTTAAAAGAATCTGTTGAGAAACTCACAACTCAAGACAAGATTAGAATCCAGAAGTTTGGGAGAGAGAGGGATATCCTATTTTTTTTTGCCTAACAATAAATGAGAGACATTAGATGTGAGCCCACTTCAGTTTGAGGTCCTTTCTTTAGACAGTGGAAACTGTCTTAATGTAATTTATGAACCAGACAGGAATAACTCCATAATTTTATATATGAGGAAACTGAAGCATATGGAAGCTGAAGTTGTGGTTTATACAAAGTCACATTACTAGTTAGTGGCAGAACAGGGATTATCACTCAAAGGCACAGACCCCCATCTAAACTTGGGGAAATGGTTGGAAATACTGCTTCTAGATATAGTATGCATCTGTGTGATTTTTCAGGGTCATGATCAAATCCAGAATAGTGGTTTTCTTAGCTTTCAAATCCTTTTATTATCATTCACCTTTAACTGATATTGCTAAATGAGAGCTAATAAGTTTCCATGACTCAGCTCCTCATTTTCCCCAAATAAAATCAATGCACAGTATAATTCACTTTTCCTTTCTTTGTACAACATTCTAAATTAGAACAAAGAAAGATGTATAGTTGGTAGAAGAATAAAGAACCCTCTGATATGCTGTTCAAAAAATTATAAAGAATTTAAAAGACAACAAACCTCTAACTCGTTCTCATCAAAAATTTTAATCAAATCAATAGGAAGAAGTTCTGTGAATCCCTAAAGGAAAAAACAAAAAAGAATAAACCAAAAGCTTTTTATCTCAAAGGAAAGTTTAGAGGAAACATGATTTTTGTTCTTAATTAAATAAAAATTATTTTTAAAAGCCAGTTATTTGTTTGGAGGTAATAGCATTCATGTAAATCCAATTGTAAAATGTCATCTTTTTTCTCCCAAATTAAAAGTAATTAAATTAAAAAAACCTTGAATTTAGAATGATTTATTTACTTAAATTTTAATATCCCATGATAATTATCTCTAAATTGGATAACTACAAGTGTATGGATTCTAAAACATATCCATGATATATTCAAGTGAGTCAATATGTTCTAAGAACATAAAGTACACAGATGATGAATAGAATATCTTAAAATAACACAAATTCAATGTACAGTAAGCCAAAACAAGGCAGTCATGTAGTATAAAAGAAAGGGTAATGGTCAAGGAAAATCACAAAATTTTGAGACAGACTTCTTCTAGGACCACTGAATGATGGGCAGATTTGGGTCTAAAGGACTGCAGCTATATGATTTTTGAAAATGTATGATATTGGATCTCTGAATTTCTTGGGAGTTTCTGCCCACAGCTCAGACTTTATTTCTCATGTAAACTGGGGATAAATTTTAATTACTTTTAGGCATTTTGCCAATTTTCTAAGTCAGTTTAAAACAAATTAAAATTTGTTTTTTTTCTTCTGTGACTTATCAAGTCACAGAATTTGATAAAGTCTTAAAAGACCACTTCTTATTTTGAGATGGTGAAAATTTTGAAAAACTATATAAACAATTAGACCAGAGGATCTTAACTGGCTTTTGTATGACACAGACGTTTTTGGCAGTCTGACCAAGTCTACTTATCATTCTCAAAATGGTTTTAAATATATACAGCATTACAAAGAAAGCCAATTAAATTGAAATGATTATCAAAATATTTTTATAAAACAAGTTCACAAGTCCTTAGTCTGATTTAAAATCAAAATCTTCTACTACATATCATAAGTTCCAAAAAGATACATCTTAGATATTAAAAGTCATATCATGAAAACAGAGAAACAAAAAAGAAAACAATTTATCATATCTAAGGATAAGGGAAGAGTTCATAACAGACATGGGATAAAGAAGAGCATAGATGATAAAAAGGATAATTTTGATTATGCAAAATTTGAAAGTTTTCTAACAAAAATGCAATTAATGTTAAAAAGGAAAACCATTAACTGGAAAATATTTGCAAAAAGTTTCTCTGGTAAAGATCTGACATCCATGATAGATAACTGATTGAAAAATAAGAATTTTAGCCATTCCCTAATAGTCAAAATATATAAAGTTTTCCTTTTCTCTCTTCAAAACATTTATTTTTATCATTTAAAAATTTTCTGAAGTCCAATTTCCTTCCCTCCCATCCTGTGCTCACTCATCGAGAAGGGAAAAAATATACTATCAATTATACATATGAAATCATGCAAAATACACTTCCATGTTAGCCATAAGGCGAAAAAAAAAGAAAAAGAAAGTGAAAAAAAAAACTTCAAAATTCAGTTTTTCCTCTAGAGGTGGATGCCATTTCTCATCCTGAGTTTCTTGACACTGTCTTGGATCATTGTCTTGATCAAAACAGTCTTTCACAGATTGTCCTTAAAATATTGCTGTCCCAGTTCTCCATCAATTCACATAGGTCTTTCAGGTTTTTTGAAACCATTCTGCTAATCATTTTTTATAATGCAGGAATATTCCAACATGATTATATACTACAATGTGTTCAGTAATTCCCTAATTGGTAGGCATCTCCTCATTTTCACAAAGAGCAGTTTTAAATAGTTTTGTACAAATGGGTCCTTTTCTTTTTCTTTGATCTCTTTCAGCCACTAATGGTATTGCTAGGGCAAAGGGTAAGCACAGTGAATAAGTAGCTTTCAATGGAATAAATCCAAGACTATGAACATATGAAAAATGCTCCAAATTGTTAATAGAGAAACTGAAATTAAAACAACCCTGAGGTTATATCTTACACTTATCAGATTTGCCAAGATGACAAAAGGGAAAATAAAATGACAATTGTTATAGGATATGCAGGGAGATATCCCCACTGGTGGAACAGTGAACAGATTCAGCCATTCTGAAAAGCAGTTTTCAACTATATCCTTTGACCCAGCAATGCTTCTACTTGGCCTATCTCTCCAAAGAATTCAAAGAAAGAAAAAAGGATCAATCTTAACAAATATATTTATAGCAGCTTTTTGATATAGCAAAGGACTAGAAATAAAAGAGGTATCCATCATTTGGTGAATGGCTAAACAAATTATGATATATATATATATATATATATATATATATATATATATATATATATATATATATATAATATATATATATATATAAATATAATGAATATTAGGTTTATACCCTAAGAAATGATGGAAATGACAGTTTCAGAGAAACCTGACAAGACTTACATGAACTGATGTAGAGTGAAGTAAACAGAACTAGGAGAACAACATATACAATTGTATATGTAAAGACAAATAACTTTAAAAAAAATTTAAAAACTCCAATCATTGAAAGGACCAACCACGAAGTGTACTACTTAAGAACACATTCTGATGAAAGGCTCATAGTGTAAAATGAAGCATAAATTTTTTGGACATGGCAAATATGTAGATTTGTTTTGCTTTACTGTGTCTAGTGGTTACAGAGATTAGATACAAAATTTTTCCTGATTTGAGAGACAAAATGAGCTAGTATCAGTATTTCTTTTCACCTTCCTCCCACAAAAAAAGAAGAAACTTAAGAATACTTTTTGAAGCATTTTAAACAATGCATAAAAGAAAATAGAGAAAAGAAAAAAACCTTTAAAAGTAACAGATTCAATTTGTTTACATTAAAAAACAAACTGAATTAATTCAAGATTTATTGTTTCATAAATAATCTTTTTCTGCCCAGATATGTGGTAATATCCATGGGGTGGTGTTTCTTAAATTCAGAATAAAAAAATAACCATTCCACTCCCTACAATTCTAAAATCATTGATTCGGATTCCCTAAGGTAGACATGGTGACCCTTAAGGTAAGGTAGCACATGATAGCATCATAGAAGGACAGAGAAATTGATTAGCCTACTGAGATGGACCAAAGCTTGGTGGATATAAAAATAACAAGAAAAACAATCTAGTTAAAAGAATAATTATAGTGATGTTTCGTTATCATAAAGGGTAATTGATTATGAAGGGATTATAGAGATTAGTAGTAGAAGTTAGTAAATGAAGAAAGTAGATCTAGGAGAAAATATATAGTCAGTGTGACAATAGAATCACTGAAAATGTCATTTATGACATTCACTTCTTAACTTCAAAGCTGTGAAGAACACATCACTTTTGAGAAGAATCTAGAAATGGTGAACTTTTGTCCTACATTGGCATAAACTTCTAGACTAGTAAAAAGATTGGAAAAATTTTAGGAACATTATTATGTAAATATCTTCACTGAAAAAAGCATGAAAGTAATACAAAAAGATGAGAGAAACAGTATGGCAAAATTTCAATGAAGAGGAAAATAACATAGAGATTTTCAAATGCCTTTCTCCAATTGCTCATTGTTACATCCTCTTTGTAGAAAAAGAAAAGGGCATAAAATGCATAATTCTGAAGGATCTATGTGATATCTTTCCCACTTCTGCCCCAGTTTTGGGGTTATTGAGTAATTCCATCCTACCACACACATTGCGGGGTGGGAGAGTTGAGGAGGGAGATCCTCCCTTTACTATGACTAAAGAGCAACAAATGACAACAAAGTAGCTTACCTCCAAGAAGGCGTTCATTTGTTTTTGGACTCTGTTGACAAATCTCCACTGGATGACTAGGCTAATGTAAGGAAAATGAGACGCTTAAAAAAAATTGTCACAATCATTAATTTCTATTTTTTAAATTTATAACTTCATTAATCCCTTATTAATCAATTAATTCCTTATCAATTTACTTTGCATTAATTTGAAACACCAAAATGCCAGGAGAAGTACTTGGTACAAGGGTTTTTTCATATACTTTCCAATGAATTAAGGTAAGAGCATTACATTGTTGAAGCTGAAATTGCTAGGAACTAATTAGACTATGAGAGCAGTAGAGAAAGCATGAATTCAAAGTTACTGAGTTTTTGAGCCTGGGAATCTGAGAGGATTGCAGCACCAACAGAAATAGAGTTAAGAGAATACAGTACTTTATGTTGGCAGCTTTCTTATGTGAAGGCTTATCTAATTGCAAAAAATGAAACTTTAAGCTATGACATTAGAACCCTACTTTGTAAAAGTTACCCTCTCTGTCTTGGTTTCTAAAATTCAGAAACACTGACCAAAGGAATATGTAAGTGTTCCAAGGAAGTATTACATGCTTTAGTAACCAACTTATCCTCCATTGCATCTCATGATCTGAGCATAAACATTATGGCTATTAGTTCATAGTAAAATAAGTAAATGAGAAATTCAAGCCAGAAAAAACAAAATCACCATTCTAATCATGGGGTGAGCTCAAGGAAAAACAAAAATCTTGTCATTGAATAAGAAGCAATAAAACTCATGTCTGTAGCACATGTCAAACTTGTTATTATGGATAATTTAAGATGTAAAAAAAGAGGAATACATACTCGATATATTCCCTTTTGTTTTCATTTGTCACCATGATTTCTGATCCATTCGGCTTCAGGTCCACTTGGTATGTCTGCATTTTCAAAGACAAACAAAAGATTACCATGAAATTACATTGTATATGTTCTTACTGAATTTTTAAAAAAAATATAGTTTCTTGTCTTCTGAATATCTATTAATTAACATGGAATGTATTAGAATGTCTAATGAGCATTTTAGATTGGATTCTAAAGATCCTTCATACTTAAAGTTGTCATCACTGAAGGCAAATTATCCTATGATTATTTATGAGTCTGAATCATACCATGCACTGCATTATTGAATGGGAAAAAAGGTTGCTGCAGCAACGCCCAGCTCCTAAGCACATAGCAAAGGCATTTACTTTGCTTAACAAAGAGGAATACATTATTTATTGCAGGAATATAGAAGGTTGATATTTCAGTGTAAAAACCACCTATTTTTCTATAGAAAAACACATTTTCTTGTAATAAACAGGTTAGTTGTTGGGTAAAGGAGATGAGGGTGGGAGAGGGTTCTATCCATGACAATACTGAATGGGTGGGTGCCTTAAATCTATGGGGAGATGTCAGTTTCTGATAATGATGATGTTTGTCCTTCATATTCTAAGACCACATCAGGGAGGTGATGCCATGACAAGCACATGGATTGGATTTGAGTGAGGGTATGCTGTGCAAATTAACAGAACTGACCCTAGGTCCTATGTCTCTTGACTTCCTTGATCTTGTACTCTTTGCAAAACCCCACTTTCTCCTCCAGAATAGGTCCAGGGGCCAGATATGAAGCAGGATGACTGGAGATGGCCCTGGATTCAAGGCAATCAGGGTTAAGTGACTTGATCAAGGTCACTCAGCTAGTAAGTATCTGAGGCCAAATTTGAAGTCAGGTCCTCCTGACTCTAGACCTGGTGCTCTACATACTGTGCCGTCACAAAAACACTTGAAACTAGCACCTGCTATGCGAGATGAGGTAAGACTCATAGAAAGGGGTGCCAGGCTACCACAGTCACAAATCTGATGGGCTCAAATTCCTGCATGGAAGTGTCAATCTAAGGCTGGGGCTTTTCATCTTATCCTTAACGTAGTGTCTAACACTTAGTAGGTACTCAATGAATGACTTGGGGATTGGGCCTGGAATCAGAAAGACCCAAGTTCAAAACCATGCTCAGACACAAGCTGTATGACTCTAGACCCAGTTTACCTCGGCTTCCTCATCTGTAAAATCAGCTAGAGAAGGAAACGGCAAACTATTCCAGTATCTTTGCCAAGAAAATCCCCAAAGGGATCACAAAGAGTAGAACAGGCCTGGAAAAATGATTAAGTAACAACAACAAATGACTTGATTTAACCTGGAATCCATGAATAGTTTTCTGGGGATCTATAAAATTAAACAAGGAAAAAAAAATTGTTTTCATTAACCTCTATTTGAAATTTAACATTTTCTTCAATTAGGAATCCAGGTAACAAAGGAAGACTTCAGGAGACTGTCAAAGGGATTCAAGATACTAAAAAGATTAAAAACCCATTATTTAATGGATAATAGGCAGAAGATGAGAAGAATAATGGGGTGGGCTGCAGGGCAGTGGAAAGGATGAAGCAATGGAGAGGATGATCCATTTGACAGCAACTGTCCCATCTATCTGGCTTAATCCCATTATCAAATGTCTGGGTCATAGTTAGCCTTGAGAGGAGGCACTTATTTGTCACCAGTACAATGCATAGCAGATAGGGACTTATAACTTGAACCTATGTCTTACCACAGTTTCTGGTTTCATATCAGAGCCAAAGTTCCCTATCCTTCCTCATTCTCACTTTTTTGGGGGGGAATGGGATAAATTTTAAAAAATACCAAAAACCAACTTCTTTATTACTCATTTCACTCAGGTGAAAAGATGAAGTATGTTTACCAACAAACTAGTCACAATTATTTGTTCAAAGAGGAAAGTGGGTATCTTAAATATAAATTCATAAAAGGAATTTGATAATGACACTGAAATTTGAATATGCCCCCCCCCCCAAGTCAAGAAACAGTTGTGGGGTTTTGCAAAGAGTACAAGATCAAGGAAGTCAAGAGACATAGGACCTAGGGTCAGTTCTGTTAATTTGCTGTGGGACCTCTATCAAGTAACTTAACCTCTCTGGCCTTCAATTTCATCAACAACGTCAGGGGGATTGTTTGATATATTCTCAATGTCATATCAAGTTCAAACTCTGATTTTAAAATTGCTTCTCTTATTCCCTTACATTTCTATAATGTTTTTTGAGTGTACTGCTATCTTATATAATTTGTCACAATAATTTCACCCCCAAATTAAGAAATAGGTACAGAGATCACAAAGCATGTTACTTAGTGAGCTAATCTCCTGATTGAATCCCGGGTCTTTTTCACTACAATTTAATCATGCTATCTTTAAGAAAAGCACCAGACATCATCTGTTGGAGAGTGAATGTCTATTTAGTAGGAGATTCATGCTTCATGTAGGGGTTCTACTCTCTATGTGTGGGTGTACTAGCAGTCTTTTCTTTTTCTGTATTCTCCTCCTGGATAATGTGCCTGCTCTGTGTTTCTGTGACAAGACTCTCACCTGGTTCTCCACTTAAGTCTGTTTCACAGTCTCCTTTGTAGGACCTTCATCCATACCCATTCCCGACTCTATTCTGGGTCTTCTATTCTTTCTATTGCTCTGTACTGTCTCTTTCTGAGCTCATTTGTTCCCTTGGGTTAAATGGTCATATCTATGTGAATGATTCTCAAATCTACATTATCTGCTCTCCTGAGCTCCAATTCTACTTTATCAGTTGTTTTTGGACTTCAAGATGACTGGCGCATGGGCACCTCAACCTCGCCATGTTCAGATAAGAACTAAAGATTGTTCCCTCCTAACTTTCTTCTCTTCTAACTTCCTTATTACTTCCAAATTACCCAGACTCACAAACTTCCTTCAAACTTAACCCACATCACAATGTGCTCTGAAAACCTATTGTTTCCACTGTTACAACTTCCTGATATATCGCCTTCACTCAATCACCACTGCTATTCAGGTTATTATCAGGTCTCACCTGGATTACTGCAATATATTTGCTTCTTTTTTTAATTTGGAGACAATCAAGGTTAAGTGGGATGCCCAGAATTACACAGCTAGTAAGTATTTTGAGGCTGCGTTTGAACTAGTTACCCTTAAAATAACTTTCCAATTGCTCTCTAGGCCTAATGTCTGTCAATCCAGTTCCTGTTTAGGCTCAGCTGCCAAATTGGTCTTCCTAATTATTATGTCACTTCTCTCCTCAAACTCCAGTGCTCTGTACCTCTAAGTAATAAATATATTAAAAATATAAATCTTTTTACAACCAGACCCCATCCTACTTTTCCTATCTTCTTGTGATAAACTGTCCTCCACAAAGTCTACTGCCTCTCTCTATATGCTGCTCTTCTTGTTCTTCCCCCCACATAACACTTCAACCCCTATCTGTTCACCTTTCCACTGGTAGTCTTCCACTTCACCTTTGACTCCTGGCTTCCTTCAGGATACATTTTGAGAAGTCTCACCTTCTGCAATAGACCTTTCCTGGTCTTCCCTTCTTCTCAGTTCTTATTGCTTTCTTTTCTAAGATTATTTCTCAGAGATAATATATTAAGTAATATTATATTTATAGAATGAAATGAAATAATTATATAATTTATTTTACATATATTTTATTAAATTTATGTAATCATGTCATTATTCTATAAATATACTATATTCTATAAATATACTATATTTATAAATTTACACTGAGATATAATAATTAAATATTTTAATATATAGTAATACATTATGTATAAATTGTCGATAAAATATGTATATATATATATATATATATATGTATAAATACACAAATGTATCTAGTAATTTCCATGTTGTCTCTCCCATTTGAATGTGAACATCTTGAGGGCAAGGAAAATTTTTGCTTTTTTTTTTTAACATAATCATAATCTTGTACTGTGTTGGTTAACTAGTAAACACTTAATAAATGCTTGGTAATTGAAGGCTAATGTGGGCAGGGAGTTAAAATGATTTTCCCTAAATCACTCAGCCAGTATATGTCAGAGGTGAAATCTGAACCCAAGTTCTCCTGCTCAGAAACTGACTGGTGAATCACTGTGTCATACCACCTCTCGGGTCAATCTCTTTTCAAAGCTTCAAAGTTTTATTTGTATAACATTATGTCTTATGATTTTCAATGTAACTGAACGATTACTTGCTTTATTATTGAGCCTCCTATGTATGGTCTTTATTCTGTGATTTTTAGTGTCATACGGATGAGTGTATTGTCTTTTGCATTTATGTATGAGATAATTCCTTGTGTTGGGCAATGAGATACTTTTCAGATGCTGCAATTTTCTCAATGAAAAATATTCTTTAATCAGGTCTCAGAATTGAGCAGCCTCAGGTTCTGTCATCAGTTGAGAAGGAAAGCAAATCAGGTAATAAAGGTAACATCTGCATTTTGATTACATAGAGCAAAAGCCAGTAAGAATCTCTGCCATGATCTTCCATTACTAAATGGGAAAGGGGAGGAAGCTCTAAATATTCAGAAAGATAGTTTGCAGACATTCCTAGTCATTATGGGAAAAGCATTTGCCTCACTTATATGAGTGAAATTACTTTCAAATTCTTACTAGTAAACTAATTAGCTTTTCTTTATAGAAGGAAAATATAAGCTGGCACCTTGGTTAGTCTAATTTTAATTATATAATCAAAATTTTTGAGGGGTATGACAAGAGGACAAGAAAGTTGTTGATTCTTTATGGTCTTCAAAACAAAAATAAAAAATTTTCAATTGAAGGGAAGAGATGGAGCAAAAGAGAAATGAAAGGTTAAACTTATTTCATACCAAATTTATTAATATATGTTTATTAATATATTAAGCCTTGAAAGTTTAATCTTTAAAAAACAGGTTAGCCCTCTAAGGAGAGAGGCAGTAATTTCAACAAATTTGGGACCTAATCTTGTCAATCATCTTAATAATCTATTTTGACTGTTGTATTGCTTTGTCTGGCTCATTAAAAAAGAATATCTAAGTCTTCTCTTGTTTTTCATGAAGAGTTTGGCAAGAAATAAAACTGAAAATCAGCCTCAGTCTGAAGTCTTTTCTAAATAAAAAAAATCATTCTTTCTCCAGTATTCATTTACTCGACATTAAATAGTTCAGGAAAAGCAAAAAAGAACTGCCACCCATTGAGTTGGCAGATGGTTACTGACAGATGTGAGAGTCAAAAATTAAAATAGATTTTTAGAATCTTCTTTGGATTTGAAGATTGTCTCATCTTTTTTTCCCTACCTCCCCTTCATATGACTCACCTTTAATTCCTATTGGGATTTCTATAGTTTACATGAAACATGAAATATTTGGTGTGTGCATTTGGGGTTTTATATTATTGTTTTTCCTTTTTTCTTCCCCCCCCAAAATGATACTTTCAAGAAGATTACCAAATTATACTTAAAGAAATCCAGAAGTAAGGCCCATCCAACGATCAGGTTCAGTTAAAGGTACCAATGTTAGCTTTATAGCATCAGGATATTTCTTGGTACACTAGTCATTTCCACTTTTTTCCTCCTGGAGATGACTTCTAAACTCAGAAAAGTTAAAATGACTTTTTTTGAGATCACACAACAAATATGCCAGAGGCAAGCTTAAAATAGTTTCTGATTCACAACCCAGGGTTCTGTCTTTTTAAACCACACTCAAGTTACTGGGTACCTATTTATCTATAGTCCCTTGAGTTTTAGCATGGTCAAGTAGCCAGGAAATCTGTGTAATTAATTGGAAGGAAAGCTGCAATTATTCCAAGGTTCTATTCTGTCTAAACATGCAACTCTTAGGAGCTGTCCTCACTCTTTTTAAATACACTTATATTTTTCTACCTAGAAGTGATGGTTGTGTTTAGATCCTTAGATAAATTACATTCTTATTGAAAGGTTTTTCCCTTTCTTCCTGTTGCTTATATGTTCTCTATGTCTTTTTTCTTATAAATTTGTTTTCTTGGTCTTAGGTTTTAATGAAACAGAATACATATTGTGAGTCCTGACAGATATGGTACAATTAACATACAAGTAGTTTACTTTGTAAAATTTTTAAATGGTCGTTAAAAAAAGGTCAAAAAAAATCATTTACAAAGGCTCAAAAAGAAACAGGGGTCGACAAAACAAGATTAACATCACATCTTCTTTCCTCTTTACTTCCTAGATTATAGTTAATACTTTCCTTTAGGGAGAAGATGACATATGTCAGTGGAAAAAGCTTTAAAAGCTCTAAGTCACATCCAAGACACAGGTGAACTTAATTCTCATTTAAGGAATGTAGAAAAACAGAAAACTGTCTCTGACATCTTAATCATCCTCAGGTTTGAAGAAATGAACTCCTTCTGACCTCTATATGCCATAAAAAATGTCAGAAGTTTGAAGGCTGTATTATATTATTGGAATTGAAAAGGAGGGATGAAATCACTGCTTCAGGTAACCAGCAGTCCCTAAAGACACCAAATTTCAGTATCCGTTAGTCTTAAAATAGCCACTACCTTCTTAATCCAGCCAGTTAGAATAGAACTGAATGTATAAATACTGTCATGACTGAGTTGTGTTTTTTCCTCCTCATTGATAATATTAGTTTTAGGATTTCATTGGATCATTGGAAGTTAACCGCTGAAGTCTGTTTCATTTAGATTACTTTGTTTGGCTCTGGGTACCATATATTCTTTCTTTGACAATATACTGATTCACCAGCACTGAAATGCTTAAGGAGATTGGGAATATATATATATATATATATATATATATATATATATATATATATATATATACACACACACACACACACACACACACATACATATATATATATATATATAAAACTTCACTTTTATAGTTTATAATACAGTTTATCTATAGTAATAGATTATTCATAGGAAGGAAGTAATAATATATTGAAGTTTAGTGTTGTCTGACTCTTTGTGACCCCATTTGGGGTTTACTTGACAAAGATATTAGGGTGGTTTGCCATTTTCTTCTCTAGTTTATTTTACAAATTAGAAAACTGAGAGGGGGCAGTTAAGTGGTACAGTGGATAGAGCACCAGTCCAGTAGTCAGGAGTACCTGAGTTCAAATCTGGCCTCAGACACTTAATAATCACCTAGCTGTGTGGCCTTGGGCAAGCCACTTAAACCCATTGCCTTGCAAAACAAAACAAAACAAAACAAAAAACTGAGGCCAATTGAGTTAAGTGAGTGGTCCAGGATCCCATAATTATTAAGTGTTTGAGGTCAGATTTAAACTCAAGAAAGTAAGTCTTCCTGATTCCAGGTCCAGTGATAGATATCTACTATGCTACTTAGCAGTTTCAGAAAAAAAATAGGTGAGTTTTATCATTAACCGTTTGGTAACACCATTGTCCAATGTATTTGATATTTTATGAGAAACTCTAAATATCCTTCAAAAAATGAATGACAAAGAGGTGAAGGAAACCATTTCCCACTGGTGATGTCTAACATGCAGAAGAGACAGTTAAAGGATAGACATGACAGCTGCCTTCAGGTGTCACATGGAAAGGGGAGCAGATCTGCTGGACAGCAGAGGGCAGTATATGGGCAAATGGGGGGAGAGATTGAAGAAGGCAAATGTTGGTTCAGAATAAAAAGGAACAATCCAACCACAGAATGGGTTCTTTTTTGTTGGAGGTATACAGGCAGGATCTGGAAGATAATAACCGTGTTTTCAAATGACTCCTACATTGGTTAGGAAGTTGGACTGAAAAATTTCTTAAGTTACCTTCTATTTCTATTATTTATTTTAAGATTCTAACAAATTGTGTTTACATAATGTTTTTAACTTTTGAAAGTGTTTTCTTATCTATTTTCACATTTGAAACTCAAAAACTCCTGTGTGAGAGGTAGGGTTGAAATGTCCTCATTTTACAGATGAAGTATCTGAAATATGGAAGGATTAACTGACTTATCCATAATCACAGAAACAGTGGGAGAGTTGGAATGAGAAGTCAGGTTTTCTTGCAAAATCCCCTATAGCTTTTTCACTCTATCATATGAGCTCCTTAAGTTTTAGGGCTGAGTCACATATTAGATCTGGGAAGTCTGAATGATCAACCCTCCAGTGGACAGTAGTGTTTCTATGGATTGAGAGTTCCAAGGTGTGACTTTTAATATAATTTCTTTTTTTAATAACATTTTATTTTCCCCACTAATCACACATAAAAACACTTATAAGCATTTATTGTCTTTTTTTAAAGTTTTGAGTTCTAAATTCTATCCCTCTCTTCCTTCTTTCCACCCCTAATACAGCAAGCAATCTGTAGTTGGCTATACATGTGCAATCATGTTTTCATATTTATTTATTGTGTACCTCAACATTTTTTCTTTTGTTCAAGTATTAATATTCTAATGTTCTTATTAGCAGGAGAAGAGATCATGTGTCATTGGGTAAGGAGAGATGAATATTTCTAGCATTTTTCAAGTTGCTTAAAAAATGAAGTAAAATTTCAAAGACTCTGTTACGGATTTTTTTTTCTTTTTTTGGGGGGGTTGCAATTCAATGGGGTTAAGTGAATTGCCCAAGGTCACATAGCTAAGGAATTATTAAATGTCTGAGGCCAGAGATGAACTAAAGTCCTCTTGATTCCAGGGTCAGTGCTCTACCCACTGCCCCAATGTAGATTTTTTTGATTAGAAAAAATTAAAACAAATAAAAAAAATCTACAATTTGGTGTCTTATAATATTCTCTTTTTTGTTTTTGTGAAGTGGAACCCATAAGAATTTGTTCACATCTTTAGTGTAATAGGATAATCCTTTTGGGAGAGAAGGAATTGAAGAGGAGGAGGATTATATTTTGGATGATATGAAAATTAGTCAATTTGGGTGACTCCAGAGTATGTACACTTGCCTCTCAGAATTCTTGCAACAAAAGACAGATTTCAGTTTGCTAATCCTTCTGGGCAAGGCAAAAGATTATTTTTCCAAGGAATATCTAAGGGATTTGAAAGTGCACAAATTTTAAGGAGAGAGAAAGCAACATGGAACAGATCAGCTTATTGTTCCAGGAAGTATGAACAACAAAAGCATGGACTGGTAAGGCAGAACATTTTTGAGTTCTAAACCTGGATCTTCTACTACTTTGTTATGCAACTTTCTTATTTACAACAAAAGAAATTGAGCTAGGTGATCTCCAAAGCATCTTTTTGCCCTAACTTCATATGACACCATAGTTTTCATTTGTTGAAGCAGTGAGCTAATCAATGAAAGTATTTCCACTTTGAGAGAGTACTCAATTTCCAAACTGAGAAAGCATCACCTCTGATGGTTGTGACAATGGAACAGTCTTAAATCTTCCATTAGTGTTCGCTAGGGAAAGACTGGAACAGGAATCTGGCACCCTACCAAAGTAATTAGGTAATTCCAACACCAACAGATGAAAATTATGCACCATTTAAAATTGCTGAATGTTCTTTACTTATTGAAAAAAGCATTACAATGTGATAAAGAAAATACAACTTTCAGAGTCAACAAAGAGCAATAATTGGGTTACCCAAACGTACCTGTCCAAAGTTTTCTTCATCTATGCAAAACATGAGATCAAGTTCAGTAGGATCATTTTCTAAGATCCATTTTAAGGAATTGTAATATTCACTATCCTATTGAAATGACACAAAATTATGAATGAGCAACATAAAAGCATTTGATTTGTGAATTAGATGAGTTACATACATTTAGAATGAGTAAAAATTATGGCATTATGGCATTTAATGATGTTACCTTGTTCTAACCCCAGTATAACTCTTATCTCCAATTGGGAAGAACAATATATTAAAAAAAAAAAGAAAGAAAAGTTTTGCCAGCAGCAGAGGCTTAGTGTAAAATCCACTAAATAATAGTATACATGAATAGTTCTTAAGGCAAGTTGGAATAGGTAAAAATATGCAACTATGAAAAAGAAAGGATGGATGATAATTAGTGTAGGTAATAATTTTGCCTGGATTTAGGCGTGCCTTTGGGTTACTCACTAATGTTCAAGAAATTAGGGTAAAAATACAAGATCAAAAGGAATGAAAATTGTCAGTAGATGATCTTAGGTAGATGTTGTCAGTAACCAGAAATTTACTGAACACTCCTTTCATTTTTGAATGTAAATGCCAGGAAGGATGAAGAGAAAATGTGATTATATTTTATCAAGTTCTAGAAAGTTTGATTGAGAAGAAAAAGTGGATAGAATGAACTATCCTGATTATATGTAGCTTTAAATTTATATTTCTCTTCCCCTAGCATCCCTCAGTAGTTTAGGGTCAGATATATCTGCTAAGATAGGAATAATTGGTAATTACAGGCAAACAGGAAAATGTTTTGATTATTATAAGAAACTTTCACATTTTTCTGTTTTATCTCCCCCCACCCTGCTGTGCCTCATTAAACTGTATTATATTTATTTAAATATCTTCCTGAACAAGTCATTTAACCTTTGTTTACTTTGGGATTCTTATTTGTAAAATGGAGATAATTATATCACCTACCTCCTAGGGTAGTTAGAAGAATCAAATGAAATAAAAATGATCAGTTCTTTAACACAGAACTTGGCACATGGTAAGTGTTAAATCAATATTATTATCATCATCATCATCATCATTATTATTATTATGAGAATAATTTGGAATAAAAGAATCAGAATATCTAATATTTTTCCTAGTAAAAAATACCACTCTACCACTTAAAACATGAATAATCTGTCTTTACTCACCACTGATTCCATATCATTCAAAGTTATCTGCTTTCCCAGCATCATTTTGTAAAATGGTCTAATGAAGAAACCTAAAATAAGGGAATAAATGAATTCAGTTTCAAGAGTTTACTATTGTTAAGGATCAAAGTATAAAATAAAAAACAAGCTCTTATTAAAAAGGAAGAAGGAATAATTCTAGTTATTATGTAGAATAATTCTTCAGTGATATCACAAACAACATGTGGGTAGACTTGCTGTTCAGGGGTACCAAAATACACAGGACAGAGCTCATTTTGACGTTTCAATAGCACAGGACACTGCTGGCCCTTGCAAATAGTGCAATCTTTCTTCCTCTGACTTTAGGAGTAGTTGTCTCTTCTTTATCTCTTTGTCATTTTTCTAACATCTTAAAGTAGACGTTTCCTATGAGTTGATTTTTGTCTTTTATTGGCCAAATCATCCATTTCATGATTTGTAGCTACAGCTTCTAAACTAACTTCCACATCCCCTCCACATCCACATATACTCTATACCTGTATTTCATTTATGCACATGCAGAGTATTTTGTAATATAGGTATTTTTCAATACTTATCACATAACACACTCAATAGGGTATTAGAAATCTATCTTACCCTAGAGAAAAAAAGAGAGGAAAAGGATGGGGAAAAGGGGACAGTGGGAGGAGGAATAGAATAAATGGAGGTAGGGAGGAATGGGATAGAGGGAAATAGAGCTAACAATAGCAACTGTGGGAAAAATATTGAAACAGCTTCTCTGATGGACTTATGATAAAGAATGAGATCCATCCCAAAGACAGAGCTGTTAGTATCTGAACACAGACTGAAGTACACTTTTTTTCTTTCATTTTATTTTTCTTGAGGTTTCTTTATATGGGGGTAGGGGGCATTATTACAACAAGACTATTGTTGGATTTGTGAAAATAAAATACATTTAAAAAATACTTATGTATTCTTTACTTATCTGTATTACATAGTTGTATATTCTACACATGGTAGGAAATTAATAATTAATTTTACTGAATTGAGTGTCAAAGGAATCTTAGTGAGAGTACTCTATGAGTCATATGAATTCAGAAGAGAAAGACCATGCTGAGTTTGGGCAATTCCAAAAGACTTAGAGGTCAAAAAGTCCTTGAAGGAAGCAAAATATCTTTAGATCAGTGATGAAGATGTAATATAATTTAGAGTCAAGAAACTCTAGCCTCTGATACTTCACTGTTCATGGGACTCAGACAAATCACTTCACCTCTATGTTAGTTTTCTCATCTGTAAAATGGGAATAACAATAACACCCATCTCCCAGGGCTATATTGAGGATAAAAATAAGATAAAATTGGTAAGTGCCTGGCAAATTTTAAAGCACTATATAAATTAATTTTTAAAAAATTATTATTAAGCTACTCACTGTTTTCCAAACATACCAAAATACACAAAGCTAGCAAAATCAAAGACTGATGTTAAGAAATACATGGGAGATAATGTTGGAAAAGTAGAATACTGGGGCCATATTAAGGAGATACCCTTAAGGGTGATGTAACTTATAATATATCCTGTTGGCAATGGAGGCCTTTAGGAACATTTTTGAATGAGAGACAGTCATGCCCAAATAGACCCATGAACAAGGTAATGAAGACCTGATTATGATAGTAGAGGTATCAATGAAAAGAAAGGTCTGGATACAATGGATTTTACATAGGGAAAATCAACAGGTGGTGAGAAATCTAAGATACTAATCTTAAGGATAAGGATTAGGATCACTTCAAAGTTTTCAGGCACCAAGACTGGCAAAAAGGTGACCCATTGATACAAGAGGGAAAATACAGAAAGGTATTAGTGGGAGATGACAAGCATGGTTTTAGCCATAATCTTTGAACTGACAGTAATTTTCAAGTGGAATTATTCAGAAGCCTGCTGAGAGAAGGAATAAGAGAGAGAGAAAGGGAAAAGAGTTAGAGGAACAAGGTGAGGTAGAAAAGAGAAAGGAGGAGGGGGGAGAAGGAAGATTAGGAGAGTAAGAATTAAGGGTTATAACTACATTTAGGAGATGGAAAGAAAAGGTTGAATTGTGGAAGAAACTGAGGGAATATCCAGAGAGTTATGAGAATGCCATAAAGAGGAAAAAGCAATTTTTATGAATATGATAGTCAATGGTGTTGAAAGCATCAAGGACAAAGGAAATAAGGATTAAGGAAAAGCCATTGCATATAATATTAGGAGGTCATTGGTGACTGAGAGAAAAGCAGTTTTAGTAAGGTAGGAGCCAGATCTTTAAGGAAAGGACTGAGTAGATGGCCACAGGGTCATGGTATCATAGATTTACAGCTGGAAACAGCATTAAGAGATTCTATATTCCAAACCCTGCATTCTGTGGATATGGCAGAAGCACCTAGTGAAATGACAGGATTAAGCCACAGGATCAAAGAGGGATTTCCCCAAGAAGAGACTGGAGTCTATTTGTAGCTTAAAAAGGAAGAAGTCAGAAAACTAACAAGTAACACTTGTTTTAAAAACACTTTCTGACAAACTCTTTTACAATCCTAGAAAATCCTAGGAAAAAATAATATTAGAAAAAAATATGCTTGTCATTGGTAAATTAGGAAATAAAGTAGCTGAATTTGAAAAGGCTGAATGTAATAAAGTATCAAACACAGTTGATATTTCACAGTTAGGAGAGATGTATGAAGAAGGAAAGAACAATCCTTAGTAACTACCCATAATAGATGATGCTCTGAAATAAAATATAGCTAACACTTTTTGTATTCTTTAGTTATTTCAGGCATGTCTTTATGACCCCATTTGGGGTTTTCTTGGCAAAGATATTGAAGTGGTTTGCCATTTCCTTCTCCAGGTCATTTTACAGATGAGGAAACTGATGCAAACAGACAAGTGACTTGCCATATAAGGAATAAGTGTCTGAGGCCAGATTTGAACCCTGGAAAATGAGTTTTCCTTGCTCCAAGTCCAACTCTCCATGGATTATGCCATCTAGCTGCCCACAAAACCAACAGCAGGCCATCATTAGTCAATCTATTATTATTATCAAATGCCTACTATAAACCAGACACTTCTCCCTACCAGTTAATAGAAAACACACCAGCAACTATATACAGGATAAACTGAGTAAACAGAAAGAACTAGAATTAAGGGGAATCATGAAAGATTTTATTAGAAGGTAGGATTTTAACTAGTAGTTGAAGGTAGCTAGCTAAATCAAGAGGCAGAGATGAGGAAGGAAATAATTAATCTAGGAAGACTAAAATCTCAATCTCTTAAAATCATACTTAAATATTCACTCTCTCCTCCCTGTCCTTGTCATAGAATCCTGATATACTCTAAAAGTACTATGTTTTCCTTTCCTGGCCAATGACTTCCATGGTTTTCTCTGAAAAAAATTATTTTTAAAAAATTCCCAAAGTATTAGAAACCCATCTATTCAGAATAAGATCTTGATCCACTTTGGGAAAGATGAGTCATGTTCTCTTATCTATTATGATTCCACAGTTTTAATTATGTCACAAAATCACCTGAATTTATTTATTATCTAGTCATATTTAAAAATTATAATGCAGGGGCAGCTAGAGCACCGGTCCAGGAGTCAATAGGACCCGAGTTCAAATCCAGCTTCAGACACTTAATAATTACCTAGCTGTGTGACCTTGGGCAAGTCATTTAACCCCATTGCCATGCAACCCCTCCTCAAAAAAAATTATAATACAGAGACAAATGGAACATAGGCATGATAACAGATAAAACAGATCATTTAACTTTTTTATTAGTTTTTCTAGGTACTACAAGATAGAAATCTTTTGGGGAGGGGGTCAGGGGGAGAGATTAAGTCTAAAAAGAAAGCAATACAGTAGAATAGGAAGAAGACTAGATTTGGAAAAAGGAGCTAATTAAAATCATATTGTTACTTCCTATCCATGTGACCTTAATTAAGGTTCTTATGTTTTCTGTCCTTCAGTCTACAAAATGAACAAGTGAACTAGATGACTTCTAAGGATCCTCCTAGCTCTTAATCTATAGTCCTATTGATATGCTGTATTCTAATTTTAGGAAGTTGTTTCTTTTTAAAATGTGTAGGGACATTATTATTATTATCTCTAAAATCAAAATAATTAGGTTTTTACAGAAAGCAACTCCATTGTAGAACAAGGATAAGATGCTTTATGGCTTTATTTAGCAATGCATTAAGGGTCCCTGATCAAGCCAAGACAATTCCAAAGGACTCATGATGAAAAAATGATAACTGCCTCCAGAGAAGAGTTGATGGAGTTTGAATGCAGATCAAAGCATACTAATTTTTATTTTTTCTATTTTTTTGCCTTTGTCTTCTTTCAAAACATGACTAATAAGGAAATATATTTTGCATGACTGCACATGTATAACCTATTTGAAATTTCTTGCTGTCTCAGAGAGGGAAAGGGAAGGGAAGGAGAGGGAAAATTTGAAACTCAAAATTCTAAACTGAATGTTAAAAGTTGTTTTTTATATGCAATTGGGAAAGAAATAAAGTATTTATAAAAAAAGAACCCCGATAAAAAAAATTGATAGAACAAACAAAATTAAAATACCACTCAATTTTCATTGTTTTCGTATTTTAAATAACTTACCATCTAGGAGCTTCCCGTGAAACACTGCCAGACCTGCTACCCGACCAATGAAAGTGAAATAGGACAGATGATCTTCATTACAAAGGCCTGAATTGGGATTGATTTGAAGTGTGTAGTTATCCCTTTAGGGAAAGGAAAAAAAAGTTATGTCACAACTTTTAAATAAAAAAGGCTAGAAAGGAAAAATTAACAGATACTTTCCTTTTTCCTTTTCTGTTTAATTTAGCCTGCCTGTAATTTAATAGAAAGTGTATCTATTTGCTAAGTCCTTACTTCTGAAACATGACCATATGCCCCTTGTCTCAACAAGAGGAGGAGGATTTTAGATTGATGATACACAGCTTACACACCTGAATGAAGTCAAGATTTTCTAATCATCACAAGAAGAGAAGTTATCTCAAGACTAAGAAAGAAGCCTTTGAAATAACTGATAGCCTTAATTCAGCTAAATCTCCATTCTATTTCAGGAATGCACCTGGTAACTTTCTGGGAGAGAACATAAATTGTTCTTCCTGACATCTCAATGTTTGTCCATAAAGTACTTGTATGAAAAAATACAACGAAATATTGTCTCTTAGAAGGAGATATCATTCTAGACTTTGTTTTTGCAGTTCATGTGCCTAGGTCTATCCTGGCTCCAAGAGATGTTCCATAAAGGCTTATTGCTCAACCAGCTGTATCATTCATTTAGCACAGTGAAGCTACCTGGTCCCACCACTTCATTTTAAACATATTGAATGGTCTCTAATTCAATTGGGGATGCTTATAGAGGCAGAGCTACCCTGGCAAACTCCTAAGTCACTGGAAAGGAAGACTCAAGAATCTTTGTGCCTAAATAAAGGATAGGAGTAGATAACAGGGAGAAGAGAGTTAAGTTCCTAGGGCAAAAATGATTCTAAAAAGGATCTCAAAGCAATATTAATCTTTTCATAAGCTAAGTTGACTGGCACACACTTAAGCTTGATTTCTGAAGTGACCATTTGAATTGCTTAGAATGACAAGGAAGAATTCTTGAATTCTTAATATGATGGAATTATTTTTCTTCCTTCCACTTGTATACTGAAGCATGGGTCCCTAAAGTTCTCCTAATTTGATTTTAGTGACTATTATTGCTCATAAAAATGCTTTATTCTTTTTAGAAGGATGACACTGACAAATTCTCTTGAATTAACTTTAGCAATGATAACTGCTTTTCTCTATGCAATACCATAATTACCAGAAACTTTTTTTCAATTTCAATCATAGGAGTACAACAGACAAAAAAAAAGGAATCAGTCACTTTTCAGATTTCATTGAACACATTAAAACACCAAGTAGATTAAGAATAATTTCTAGACTCATGCTCCAGGGGCCTATATCAGCAGAATTAATTCATTTGAAATTGGTGAGCCAATTACTTTCTGCATTAGATAAAATTCCGGATATATTCTATATACTTACGTGGCAGAATATTCAAAGAGACCATAATAAGGATTGAACATCTCCTTGGACAACAAGAAGAACCACTCTCTGGCCACACCTCCATAGTCAAGGCCTTTTTCGGATTCAAATTCGATCCACAGCCTGGCTTTGAGAACATCAGGTCTCTTCACAGACATGATCCTCCTATAGGATTCTTCAAATATATTATTTCTGTGAAGCTTCATTTCAAATCTATTTGGAATATCAGCCTATATAAAAGAATAAATAAAACACCTATCATTAGAAAAATAACAACAGCAAGGAGATGATGAAAGAGTCTGATTCAACAGAAAGTGGTTTCCATTCCAATTCTCTCATCTTCAGAATTTTCCTCTACATACAAGGTAAGCTTCTCTATGTTAAGATATGAAATATTTAGCATTTGTTAACAATTTGTTCAGACAGAATCACAAACATATGCTGCCTATTTAGAAAGTATGAATGAAAGAAAAAATTATCCCACTTTTTTAAAATCTTTATTAGGCATTTTCTACCATCTGGTATCTCAAGGAAAGTCAACTACAGTTATCTATAACAAGAAGAGGAGAGTCTTAGTTCATTTGGGGAATAGCAGAAAAAAATTTATAGTATATAAGTATAATGGAATACTTGATATTATTGTTAATAAATGATGAAAGGGACATGGATAGGAAGTCTAGAATGAACTGATGCCAACAGAGTGAAGTGAGTAGAACCAGGTGAATAACAAACAAAAGCATCATTATAAAAGACTATCTTTGAAAGACTTAGGATTTCTAATCAGCACACTGACCAACCATGAATCTGCTACCCATGTTCTGACAGAAAGAAGATAAACTCAGGGTGCAGAATAAGACAAATTTTTTTTTGATATAGCTAATATGGGAATTGGTTTTTTGCTTGATTATAAGTACATCACCAGGGTTGTGTGTGTGTGTGTGTGTGTGTGTGTGTGTGTGTGTGTGTGTGTATGTGTGTGTGTATGTAGAAGAGGTTGACTAAATAGATTTGTTAATTAAAAACAATTAAATCAAAAATATATACATGTCTGTCTAAATTGAAACATTTCTTATACAACAAAAACAATGGTGGAAGTAAGGAAAAATACTTGCTGTGTCTGGATCCCGATTCTATGATTTTAAGTCAATTTTTTCTAGATGGAGGACAGTAACTGAACTTTGGGGAAAAGATGTCTAGTGCTGACAGATAATTTATAATAAACCTAATCAGCATGAAGTAAAGGGGATTGCCTATAAAGGCAGTTGTCCCTTGGGATCATGAAATGCATTTAGACTTGTAAATGAAAAAAGAAATCCCTGACAGCAAGAGCCCAAGGTGGGGAACAACCCTTCTCCTTAGGGTTTATATGGCTTGTCAAGAAAGTCAGCACCAGACAGTGTTCAGCAAGTGAAATAATGACAGAGAATGTAGGTGATGCATACATTTCAGAAGGCAAAATTTTCTTTAAAAACACTGTGTTTTGGAGGATAGCCAAAATATCTTCTTCAGTATCTGTTTATGTTACTGAGGAGAGGCAGAAAAAAAGACATTTAGGATAAATAAAAATTTGCACATTTCTGGTCAAAACCTGCCTAGAATTGAGTACAAGAAATAAAAAAGATACTCTATTTCATAACTGAATTTACAAAGTAGAACAAGGTAGAAGAGATAGAGAATTAAACAAGAAAAAGAAAATTCTAGCACAGTTCAATTTAGGACACATTAATGAAGGGAGCTAAGGATTCTAAAAAACAGATGAGAAGGCAGTGAATTATGGTTATATTGGTGAGAATGCACAGAGGGAAAAGATGGAATGTTGAGGGGAGAATGGTGAGTGATCCAGTTGAGTCAGAATATAGCATTCATGAAGGGAAGTAGAATTTTTAAAAAGCTGAAAAGGTAAGGTGGAAACTAACCATAGAGATCCTGAAATGATGAGTTAGGCAGTCTGTACTTTACCTCAGAGGCTAATGTGCAGCCTTTGATGGCTTTTGAGTAGAATAGTAATAGGTACAGACATGAGACTAAGGAAAATCATTTATATTTGGAGATGATGTAAAGAGAATGAATTAAAGAGGGAAAACTACAAACAGAAAAGGATCCAATAGAGAAGGAGAAAACAAAGATGAGAGAATTTCTGAAAAATCAATATCACAAGTCTAGGACTTATCCTGCTACTATTTTACTAGAAGTTTTACAGTCAGTCCAACTACTGCCATTGAATCCAATGAATGGGTTACATAAAAGCCTTAGGAAAAAACAACAGAAGTTGTTACAGAAGGTTACAACTAAGATGACCATAAACAACATATAGTTCTTCCCTTTGGCCCAAATTTTAACTATTCCAGTGTTTTTTTTCCTTTTTTATTCTTGGTGAAAATACTTACCATTTTTTTTTTTTTTATATTTCACAATAGGTGCACTGGGCTTATCAAAATCACTAATTTTTTTCAATCTGTTCAAATAGTCAGTCCACAAGCATTTAAGTAGCTACTATGTACTAATCATTGTAAGCAGTGGGGATACAAAGGCAAAATCATGGTCTTTGACCTCAGGGAGGTCACAAATAAATGGAAATAAAATTTCGATTAAATTCACACTCATATCCTTGTTTATCATTTGCCATGAAAAGAAAATACGGAAGTTGAAGAACCAAATAGATCAAAGTATAGATTTTTAAATGTGGTAACTGGTATAGTTGGATAATAATTAAAAAAACCATAATCAAACTGTTCTTATTAAATACAATTGTGGTAACTTCCAAAGGACAAATGACAAATATAGTGTTATACAAAAAGACAAGATTACTCACTGGTTTCTTTAACTTCTTCCTAAAGTAGTCGTATTTCTGCTTAAACTCTCTGGAATAAGGAACAGCCTGAAAAAGAGATATTTATAAATAGAGATCATGAAAATAATATACTTAAAATTTTTTTACATTTATTGAGTCAGCATTGAGCATACTTTATGAATCATAAACTTTAAAGTTCTCTCTATATTTGTATATAGCTCCCTATAGTCTATTTATTTAAATAGATTAAAAAAATCTATTTGTGTGTATATAATTTCTATGGGAAATTTTATAGCTCTGTGTGTGTGTGTGTGTGTGTGTGAGAGAGAGAGAGAGAGAGAGAGAGAGAGAGAGAGAGAGAGTAGATAGGACATACAGAAGAGAAGAGGAGAGGGAGGGGAGAGAAAGGGAAGGAGGGGAGAGGGGAGGGGAGGGAGGAGGAGGAGGAGGAGGAGGAAGAGGAGATAGAGACAGAGACAGAGACAGAGACAGAAGCATTAAGTTCCTGTAAAGAATGCAAAGGCTAAAGATAATCACCTAAAGATAAAACAGTTGAATAAGACCAAGTTCCTGACCTCCAGGACCTTTTAGTCTTAGCTGGGACATGCATTAATAATATGATATAAACCTAATAGATCTATTAATTAAGTGCAAAACAAATTGCTATTGAAAGGTGAAAGGAAACATAGCTAATGTAATATATTTTGTGAGATTGAACATGTATAATTTATATGAAATTGATTGCCATTTCAGGGAAGGGGCAGAAGAGGGAGGTAGGAAAAGAATTTGAAACTCAAATTTTCTAAAAAATGAACATTAAAATGAACGTTTACATTTCATTACAAAAATTATTTAAAAAAATAGATTTTATCTCACAATCTGCCTCAGGTCTCTCACACATATTCTAGCTGATGATATGCTTGGAAAAAATCATTAGTAAACCTGGTAGGTGTTGACTAGATGTGGGTGGAAACTAGAAGGTTGAGATATTTCTGTTCTTTCTTCTTGTGGGGAATGATGCATGGGAAGTTCAAAAATCATTATCCTCCTCCACTAGTTATTACTTTTTCCCCTCTTGGGTAGTTTTTCAAATGGAACAACAAGAACTTGTTTCCACCTTCTCCTAGAAGGAAATTAGTCCTACAGAAGTGCTAGATAGTTAGCACCTCTGGAGCAAAATGTAATAACCACATTATCTTTCTTGCACTTTCTAGCTTAATGGGCTTAAACCATTCGTTCTCTTTCCATATAAGTTTTTAAAAATATCACCTGAGGGGCAGCTAGGTGGCAGAGTAGATAGAACACTAGTCCTGGAGTCAGGAGGACTTGAGTTCAAATCCAGCATCAGATACTTAATAATGACCTAGCTGTGTGACCTTGGGCAAGTCACTTAACCGCAATGCCTTGCCAAAAAAAATGAAAATAAATACCCTAAGGAAAGAAAAATATACTTATGATTATAATCTATTTTACTCTGACCATTAGGTATGGCAAGTGACAATCTTGTTCTTGTCCATCAAAAATCAAGCCACAAAGTGACCCAGTGATTTAGAATATGATGGCCTATGTTCAAGTCTTGGCTTTGCCACTTTTGAGCTTTGAGAGATAACAGGCAAATCACTTTTTTGAGGCTTGATGAACAAATTTTTATGCTCTGTCTATCTTGGTTCATAGTAAAGCTAAAATTATACAGCCCATATGAGAACAATTGGGACAAAGATTTGCTATGTGAATTTTAAGTTATTATTATATATAATGGTTAAATCCTACTAAAGAAATCACTCCCTCAATAATAAACTCCTTTCCCCCCCCTTTGCTTGAATAAAGTATAAATACTTAAATTACTTAATGTTATTGTATATTGAATATCCTAAGTAAATCTGTCTTTAGAGTCTGTCTTATGTCTAAAGTCTTAGAGAAAAGGGATCATATCTAGTTAAACTTTGATGAAAATCAGAGTGGTCAAGTAGAAAGAATGTGGAGGTAAGACATGTGAGTCATAGCCATTATCAATGCACTAATTTTTGGTGGGCCTTTGGGAATTTTATCTCTCTACCTATGTCAGAAGATTTTAATGGCCTAGAGAAATGTTAAAGTCCTATGAAAAAGAAGTTCAACTGTCCTTCACTCCATCAAAGCAGATCATGATAAACATTATCTATTACATCATAAGTACAAAATTAATCATCTTGTCTCAAGTTTTAATTTTATACTAATTCTATAATAACTGATGATATATGTATGAAATTCATATAGATCCTTAAGATTGCAAAAAACTTGAGAAAAAGTAGTAACTGCCACACATATGTAAAATATTACTCTTACACTTCTGTGGAGAAGTCCTTCAAAAACAGTGCTTCATACTTTTGGAGAAAAGTTTGGTAAATAGAAAGAGGAATGTCAAAGATCCTGTAATTCTAGTCATATTAAATTGAGCCATCATAAACAAAAAATGCATACTTAGGAAGAAACAAAGGAATGACCCTGGGAAAAAAATCCATCCTGAAAAATACTCACTGGACCAGTAATAGCAGGATTCTGCAATCTTGGATCTTCCCATTGAGTAATTTTACTATCTGAAAATTAAACCAATAAATGAGAGCATTAGTTAGAACCTATCCCAGTCTATAAAGTATGCTTCCAGAAAGAAGTTTCACTAGGTTTCTTTAACTATTTGCTTCTCTCTATTCATGTTCCCTTCCTCAGGTCTCAGAAGTGTAGGGAATAGTTGTATAATGCATCCATCCACCCCTGCCCACCAACACACAGTTTAGTTGAAAACACTCGATCAAAAATGCAAAACTAAGTAAGGTAAACCATCTAAATCACACTGTTTGGGGTAAGCATTGGTCAATACTTCAATTATAAACCCCTGTTCTCTTAGGGATTTATAACTTGATTGTGATTTTTCATTAAATAGCAAAAAGGCATTAATTCCTTTTCCCTCTTGCAAAGGTTAAGACACACACACACACACACACACACACACACACACACACAAAGACAGCATTCACCCATTTGCAAACCCTTTTCTTTTGCTTACATAGTAAAAAAAAACCCCACTATTTCTAATTAAAAGACTTATACCTAATAATTGAGTAATCCATAGTATGAATTACACACATATACATATATAAAATCAAAGCAGATCAGACAGCTCTAAAATAAGAATTAAATTAATACTTCACAAAAGTTTTCCCCATTGACCAACCTGGCAAAGTTTTTAATTCCCCCCCACCAAAAAAAAATCTCAATAGGTTCATTTTATTTCTATTATATTATAAATTAGGATTGGGGAATCTTTTTTTCTGCTAAGGGCTATTGGATATTTATAATATCATTGGAGGGTCATACAAAATTATGATCTTAAAAATTATTCTGCTATATTTGTTCAAACATTTAATGAATTTACTCAAAAAAGCTTCTAGATTTTTTGAATTTCAAGTCCTGACTGTGCCTTGGCAGCACCAGAACAAATGATTTTGCCAGCCTTATATGGCTTGTGGGTTCTACCCCCCAGTAGAAATGATAATACAGTGGCAATGCAGATTGGTAGTTGTGTGGAAGCAAAAGGGTCTGAGGTGAATATCTTTATAGAGAAGGGGGGAAAAAAACTACATTAAAATGTTCTTGAGGTTCCAGGAAATCTAAGCAAGTCAAAAAGGTTGGTAAAAATTCTGGCAAAAGGCAGTTTAAAAATTGCTGGACTTGGAGTCAGGAAGGCAGATTATTAAAATCTAGTCTCTGACACTTAAAGCTATGTGTTCCTGGACCACCACTAAAAGTCTACATACGTCAGGAAGACTTAAATACAAAATCATAGTATGTGTTGTGAAGTTTTAAATATTTTTTATATTTGTATTTTGCATTTAAAACCATACTAGTAGGCTTTTATTTACACATTCCAAAGCATTCATTTTATGCCAGTCCATAGTACAATTTAGAATTGATATATACTTAGCTTCTTGAGCTATCAAAGAATATTTTCTTGAATGACCTTTTTCTCAATACATACCCTTTCTGACTTCTCCACAGCAGAGACAATGTTAATAATTTAAATTCTATGTACTTTATTTTTTCATCTTCAGAATTTAGCAATAATACCAAGGATATAATAAAATTTAATAAAAGTTTGTGGATTGACTCTCATCCTATGTATTCTCTCTTCTCTGGGTTTTCATAACACTCTTCACTATTAGTACACCTGACTGACCCTTCCTTCTCAGTCCTCTTTACTGGCTAATCCTCAATATCATGACCCTTGAATGGGGGTATAACTTCAAACTTTGTTCTGGTCATTTTTCCCTCTCCTTGGTTTTCTTCTTCAGATGTAATCATCATTTCTATGCTCCAGTTCAGCATCCCACCAACTGACTATGTTGCATAAGTTATCTCAAACTTAACAGAACCCATGATATCTACCCTTGCTTGCCTTGTACAAACCACCCACATTCTCAACCTTAGTGTTATCCTCTAATCTTGACTCTTACCCCATGTAGCTAATCAGTTGCCACATTGCTGTTCCTACCTCCACAACACTGCCTTTCTTCTTGCTCATGGCCATCACCTTGATTCATGGGCACTTCTCTCATCCAAACTATTCCAATAACTTTTTGTTTAGTTTTGTTTTGTTTTTTGCAAGGCAAATGGGGTTGAATGGCTTGCCCAAGGCCACACAGTTAGGTAATTATTAATGTTTGAGGCCGGATTTGAACTCAAGTCCTGACTCCAGGGCCTGTGCTCTATCTACTGCGCCACCTAGCATCCCCTCTAATAACCTTCTAATTACCCTCTCTGCTTTCAAACTCTCTTCTCACTAAATACATAGCTACCACAATGATCTTCCTTTTTCTTTTTGTATTTAGGGCAATGGGGTTGAATGATTTGCCCAAGGTCATACAGCTAGGCAATTATTAAGTGTCTGAGGTCAAATTTGAACTCAAGTCCTCCTGTCTCTAGGACCAGTGCTCTAGCCACTACACCACCTAGTTGCCTCAATGATCTTTCTAAATAGTAGAACTAACCATGTTTCTGCCCCTTACTCAATAAATCCCATTGGTTTCCTATCATCCTTGGGATCAATTACAATCTGTTTGAAATTTAGAGCTCTTCATAACTTAACCTCAACTTACCTTTTCTGTCTTTCACATTAAAATCTAGTCAGAATATACTATCTTGCAATTTCTCATATGCAATCCACATGTCTTTGTACTGATTGTTCATGACAGGAAAACACGCATATCCTTTCTGTATCTAAATCTCAGAATCCCTAGTTTCTATCGCAAGCTTAAATGCCAGCTTCTCATCATCTCCTAGTGTATTCCTTCTAAAAATTGGTCTTGTATCTCTTTTCATATACATATATAACATATAATATATATATATATATAATATATATATTTACAACTATAGATGTATCTGTGTGTCTGTATCTGTGGCAGAATGTAAATTTCTTTATGAGAGGAATTATTTCACTTTCAACTCTTTATTCACAGTGATGGGTATATAATTGGTGATTAATAAATGTTCATTGTTTGATAGATATGTAGGTTGGATTGGGGAAAAAGCTGATTTGATTGATTTTATTTCCTGGGTATCCTGAAGGCAGACTGAAAGTAGTATTTGGTGAATAAGGATTTCAATGAATCTTATGTATTTTTACAAAAACAAATTGTTTTTTAATTAATAGATATTTTGACAGTTAACAAAAAACTTGTTAAAATCTTTGATTATTCTGAATTATTTTTGATTTGTCTTCCTAAAGGCAATGACATTTCTGCAATGCTTTGGTATTCCCTCAAGGCAATCTTTGATTCCTGTTTTAATGGAATGAGAGACCTTGACAAAACAATAGCAGCCAATATAATAAGAAATAAGACAGAACAAATAGAATATCTATGAAAAGAAAGTATTACCCTGCATGATTAATTGGCTTGGCCCAAATAGAATGATACTTCTGATCAAGAAAATTTTTTTAAAAAATTTTAGACTTTATGGACAAGTTTTTATGAGGCTATAATAACGTTCATTTTTAAAAAATAAATTAATTAAATTTTAATTAAATTAAATTTATTATTAATTTGTTAATTAAATAAAATTTAATTTAATTAAAGTAATGTATTTCACTTTTGCCTGAATTTTTGAACTAATCCTCCATTTTCAGTATTAATCTAGAACTTTTGCTTCTCAACTTGTTTCTGGTACTTGGATGTTAGAATTGCTCATTAATTCTGTCAGTGAAAGAAACAAAAAAGGAAAGGGATATGATGTGGGCCTATTTTCCTATATGTCAACTAGACTTGTAAAAGATTTGGCAAAGGGTTCTAAAAAAGAATTCACTAATTTTCTTTTGTTATAATACAGAGGAAAGATTACTGGAGTTAGCGTCAGAAAGACCTGAGTATCAATCCTGTGGAATCTGAATCCTGACTCTGCCACTATTTCAGTTATCTTTCTGCCCTCAATTATGTGAATTATTATTTGTAGGTAAATACTCAATTGCCACATGAAAGTCATGTTTGAGAAGATGTCACAAGTAATAGAATAATTATGAGCTAATTTTTCCTTTAGAAATGTGTATACAATGGGCAGTGTTGATTGTGCTTTTCATTCCAAATTTTCTCAGGAAAACTAGAAGATAAATAGACATTAAATAGGAATGAATTAGTACACAAATGCCTGCTTCCTAATCAGTATCAAAATATATCTAGTGCTTGCTTAGGAGAGGGTGGCTGTACACAGAGTAAAGTGCTTAGTCTTTGATCCCTGCCCTCCAGGAACTTCTCATCATTGTGAAAACATTCTGAAGAATGGAGGGTAAAGGTAAATATACACAAAAAGGGACAAAACACTGATAAACACGGGAGAGCTGTACAATTCTTAAAAACAAAAAAACACTATTCCTCTATCAAGGAATGAAAATCTACCTTTATACTCGCTACTTAAAAAAGGCAAGAGGTTTTTAAATATTATCTCCTCTAATTTATTTGCATGGTTTATTCATTTTTCAGAATTTATTTTTATGGGTAATAGATTTCAGTGTGACCACCAATTGAACATAAATTGCATTAGTAGCAGAAGCCAAATGAATGATCATCAGTAAGACTATAAGTTGCAGGACTTTATTGGTAGACGGACTTTCTTTACTGAGAATTCTTTCCCAGTTTGATTTTTTTTGTTCATCCCCTATCAACCTGATCTGTAACTTGTCACTAGACCCAAATGGCTTCAGGAGTGAGGCTAAGGACCTTGCACAGTCAATTCATTTGCAAGTCAAAACACCACCTTCCTGAAGTCATTGGTCCTCTTCAAGAACAAAGGACAAACAACAAAGGAATACAATGCCACAAAATCTTTGGGGGTTGATTAAAGCAATATTTCAGTTATCAGAGGAACAGAAAGCCTTGGTAATGTTTCTAGGACTAGCTAATTACTTGAAATTCAAAGCAGAAAAATGTTGTTATTACCAGAACATTATTCCCAAAGAAAAAGACCAAGAAATGAATTGATTAAATAATCTTAAAATGACTTCTGATAATTGAATATAAGAAGGAAAAAAGGAGTGATTTCTGCAATGTGTCTTCTAGAAAGAAGAAGAAAATGATTTCCAACTTTTATAAACTTGGCTAATGGTGATGAAACTGATTAAAAGAAAATGGGTCTATGCTGGAGTATTGAGGTGATAGAAATACTTTCTTGGTAGTGGATAAAAAATGTGGAATTCCTTTAGCAAAAGAGCGCCATTCTGGTGCCACTTGAATTTTGATTTGTGTTATCATATCAATATATGGAGACAGAAATTTGGTTGGCATTAGGAAGATCTGAGTTCAAACTCTCTTTCGACATGTGACCCAGGTCAGTTTTAGTTCCCGCTCCTGTTAAGAGGATCATAATTGCATATATCACTCAGGATTGCTGTGAGGATATAATAAATCTACACATGTAAAGCAAATTACAAATCTTAAAAAGTCAAATAGACCTAATATGTTGTATATCATTATTGTTAAGTTCTTATATTGCATTTTTAAATTTTTCTTTAAAATATTCAGAGTTATTATGAACATTTTAGTGAACGCTGGAATTACAATGCAAATCATCAGACTTTTAAAGGGAAAATTTTATTTTTAGTGAAAACCAGTAATACAACAAATGAAAGCTTTCATTTTTTTATTTATGTATTTCATCAGGAAGCCAACAATTCTAGCAAAGTTGAGCTTATATCAAATTCTGTCAGCCATAAAATTATAAATGAATAGGTTTTCTGAAGGACATGAGGATTTCTGTGAGGGGAATATTTTTATAAATAAAGCATTTATAATTTCATGGTAGCAGTTTCACTGTATAATTCTGTAAAATGAGAAAAATGAACATTACCTACAAAGAAATAAAAAAGAGCTTACTAAGTAACCTTAAAAAACTTCAAGTATCCAATCTGAACCAAAAAGCCAAAAGTTCAAAATAATAATGTAATTAAAGGGTAGTTAAATCAGTTTTTAGAATTTTAGAATTGGTTTAATTAAGATATTAAATAAAGGCACTTTTGGTATATCCATAAATCAATAAATTCCTTGATACTACAAGTGGTGAAATATTATTTCAACTGGGAAAAATAAAAGGGAGCCTCCTATTCACATTTAAAAACACACACACACACTGTATTTGATTTTATCCTAAATACACACACACACACACACACACACACACACACACATTTGATGTCCTTTCTACAGGTAATAGAATGTGTGCTAAAAAAGGAAATTAGAAATGATCTACTTGCCAGAAGACTTTAAATTTAGTATTTAAATCAGTTTCTCTTTTGTCAGATTTTTTCCCTCAGAGACAAAAAAGGAATTTGTAAAGATTATCTCATCAAAAGGATATCCTCCCTAACCCTACCCCCAAAAAAGCCCTGGGCTAAGAGCACTTTTTTATTAGTCTAAGTTTAAATTCAAACACAAAACCACACAAATGACCTAAAATGCCATAACAGGAATCTACATGAAGCATCATTTACACTAGGACTTCAGTAATACAGCTAGATATAGCTTAATAGTGGGTGCAAGAAAAAAACATGCTACAAATAGAAAATAAGGTCAGAAGTGGCAATATGTCAAGACTGTTTAAGGCAGTGATTTCATTTAAACTCAACTATACTTCTTTTTCCTCACTGCTTATATAAAAACTGTTGATGAAATCACTTCTAACTTTATTTTCTATTACTATGGTGTATTTTAATTTATTAAATGCACGTAAGCCATGGGGTCATCAACACCAAGAAAATTCAAATAAATCAGTAACAATAAAATTGTTAATGCTTCACAAGATCCAAGTGGGAACAAAGCTGATGAGCCAATTAATCACAAACTTTTGGTAAATATACGATACCGTAGGAGGGTACTAAGTCTCTGGTATCATTTTCTCCACATATCAACACCTGGCTTCCTAAATGAAGAGTAAGATTATAAAGCTTTTGCCATAATATTTAACTTACCTCCCTTTTGTCTACAAATGAAGCATTTTATCAATAGAGATTACTTACTATGATCTATATAAAATGTTCGACCATCCAAGTGTATCCTTTCTTCCCAACCAGGCTAGTCCAAAAGAAAAGACAAAATAAACATTAGAAGGTAGTCCCTCTACTCTGAACATCCTAAAAAAACAAAACCAAAAAAAGCACATCTCTTGAGCAGCATCCATTTTCAGTTCAAACATATTCATATTCTCTTGGCCCGGAATGAATAAATAATATTTTGGTTAAGAATCAATGACACACAAGGGGAGAGAAAAGGGATAGAAGGAGAAAAATGTGGAACTGAAAATCTTACCAAAACTGAATGATGCAATTATCTTTGCATGTAGTCAGAAAAATAAGTAAATTTTTTAAAAACAGAAAAAACGTAAAAGTTTTAGGAATATGGTAAAAAAAAGAATCAATTTACAAAATGATTCAATTAGATAATGGGCATTTCTAAAAGAAAATATCTGCTCACCAGGCTTAATGTAATGGACATGAAATCATAAAAAAATTGGAAAAATAGGGATCTATGCTTGTCCTTTTTTAAAAATTTACTTTTTCCAATTACATTTTGTAAAGATAGTTTTCATTATTCATTTTGAAAAAATTTTCTCCCTCTCATTCTTCCATCATTCCTCTCTTAAGATTGCTTAGAAAATAATCTGACATTGTTTATACATGTTTCCATATTAGTCATGCTGTGAAAGAAGAATCAGAACAAAAGGGGAAAACCAGGAGAAAGATAAAACAAACAAAAAATTTTTTTAAATGTGAAAATAATCTGTGTGGATCTTGTGCTTGTCCTTTAAAAAAAAACTTCATGATTCTACATCAGAATAGCTTGCTTCTCTTGGGAAGAAAGGAGGGAAAGAGGGAGAAAAATTTGGAGTTCAAAATTTTGGAGTTCAAAATGTTGAAAACTATCTTTACATGTAATTGAAAATATCAATAAAATATTATTTAAAAAGACTGGAAAAGAGAATTAGCAGATTACAGAAAAGTATTTGGGGTTACTGGTCTAATGAACTCCAGTTTAGGCCACTGAACTTTTCTGACCTCACACTGGGTCAATGAGATCAATGAATTTAGTGTTCTAGCTGCCAGAAGAAATTTTTAAATGTTTATTTAGCTCAGGAAGTAAAATAGCAGCATCTATTGCTTATGAGAATATAGTTTTCAGAAACATTTGTCTCTCAGTAAGGGACCCCTTTTTTCAGTTGTGGGGAGATGTAGGGGGGGCATGTTGAAAGTGTCATTTCAAATCTAATTTAGAGTAGTATACAGTGCAACTCCCACTCAGGCTCCCAAAGAGAACAAAATAATAAGCTAAATCTATAAACATGCACCAAAGGTAAAAAACCCTTTAAATATCTGCAAGCTAATTTACATAATTACATTACATAATTACATAATTCAAGAAACCTTAATTACTTCTTATTTATACCCCTCCCCCAACTGCTTAAAATAGATTTGTTCCAAAGATTAAAAGCAAGGCTGTAGATGGAAGGAAGCTGTTTCTAGGGGGACAAAAGAAACTCTCAGCTGCAAGGGAGACTATGTACAATCTGCTTACAAAGATCTATGGAAGCCTACCTTTCACAAGTGGCTGGCTAATTATGGAAAATCTTTTCAGCCACACTTGGGTACATGGGCTATGATTCTAATCATATCACATGACTTCTATAGAAAGATCCCAGCTATACAATAAATTCTCTTAAGAATGAAGACCAAAAAAAAAAAAGCCCTGGAAAGGAGCAGGACAGGGGAAGAGTAGGAGTGCTGCATGTTTTTAAAAGAAGATAAAATGGTCACTTAAGAGTTTATAAAACCAATACTCACGGGAAGAGGACCCAGATCATTAGGATTCAAAGATGCTTTTGATCTTAAATGTACTGGAAATTTCAGTCGTGGATCTTCCTGAAATGAGAATGTGAAAGGAAGTTTCCATTAATGAATAGGTTAAAGAAGTATTTGTGTGTGATCACTGGCTGTCCTATCTGGGGATACAGTCCAAATAATGAAGATATTTTTGTATCAATGCTGCATCATCATCATGCCTGTTTAGAGAATGGGAGAATCTCTCCTCCTCCTTGCCTTTGGGTCTCTCTTCCATAAAATACTCCATCTTCCATCTTACATGACTGGAACATACTTCATTCTCATTTCTGCCCCAGAAAACTTGGTTTTCTTCAAAACTCAGTTCAAGTGCCACAAGAAATTCTTTCCTGATTCCAACTTTCCCATTCCAAGGGTTATGAATTCTCTTTGTATTTTATGTATATATCATAGTATCTGCTACTTAGTAGTCCCTAAGACTGAGCATCACTTTATTGGAGTTATTCACTTACAAAATACAAGGTAGCATAAATACTTCCCAAAGGTCTATTCTGGCCTAGTCTAGGTGAGCAGGCAGAGGAGGATGAACTCATACAATCACAGAATTTTAGAATGGCTGGATCCTAATGTAGACCCCATAACTAAATAGAAATCTCCTTGACAGTAGCTCAAAATCAGATCATCTAGTTTCTTCTTTAAAATCTCCCATCAGGGAAGTTCCTTTGCCATCTAATAGCTTATTGTTCAGTTGTATCCAATTCTTTGTGACCCCCATTTAGAATTTTCTTGACAAGATATCTGAGTGGTTAGCCATATTTTACTCAGCTCTTTTTACAGATGAGAACAGTGAGGCAACATTGATATGATTAGTCCAGGGTTATACAGCTAGGAAGAGTCTGAGGCCACCTAGAGCCTTTAAAGGCTAGCTTTAAATATTTTTAGGAGGGACCTTAGAAATCATCTATTTCACCCTTATTTTTCAGATGAGGAAACTGATGTTTAGAGAGGTTAGGTCACTTGCCCATATGCAGTGAAATACCAGGGATGAGATTTGAATCTCCAAATTCTGACTTTACAGCCAGTGTTCTTTTCACTACACCAAAATAAGTGCTGTCATAAGGAAAAAGTATCAAACTTGTTCTTGGTTCCATGGCACAGAAGTGGGAGGAATAAGTGGAAATTGCAATGAGTAACAAGGCAAGGGAAACTTTCCTAACAATTAAAATTGTCCAAAAGGACATTGTACTGCACTATGAAGTGATCGGTTCTTCCTCAATAAAGATCTATCAGTAGATAACTACTTGCTGGAGATATTATAGAGGGAATTTCCAGAACTGTTTCCTTAATATTGAGGTATTATTTTGAAATATGAAAAGAAATACTAAACATTTTGGGCAAAATGTTCTAGGAGTTTCTTTTCTACTTAAGAATCTGGGATAACAGGAAATTCTCTTACTTGGGGAGGGAGCATTTCTATTGACTTTGTTTCTCTCCCTCCTAAGAAGTCAAGCCATATTGTGAAAAGGGCCAAAGTAGTTCCCCATTGCCTCTAGGAGCAAATATAATTTTATTTTTTTTAACTTTTAAGTCCTTCAAAAATCTTGTCTTAACCTCTTTTTCCAGACTTACTTCCTTTTCAACTCTCTTAAATATATCAAACTGGCATATGCTTTGTGGTACACAAACAACACTACAACCTCCATCTCCATGTCTCTCCACTGGCCATTCTCCATGATTTACCTCTGTCTTATAGAATTAATTCCCTTTCTTCAAAACACAGTTAAAGTACTACCTTCTATGGGAAGGTCTTCCTGATTTCTCCTTCCTCCATTATCTAGTGGCCTCCCTTTCTTTGCTGTGTTTTATTCACTTTATGTTTATTCTGCATATGCATAAAGACAATACCATATACCCTAGTATGCCCATCTATATATTTATCTCTCTCTCTCTCACTCTCACTCTCTCTCTTTACACACACACACACACACACACACACACACACACACACAAACATACACACACACACACAAACACATGTTTCCCTGCTGGAAACTTCTTGTGATTGAAGATTGTTTCATTCATTGTACTAATGTTTCAAACACCTAGGATCTGGCATAAAAGTTAAATGCTTGCTTGCTTTTCATTGAGATTTCTAAGTCACAATGGCTTCAAGATGATTTCAAAATCCTTATGGAAATGTTGTCCAAAACCTCCCTTAGCAACTATTGCAGCTTCTTCTCCCTCCTCAGTAGCCACAGTCACTGAAGACCCTCTCAAAAAGAAAATTCTTAACAACATATTCTTTAGTCTGGTCAAATGGTTCAACATCAGAAAAATAATATGGGGAAGGAGCATTTCTATTGACTTTATTCCCCTCCCTACTAAGAAGTTAGACCAAATTGTGAAATGGAAATGACTATTAAAAAGATACATTGCTATCTTTTGTAAAATACTTTTTTTTATTGCTAGAAATCAAACTTTATTCATTAACAGCACATAAATCTTAGTTTATTCATGTTCTTATTTTTTTTAAATTTCCAGTTAAAATACCCATTACACAAATAAAGTCAGAATTGCCATCTCTCTTGCTGCTATACCTGAGGGACTTTTCTTCTGACCGGTCCCCATCTATAGGAAGAGAACTACTTAATATCCTTAGCACTTAGCACCATGCTTAGCACATTGTTCCTGTGCTTAATAAATACCTTTTATACTTTTATTCATTTTTCCTATTCCAAAATATTACAAAAAGCTGTATTTTTATTTATTTATATTATGTTTTTATTTATTTATATTTATATTATATTATATTTTTATTTATTTATATTCTTAAAAAGAATGTCTAACTTCCAAAAGTTTGGGTTCCTAGACTGTTGGAAGAACTATGTCCTCATTGCTGCATCACTATTTTTAAAAATGGAAAGAAATATGAAACAGCAGACTGATCACATTTTGCAAATTAAATCTTAATTTCTGCTTTTAGAAGATCAAGTAAAAAAAATCTTAAATTTTTCAGAAGAGTCTGAAAAAGAGTCTTTTCAGACTATACAACTAAGGAAAAATCCATAGAGAATGAACAAAGCTTTCAAATCATAGGAGGTAAGGTTGAAACTTTCTTCTTAACAACATTGAAAATTAAGTATATTTCCATTAAAAAATCAATCATATGGAGAAATAAAGTCCTTATGTCTTGAATATGCAAGACAGAAAACAATACAACTAAGGACAATTAATAACATTCATACTGAAAGGATCATTTTATTTTATTTTTTCAGTCCTTTAATCAAGTTGTTACTGCTAAGATAGATATATATTAATTAATTTCAATCAATCATTTTAATATTCCTATTAGTAAGTTATTAAAGGTTTTTTGTTCCAGCATTTTTCAAGTCAAGAGCATAAATCAAGTCTTTCTTTAAATCACATTAATATCACACAATTATCTGGAAGGATGTTAGAAACAAAATACTGGAAAAATAGGTCCTTTGCTGAGAACGAGATTTTAGCAAGATGCTAATTCATAATAAGTAATGTGACCAGTTGTAATGGAAACTGATGTCAAACCATATTAATATTTTCAGGTAAATGGACAACAATAGGTAGAGATTATTATTCTTAATTTTAATAGCATCATTATAAATTATCCGATGTCACGTGGTTGTCTTAAACATCTAAAAATATAGCTCAAGAATCCCACAATCGATTAATTTTGACAGGTAAAGTTTCAAGGTAGGAACTAGCAATACATGATGCTATCTTTGCTAATTTTGAATTGTGATTAGGCATAACTATAATTAGGAGTACAATGGTAAATGTTTAACATGAAACAATAAGTTTAAACTATATAAGATTGTTTCCATTAACTTTTAAAAATCTAGGTAATCAACAAAAAAAACAAACCAAGCTCTGGTTTGTAGAATTTATCAATTTTAAAGGTGTATGTGATTCCACTGAAAGTTTAACAACCAGCTCCCTGAAGACTGTTGCCAGCTGGTATCAGTGCACCTGTGTGGGTGATCCTAAATATTGATAGTATAGAACAAAAAACATTGCATATTGAGTCAGAGTTTTGTTTGAATCCTGACTTAGAGATTTATCATTTTTGTGATCTTAAGCAAGATATGAGTTTCAGTATCTATATTTGTAAAATACTGGACTGATTGTCTAAGGTCCCTAATAGTTTTAAAACCCATGAAATGTTAAGAGTGAATCAGATATATCTGGTTATGTCCAGATTACCTGTCCCATTTAAGATGGAATGTAAATTTAAGGAAAATCCTACTGTAATATCCATAGTCCAATGGTCAGTTATTTTTTTCTCCCATCTACACACACTGTCTCTCTCCCTGGGGAGTTGGGATCCCAGTACCCTATTCTGTTTTTATATTCTTTTGTTTGCTTTATCTAAGACTTGTCTTGCAAGAAAGAAAAACACCTTTAGCTTCTCACCTATAGTGCTCTCACTAAATAGTACAAAACTGCTTTAAATTGCTTCGTTGTGTTTTTGATTTTGAAATTTCCATTGTCCACATATTTGAATAAATTCCAAGATGATTTCTTCGAATTCTCTCTTCTTTAACATTGATGTGTTTTATTTTTACAGTATATTCATTTTTTTGAATGTGTACCTTTCCCCTTGCCAATGAATTTTCCTTTGTAGCAATGATTGCAAATGAAAAGTTTAGAAAAATCTAACCAACATGTTGACATTGTTTGACAGTTTATTGCATAAGATGTGGGTTTTATTAAGTGCCAAAGGGAAATAAATAGAGATTATAACAAGGAGGAAAATGTATGAGTTTTCAAAACTTATATTTCTGATTTCCTTATTCTGTCAATGGCATCCCTGTTCTCCCAGTATTTTTTAGTATTATCTTCCAATCTCATATTTCCTTATTTTTCTTGAAAGAATCCCCATTCTCCCAGTAATGAAAGCTCAAAACTCTAGAGTCATCTTGGACTCTCTTTTATCCTCAGCCTAGATCCTGTTTCATTATAATTTATACATCAAGGTCATATAAACTAATCCACATTTTGAATTTGCAGAGGTGGATTCGAGTCTAAACAAACTGCCAAATCTACTCAGTGAACTCAGTAAAAGGGTTGAATCACATTTCAGATTATTTTAAGTATAGGAACACATTCTTACGGGCAAAATACTTAAGACTTCTGTCCTCAAGTTTTTAAAGATTGTTTTATCCATTAGAGAATTAAAGGCATTTGAGCCTATCAGGATTCCTGGAGTTTGTATAGAGATTAAACACTCTTTAAAGCAATTACTTTTGTAATTGTTAAGTGTGTGTGTGTGTGTGTGTGTGTGTGTGTGTGTGAGAGAGAGAGAGAGAGAGAGAGAGAGAGAGAGAGAGAGAAAATGAATGCATTATCTGAAATGGAAAAAGTTAACAAACAACCCGTTGTCCCTGCCTATTTTTGGAAGAATTGTTTTCTTAGTGAATTAGATGACTAGATGGAAGCAGAATTGGTTCAAAGGTGGGAAAACCAAAAGCCTTTAAAACTTAATAGTCACTTGCTACTACCAAATGGACAGATAAGTTTTGTAGTATATAGAGCACCAGGCCTGGGGGTCAAGAAAACTCAAGTTCAAATTCAGCTTTAGACATTTGTTAGCTATGTGACCCTGAGCAAATCATTTAACCCTGTTTGTTTCAGTTCCTCATCTATAAAATAAACTGGAGAAGGAAATGGCAAACCACTCCAGTATCGTTGCGAAGAAAACTCCAAAAGGGGCTGAAAATGAATAAATAACAATGTCAAGAAAGATTATTTTTTTTTCTCACCTTTGTTCCTGATGCCCTAGAAAAAGGAAGTATAGTACTATCATCCTGCTGGTTTTTGTTCAAGTGTGTATACACACACACACACACACACACACACACACACACACACACACACACACATACTTGCACAATGATTTTTTATTGCTACAGATTAAACAGAAAATTTAAGTCAATTATCTTTCCTCAGGGGTGTGACATGATAGCACAATGTCAGAGTCTCCTAGATACCTATTTTGAGAAGTATTCTTTAGTGAATTTGAATCTTCCTATAAGCCGTTATTTTAAAAACTCCATCAACTCATTCCTACAGAAAATCCCCAGCCAACATTACCATCATCACAACGGCTAGTAGGCTTGCAAAATGCTATTATATGTTATTTCATGTATTCTTCCAAAAACCCTGTGAGGGAAGTGACCATTTTTGTAGATGAGGAAACTGTCTTGGCAAGGGTCACATAGGTATTAAGATTCTGAATCAGGAGAACCAAAACTGGATAGAGTGCTTGGCCTGGGATTGGAAAGAGCAGATTCAAATTTAGACATAGACAGACACTAACTGTGATTTTGGGTAAGTCACCTAATCACACTATCTCAGTTGCTTCATCTGTAAAATGAAAATAATAGTACATATCTCAAAGATTATTGTGAGGATCAAATGAGGCACCTAGCAAGAATGATGTGAATATTTATTCCCTCCCCATCCCTTGTTATTTTCCCCCTATATTTGTCACATATTTGTACGTAGAGACAGAAGGAGAATCAGAGAGATAGACAGAGAGACAAGATGCAGTAGTTTCTACAATCCAATTATATTAGATGGTTATCACTATTAGGCCAGACTTTTTAGAATGGTTATAAATTCAATAAAGACATATTTTTTGAATAGCTATAACATGGAAGGGAAGAGACAATGTCACAGAAAGACCTAAATGTGAATCATTGATTATATCCAGGGGCAAGTCACTGTATCCCCTCAATGCCCAATGTAAAGCTGTGAATTAAAGAACAGAGGACAAAAATAAGAGTAACAGAGGGATTTTCCACATTGAGAGTTAACCACACTGAAAGAGTTAAAGAGCTATACTACAAAATAAAAGGAGGCAAGATTGTGCTATGACCTTGGGATATATTGCAAAATAACAACAAAAAACCAAGCCTTGCCATCAAGCAGGTAGGCAGAGCAAAGAAACATAACATGTAGACAGATACTTACATATGAGATCATTTCATAAGAAAGAGAAAATTAACAAAGGGCTATGTGCCCTGGAAGAGAGTGCAGTTTTAAAAGATGCTTGAAATGTTTGAAGATACTCCATTGATTAGTATCTCTAAGACTCTAGGGGGTTGAGATAGTCACTACAGTGTCTCCCATGAAGAGGAATGTGGAAAACAATCATCCATCTTTTTTTTTTTTTTTTTGCTAGGCAATGGGATTAAGTGGCTTGCCCAAGGCCACACAGCTAGGTAATCATTAAGTGTCTGAGAACAGATTTGAACCCAGGTACTTCTGACTCCAGGGCCAGTGTTTTATCCACTGCGCCACCTAGCCGCCCCATAATCATCCATCTTTGATGGATAAAGACAATCCAGGTAATTGAGCAAAGTTCTCTCCATGGTTGCATCTGTGAAAGAGTCTTGTAGCGACAACCAAAAAAGTTTGTTGAAGGAAGGTCTTTGAAGTTCTGCCTTTGGTTATCACAGTCAAATGCTTTCCCAGAGTCAAACACATAATGAAGATTGCAGAATTGTTCATCACCTAACAAACTTCACTTTTTAATTGCATGACTTTGAAAATGTAATCTGCTATAGAAAAGCATTTATAAGAAAGTCTACTCGCTCCTTAATTTTTGTCAAGGATATGTTTGTCTGGGTGTCATTCTCATAAAGATTTTACAGAGATGAGAAAATAAATTTAGGTAGAAATAGTTGCTGATATCTTCCCTCAAGCACCTTCTTGCGAAAATAATATCCAGAAATTTCTCTAAATGAAGTTTCCCTTCATGCAGATATTGGGAATGAATTTTGAAACTTTCAAAATTGCTTCATTTTCAGTATGAACGTTTTGTGTATACTTGGTCTGGTCTAGCTCTTCTTCCCATCTGCTTCCTTCTTTACTGTGATTTCTATTCCTCACCTAGCATCCCAGGAGACTGAGGTGTGATTCCATTGTCAATAGCTGACAACAGATTGTTACAATGGTAATGACAAATTAGTTCCAATTCTGGTTTACTGATTATTGGCTATCCAGTTTTCCATCTATAAATGTTCTTGGAATGACCTGATTTAACTGAATGTCACAATAAATATAAGGTATACTTATCTCTTCCTGAATGTTTTAGGAAATAATTCTACTCACCAAATTATCTACCTCCTTCTTCAGGGTTTTGCAAATGAGATTTTATTTTCAATAGTTTGGGCTTTGGCTACTATGTCTCTCTGACTGGCAAAGGAAAATAAGTATTTTTTGGCTAGAATGCTTTGAAGCAATGCCTTGTCTCTTTCCTAAAATTACCAATGTGTTTAATCTATAAATATGGTTGTATTCAGTGGAATGCTAACTACTTAAGGTTGGTGATTATTTTGCTAGTGCATTAATTAATTAATTAATGTTGTTGCTATCGTTATCTAGGTAGTACACTGCATAGAGCACTGGAACTGGAGTTAGGAAGATCTGAGTACAGATTCAGCCTAGAAACTTACTAGCTAAGAGAACCTGGGAAAGTCATTAAATCTCTATTTACCTCAGTCTCCTCATCGGCAAAATGAAGATTATTATAGTACCTATCTTTCAGGGTTGTTTTGACAAACAAATGAGATATTAATTGTGAAGCACTTAGCAAAGAGTCCAACTGACAATAAATGCCAATTATTAATGTTACCTATCATCATCATCATCATCATCATCATCATCATCATCATCATCATCATCATCATCATCATCCCCAGGGCCTAGCATAATAAACACTTAGAACATTTGTTGAATTGAATTTGGGGGCTCTTTTTGCCTCTGCTACTTTCCAACAGTGAATCTTCTTAGGAAATGGTAATGGTTCATGTTGATTTGCTTTATTCCTTTCCCATTTGAAGGGAAATAATAAAGTGCTCAGGAGTTTTTGTCACTTTCTGCCATATCTTGTCATTCCTGTCATTTATTTTGATTTGGCATTATTTTGGACCATAGTTCTAATCTGATATGCCATACATAATGGATAATTCAACCATTCAAACCAACTTCCTATCCCTTAGGATACATTTAGTTTCATTTTTTATTACATTGTTTTACATTTTCTATATCTTAACAAGTAACACTCCTTTGATTTCTTTCATTTCAAAATACTGAACCATTCTTTGCAATGTGTTTTTCATTTATGCTCATCTTTGCATTAAAGATATATTGTTGGGGTGGCTAGGAGATGCAGTGGATAGAGAACTGGCCCTGGAGTCAGGAGTACCTGAGTTCAAATCCGGCCTCAGACACTTAATAATTGCCTAGCTGTGTGGCCTTGGGCAAGCCACTTAACCCCACTGCCTAGCAAAAACCTAAAAAAAAAAAAAAAAAAAAAAGATATTTTGTTTAAGGCACATACTGCCCGAGTTTGGAGTTCTTGCCAAATTGTAGACTTTTTCTAATTCTTTTCATTCTGTTGGTACATAGGCTATAATTACCTTCATGGTGGTCTTTTAAAATTATGCTCCCATGAACACTGCAAGGGAAGATGGTCAAGGGTTTCATTAAATGACATTTCTTAAAGAACATTGGGTTCGTAGTGAAATCAATTCTTGACAAATCTGTTATCTGCCTCTCCAAGCAGCTCAGGCCTCAGCTTCAACTATTTGTCCCCTGGTTTAATTTATAGCACTAATATTAATGATTTGGATCCTTCGTATTCCTCACTAAATAAATCACCTAACTATATTATGTATAAAATAGAATATATATTAACTATTCAAGATATCTGATGGAGCCAATGAATGTTTATTGGAGAGAAAGTCTAGGGATACAACTAATTATATACTTGCAAAAAATATGGCTATTACAAAGAAATGAAAGCTGAAGAAATGAAATTTATTGAAATACTTTCATATTTAAGAGAATGCTGAGACAAGGTCTCAAATATGCCAGATCTCATTGATTTAAATATAGGCAAAATAAAGTCTGAAGGGAAAAGAGCATTGTATTTGGATTCAGAAGACCTGAATTCTCTACTTCTCACCATTTGTATGAACTAAGGGCAAGCCAAATAGATTTCCTGAGGGTAGGGGTAGGAGAATCATTGCCTCTGAACTTCCTAAAGATTCAACAGCAACCTGTCAACAACAATGGCAAAAATAAAGCCTTAGTTTTCTAATTTGAATAATGAAGGAAATAAACTAAAAAAGAATTAGTGCTGGAGGGAACTTCAAATATTGAGTCCAATTTTCACATTTTCTAAATGGAAACTGAGGCCTGGAGGTGAGTGACACATAACATAACTACTAAACAGAGTTGGGCTACAAACCCTCTAATTATGTGGTCTTTGCCACCAAATGATCTCTCTAATGTCCTTTGTCCTAAAGGCAAGTGCTTTAGATCAAGTCTTTTGGAATAAATGAGTTTGGAACTATTTATTTAATTTAATAAAGATAGGAGTCCTTCGCACTCTGAAAATAGGCCACCAGCTGTGTACCCAATGAATTAACACAAGGAAACAACCCAATGGCTATTACTATAACAATGGAGATTGGCATGCAGAAAGCCACAATCTTTTATTTAATCACCTTTGTAAGTGCTGGTGAGCTTTTATGAGAGATCTCTTTGGGTTAGCAGTTCAGCTCTCTGTATTTTGAGATTGCTGGTCTAACAAAAGGCACTGAACTGTCAATCTGGGTTTCATTTGCCACAGGCTAATGAACACGCTATAAAACAAGGGTCTCCTCTGATGCCTAATACTTTATTCTAATTTTCTTATGCTTAGTCATTCTATGATGACTGGCAGAATAGCTTTGTTCTGCATATTCTAATAGAAAGTTAATTTTTCTGGTAAAGTTTTGGCTTTATTTTTGTTGGTGTTGTTGGCAGGTTACTGTTGAATCTTTAGGAATTTCAGAGGCAGTGAAAATACTGTGGAGGAAAGGGACATTAATCCCCCCCTCCCCTAGTATTCTTAACCAATTATATTAGTTTTCCCTTTTGACTGAGAAAAGATCAAATTTAAGACTAGCTGTGCTTTTCTCTTTAAAAATTTAAAAAATAAATATGGAAAAAAGATTACAGTCTGAAAATGATCTTCACAGGCACCCTGCCCCCATCACCCCTGTTAAAATAAACACGCAAGGCAACCCTGTCCATCGACAGTGAGAGCCTGTGTATAGGTTTTTGTTTCAAACACAATGCAGCTGTGTCAGGGAATACTCCTGATTCTAAATGAAAGGGGTGGAGGCTTGTGGAATTGCCAGTTGTTAACTAAAAAATGTCCAAACAACACCACAAAGTCAGCTTTCTCAAAAACAAAAACAAAACCCATTTTAAAATGTGTAAATTAACAAATAAGGCAAATATTTCTATTTGGGTAGAAAACTAGAAATGAGATAAAACTGCTTCAGTCAGCATCAATCCATGTAACAAAGCTCACACTACTTAAAATGAAATTCACATAGCAGCAATTATACTGAGCTAGTGATGTGAAAGGCTGAGAAAGGTTAGGGGATTTGATTACTAAGCCAGCTCAAATTACTCAAATCATAGCTTATATTGGCAGGCCACAGTGGCTCCATATACTAATCCATCCCTTTTTATATATTCTCCCCTATTTCTAGAGCTCCAATTTCTAGCTAGGTTTGAAATTATAACAAGTTCAATAGTAAATGGAACTGGGTACCTTGGAAAGAAAACTGCTTATGTTATATTAATATAACAAAGTTCAAATTATGTTTAACTATGAAAGGAACTGTCCACATAATGAGGTGGTTTTTTTTTTTTTAAGATGGCAGTGGAAAGTGTAATTTTTCACTGTGCTTTAGATTTTAGGGTCAATAAAAGGCAATACATAAATCTGCAATATTGATAAAAATAAATGCTACTGTGAAATTTACTTAAAAGAGATTTCAAAGTATTTCACACACAATGTATATATGTATGCATCTACTTAAAGTTCCTAGCATTTATTTTATATTATTGTTCTTAATTGTATTTTGCAAGTTGCTTTTTCTAACACAGGTAGGCACTAAAATGAGTAAAAATATTCATAAGGGAAAAGGTTGCTGAGCCAACCCCCCCAATTTTACCATTTGTTAAAAGAGAAGTCAACTTCTCAAGAGTGGTTAAGAACTAACTTAAAACCTCAATTTTCTGACCAATTTTTGTGCTTTAAAATAATAGAAAAACAAAAAAGAGGTGATGCAGTCCAATGCAATTTTGTGCATGAGGACAACAGAGGCAGAACCAAAGTGACTAAAACTAGATTTTATAAGTAATGTTTTAGATTCCAAATTATTTTTAAAGGACACTGTATCTATTTATGTATTTCCTATTTAAGGGCAGACAGGTGGCACAGTGGATAGAGTACTGACCTAACCATAATTTCAAAACTTAAAGAAACTGCAGACCCGAATTCAAATCCAGTCTCAGGCAATTTACTAGCTGTATAACCCTGGGCAAGTCACTGAAGCTTGTTTGCCTCAGTTAATCTATAAAATAGCAAAGAAGGAAATGACAAACCACTCCAATGACTTAGCCAAGAAAACCTTAAGTGGGGTTACAAAGAATCAAAGATGACCCAAAATTTTAAACTGATTAGTCTTTTTCATGAAAGGGAATGGAACAGCAAGCTTTTTCTGAAAGAAGAAATGACAAGATTTAGAACCCAATCTAAATTTGGAAGCCATATTCAATGCAAAAGTGCCAGTTTCAAAGATATGCACTAATTCAATTTTGAGCACAGAATCTTAGGTGAGAAGATTTGATTAGGAAATGTGATTTTTTAAGATGGCTTTGACATTAAAAAGAGTAAGCCTTCAGCAATATCAGAACAAGAGGACCTAAATACAGCCCAAATCAAAAGTCAGAGAAGCACCCAGGGTCACCAAATCAATTCTTTTAGCTTGTTTTAAATATAAAGCCTAAGATCTTGGAAAATAATCAAAGATCTTTGGAAGAAAACATCTTTATCTGACTGATAAACTTTACATAAATTGTAGGCAAATAAAAGAGAGTAAAGGCAAAAAGCCCAAATTCACCTTACCCATGTAGTAGTCTTTGTATTATGATCAATGAAGAATGGACGACCATTTGGAGCTATCCTCATTTCCCAGCCAGGTGGTAGGAAGCTCTGTGTAACTTTGTGCTGTGGTTTTGGAGAATTGTAAGGTGATGGTTGTGGGGATTGTGGATTGGAAAGGGTATCCTTCACAGCTCGACGTATGGGTGAATCCTTGGCACCCTATGGAATAATAATACCCATTAGAACTCTTCCATTGCCTAAGTGGACTTGTGGAAAGCTTCTCACTGGAGAAGAATGAAAAATAGACATGTACTTTTAATAATAATATTTATTTCTGTTTATTCACTTACTTCAACTCACTTTTTTCAAGCTAACTTTAATATTTTTCTATGGCTATCAATGCATACTTCCAAATAAACTCCATCATTTAGTTATTTAGCACAAATGAAATAGAGGATTTTGTGCTAAGTTCTGTGTGCTAAGTGAGAATTTCCCAGACCACAAAGAATGTTGGTTCCTGCCCTTAAGGGCTTACAATCTAATGGGGAAGGTGCTCATCATCTTTACAGTGACAAAATGTAAAACTTGTTTATTGGAAGAAAACACTATTGTGACTTTTTTATAACATAATAGGCATGAATTTGAAGAATTAAGCTCTAGTTTCAAGGAAGCTAGATCTATTATAAGATATGTTTTTTCACTGTCTATTCATATATTTTAAATATGAGGCACCAAGAATCCCTTGAATTTACAAGATTTCCTAGTACTGTAGGCACTCAATGACTTGAAAGGATTAGTTTTCCATTCATCTAGTTTCTTATGATAGTCAAAACTAAGTAACAATGTTTCACAACAACACAAATGATAGCACAAGCTGATGCCCAGCCATGATTTGTAGCCTACATGAACAACCAACACCTATGCCAGAATTGTTGCTTGAAAAACATGAATGCAAATACAATGACAATCCCAATTTTTCCTAATAATGAAAGCAACAGCTACATTGTAAAGCTCAGACAGAAGCCTTGAAAGGGTTTAAGATGAAATTAGGTGAGAGTCCATAGTAGAAAGTAAGAAAAACAGTAATGATGGCAGAGGTCCCAACCAAGATGGAAGAACTCACAACTCACCAAGAGCCCAGCCAAATGAGTATGGAAATTAAGTGAGAGGAACCAAGGGATGTTGCTAGGCAAAACAGAGAAGCATGTAGAAAAGCTGCAAGAAGAACACCTTTGCTATGAAGGGAAATGACAGACCACGGAGAAAGGGAGAAGGGGGCTGCCAAACTGGAGTCAAAGTTAAAAGACAAGAGAAAAAATGAGAGAGAAGTCACGGGATAGAAGTGATCCTTGGTTAGATGAGACAGACTTCTCACCTCCAGCGGCGCAGATAAAGTTACTGTGGGCGAACTGAGGCTACGAGGTCGGCGGATCTGGGGCTCACTTAGATGGTTGTTACTGTTGGAGGCTGATCCAGATGCACCGTCTTCTGCAAGCTATTTTAGAGGCAAAAACAAGTTAGCTAAATGTGAGGATTTTCTTCTGTCTCTGATTAGGCTGTGCAACCCCCAAACAATATCAGCAAAAACAATAACAACAAAAGGTATGCCATATTTGTCTTGGAGGAGATAATTAAACATAAATAATAATAATAATAATAATAATAATAAGAATAAGAAAGGGAAAAAAATTAATCACTCCCCCAGAATCAAAACTATCTTCAGCTACTCAAAAAAAAGATGTTAGCAACACAGTGTGATGTACTATTATTATTTTGGAAATCTCATTTATTTAGCATTCTAAAAATGAAGCTAATTGTAATGTACCAATTCATCTTGAGGATCAAAGAAGAAATGTTTTTGCAGGCAAATATTGTAGTTAAATTCATACTATTTTTGGTGGTTTTCTTCATGACCTTTTAATAGAATGGATGAATTTTGAAAAACAATGAAATGGCCATATTTTGAAATTTTACGGCCTGCCACTTTAAGTTGGACAGAATTGTCATACCTGCATAACGGGCCGAGTCCAAGTTGTAGTTCGATTGTTATGATTGACATAGTATGTGCGTCCCTTAGCATCTTTCCTTTCTTCCCAGCCTGAAGGGAGGCCCGGCGTAGTATGTACATAGGCCACTGATGGCTGTTTATGCAAGAAACTGGCATTATTTTATGTTTTGCAATCATTCTGTTGAACAGCTTTATAAAGTCATTTCCACCTGAGAAGAATCCTTTTCTTTAACACAGCATATTAATGTTATTTGTAGGGGGAAAAAAATCACAGAACATTTAAAAGGGATTATTTTCAAAACATAAAGTTTCCAGTCACTTAATATCCTTAGGTATGCAGTAAAACTAAACAATATAATTAAAAAAGCCAAATACAAGAATGAGCACAGTTTGTAGGTCCTAAAATCTACTGAATCTACAAAGTCACTACTCTAGAAATGATAATAAGAGTAATAATAATAATAATGATAATAATGATAGGCTGCTTGGTTATAAAAGACTACTGAGGTCATAAACAATTTTTTAAAAGAATCTTAAAAAATTTCAAATGTCATCTTTAATTAGATAGGACATTAGTGCCTGACTAGTTCTTCTTTAGAGAATATAATTTCCCAAATAGCTTCAATAAGGATGTTCTCTTAGTTCTCCTTCCAAAATTAAATTCTTAATCTTAAATTCTACCTTCTGAACCTCCTAATACACAAAACCTTTTAGAGAAAAGAAAGCATTTATTTAACAAAATGTAGCCTATTTTCCAATTCTTTGCTGCAATGAAGAGTTCTACTATAAACATTTTGGTATATTGTAAGACTTCTATCTTTTACCTCCCTAAGACACATATCTCTATCTCTATCTCTATCTCTATCTCTCTATCTCTATCTCTATATCTATCTATCTATATATTTATATCTATCTATCTATCTATCTATCTATCTATCTATCTGGCTTTGGGGATTCTGATTCAAAGAATATGGAACTTTTAATCATCTATTAGCCTATCAGAATGTCTCACTAATCCATAACTCCATTGCTGACAAAACATTAATTAGCATTTATTTTTCATTAGCCCCTCCACACTGATATTCATAGGGCTCTTTTTCAAGGATTATACATACTGATAATATATTATCAAGGATGGAAAATTAAGAGCAGAAAAGGGTTTTTCTGATGTTTCAAATTTCTCAGGGTTTGATGCTGCCACAGGTTGAGAATTATTCAGCAATATGAGAAGAGAAAGTATGGATAGCACTTTTCTCTTAAATTCAATGCTATAGATATGAGGAATGTGTCCTGTATAGGGACTCTTCTTGCATCACTGTTTACTTAAATGGATGCTATAATGATCTCTTTATTTTACTAAGGATGAAAACCTATTCATACTGAGAAGACTTATGTGAACTGATGTAGTGATGTGACAAAACAGGAGCAGCAACATGGTAAAGACTTGAGAACTCTAAACAATGCAATGGAGAAGAATTCTCCAGGATTCTGGAGAGGATGAAGCATGCTGTCTGATTACTGACATAAAGATGATGGGCTTGTGATAAAACTCTTGGACATGATCATTATGGAATATTTTACTTAACTAGATGCATATTTATTTTGAGGTTTTTTCCTTCCTTTTAATGGGTATAAGGGCAAAGAAAAATTAATCCTTGTTAATCTAAAAGGAAAAAGAATAAACATATCCAATGAAGACTCCAAATGACTTTGATTATTCCCATCTCTTTTGTTTGATATTGCTCAGCATCTAAAAGCCTTGGTAAAATAGTGTGCAGAAATCTGGTCTCATATGAGTGATGACCAAAATGTACTTGTTGGAAATAGCATACTATTAAAAGGGAGTTATGCCAATGTCTTAGGCAACATTTTACAAGAAGTCAAAGATTTCTCTTCATGGACTATATAGCATGCTTCAGTTGTAAATTAATTTGCCCCATGGGGCAGCTATAACATTTTTTTTTCTTTTTGAGAAGCACCCTTTTCAAAGTAAGTAGTTTAGGGAGCACAGTGTATTGGGTCGTATATGTTTTATGACAAAATTCCATGGATAGATTCAGTGAAAATTATTGTGATCATTATAAGAGCAATGACACTGTATGACAATTCTTGTAAACTAAGGCAGCCCTTCTTTTTTCAGTGGGCACATTAATTTGAATGTATTCTGACTTAACTAAATACATGGAATGTACAGGTCACAGAATCATGACCTATTGCATCAACTAATAATATTTTTGGTTAAATAAAGTAAAGCAAAAATGGGCTGAGTCACACTGATAAAATTATTTGTTTTCCTCTCTAGCACTGCTTTGGAGGAGGAAAGGCAATGTGATATGCCCTCATAAAACTCTTTTTGAATTGTGAAGGAATTTTTTTAGTTCCTTTGGTAGCCTGGCAAAGGATATTTGATCATAAGATGAAAGATTAAGAACTGGAAGAGATCTTTGATGCCAGAATCCATCCCCTCCCCCTCATTCATTTTACCGATGAAGTTAAAAGAGGTGAGTTGACCTCCCTCTAATCACATTTGATTCATTAAACAATTAGTGAGTTATAAAGAGTTTGCCAATGAAATGAATTTGTACAAAGTAAAATAATTTGAATAGCTTAGGCAGCTGTAACAACAGTAGTAACAACTAAGAATTCAAAGCGTTTTTGGATTAATAGAATATCTTGGTCACCACAATCCATAAGGTTAAGTAGTGTGATTATAATCATCTCCACTTTCGAAATGAGGAGTTGAAATGACTTGCCTACATGTAACTCTCAAGAGTCCAGAGTCAAATCCCCAGATTCTGAGACTCCAAGACATGCACCCTTTTATGATACAAAATTGATCTGTTACAACTGGAAACTCAATTAGGAATGCCTTGTCCAGCCACAAGACTGATTTACAGGATAATTTTACTTACAAACTTTCTCCCCCCGCCACCTCCTATGTTATTATAGGAAAATAATAAATAATTCATATTTATATAGTGTCTTAAAGCACATGAATCAAAGAATGGTTGAAAACGCTAACCTTTAATAAAATGCTCAGTGTTCCTAATGATGAGAAATGAAGCTGGAGAGTCTAGCTCTTTTAAAATAAATGATATTCCTGAAATAATTGGCTATCTCTGAAATAGGCTAAACTGTGATGCAAATACATGGAAACAATGTAAAGGCTAACAGAATGCCTTCTGTGGGGGATGGGGGGAGGGAAGCAAGAATGGGGGGGGGGATTGTAAAACACAGAATAAATAAAATCTTTCTAAACTGTGATGCAAACAGGACACAAAGCCATGTGATACTCTCCCCACAAGGTGGTCAGTAAGAATGCATGATTAAGACTTTGAATAAAGCAGGAAAGGTAGAATAAGTGCAAATATAGTTGCTGTCATTTGACAAAATGATTGCTAATGTTTCATCCTTCTGTTGTTCATAAGCTACTTCCCCAAATGGTCCTTGAGAAGGTAATTAACAGCTGCTAACAGGTTTTATATAGTATTTCACAATTTATTTCATCTCGCAGGCTGAATACTATACTATTGTGCTTGATGATGCCATATTTCCATCAATTACAATTGTCTAATAGTTGAATTTAGGTAAAATGAAGAAAAAAATCAATTGGGATGTGAAACAATAAAAGTTCCCAAAGCAAGATATTGGTATAATGGAAAGGATGCTGAAACAATGTGAACACTGATTTCCTTATCTGTAAAATGATGGAGTTAGATAAAGTGATCTTTAAGATCCTTTTAAATTTGAAAGTCTAGGATCCCTTCTTGACCACCAGATTTCAAGATTGTGTCAAATACCAGGAAACTGTTAAATTTCTGCCAACCAAGTCAATTCTAATATTCTGCAGTATAAAATACTATCTTTTTCTCTCACATAATGCCATGGAGTAATAATAATTTGAATGCTAATTTACAGAGTGCATTAAGATTTTTAACATACTTATATATTCTTTCATTTGCTTCTCACTATAGATGCTATTATTAGTCCTATACATATTTATATACATAAAGATGCTGAGACTAAGGAAGATTATATACTCAGTCTTATAGTCAGCCAGTGTCTGGGGAACAAGATTTGAACTCAAGTCTTCTTGACTTTAAATGTAGTACTCTGTTGATGATATGCTACCTCTTTAGATAAAAGGTCAAAAGCCTTGGCATCTGCACTAAGCTTCACCAATTTAACTGTATAATCATGGTCAAATGATACAAAATTTTTTGAAATTCAATTAAATGATCTTAACAAAACAAACAAAAACATAGGGGAAGAAATACCTTTAATCACTACTTGCCAAAATTTCAATGATTTTGTATCCACAAGCTAGATGATACAGTAGATAGAATGCCAGGCCTGGAGTGAAAAAGATCTGAGTTCAAAATACTTAAATTCTTAGCTATAAGACTCAATTTACCACCGTCTATCTCAGTTTTCTCAAATGTAAAATGCAGGGCTGTTGTGAGGATCAAATGTGATAATATTTATAAAACACTTAATAAGAGATTAATAAATCATTTTTCCTTTATTCTGTCCAAAGTAGAAATCTTATTTTCTTGTCTATTTCAATGTGAACTTCTTGGGAGACAGGGATTATTTTTTACCTCCTTTTATATCCTTTATATATAGTAAGCAATAAATGTTTTATTGTCTGACATAAGCATTCTGAAAAGTCACAAAGCCCTTATAAACATACGAGAGTATGTTTCGAATCATCATTTTTGTTGTCTCATAGAAAGATCCTTTATATTGTAAAATGAAGAGTAAAGATTGTGTTTTATCCCATATCAAAATAATATGTAGCTATGTAGGTATGGAGGTTCCTTCAGACTTTTTTTATATAGAATAATAAGCCTAATGAACCTTAAGAAAAAGAATTTCAAAGGGTTTGCAAGGTAGATTCTGATGCTATTAAAGGAAGTCCTTTTTATGTGAACTATCAATTTCTGTTAATATAGTGCTTTATGATAATGAAATACATGTCATGCGATAGTAAAAACTAAAAAAAACCCCAGGTGGTTGGAACAATTATTATTCAGCCCATTTTACAGATGAGAAAATTGAAGCAGAAAGTTAAAGATATTGAACCAAGGCTCAAGTCTAGATCTTTTCAGACTCCAAGGTCCATTCTTGTTCCACTATACAATTGGTTTTTGGACAATGGATACAATGTTCTTGTTGATCTGTATAATTTGCCTCAAGAACTCTCTTCCACTTCCACAAAATGGACATCAGTAAGCTTTTTCCTATTCTAATAATGAAGTTTAATGATAATGACAAAGCTGTTAGAAAGGAATCACTTACTCTGAATCCCCACTGCTGAGATAAGTGATTTTGACAGTATTCTTGTTTTGAACATGAAAAATTGCTACTTCTGCCTTAGAATTATATACAGATAGAGGAAACAACATCTTTGAATGCTATATAATAGTGGTATCTATGCAGACTATGATATAATAAACACATTATAGAACACTATTTAACAATTAAAAATGACAAACGTGGAGCAAGTTGACAAACTGAATAAGTGAAAAAAGGAACATGAAAGATAATATGAATATATGATCATAGATTAAAACATGTGAATATTAAAAACATAACATTGTCTCCTATGAACTTGTCATTTAAGTTCATAACAAATGCAATATACTTGTCATGTTCTGGGTAAATGGAAACTATTCATGGGCAAAGAAAAGAATTCTGATATCATGTAGGTAAAACATTGTTTTTTTCAAATTGTTTGACCAGTCTATGGTATGGTGCATGCACAGACTTCATCCTTTTCCTTACAAGGGTCTAATGGGGCACCTGAGTCAAATCAAGAAAGCATGAGAGGTGGAATTCCTGTATAACCACCCATGAAATACTTCACTGCAATGATTAGTCTGACAAGTGTTGCCACTTAAACTCTGGCACTCTAATTCTTCACATATAATTTATTTTTCAGTGCAATCCAGTATGATATCACTAATCAAATAGTGACAAGGGATTTCCAAAGCCAGGTAAGAAACAGAAATTGCTGGCTGAGGTTAATTTTCATTAAAACTATTTCAAAATGTGATCTAAAGGTAATCTTAACTACAGAGTTACATATATCCCAAGATACAGCATAAAAATTAGCAAGATTTATAGCAAGTTACTCATGCACTGATGATCTCTTTATCTCCTTTCTCCATTGTCCTCTCTCCGCCTGCTTCATACAATCTAGAGCTCTCTAAATTGCTTACAACTTAATAGTGTAAACTACTTTGATTCCACTGACAATGCTTTTCTTGTAAATGGTCAACTTAAAATATTAACATTTCAAATTGACTGCTTTTCAAACCATTAACATTACATGGATAAAACCAATTTGTATTCCTCAAATATAAACTTATATAAAAAAGATTTTCTAGAGCTATCTATGTATATATATATACACATACACACACACACACACACACACACACACACACACACATACACAAACACAACCCTTTATGTTTATAAGGTGATAAAAGGATTTAAACCCAGAAATCTACAGAGACAAAAGCTTATATGGATAAGAGTTCACCGTCTAAGTTTCAACTCCATATTTATACTTCCATTGATAAATTATCAAGTCAATAAATATTGACTAAGTGCACACAGTAATACCAGATACTGTAATAGATTGGAATTGTAAGAAAATGAAAAAACTATCCAACAACAAAGAAGTAATAGATAAAGATAGGATAAATGATAATAAAAGGTAATAAAAATTCCTAGAATCACAATACCTTCTATTTTGCTAAAGACATAAGAAATTTATCCAATCAAAGGATTAAAAATAAGAGGCATGTGCATTTTAAGAACATACTGAAGTCTATGTTAAAAAGGCAAAAGACAATCAACCCTCATATAAGTCATTAAAACCAACCCAAATAGACTCAGAGATAGTGTCTGATAAAGAAAAACATTACCGTTGGTTCTTCACCACCAGTGACAGTTGATGAACGGGCTCTCCTAGTTGGGGCACTCTGCTGTTAAATCATAGGTTAGGTCAGTTAAAAATGTTCAGGTAGGAGATTCCATGAATCAGGAATCATATCTATGTGTGGGTCATTGAGACAGTTAAGCCCTGTGATCAGAGAATCCTGTTAAATCAATCCTTTCCAGAAGCAAAATCAAGCTAGTAATCACTGATATGTAGTGGACAAAGAGGAATGTGAAATTTTCCCTCTTTAAATTACCAAAAAACAATAGTGTTTTTGCACTAATTAATAAATTCCCAAAAGATGACAATAAGAATGGGAATCGTTATTAAATGTCTGATTAACAAAAAAAAACTACCACCAAAGAATTATTGTTCTTAGATGTTTTTATTCCCCACCAGAAAGAATTAATGAATTTTTTGTCCTGACATTATCAGTATTTGGCCACTGATGATCAGTGAGTACAAAGCTTGAAAAAGCAGAGAAACTATCAAGTGTATGGGTGTCCTTGAAGTCCCAAAAGAGCAGCTTCCAGGGAGGTGAGCCCTTTCAAAAATAAAATATATTTTGATCATACAACAGAAAAAGAAGTGTCGTTAATTCATTAAAGAAAATCAAAGGATTATTAGGTTGAAAAGAATCCCAAGAATTCATCAAACTTCACCAAAGCAAGCCTATACCCAAATCATTCCAGAAAGACATTTGACATTTGTCTACCCTATATTCTTACCAGTTTCTTTATCCACCACCAAATGAGGTTTTAAGACACTAGTTAATTTGTTGTTATGGCCATTTATTTCATTGGATTACTGTATCATTGTCTCTCTCTCTCTCTCTCTCTCTGTTTGTGTGTGTGTGTGTGTGTGTGTGTGTGTGTGTGCGTGCGTGTGTCTGTATACAGTCTACGCTCAAAAAAATCCACTTAAAATTCACCAAACACAGAGATACAGCGAACAAATCAAGTTTAATTGTATGGAATTAATTAAAGGTCAGTAAAGAATAAGGAACACAGTTTAACAATGTCTGATAGAGTTAAAAATATGAAGAGTGAAGTCAATTATTTGTTACTCTGATTAATGACTACTTCAGAAACATTTCTAATGAATCCCATAAAAAATATGTCAATGGAAGACATCTTTAATGGATTCAGAAAATATAATTGTTCACATATCTCTACTAGAACTCATTCAAGTTTAGCAAAATCAGAAAATTCCAGTGTTCTTGTTTGGTTAAAAAAAAATGGTCCAGCTAGCAGTGCAGTGGATAGGCCCTGGGGTCAGGAGTACCTGAGTTCAAATCTGGCCTCAGACACTTTCTAATTACCTAGCTGTGTGGCCTTGGGCAAGCCACTTAACCCCATTGCCTTGGAAAAACCTTAAAAAAAGAAAAAGAAAAAATAAAGAAGAGAGAGAAAAAAACTCTCTAAGGGCCAAATAACAAATTAAAAAGGCTAAACTTTAACTTCAGCAGAACAAATCTGCATGCATCTTATCATTTTCATGCTTATCCAAAATACCTCTCCCGAAAGCAGTTCAAGTATAAACATATATACATGTAGTCACTGTAGGTTGCTAATTCTACCTATATTCAAAACAACTTTAATTAAGAACTTATTATAGGAAGATGGTGCTAAGTCCTGGGGTTACAAAGACAAAAATTTAAATTTAAATTTGCCAAAAATAACAGCTTAATCATTAAATTGCAGTCAATTCTTTGATTCAAGATAGCTGTCTTGAGATGGTTCATGGGATTTACTAGACAATGAGAGAAGAGTGTATCCCACTATTAACTTTATTCAATTTATTTATTTATTTAGGTTTTTTGCAAGGTAAATGGGGTTAAGTAGCTTGCCCAAGGCCACACACCTAGGCAATTAGAAAGTGTCTGAGACCGGATTTGAACCCAGGTACTCCTGACTCCAGGGCCTGTACTTTATCCACTGCACCACCTAGCCGCCCCTCCTACTATTAACTTTAAAAGAAAAGTGTTACTTCCTGGCTAAAAAAATTCAGATAATGGATATAATTTTTTGGAAAGAACATGGAAAGTGCCATATAACAATGTCTATACAGGATTCACATTTACATGAGCATAGCTCCTCTTCCATATTTATTTTTTAGATCTAAATAACTCTTTAAAACTAAAAGGAATTATTAATGTACATTGCCAGTTAATTACTTTTTGGTGAAAACTAAAAACAGATGAGTAAGAATTGTTGGGCTAAGAGGATCATGGGCTTTTAGTGTTAAGATCATTTAGGCAAAGGTAGGGAATTGATGTGTTCCTTAATATGAGTGTAAAAAAAGAAAAGTATGCTTCTGTATTCAGAGATGGGACTGTGGGACAGCTAGGTGGCACAGTGGATAAAGCACTGACATTGGAGTCAGGAGGACCTGAGTTCAAATTCGGCCTTGGACACTTAAAAATTACCTAGATGTGTGACCTTGGGCAAATCACTTAACCCCATTACTTTGCAAAAACCAAAACCCAAAACAAACAAACCCCCAAAATAAACCAGAGATGGGGCTGTGAATTTTTTCTTTTATTTTTTAAAAAAGTGGATACCCACATCTGGTTAAGAATATCTATTTGTTCAGGAAAAACTACTTTTTGAATATAAGGGAGGATTTCAATTAAATTATAATGTATCATCTAATAACTAAAAATTAGCTTAAGTTTACCGGTGGTAGATGTGATTGTTCAGCAACTGCATCTGTCACACTGCAGGACCTCAGTCTTGAAGAAGGTTCTCTTTGCTGTAAGAATAAGAAAAAAATATAAGCTGTCAAGTACATGAGTTTTTAAAAAAATAGGTTTGATCAGCTAAAAAAAATTATTCTATTCATTCACTGAAAGCAGAATGAATTTTTTCTTTACACAACTTTTCTGCTTCTACTATAACATGAAGGGCAATTTAAGAAGAAACCATCATCTTATCAAGAAAAATATTTAGAACAAAATCACCTATTTTTAATTCTCAACTTTTTTTTATTGAGATGGTCTCATGGTAGGGCCCTAGTTAGAAAAACTATCAAAAAATAGAAAAAGAATACAAGAAATAAAAGGATAATAAATAGGTTACATTTGCATTTCCATCTAACATTTAAAACTAATCCTACATTTAAAAGTAATAATATTCTGGTATGCAAACCATAATGGGAAAGATAAAGAAAATGAGAAAGAAAACAGTGATGTATGATGATGAATAACATTCAATGAATGCCTACAATACATAAAGCACTGGACAAAACAAAGGCTTAATTTTAGTCTTTGAAGAGAGACACATATAATTTTATCTTAACTTTCACAAATCAAGAATTCTTAATCCTTTCCTCAGAGGAAAATTCAATAAATCTCAGCAAAAAAAAAAAAAAAGGAAAGAAAAGAAAAGAAAAAGAAAAAAAGAAGAAAAGTGAAAAAAAGAAAAAATTCAGAATGATATGGAAATTTTCCATGTAGTATTCTGTTAACAAGATCATTTAAAATGGCAAAAGAAATATTGATCAAATTCACAAGGTCAATGAATACATGAATATCTTGTATTCATTGAATATAGATTTTAATAGATGAAGACCTAAATAGAGGCAAGCAGCATATGAAGATGTTTGTGTATGTACCATATATAAGGTACATATACCTAAGTAGTCAAAGAGCTATAATATCAATGATGTAGAAACACCATTCAACGAGGCAGATCTCAGTCTGTCTATAAATTAGGAGATAAGTCCTAATAAGTACCTTGAGACTCAGAGGTTACACTCAAAAAAAAATACCTAGTTATTGTCAAAAAAGGACAATGACCCCAAGATTTCCTTATTCAAAATCTAGCAGTCTATTCACTCTGCCATACTGACTTTGTATGTATATTATATTATATTTATTTCCAATTCCCATTTAATTCCTACTCTCATGTTTCATCATAGCAAAACTATAACCCTAGATTCTCAAATGCAAGACTAGTAGAAAGTAAAATCTTGTAGCCTTTATCAAACTATAAATCTTTGAAAACAACTATAATGAATGGGTCCTTTCATCCAAGGTTCAAACTAGTTAACTCCGGATGGATTCATTACTAGGGGATTTAATATCAAGGGATGAATACCACTAGTCACAACATACTCATCAAACTCTGTTAAAGAGAATTCATGATTTACCTTATTGGAAGAATGCTAATAAAATCATACATTCTTTAAAGTAATGATGTATGCCCACTGCCCACTTCTTACTTAGCATAATTTTGTTTTTGTTCATTCCTTCCCTACCTCAGTACAAAAGACACATCCGTTATTGAAATCTTGAACACTTACATTTCTTCAAAACTTTTGTAATTATGAATAATTCTACATGACTGTGAAGGTAAATTTTTTATGGGCATGAATCAGGATGTAGATTCCTGAGTAAATGTCATTCAAATATCCCTGGAACATAAATTGAAATATTCAGAGTATCAAAGTAACATCAGAATAATAAGGCAAGTTAGAGATGGTAGGCCTCCAGATTCTTTTTCCTAGAAGCTCTTCTTCTGAGAAAAATGATTTTTATCATACTTGAAGAGATTACTTTAAAATAGCAATATAGTAGCCCTAAATAGAACAATATTTTATTATGTAAGTAAATGCAGTTACCATTTTAATATAATCAATTATTTAATAACTGTTCTTAACTTTTTAATAACTTTTATTATAATTATTGTTAATCTAATCAGTTATTTTTTACATTAACTCCATAGAATTGCTATTGTATTTTGCATTAAATACAATAAAGGTATTGTTATGTGTTATTTGTAAAAAATGGGACATTTTATGTTTTTCAGATCTTAATGTAGGCTGTAGGTTCTTTGTAGAAGATTGGGTATTTCTATGTTTTGTAGGTCCTAATGTATGATTTTATCACTTCATTTGTTTCCATAACAATAATATTCAATTTCATCTGTACTTCTAAGCTATGCAGTCTTTCCCTGCCCCTCTGGCAGTAAATTTTAATTTGCATGTTTACATCTCAATGGCATTTCTCTTTTTTGTAAAAATAATCATAATTTCAAAAATGAAGCTTCATTAAGAGTAATCATGACACATTAATTGGAAGGGCAAGTTTTTTTTTAAAATCATCCATATGAAAGCTTTTATTTATGATTATCAATATTATACTTACATTTTTATACTGCCCTCCTATTCTTTGAACTAGATACTATCTTGATAATGAATTCTTTTGGCTAGAGTAATCATTTCTCAAACAACATTTCCAGCGGACAGCCTGCCATTGTTTGCAATAGCACATCTTCATTCTCTAGTATATTGTATTTGTTCTCATTTTTAAAGGTAAATAGCTGCTTTATTACAGGATTTTTCTGAATATACTGCATGATCCTACAATTCAGGGACCCACATTATGATTTCCCCTGCTGCATCTGCTTCTCCTCTCTAGGACCAGCACCACCTAAAATTCACAGACTTTCTGAACCCTATAACTTTTACTGCCAAAATGCTGGGTAGGGTCCTATAAGACAGTTCCCTAAGGAATTTAAGGTTGTGGTAAAAAGAAGTCATTTTTCTTTTCACATTTATCTTAGGTGATCTCATATCTTCCAGTGGTTGGATCCCATTATTACTTTATGAGCAGGAGTCTTACACCATCATATCCATCACTACCCCACATTCTCAACTACTTACTAAATACAGATAGATACCCTACTGACATTACAAATTCATCATGTCCCAAATGGTACTCCACTTGCCCTAAAACTTAATCTTCCTTTGAATCCTTCTTGTTTCTATTAATGGCACCATTAACTGGTACTCCTTTGACTTTTTTCCTTAGCCCTCACATTCAATCACTTTGCAAGTCCAAGTTATTCCACTTCTTTAATATCCTTTGGATTTATTCCACTCTTTCAATTTCCACTGTACTATTCCAAATTCAAACCTCTATTTCATATCTCCTACTGGTCTTCAAACTAGTCTCCATGGCTCTTGTCTTTCCTTTCTCCAACCCATCTATTACTTGCTCTAATTCATCTTCCTATTGATGTCCTAATCATGATACTTCCAATCAATACACTGATGATATATCACCAACCAAGAAATTAAATGTTTCTAAGTACCTACAATATATATTCTAGGTTTCTTTGTTTAGAATTTAACACCCTTCGTAACTGGCTCCAGTCTAATATTTCCAGTTGCATTTCCCATTACTCATTTTGAAAAGTCAACCCAGAGAATCCACCATTCCCCAACTCATGTTCTTTATTCACATGATCCTTATGGTAAGAACTGTGTTTTTTGCAGCCTGAGTCCTCTGAAATGCTGCTTAATCCTCCAGACCCCAAGTACCTTTTCCAAATAATAATTAAAATAATAATTAACATTTACATGGTGCTTATTATTTATCAGGCATGGTACTAAATGCTTTATAATTTTTATATCACTCAATCATCATAACAAACTTGGATTAAACCTCCCCAGATCCCACTCTGTCACAAAAAATTCTTCCTTCCTTTTGAAGTCTCTCTCATAGCAGTTTCTATTCTTCTCCGAATTATATTTCTTTACAAACCATTTATCTACTCCTTTACTAGATTGAAAATAGTTGGAGAAAAGGGATTGGTTTTCATTTTTTTTAGTGTCTTATAAAAATTATAGGCACTTAAATGTTTGTTGAATTGAATTAAAAAAAGAACTATATTAGCAACAAGTATAGCTAATATTTTTGTCTGCTTTCTTCATAGAAATAGGGTGTGCTAAATTTAAAAAAAAACAAGCAAAGCTGGTTGTAGTCTAAAGGATTAAATGGCTATAGACCAACTTCTAACATTTTGATTCCATGCTTTTTTTTTTTTTTTTTTTTTTTTTTTAGGTTTTTGCAAGGCAATGGGGTTAAGTGGCTTGCCCAAGGCCACATAGCTAGGTAGTTATTAAGTGTCTGACACCGGATTTGAACCCAGGTACTCCTGACTCCAGGGCCGGTGCTTTATCCACTGCGCCACCTAGCCACCCCGATTCTATGCTTCTTGGTAAGTTTGGCTCTGACATAACTACCTGAATACAAAACAAATGCCCTGTATTCTCACATATATATATAATATTTGCTTCTGAGTATTTCATGAGTATAATATTCAAGTAACAGATAAGAAACAAGTAATGATTTATGTTCATTATAAAATATTATATTGGACATAAAAGAGGCAGAGTGGTGCAATGAAAAGCGCATTTGGCTCTGGAGACATAGGGGCTAGATACAAAGCTCACGTCTACACCTACTACCTGGATAAGTCACCTAATCACTGTGGGTCAGAGTTATAAATATGTATATACATATGTATCATATGTGAAATGGGAGATTATCTAGATTGACTCAGAAGTCACTTCTGGTTCTAAATCAAAGATTCTAAAAATAAAATCATTTAAAAATATTCTTACCTATTAAGAACCCATTTAGAGAAGTGTGCACAATGACCAAGTCTCCCTAGGGTTGTATAGGCTCCTAGGGAGGAAGGGGCTTCTGCCTTTCCTTGGGGGAGTACTGGTCTCTTCATATGTAAATGTATAGCTCACCTCTAGAGACCTGCATATTTTCTCCTTCTTCCTAGTTTTCCCTACCAGAGGAACAATTTCTCTATCCCAAGATCAATATCCATATAGGTGTCTAGAGCTCACTATCAAGTACAATGCAAATTTGCATTAATCATTAGTGGTAAATAAATCAAATTTGATTATTTTTGCCTAACAGATACAGGTACAGGAGTGTGTAATGTCTTTATATTACTCAGGAACCCAGTCATAGATCTCCCAAGTCATAATCTGGTGCACTATCTTATTACTAATGAATCTTAAGGAATTCAAGCCAGAAGGAAATAATTCCTACCACTGAAAATAATTAAAGTAACAAAATCTAATTGGGGGGGAAGGGGGAAAAATAGTAATTTATTTAAGACTGAAATAATGTTTGTTGCTGACCATTATGGGGAAAGGTTAACTTGGGCAACAGCAGATTAATGCCCATGATAGGGAAATCTGGTTATTATTTAATTGATAAAGGCTAAAATATTCACACATACACAATTTCACCTAAGTCAAAACAACCAACCAACTGTAAAAATAAAAATGTGTTCCATCTCTGTTTCTATAAATACTACTGCTTACAATCAAAGAACTGAATTGTTCCCCATTGGAATCCGGAGTGATCTGAAGTCTTCTGTTCAATTCCTCTGACAGTTCTTGAGGACTGGTCCGAGATACTGGAGAAGCAGGAGGTGGTGGTAAGACCAGACTAAGAGAGTCTCCGGTTATATTCACTTCCTCTGAAATGGTTTCCCAAGGCTTATAAGAAATGAGAAATTATTGTAAATGCTAGAGATGGGATTTTGATTTGTGTTATTTCCCCATTGATTTAAATTTTATGAGGTCTTGACTATTAGGTGATTTACTGAATTAACCAAAATATATTAATACTGAGGGGAAATAATCAGTACAGAATCCATTTAAAAACTGAGGAATCATTTTATCATTTGAACAAAAATGCTGTAGGGAGTTGGCAAAAGAAATGAATGATTTTTACGTAATTCTTTCATTTCCAAATTTAAAAACAAAGAGATCAAGAAATGGTTCGGAAAGGTATAACTGTTTTTGATAAATATTTAGAAAAATTTAGCAATCTTTAGCAATATTAATATTTACAGAAGCATTAATAGGGAAAACAAGAACATATCTCATTAAGTTTATCAATAAATTACTGGCTCATCTTTTTTTGAGTTTTTAAGTTATTAAAACATATTTTTTGAAGTATCAAATACCTAAAAATGATATGATTGTCTAAAATGTAAACAGTTGATAATGGAGAATAGAGGATCTTGGTAGAAATGTATTATAAGTTTATATTCACTAATTTTTAATTAAATGTTCCAGGTATAGGTAACTTAAGACAAATTATAATTTATATATACATATAAGTGATATCCAACAACTATACTTATTGTTGATTAAAAATTTCTCAAGATGTTAGCAAATAATTGAATAAGAAATCTGTCTCCATCCTACACCAAATTGGAAACTTGAATCTCCCAAAAGTGAAAAGGATGTTTCTAACTATTTTGTCTAAAAAAAGAGGTGAACTATCCTAGGCTTTGAGAAAAACTCAAACAAAAAATAAAAAAATCTCTAAATTTGTGCGTTCCTTGTATGAATGTCATAGAAAATCATTCTCTTTCATAACACTGTACCAACACATATATGCCAGACATAGGTCATAAAAGTATGTAATTCTGGATTACTAACATTAATAACCACATGAGTGATCAACTGGCTATGAGAATATTATCTTGGATTTACAAACAAAATTTACTGAAAACGTATAAAACATAAAACCACCCTTAAGACACCAAAAGTGGAAAACACAAAGTTGATGAAAGATGACAGGAATTGCATTACATACTTCAGAAACATCTCCACCTTCTGCAGGTTCAGGTTCTAAATCTTCACTAATATGTCGCCGGGAACGGAAACGTCTATGTGCTGCCTCTTGATTTATCTGTCTGATGTTGTTATCCGACTCAGAGGACATATCACTGGGAATTATGGAAATAGGGAGAAAAGACATGGCATGAAAAGCATAAGAATGAAGTATCATCTTCATCAATAACACACATATTGAGAAACTAGCACATATATATATATATATATATATATATATATATATATATATATATATATATATGTATATAGCATTGATAACGTTTTCTTTGTTTATTTTGTGGGGCGGGGGGTTGATAAGGCAATGCGGTTAAGTGATTTGCCCAAGGTGACACAGCTCAGTAAGTATTGAGTATCTGAGGTCGAATTTGAACTCTGGTCCTTCAGGGCTGGTGCTCCATCCACTGCACCACCTAGCTGCCCCTGTGATAACTTTTTAAAGGTAAACTTGAATTCACATTATACCTTCTAATTTTGTACTTGACTTTAAAAAAACTAAGATGATTAATCTGAGAATTATGTGCATTTTTTCCAAACTCAAAGGCATCAAATATGGAGGGTAATGAGATTTTTAGGCTTGTAATGGGGGGACAATGTGTTACTAATACTTTTTTTTTAAACATAAACTTTTGAAAAGTATTCCTGGATAATAAAGCAAAAAATTAGATCATATATACATCATTTAGAGAAAAAATTTATTTTAGGGGAAAAGTTATTTTGAAGAACAGGTTGTAAGATGTTGATATCTGATACAAACTTTCTTTTTAAAACCAAAGGGTAGGTAACCTTATTTACCAATCTTAATTTAAAATTTGTTTATGTCTTTTTTTTAGGGGGGGGGAGAATGGGAAGTCTGGACTTGTGGTTCCATGGAGCTCTCTGTGTATAAAGCCTCTTTAACAAAGTAGATGGATAATTGTCCTTAAACTTACATTATTAGTGAGTTTCCTGGAGGTCCCAAAACATTAATAACTTGTACAGAGTTACAAATCCAATGTGTCAGAGGCAGCCCATTCTTGAACACACTTAACTTAAATTGGAATGAACCCAATTACAGAAACTTAATTGATAATGAACTCAGTTATACATTTAAAAAGGGGATGAGGGGATTGATTATATAACTTTTTTCAACTTAGGGCCTATGGAATTTTTGCTATTATAATTAATTCAATCAATGTTCATGTGGATAGTGAAGATGTAAAATAATTTTAAGGCTATGAAACCCTTAAAAATACTTCCTCAATCTATGACTGATAAAAAAGAATTATAAAGGAAGACTCAATTGGCATGTGGTCATCTTCTCATAAGGGAATTCCAGGAAAGAATTAGAAACCAAAAAAACAGGGATCTATTTCACTCTAGACTCTTTCTCCAAATGTCTTTGCTTACAATAAATCGGTAGAAAGGAATTTAAAAAAAAAACCCCAACAAATTTCATTTGTTTTCTAAAAAGTAAATGAGTTAGAAGGGACTGGAGGAAATAACTGATGAAAGACATTCCAAGATGAGGGAAGTGACATCCTTAGCTATTAATTTCTTTTTTCTGCTGTTAGCAATATTAATATGATCTTTGTTAGTAGCAGCCTTCTGAATACTCTGACTTATTTCCTTGTTCTTCTTGTTCTGGAAGTTAGTCTCATTGGCCACATCCAGAATCATATTTCTATGTACCTCAGGATATTGTCCACAAAAGATTTTCTTCCCTCTTGCCTTCTCTGGCATAATTATTTATTTATCTGTTTAATATATCCACCACTGGTTCCCTGAAGTTTTTTCCTAAGATTGATCACTTGTCAGAAGGGCTTAACTCTTCAGATATCATCTTCTCAGGTTAAAAAAAAAAACAACAACAGAAGAAACCACATAGGTTTTACCATACTATAACCTTGCTGTTCTATTCTGCAAATGTCATAACATTTTTTGAGTTCTGTTAATGTCTTCGTTTATTTGACCCATGTCTTCTTATGTACTTTCCACCCTTATTCATCTGGCACATTGTAGATTTTGATTCCTACATTCTAAGATTCAGTGACTTAAGAACTGTCCTTTTACAGTAGTTACTTAGCCTGAATTTCTTCTCTGGAGAGATTATCAGTGATGGATCAAAATATTAGGCAAAGAAATGGCAATTGGGATAAATGGCTGGATTCTGCTCTCTTCTCTGTCTGCCCCAAGGTAATCTTTTCAGTTGATTTACTTCTAAACTTTTGCTGGTATCTTTTGTCTTAAAATCACTTCATTTCTTAATATATCCCCCTCCCTCCTCTCATATCCAAAGCTGGTTCTTTATCAAAAATAACCATTAACAGTTGGTTTATCACTAGATAGGATGAATTATTGCCCCATATAAAAGTTACATGTTCTCATGCAGAAAATTACACTTAAAATTTAGAGCTCAAAAGAGTGGAAAGTTAAAAGTCTTAAATTTTCTATAAGAACATACTCAAAAACTTTGGAAGTAGAATTTGTAAGCTTAATTATAAATTCAATCAATCATTGTCTTTCAAATGGAAAATAGTTGACTTATGGACACGTTCTAGAGAGCAGTATGAAGATAAAGCTTCAGGTCATTAGATTAGAGAAGGAGAGTTGAAGGGACTGTAGGGGTCATTGAGTCAAAAATTAATTTTACAGATTAGGAAACTAAGGTGAATTGTGATTAAACAATTTGACCCAGGTCAGTAAAACTACAACAGGAATGATAAATCCCAGAGTTTTAAACCTTACAAAAAAAGCATCACAAGACCAACTATAAATATGTGTCATAATAAGTGACATTTACAAAGGAATTTAAGGTTTGAAAATACATCTGATGTCTCTCATGAACCTCAAAATAACTTTTATTTTATAATTCTCATTTCAGAAATGGGGAATTGATGCTCTGTAAGATTAAATGATTTAGGGACACCTAGGGGTCACAGTGGATAGAGCACCGGCTCTGGAATCGGGAGGACCTGAATTCAAATTTGATCTCAGAAACTTACTTGCTATTTTACCTTGGGCAAGTCATTAACTATTGTCTCATACAAACAAACAAAAACCCTAAACCCCAAATAAATCAAAACAAGATTGGAGCAGATCTTAAATCCAGGATTTACTGACTCTCAATCCATCACTGCAGCCATTATAAGGCTGCAGTATATGGTAGCATTATATGGGTTGTTACTATTCCAAAATATTTCAAAGACTAATTCAAGATGCAGCAGGGTCTGCTTCTACCTTCTGTGGCTGGCCTAGTCTCCAAATGGAATGGGGGAGAACTTCCAGTACAAAGAACAACTCTCCTAGTGAATTCAGGTTTATCTCCTGCTCTGCCTTGTCCTTTGAGAGTAGAAGAATGGCTGGATTCTGCTCTCTTGTCTTTCTGCCCCAAGGTAATTTCTTCAGTTGATTTACTTCTAAACTTTTACTGGTATCTTTTGTCTTAAAATCACTTCATTTCTTAATATATCCCCTCCCTCCTCTCCTATTCAAAGTTGGTTCTTTATCGAAAATAACCATTAACAGTTGGTTGATCACTAGATAGGATAATTAATGAACATTGTCACACTCTTCCTCTGACTTCAGGTTCATCTCCTGCTCTGCCTGTCCTCAGAGAATAGAAGAGTGGGATTCTCCACTAAGTAATGAACATTCTTACTCATGGTTATAGCCTTCACCTCTCAGTGATTCTAAACTCTTGTAGATCAACATCCAAAATTCATTCTACAGTCCTTACCACCCAATTCCACATTCTCATCCCCCCCTCAATATTCCATTCATGAAGTTTCATGCTAACTCCACCTAGGTCTTCCTATGTGCCCTCTAGAATGTCTGTTCCACAGGCAACAAACTTCACTTCATCTTAAATCTATTCCTCTCCTACTCCTTTGATCTATAAGCTCTCACTGTAATCTTACTTCCTTAAGACTCCATAGTCTTCACCTTCACTCATTCTCCTTGGTTCACTGGTCAAGGCAGGTAGACTTAAAATGCTCCTTCTTCTCCATTATCAGTTTGAGGTTCTCTCCCATCCTCCACTAGTCAGTAACTGATGCTTCTTTAAAGTTCATGCTATTGATATTTATGAACCAATCAAATTCCTGGTAACTATTGCCTATACCCCCATCCCTAGTCATTCCATATCCTTCCTAAATGAGTTTGGCATCTGACTTATAATTTTTCACTCCACCCCAACTTCTACTTCATAGATTCTGATTCTCCTTCAAATAACCTAACCATTTCAAATGTTACATCAAGCCGCCCCTCATGAGGTATTCAACCACCTGTCTTCAGACACACACAAAGATGATCATAACCTTCATCTTACTTTACCCACAAATGTCTCCATGCTTAAGAATTCTAAAATCCCTTTATCTGACCGGTGTCTATTGACTTGACACCTCTCACTCGGCCTTCCCTTTACACAATTCTTTTATTTTAATCTGCATTGTGACTTCTTGGTCTTTCAGTTTTCTTTCAGGACATCTCCCTTGTACTAGTCACTCTTCTTTAAACCATTTCATCCCTCCTCACACCTCTCTTAATTCCCTCTCCCCCTAACTCTCTCAAATGAGAACCTTGACTCATGTTGTACAGAAAAAATTGAGGCCATTTGGTGTCAACTCTCTCTTCTTCTCGGTTCCTTCTCTTCTACCACTCTCATGTGGCTAGTCCCTCTACTTGTTCAACCTCTCTTTCATTCTTACTTATTCATTTATTTGCCATCTCTCCTTCTCTACTAACTCATTTCCTACTATCTTCAAACATGCTCTATCGCGAAAAGATCTCACTTGATTCCTCTATCCTTGCTAACTTTCATCTTATGCCCCTTTTGCTCTTTTTAGCCAAATTCCTCAAAAAGATCATCAACAATAGATGACTCTGCTTTTTCTCTTCTCACTCTAGTCTTAAGCCCTTACAATCTAACTTCTGTTATTATTTCATTGAAATTATTTCCTCCAAATAATGATCTGTTAGTTGCCAAATCTAATGATCTTTTCTCAATCCTCATTCTTCTTAACCTCTTTGCAGCCTTTGACCCCATTTCCTAATACTATCTTCTCTCTAGTTAACAGGACACTACTTTCTCCTGATATTCTTTTAAACTATCTGAACATTCTCTCTCTGTCTTTCACTAGATGCCCCTCCAGATCATGCCCTCTGGTCATAAGCATCCTCAATTTCTGACCTATGCCTCCTTCTCTTCTCTTTCTGTACTACTTCACTTAACGATTGCATCAACCTCCAGGGATTTAAATACCATCTCCACATTCTCTTCTGCCCCAAACTTTCTGCTGACCTTCAATTTCTCACCTCCATTTATCTCAAAATGAATATCCAATAGACATCTTAAACTCAATTTTAACTCATTACCTTTCTCCTGAACCCTCTCCACCAGCCCCTTCTACTTTCCCTATTAATATAGAGGGCAACACCAACCTCCCAGTTCCTTAGGCTCACAACTTAGGAATCTCCTAGATTCCTCACTATTTTCTCACACAAACATGTTCACCTCTGTATCCAAGCTGTTGCTAAGGCCTATAAAGTTCACCTTTGCTATATTGTTTAAATATGTCCCCTTTTCCATCTCTGGGCTTTTAAACTTACCTGTCCTTCATGTCTAGAATGTTCTTACTCCTGTACTACTGACCTCCCTGGCTTCCTTTAAGTCCTAACTATAATCCAACCTTCTACAGAAGTCTTAACCCCTCTAAAATCTAATGCTTTTCTTTTTACATTATTTTCTAATTATCCTTCATGTAGCTAGCTTTGTATATGTATTTGCATGTCATTTCTCATCTTAGACTGAAAGCTCCTCAAGGACAGAAACTATCTTTTGCTTCTTTTTCTATCTCTAGTACTTATCATTCTGTCTGACACATGGTAGGTGCTTAATAAATGTTTATTGATAGATTGATTTTAATAGTCATTTACCTTTCTGGGTCTGAGTTTTCATATGAATAAAATGAGAGGATTGGATAATGACCTGTAAGTATCCTCCCTGCATTAAACTTAAATTAGTGAAGAATCTGACATTGAAATTTCAAAAAAAATATAAAAGGTATATTTACCAAAATTGATTCCTAAAAAAAAGTATTTTAATCCCCCAAAAGATAGGGTCTTATTTCAAAAAGTTAAAATTGATGTAATACCATTTGTCCATAAATATATTCAAATCCTTCAAAACAATATGTTTTGCTTAGGTAGATCACATATTTTAAAAAACATTAATTCTGTTAGGAACAGTTTTTCAGAGACAGAGAAATTGGTGAACTGGAGCATATTCTACATTCTAATTTAAGATTTTGAATTAGAATTGACAGTATTGTTCCATACAAATATATTTAAGAAAAGCATATATTTTCATAACTATGCCAAAGATAAATCAATATTTTGTCCAAAAATATTATTCTATAAACTTAAACCATCAACCAAATCTAAAATTAAGTGTGCTAAATGAATAAAATCTGAGAAGTAGAAATTGGCATAATTATGGTCATGTGAATGAATGTATAATTAAAACCCAAACACCCAAATGCACAAATTACACCTCTATATCACAGAATCAACATGATTAAAAATAAAGCTGTCCTAGCTATGTACTATATTTGCAATTTTATGTTGTCATAGTCAATTTATAAAATATTTCAGACCTAAATACATTCTGTGATCACAAAAATTACCCAAATAAGAGAACTGAAAATATACAAAGGGAAAATATTATTTGCTCTAAATTTCATAGTTTAAACTCTGAAATATTTTGGTATCCCTTAAGGATAATGAAAGGATAGCAAGGTGACACAGTGGATAGAGCACAGGGCCTGGTGTCAGAAAGATTCATCTTACTGAGTTCAGTTCTGGCCTCAGACACTATGACCCTGGACAAGTTACTTAATCCTGTTTGCCTCAGTTTCCCACATATGTCCAATGAGCTGAAGAAGGAAATATCTTTTTTCCAGTATCTGTGCCAATTGCTCCAATATCTTTGCCAATAGCAACCCAAATGGAATCACAAAGACTCAGACATGACTGAAACAACTGAACAAAGGATGCTGAAAGATCCAGAACCATGTTCATTCATTCAATAAGCTTTTTTTTTTTTTGAGATCAGGTCTTCTCTGCCTGGGGTGGGTGTGCAGGGTCTAATCCCAATACTGACAAGCACTGAAGATTGAAATGCTCTTTTTCCAACTTGGGTAGGTTCTACTTAAGAAAGGCCTGTTAGTTTTTGTTCCCAGGTCTAAGTACAGATACCAGGACAGGTATCCACCACAAATCATAACTCCTTGTTCTAATCCACTAGTCTCAACCCATACAATCAACAGAGATGAGATAAAGGTTTTGAATGTGTACCATTACACAACGCCTCAGGCTAGGCACACAGGAAAATATAAAATTTCAAATTTTCTCTCAAGTAGCTTATACTTCAGTAAGAAAATAAGAAATCAATGTGGGGGGACTTCTTTTGGGGGAGAGGCTCAGTCAATATCTGTAATTTTATTAATGTAGGGGGTTTTCAATGAGGAAACTCTTTACCAATGCAGACATACATTTGTTCCATTTTTGAGTAGTCTATGAATAATGTTTTACTATCAGGTGCATAGACTGAAATCAAGTTGCCCTAAAACCCTGTAAGAAAATAATGCACATCTCGAGAATTGATCACGATGACTCAAATGCTCAAATATCCAGCCCCATAATGAAACTGGGGCAACTAGGTGGTACAATAGATATAAAGTCAGGCTTAGAATCAGGAGGAACTGAGTTCAAATCCAGCCTCAGACACTTACTAGCTATGTAACCCTGGGAGAGTCACTTTTCACAAGTCACTTTTTGCTTCAGTTTCCTCATTTGTAAAATGAGCTAGAGAAGAAAATGGCAAACCCTTCAGTATCTCTGCCAAGAAAAACCCCAATGAGGTTTGATTACACCTGAAAAAGCATTAAACAACAATGAAACTGAGAAGATGAAAGCAGAAGATGAAAAGGCTCCGCTAATGCAGCCTGGAGGCAATAATTTTCAGTGGAAATATCCCAACTGGCTACAAGATACGGTATTTCTCTGACATTCTAGTCAATGAAAGTATGAACAGATTAACCCTGAATTGTAATTGTTAATGACAGTAAATTAAAATACATTTTGAGTGTTGCTAAACAGAACAATTAAGATGACAATGATTTTACTGAAGATATTAAAATATTTTAAGGAAACAATTCAGTTTTTGAACCAATAATTACTTATATTTAAAAAAAGTTCTCTTATACACTGTCCAGGAGATCAAAAAGATACATATTCCTCAGTCTCCTTTTATTAGCAGACAAATGACAAAAATGAACCAGTAATCTGGATTTTATTAAGAAAGCAAATTTCTAAGACAGAGAGTTGGAAGGGGTCTTACACATGAAGCAAATATCTCTTTTCAAAAGATGAGGTTAACTCCATAGAGTCAGTAACTTGCTCAGACTCACCAAGGGAATAATAAACTTTCTGAATTCAAATTCAAATACTGTGTTGCTCCCAATACAACAGTCCATCCCTATGTAGTAAAAACATGGCTATCTATTTGGTGAGGGGACAGGAGATTCAAAATTCTGGCTAAGCAAGAGGGATGGCTATATTCTCAAAAAAGGCCACTGAAGCAAATTTTTAAATGAACAAAAGAGAACTGAAGAAAATAGAAGGAGGTATAGTTTGAAAGTAAGGTAAAAAATTTATTATTATTTTTTAAATAAGTGGTGTAAAATGGAGATTCATGATGGTTTGATATAGAATGTCCTTTTGTGAATGGAAATCTGCAAAATTTGAGTACATGAAAATCAAATCAAATGGGAAATATATTATGCACAAATAGAAATAGTCTTTTGATGATGTCTTATGTTTAAAATAAAAAAGGAAAAAATGGCTAAAAATTCACATCAACTATTACAGGAATATGCTATGTGGAAATCAATTGACTATGTATTAAATGGAGTCAAATATAATTAAGATATGTCCATGCTTTTGTGGAATTTACAACTGAGCAACTTGTTAATGGCAAACAGAATTATGTAATATTCTGTAATTATAATACACAATAAGAAAAGCCTTAGATCCACAGATTTAACTAGGCTTATTACAAATTATATTTCAAATCATCCCAAATCTATTGTCTTTAACTGATCATAATGACCTTTGGTCATCAAATTTAATTACATTTAATTTACTTTGCATACTAAGGCAGATTATGTTTTGGAAATCTAGCTATCAAAAAGGATTAAAATAAAATCATTATGTCTGATAGAGATCTCTCTTTTGACCTTAATGCCTTTCAAATGTGAATACTATTATCAATGGTACTATATTTATTTGTATATATAAAGGCTTAAATAACATGCTACTAAAGGAAGAGTAAAAGTTATAATGTATATATTATAACAATATATTATACATTGTGTTGTTAAATGCAATGGGTTATATTGGGTAATAGAAAACCAGAAATTCTAATCCTAAGGCAATTTCACTATCAATTTAATTCAAAAAGCATTACTAAGCATTGCGATGAGAACAACAGAATTCAGAAGCAAGACAAAATAGTCTTTAGCTGAAGTAACTAATATTCTTCTAAAGAGATACAACACATGTGCTAAAAGAATATCAGGAATTATAACAGAAAAGACTCCAGGAGAAAGTATAACCTAAACTAAGAGTAGCGGGAAACAAAGAATTTTAAGAAGGTGGAAAGGAATAAGCATTTATTGAAGATCTACTATATGCCAGCTTATATTACCTAACCTTAATCAATGTATCAGTCAACCTGGGACCTGGGCAAAACCTAGTTTTAAAAGGCCAAAGTCTCTGACTACATTCAGGGCCATCTCCAGTGTTCCTTATCCACTTAATTGTTGTTTAACTCAGTTTCCCAAATCTGTAAAAATGAGCTAGAGAAAGAAATGGCAAATCACTCTAGCATCTTTGCCAAGAAAACCCCAAATGGGTCACAAAGAATGGGACATGACTGAAAAATGACTGAACCTAAGTAAAAATCTAAAATTGCTGTTCACTTAGATGTTAGCATTAAACGTTTGCAGACCATTAAAAAAGCTAGATTCAAAAGGCTGAAGTTTAGAAAAAAAAATTAAGTGATTCATTCAGTCATAAAGTTAGTGACAGACACAAAACCAGAAGTGAGGTCATATAACGCAGTCCAGTGTTTTTCCCCATTGTATAATGGATGATAAATTAATGATTCTTCACTAATTTTATTTTCTCAAAGATAGGTGTCCCTCAATAGACATCAAATGCTCAGCTGTTTCAGTTTCGCTCAAAGAATATTTTATTGCTTGGAGTTATGGTTCTGGAAATAACTACCAGAATGTTTAACAAAATTCCAGGAAGCCCAGAAGCATTTTGGGCAATGGATGTTCACCAGGAAAGGCCCTGGTTATTTAATGAGGGTTTCTTAAAAAGGTCAAGGTGAAGCTGCATGTTAAGCTTGTTCTTCTTTTCTCCTATATCCTTTACATTTTCTCCTAGAACTAGTCGAAAAGGGGAAAGACCAAAAACTTTCCATAGAGTATTTTAGTACAACATATACTCAGGACCACCCTTTATTTTTCTTGTTGGAGTCTCCTGTCATATGCAAGGTGATACAGGAGGTGAAGCTTTGGGGTCCAGATTCCACAGATACCAACAGTGTGACTATGGACAAGTTACAATCTCTTTTATCAGTTTCCTCATCTACAAAATGGAGTGTTATGATGTGAGGATATATTGAGATAATATTTGTAAGACACAAGACAATGCCTGGTACATAGAAAAAGTTAAATAAATCCTTATTCATCTACTCTTCTCTTCCCCTCTTCTCAATACTATAAATGAACCTGATTTGAATTAAGAAAAATATTTTTCTTTGCTTCTACCATATGTTGGTAAAGTTTTTTGTTTTGTTTGGTGAAGGGGTTACATATGTGTAATTCTTTTTTTTTTTAATTTGACTTTTTTTAGCTTTTAAAAAAAATGTCATCTATTTAAGGCAATGGGGTTAAGAGCGATTTGCCCAAAGCAACACAGGTAGGTAATTATTAAGTGTCTGAGGCCAAATTTGAACCCAAGTACTCCTGACTCCAGAATTGGAGTTCTATCCACTGCACCACCTAGCTGCCCCCTAGTTTGACTTTCAATAAACTTTAATAGTTCAAAAACAAAACAGAATTTCTGAAGTGAATTAAGATCTTGGAAGCACAATTTTCCAGATCACAAAAGAAAGCACTGTGTTGAAAAATGATTGTATTATTTCACTTTTGTATAAAGCTTTGTAAAAAAAAATCTTTTACCTACATTATTTCAATGGACATTTATAACAATCCTGTGAAGTAGAAAAGGTAGGTATTATATTGATTTTTTTTTCTTTTTTTTTACTTTTTCTTTTTTAAGAGGAAATAACCAAGACTTTGATAAGGAAATTGCAGGGGTCTCAGAGACAAGACAAAACAACAATCATTTAGCACTTAATATGTACTAGGACAAGAATCTAGTTCTTCAGCCGTTTAATCCAGTGGAATCCCCTTGACACTGAGTGACCTGGGTGTTGCTTTTTCTGCAATTTATTACCATTCTTAACTTAATTCCTAAATCACAAAATCTTCAAAAGCACTTTATTTAACTCAAAGAATTAAACGAGTCTTCACTTCCACTAAAATTGGCCTGGGAATCTCCTAGAATGTGAATTTAAACCTTTCCAGACTATAAATTATAAATTTTTGGCCCCAAGCTCTTAAAATATTTGATGAGGCATCTGGGGCAAATGTTTTATTGAATCAAGCTAATCATTTCCTTGGCAAAAATGGGAATAACTGCTTCCATTAGCCATAGGAGAAAAACAAAAAGGATATTAATGAAACTATTTGCATTTATATTTAAAGAAATTTTGCAATGAATATTTAGTGTCAATTCAACTCAACATGAAAAACTAAGATAATGGATCATATCAAGAACCAGAAGCAAAATCAAAGTAAGCTAAATAATGAAAAACTTATTGTACCACTAGGGAAAATAGAGCACAATGAAAAACAAAATTAAACCATAACAATGATTTACTCCAAACATTTATTAAGCATTTTCTACATGCAAATGCTCCTTATACGGAAATATCCAGGAGCCTTCCAAGGGGATATTTTCAAAAATTTCTAAAAACATAATTCTGTCTTACTATACACAGACATAAAAGCACTTTCACATATATGCATATGCCACACGGACCTTTTTTGGAAAGGTTTGTAAAAATCAAGTCATGATAGGGTTTCAAAAAAAATCATCTCCCCTCCTTTTCCTCCATGCTGGTCAGGCTTATGAATGGAGAACATTCCAAAGTAAATTTGGTTTTGTTACTTTGGGTTAATAGTCAGTCATCAAAAGTGGGTCAAGGAGGAAAAAGCAATTATTCAATATTGCCTACTAGATCTGGGAACCATAAATTCAATTTTTCCATTCCAATAATGCTAAGTAATCCATTAATTCCAATTTCTCAAAGGATTTATCATCCAATTCAAGTTTTCCAGAGAAGAATATGATACCAAAATTGTTATTTTTAGGATACATTTAGTGTGCCCCAAAGGTGTTATTTTGGGGATGAATATAGTGTTCCTTGTTCTGAGGTTCTTCACCTTAACTCAGTGAGCCAAGAAAGGATCATGGAGCATTAAAAATCAAATATTTTAAGAGCTTGGGGCCAAAAATTTATCATTTATAGTCTGGAAAGGTTTAAAATTGGCAAAAATTGGCAGTGAAGACTTGTTTAATTCTTTGATTTTGGACTTGAATTTCTAGCCTTGTTCTCATGTGTAGTTCAAATTCTGCCCAAAACAATGGTAGCTTCTTTAACCCATAGAGAACTTACATTAAACTGGGTCGGTGCCACTGGGTAGTCCTGTTGTTGTGGTTGACATAGTAGGTTCTGCCTAAGTTGTCAACTTTCTCTTCCCACCCAGGTGGAAGGGGAGGTGGAGGAAGTTCTTCCTGGTGTTGAGAAGCGGAGTCATTGGAATCAACAACTTCCCACCCATGCTGTAAAATAAAGTTGAATGGGCAATTAAAAGGTTAATATTTTTTTCTTCTAGGATAAGAAAGTTTACACACACACACACACACACACACACACACACACACACACACACGCACAATCCCCAATTACGCCTACTGTCTAAAAATAATACCTGGTATTTTTATACAAGATCTAATTTTAAAGAGGCTATGAAGAACAATCAGCCAGTAAACAGGCTTTTATTAAATGTTTACTAGGTATGAGGTACTATGTAAAGAAAAGGAAAACCATGGGTCCTGCCCTCACATGAACTCGTATTTAATAACAAATAAATAACTGTGTACAAACAAAATATGTGGTATAAGGGGATGATAATTCAAAGGGAGGGGATTAGCTGTGAAGAAGATGAGAATAGACCTGCTATAGCAGGTGGGTCATGAACCCAGTCTTCAGTGAAATCAGGGAAAATAGGAGGTTGTGGTGGGAAGGAAGAGCATTCCAGATTTGGAGTCAGACACTGAAAAGATGGAGACAAGAAATGGAGTGTTCTATGCGAAGAAAAATAAAAATGTTACTGGAGAGTAATAAAGTGTAAGAACACTGAAATGATAGGAAAAAGTCAGGAGGTAAAGGGTTTGAAATGCAAAGTTGAACATTTTATACTGAACCTTTTTGAGGTAATAGGAGTTTATTGAACAGGAGGAAGAAAGAGAGTGAGTATAGGGCTTTACAAATATAATCTCATTTGATTGTCAAATACATAAGGGCTGTTATTTTATAGTTTGGGAAAACTGAGGTAAGCAAGAGATTAAATGACCTGCCTAGGGCCACACAGCTAGTTAAATGAAGACTCAGGACTTCCTGACTCTAGGCTGAGCACTCCCTTCACTAAATCATCTAGCTACTTGATCAGAGAGGATGACAGTCAAGACAGACAGTTAAAAAAAATCACCTTGGTGGCTAATTGGCATGTGAACTAGAGAAGGGAAAAGCTTGTGACAGGACAACTATTAGAAGATTAATTCAGTAGTCCAAATAGGAGGGTCTGCACTAGGGTAGTTGTGTGATCATAAAGAAAGGTCTACATTTATGGAAGTTGGTGTTAAGGCAAAAATGACAAGACTTGGTAACAGACTGGATAGGAAGGGTGATTTAGAGTGAATCAAGGGTGACACTGAAATTAAGAGCCTGAGCAAGTCATAAGATGGCAAAGCATACAATAATAATGGAGAATTTCAGAAGAGGGGAGGGTTTGATGGTGAAAATATTGAGTTCTCTTTGGTTTTTTTTTAAGGCTTTTTTTGCAAGGCAAACAGGCTTAAGTGGCTTGCCCAAGGCCACACAGCTAGGTAATTATTAAGTGTGTGAGACCAGATTTGAACCCAGGCGCTCCTGACTCCAGGGCCGGTGCTCTATCCACTGCGCCACCTAGCCGCCCCGCTTGAATTCTCTTTGGGTAAGTTGACTTTGTGATGCCTTTGGGGAACCTAGTTTGAAATGTACAAAAGGCAATTTATGATATAGGAGATAGATGTAGATTTGGGAGTCATCTGAATAGAAAAGTGATGATGAGATAAACAAATTCAGAGGGAGAAGAGAGGAGGACTATAAATAAATCCCTAGCAGAATCTCATGGTAAATGGACAAGACTTGGATGACAATCCCTCAAAAGAGACTGAGAAAGAACGGTCAGTTGGGTAAAAGTAGAGTTATCCAAACTTCAAAAGGTTTGAGTTTTCAGAAGAGGTTGATCAATCATATACTGAAGACAGATCATGAAAGATGAGGATGAAGGAAAAGCACATTTTATTGACAAGAGAACACTGGCAATTTTGTATTGGCCAATTTTGGCTAAATTATGATGAATCCAGAAATCATATTGTGGAGAGTTTAGAAGTCAGAGAAGTAAAGAGATCTACAGTAGATGTATCCCTCAAGGAGTTTAGGAAAGAAGGATAAGAGATTAGGATGGAAATTAACAGGAATGGAAGGAACAAGTAAGTGCTTTTAAAGACAAAAACAGAAAGCAGAGAAAGATTAAAAAATGATTGAGAGGGGAGGCTAGGTGGCGCAGTATAGAGCACTGGCCCTGGAGTCAGGAGTGCCTGAGTTCAAATCTGACTTCAGACACTTAATAGTTACCTAGCTGTGTGGCCTTGGGCAAGCCACTTAACCCCATTGCCTTGCAAATAAAAAAACAAAACAAAACCCAAAACACTTAAAAAAAATTTTAAAAATTGAGTGAGAGTGTGAGAATGATAGAGGGGGGCAATCTGTTAGAGAAGATGGAATGGAATGATAATCAAGAGTGTGTACAGATGGGGTTGCTGTGACATCTTAATCCCCCCCCCCCAACTGAAGCCATTTGCTGAAATAATGAAGGGTAGTTTGATTAGGAGGTATTGAGAAGAGATGGAGAATGTATGAAGTTCCTTCAATGAATCAGATAATAAATCCTTCAGTAAGACTTGTCTTATTGAAGTAAGAACCTAGTTGAAATTATGAAACAAAGCTGTAGCAATTTTATAGCTGAAAGGATCTATAGCAATTATTTTCTTTATTTTAAAGAAAAGAACAGGAGCAGTTAGGTGACACAATGGATAGAGCCCTGGCTATAAGTTAGGAGGAACTGAGCTCAAATCTAACTTCAGATATTTACTGGGCGATTCACTAAACCCTGATTGCCTACAAAAAAAAAGTGTAGTCTTAGAAAAGAACTATGACTTTTCCCACCTCATTCAGCCAAATGGGGGAGGAATAAGAGTATGACCACAGCTTATATCTTTAAATGATGAATGAAATGATGAACAAAATTCCAAATTTTGTAAATCAATAATTTGGCTGAAATTTTATTGTAGGTTAAAAGGTATCTATGTTAAGACCAGGAACAGATAAAGTTCCAGGCTAAATATTCTTTTTTGGGGGTGGACAGGTGGCACAGCAGATAGAGCACCAGCCCTCGGGTCAGGAGTACCTGAGTTCAAATCTTACCTCAGACACTTAATAATTACCTAGCTGTGTGACCTTGGGCAAGCCACTTAACCCCATTGCCTTGCAAAAATCTAAAAAAATATATTCTTTTTTCTGAGGTAAGGAGTTACTCCACTCATGATTGGTTTTATAGGGAGGTGGAATTCTTCTCCTTCCCCCCCAGCTCCTTGCCATTGGTTTCATCACTGGATCAGATATAGATGGAAACTGATGTTTGCCTCCTTTTATTCTGGAGACACAGCCACCATACCATCAGGCTGCCTTGCATTAAAGCTAAAATTACGTTTTATAATACATATTTTCAGCGTTAAGTATTCCTTTCCAAATATTCCAGAGTAAAATCACTGTAAAATTATTAATATGCTGGTTATTGCCATCAGACAAGTAGGAGAGTGTAAAAAATTTCTGGATTTAAAATAATAAATGGAAATATGCTGACATGCTTATGGTGTCTTGAAATTCCAAGTTGTCTACCACCCACTTGTTCATTTTTCTCCTTCTATACTACTTATTGAGATGAAAGTTTGTGAGTGAAATATTGCCCCAAATTTGGCTTTTTAGTCTGCGGGGTCTGTTAACATGCCCAGAACTCATTATTCACATAATGCAACAGCTGCACACAAATGGAGATCAAGTGATAGTTAGGCCTTGATTAACATCCACTGTCAGAAGCAGAGGAATACTTGCTTAACAAAACAGAATTTTTCAAGATGTAAAAGCACAGACAAAGGTAAATGCTCCAAGTGGAAAATGGGAAGGCTTTGGAAGAGCCACCCTATTCCAAATCTCTTCCTTCTCCCCTTCCTCCCAAAAAAGAAAAGAAAAATTTATCAGGACAATTAATTCCAAAATGGTTATTTCAAGGGAAAGGTCATCTAATGTATTCTCACATGTGGATGCCAAAAGAAAAAGAAACTTGGGAGAGACTTTCTAATGGTTCTAGTCACTCTGAATGAATCCCAAAGGCTAGAAGGGATTTTAAAAGGGATAAATCTTTGAGACATGATGGAAGTAAATGAATAGGATAGCTTTCCAGATCCCTTATAGGGGTGGGAAGAAACAAAATATGGGTAAATACTATCTTAAAAAACAAAGAATGAAATTCTAAATATGAAAAACTATTCACTAGTTCATGGTAACAAATTAAAATTTAGAAGCTAACTCTGCTTTATTAAATGAAAGACTATTTGAGTTTTTAAAAAATCATATTCAAAAATCACATTTTACTTCTTTCAAATAATACAATGAGAAGGGACTAATGAGATCATATAACAAAGTGCTTTGAAATTAAAAACAATTCTCTAAATGTAAGCTATTTTATAATTATTATTAGTGATCAAAGAGTAATAATATCTGATAAATTTTGCTTGTCACAAAAATTTTAGTGATCTCACTGGGACAGATAACTGATTTAAACTACAACATTTTAAACTCTGATGTTCAAAGAGGCATTGTCTAAACTAAAGATTTAGTGATTAGTCAGGCATGATTTTTATCTTTGCTTTATATGCAATAACAAAAACTAGCATTTATATGGAACTTGAAGGTCTTAAAAGTAATTTATGTGTATTATATGGGCCACCAGGTGGCTCAATGGAAGGAGTACCAGGACTGGAATAAAGAAGACTTATCTTCTGGCCTCACATACTAAATGGAGGCGTGATCCTGGGCAAGTCATTTAACCCTGTTTGCCTCATTTTCTTCATCTATAAAATGAGGTGGAGAAGGAAATGGCAAATCACTACTATATCTTTGCCCAAAAAACCCCAAGTGGGGTCACTAAGTGACAGACAAAATTGAACTGAAGAATAACAACAACATATGTATTATCTTGATCTTGGCAACAACCTGTGAACTAGCTGTCATCTTCATTTTACAGATGATGAGAATGAAGCTGGCAGAGTGAATTTGCATTTTCCTGATTCCAAGTTCAGCATTGAATCTATTATGCTATAATGTGGTAACGTATGAAAACAGTAGAAAATCTTGCAGATGCAGACAATTCTCAAATTTCTTCAGTCTTTCTATATGTAACAATTCTTCTTGTCTTTGTTAGAACAGCATTAGAAATGAACCATAATATTCAATGAACCATAATATATCCTCATTACTACATCTGACAACATAGCCAGTTACTTCTAAAACAGATGAGTGCCAACACATTTGTTCATATTTCTGAAATGAGGCACTCTGAAGAAACCTTAAATTCACTTTAGCAATTTTATTATTTTATACAACAAAAGAGAAAACATAAAGCAAAGGGACTTACCTCTAAATCTTCTCTTTGATCATTATTTTCTTCATCTTGTCCTCCATTCTTTGGCATATATGCCATTTTCAATCGTAAGAAGCCTTTTACCCGGGATTTGTGACTAGGTAACAGGGAAAACAAGAAAAGTTAACAAAGGTTTTAGCACAACTGTACTATTTGTGGAATATATGTAAAATTTCAATAAACTGAAATCTGCCTACATGTAAAACAACAAAAATTAGCCCTTACCTTCTTGGTCGTAGGAGGAAATCCTTAAATGTATAGGGTCGTTCCATGGTTGGGTCTTCAGTCTGTAGGGATGAGAAGCAAACTGATTTGAAAATTGATAGTCTTTGTATTTTTGAGGTATTAAATTAGATCCTGAATCTTCCCATTATAAAACATAGGGAATAGGGGGCAACTAGGTGGCACAGTGCATAGGCCCTGGAGTCAGGAGTACCTGAGTTCAAATCCGGCCTCACACTTAGCGGTGTGGTCTTGGGCAAGCCACTTAACTCTATTGCCTTGCAAAAACCTTAAAAAAAAATAAAACATAGGAAATGTATAAATGTAGTTGGTTTCCGGACATGGTAGATCTATTATAGCACCAGTGACATCACCTGAGGTTCTAACACTAATTGCAACAGTAGAAATTGGACAAGGACACAATGACTAAATTTTGGTATATAAACTGTCAGCTGCAATTTATAGGATACAGATCTCAATATAATATAGCTGATTAACTTTAGCATTTTAATGGCCAATAGCAAACTGTCATGCCTAGCTTCAATTAAAACTACTTTGGGTAACTTCCAATTTCCCAATTTTTACTGATGACAATAATACTACTCAGGCTCTAAACCTTAAAGTATTATCCCTCTCCCTCATACCTAATATCAAGACAATTGCCAAACTATATCTTCATAATCTTGAATCTGTCCCTAACTTACAACACCTCTCATTTATATTACTTCCATTTTAGTTCAGCTGCTCATCACATTTTGCCTTAGATTATTATAATTGCCTTCTAACTAGTTCTTTCCCTGTTTCCAATATCCCTCAGCTCATATTCATCTACCATGCAGCTAGGAAAATAATCTTTCTAATACTCAAATCTAAACAGATTGCAATGTCAACACACCCAAGAAAAAATGGTTTCATGAATCACTGTAACCAACAGAAAATATGATGCAGTAGGCATCTTTTGGTAGTTTTGTATAGTCTTCATAGAGTTAGTCTTTTTCTTTAATAACAGTTTATCACTAGATCTATACACAAAGATTTTTCAGTTCAACTATTTAGATGCTATACTCAATGGGAATAGATAACATCTGAGAAGCAAGAATCACCCATAACCCATGAAGAAACAGTAAAAAAAATAGACTTTCATAGAGGTCCCTCCAATAATAAAAGGAAACAACTCGAGTCAAAAAAAAATCAGAAATATATAAGGAGCTAGTGTACAAAACAAGAAATACAAATAATCAACTTATTTATTAGATTAACCTCTCTACCATACTCTGCTCAAACCTAATTAGAACATAATATGCAACCAAATACTAAATTCCTCCTGCTTCTTTAAATTAATTCTGTGGAAGAGCTGAACAATAGTAGCCTATAATAGCATAACAGGATTATAAAACTGGAAAAGATCCTAGAGATTACAAAGATCAATTCTCTCATTTCCTCCCAGGCAACTAAGGCCAGAGGAGATCAAATGACATACAATTTAGGGTCATTCACTTTAGCACACTGGCCAGGGGATAATGACAAAATTTGGAGCTGTGAGCTAGGTTAGCACCATGGTAAGAAGAACATGAAGCCTCTTCTACCCAAACTATGCTGTACTGCCATGATTGGCAGTATATGGTGAGGATGTTTGAAGAACAAGAAAAAGGTACTCATTGCTGACAGTTTAATAGCCTGGCCAAAAACCTTTGCAGCCGATTTCAGTTTGTTGTATAATGATTTGTTGTATAGTGATTCAGACCCAGGTAGACTCTGGGATACCAGAAGGGTGAGTCTGACTTGCCAAGAGCTTGGAGAATTCTTTGTATCTCTCTCTCTCCTGGTAACATCAATCACTTCTCTGAATATCTCTAATGGTACAATGAACCTTAAGAAGGTGTTAAGAGTGCCAAAAGGACTCTGTTAAGCCTGAGGACTGCCCACTACAGTTAAAAACTGCAGTTGGCACTAAATCTACTATACTTTAGTCATCGTATCTAAGTCTAACATGCTGTGTTTATTTCCGTCTCTGTGGGGTTCTGTCCTGTGTACTGTGGCCATGCTTGCTGGCTGGAGGGGTCAGTTTTCTGGCAAAAAGACCACTCGAGACAGCCAAGTGTTGTATTTTTGATATGGCAACTGAGATTCTGAGGCCTCATCAACCTTGGGGTATGTTTGGGCGTCCCAGACATAACATACAGTAACAAAGCTGGTTTAGACCTCAGCCTACTTATGTGCTTCCACCTCTGTCTAGTCCTCACTTTTTGCTTGTTGTTGTAAATGCCAACCTTCCATTTTCCATGTTCTTTTCTATCTACCCTACATACAACTTTGATTTTGAAACTCAAGTGGTTCACTAACATAACTCCATCACCACCAACTCCCACCCCAAAAGACATTTTGAAAAAAATACATCTCATTGGAGTGGAGAATAAAAGGTCAAGATTTTAAAAACTAAATTCTAATTTGTATCTCTTGTTTTTATAAGACCTAAGTGGTCATATCTGTCCATCTTTCAATAAATAAAACAACAAGCATAATGAAAAGAAGTGAATTTGAGGAAAAATAAAATAAAGAGAAAGATGGGACCTATTTCAGGCATGATAGGATTTCTTTATTTTGTAAAATTTTTATTTAAGGCAATGGAGTTAATTGACTTGCCCAAGGTCACACAGCTAGCCAATTAGGCTGAATTTGAATGCAGGTCCTCCTGACTCCAGGGCAAGGGCATGATAGGATTTCAGTGAGGGAAGACTGCTTAGTAAAGTTGAAAAAAATTAAATTTGTGCAGAGGAACAGACCTGAGTTCTACTTCAAGATTCTAGTTCTTCTACTTATTACTTAAATGACCTTGGGCAAGTACCTTAACCTCTCTAGAACATGCCAGTTTCCTCATCTGTTAAAGGAGGTTGTGCCTTATGACTGTGCAGACCCCTCATATCTCTAAGTTTATCCTCTGCTTTTGCCAGCACTTGGAAACTCTAATGTCTTAAATTTATTAATAAATTAAATTATTATTAAATTTAAAAAATCACCTCCAATTTCCACTCTATATTATTGCTATTTAAGGAATAGCTAGAGTAATTTTCCATTTGGGTGAGTCTTTTCCCCCCCAGAACACTAGAGCTTAGATCATGAATAGGTAACACTTCAGATTTCAATTCATTTTCATCTATTGGTAGAATGCCAGAATGGAATCTCAAGTAATGGTATGTAAGGACTAACAGAGTGTTAGTCCCAGGTCCCAAGTGATTAGCATAGGGGACTAAAGCCCACTAAGAGATGCCAGTGTTTACTATTCAGCATTCTTCCACAAAAGAATCTGCTCCCAAGTGAATCCAATAAGACATGGGGACTCCTTGGCCAATTTGTATTTCTGAAATGGTTCAACATGAAAGTTTCATTATAAAGAATGGCAAAATATAGTTTTACATTACAAATGCTGACACCCAGTGCTAACTCTGCCAATGGTCTACTAGAATTTTTATGAGAGATTATTTTGGTGTCTGCTCAAGGGAAAGAAAAATATACTACTTGACTACTTGTGAAAGGGGAATGATTTGAAACCTTAGCTTCTTTTTACAAATACAAAATGGAATTTTTTAATTAATAAAGTTAATTCCTACTATTGAACTTTGATCTGTTATTTATAGATTGCTTTAAGTCACTTATTGTGATCAAGGATTACTCATGGAGGAGAGGGAAGAGAAAAGATCTTTTATTGTGCAAGAAAAAGTTAAAAGTCAATCTTTCTTGAAGTAATTTATTCTTTTAAAAGTGTCAATAGTTGTCAACTTGATAGAAATGTCATACAAAAGGCTATGTCACAAATAAAAGGGTGTGTTGAGTTAGCCAAATGGACAAAGTATAAGTACTTTGGAAGACTCCATATGGACACAGATAAAAGGTGCTGAGAAAAGATGGATACTTTTCCATCACAGTGAATCACTTAGCTCAGAGATAAGCCATGGATAGTTTATTAGCTAAATGAAACAGAATTCACAAACATTAATGTACATTCAGTATATATAAAAAAATTAAGAATAAAATGATCACCTCAACCATATGTACTCATCTGAATGGTTCTACATATCAGAAGTGAAGATCAAAGCTATAGAAAGGGGACAGGGTAAAATAAAAATAAGTAATAGAAAGGTGATAAATTTGAGGTATTAAGTGTTTTTCCTTCTTTCAGATTATTACACTTTTCCAAAAAGGGCAGAGATTTGAATTGAGTTGAATGTACACTATCCTAATTTAGAATTTAAATGTCTCTGCCAGGGACTACATTTTCCTAGCAACTTAGACCATCAAACATTCCTTAATAAGTAGAAGTTTAGTGTCTTCTTTTCCTGAAACCATATTTCTATATCTCTCTCTTGTCCCTAGTAGCAACTTCTTCTGACACCTCCCACTCCTAATTTAATGTTCCTAACAAAAGATGTTCTCTACTTACATCTCCTCCTCATAGAACTTTCCTGTTCTTTCTATCTTTTATTACACCTTCTTTGTGTCATAGATTGCTTTGGCAATCTGGTAGAGTCCTATAAATGACTATTCAGAATAATATTTAAATAGAAAAATAATGTACTTAAGAATATTTTTAAAATAATTATGCTAAAATAGTTACTAAAAAGATAAAAAAAGTTAAAGGTTCACAGACTCCCCACCAGGTTAAAAACCTCTCTTCTAGTGCCTTCTGCTTTAAGGGTATATTTGATATTTGATCTGTATGTCTTGTGTATAATTACTTATATAGATGTTGTCTTTTGCATTAGAATTTAAAACCTTTGAAGGAGGGCCTGACTTTTTTTGCTTTTGTCTTCATATTTCCAACACACAGCACTGCTATGTACAGGCAATTAATAAATGCTGGTTAATTGAATGCTAAATAACCCCAACTAAATCCATGAACCTAATCTAGCTGCATAGAACCAGTATATTGGTACAAGTCAAAAAAAAAAAGACATTGAACAATCTTAATTAACCTACACTTAATTATAAACTAATCAAATCAAAGAGATTTTATTTGTTTATAAAATCCTTCCTAAATGTCTCAATGTGGTGTTTCATTGTGGCCAGGTCAGTGGGATACAAATTTTGCCAGGTTTAATGGAGAAACAAAGGGCTTGAAGAGGTCCTTCCTCCAAGAACCAGCCTGAGCACGAAGGAGCTCATCACCAGAGGGCTTTTTTTTTTTTAAAGCTAAAGACTATTCTATAGGGCTAAGGCTTGGAAAGACTGCAATCAGTCTTAGGAGAAAGAAGAATCCACCCTGAAAAAAATCACAGATTTTTAAAGTAGAGGTTCTAAATTTTTTCTGTTTGTCACTGAAACATGTACCAGTCTGATGAAACCCTTCTCGCAATAATGTTCTTAAATTCAGAAAATGAAATATTTAGGATTACCAAGGATAATAATCATAATAAAGTATAGCTAACAATTTTTTAATAAATTCATAGAGCTCAGGTTAAGAAGTTCTCTGTCTAATTGGGAAGTGATCCAGCCTTTCTGGAAAACAATTTGGAACTATGCTTAAAGGGCAATAAAACTGGGCATGCCCTTTGATCCAGAATCCCATTACTATGACTTTATAATAAGAAAAGGGAAGAAACCTACATGTACAAAAATATTTATAGTAGCTCTTTTTGTTGTGTCAGAGAATTAGAAACTGAGGGGATGCCCATCAATTGGGAAATGGTTGAACAAATTGTAGTATTCGAAGAAGACCACAGCATCATCATGGAGGTGATGCCATAACAAGAACATGAATTGGATTTGAGTAAGGGTGTGTTATGCTAAGTCACCAGCCTCTCTTTCTCCTCCACAACCATCTGGATCCAGTTGCCAGATGTGAATCAGGATGACTGGAGATGGCCCTGGATGTGAGGAAATCAGGGTTAAGTGACTTGCCCAAGAGCTAGTAAGAGTCATTTGTCTGAGGTCAGATTCAAACTCCTGTCCTCCTGACTCTATCCACTGCATCACCAACCTGTCCCAAATTGTGGTATATGAATGTAATGGAGAAGTACTGTTATGTAAGAAATCATGAACAGTCAAATTTCAGAAAAGCCTAGAAAGACTTGCAGGAACTGATGCTGAGTGATGTGTACAGAACCAGAAGAATATTGCACACATAATTCGGTGTGATGATCACCTATGATAGACTTGCTCTTCTAAGTAATCAAAGACAATTCCAAAGGACTTGTGATGGAAAATACCATACACTTCCAGAAAAAGAACTATGGAATCTGAGTACAGAATAAAGAATATTATTTTCAATTAAAAAAATTTTTTTATGTTTTTCCCTTCTTTTGTTCTGATTCTTCTTTCACAATCCGATTGTATGGAAATAAATTTAACAGTGATGCAGCTATAACCTATATTACAATAATTACTCACTATTAAAGGGAGGGGAGGGGCACGGCTAGGTGGAGCAGTGGATAGAGCACTGGCCTTGGAGTCAGGAGTACATGAGTTCAAATCCAGCCTCAGACATTTAATAATTACCTAGCTGTGTGGCCTTGGGCAAGCCACTTAAACCCCCATTGCCTTGCAAAAAAAAAAAAATCAAACAAACCTAAAAAAATTAAAAAAAACTATTAAAGGGAGGGGAAGACGGAACAGAAAAAGGAAGAAAATGTGAAACTCAAAACATTACCCCCAAAAATGAATGTTTGAAATTATCTTTGCATGTGGCTGGAATAATAAATAAATGCATAAAAAAAATTCTGTGTCTACAAACTTATCACCCCATACATATTTTGATCAATTATATTTACTTCTCACATTGTAGTTTCAGTTATAAATATTACATTTTAAAATAAATATTTTTTATTTTAAATTTTTTTAATTTGGGGCAGCTAGATGGCATAGTAGATAGAACACTGGTCCTGGAGACAGGAGGACCTGAGTTCAAAGACAACCTCAGACACTTAATAATTGCCTAGCTGTGACCTTGGGCAAGTCACTTAACTCCACTGCCTTGCAAAATTTTTTTTTATTTTAAAATATTTTAAACTATTTTAAAATATAGATACAGGGCAGTTAAATGGCACAGTGGATAGAGAACAGACCTTGGGGTCAGGAGGACCTGAGTTCAAATCCAAACTCAGACACTTTAATAACTGCCTAGCTGTGTGACCCTGGGGGCAAGTGACTTAAGCCCATTGCCTTAAATAAAAATAAAGAATGAATAAAATAAAATAGATCCACACAAATGAGGCTTTTAAAATAATGAGACATTTTCTTAAGGGATGTCTGATTTTATAGCCATTATTTAAAAGATATATGTCTGTGTCTTTCTACAACAACATATTCAAAAGTGCAGATACCCCTTGAATGCTTAAAACTGAAAGCTTCAGATTTTTTATACAAGCTGGGCTGTTTGGAAATAAACATATATTTGAAATCTTTCATTCTTAACAGGATCTCTTAGAAGAGTTTTTGCTATAACATTCCTTTGAGAAGTTTTAGAAGCCTTCCTTGGGCAGCACATACTGTCTGGAGAGAACTTTAGGTCAACCCAGTAATTAAGTTGTTTTCTGCTGTTTTGAAACTGTTTCATTAGTGAAAAATCTATTTCACCTATACCCACCTGTCATTACAAATGATGGTCACTATAAAGATGATGATGGGTGAATGGTGATTCTAAAAGGTAACAACAGACATCACCCTGCCAAAGAAATGATTTTTTATTCAGTGCTATACTCTTTTTTTTTTTTTAGGTCAAGGCAAATGGGGTTAAGTGGTTTGCCCAAGGCCACACAGCTAGGTAATTAGAAAGTGTCCGAGGCTGGATTTGAACATGCTATACTCTTAATAACCCATCATTTTGTGTTACAGGTAGGATGAAGAATAGGTCAGAGGAAGGAAACTAGAATTTGAGATGTCATCTTTTTCATTAAGATCTTCTAATCTTTTCTCTTACAGAATATATGGGTGTTATCCCTGATCATTATTCAGAAGCTAGGAGATTCAACTGTTTTACTTCTCAGGCAGAGAGCAGTGACTTCTGTAGTACTATCTCTGTCCATGCCCTCAGTGGTGATTATCTCTGCTAATTGGAAAATGCTGAGGTAAAATAGGGAGGCTCCATTTTGAGAAAGTAATCTCAAGAGAAAAAAAAATAAAGATATATTCTTTTCCTGTTTAGTCTGGATAAAATTACTTTACCTCATCCCCCAGTTTCTTAGGAATCAAGGGAAAGGTTAATGAAAAATGGAACTATAATAAAGAACAAAGCTCTGAGACACATAACAACTTGGCTAGAAGTAGAGTTAAAAAAATTTGAACTGAGATTTTGGAAGTAACTGATATTGATAAGCCAAACATTGATTTACAGTTGAGCTTTCTCTTATCTTTCTAAAATGAAATTAAGGTTTTGTCAGATTTTTTTCCATCCTACCTTTCATTCCTCACTAAATTATAAAAAATACTTTCCTAAAATTCAGACAACTATCAAAGGGCCTCAGTTAAAAACTATTTTCTATCACATAAAACATAGGTCAGTTAAAATTTCCTTACCGGGAGATGACTAAGAGGAACGTCCACCTGTCCAAGGAAGTCGTCTCTTGTCTGTTAATAAAGCAGAGAATGAGCAATCAGTTTGTAAGTCATGTATTGATGAGATAGCAATATTTCAACATTTTGAAAGGAGAATTTTTAAAAGAGGAAGCAAAAGAAAGAGGGGGAATATCAAAATTAGAAGTGCCTGAAATTATTATAGGGCTGATAACAAGATACAAATGGGAATGAGAACAATTATTCCAACAATCCTAAAGGTACATTTATAACTTATTTCCAAACTTTTGAAATTTCATTTGGTGTTTGTCACCAATATGCCATTGGATTGTCATTGAGATAAATGAAAAGAATCTTAGGATGGACCAAATTCAAAATTATGTTAAGTTGGGTGGGAAGTCAGAATTGAACCTGGATGAAAAAAATCTAAGAACATTTATTTTGTAGCTATATCCATGATTTCATATGTACAGGTAAAAGAAGCAAACAAATCACATGATTCATTTAGATTTAGGAATTGTGTAATTCTAAATATATATATGTGTATATATATATATATATATATATATATAAATAAAATAAACACATATTATACATACATACACATATGTACAAAGGAAGCCTAGAATGGATAGAGAGCTGGCATCAAAGTTAGGAAGACATGTGTTCAAGTCCTGCTTGGGACAAATATTGACTTTGTGAGATATACATGTCTATTTTAGTTATATATAATTTTCAGATCTGGCTATATCACTCAGAAATCATAGGAATCTTTGTTTGATATGCTTTATAAATACAGTATCAGCTACTAAGCAGCATAAGTGAAACAGGCACAATTTTTGCTGTCCAAATTATTGTCTTAAATGTTTTTTAAAAAAATTTTCCAAGTTATTTCCATGGATTTGAAAGATCATTGAAAATATCCTTAACATTAACTTACTTTTAATTCACTTTCTTTTTAGAGGGCACAATATATAGTGAATAGAAATCTGGTCTCAGAGTCATGAAGACAGTCTAAGTACTGTCTCTGACATTTTAATACTATGTGATGTTGGACAAGTCTGAACTGATGCTATCAGTACACCCAGAGAACTCTGATACTAGATATTGCCCAGCAATTAGTGATCTGGACCACTGAAAGGAGCTTCCACACGGAGAATCACTCACACTAATGAAATCATGTGTCCAGTTCCTATTCAGACTCATACACATATACATGTACACACAGGTCCTCCAAATCTATCACAAAATGCAAACAATCTCTTATTGATTTGAAATCTATAGAAACTGGTCACAGTCATCATATAGCAGATAGATGAAATACTTCACTCTGGTGAACAGGGTTAAAATTAACATTCAGGTTTTGTGACTATGTTGGAAAGATGTTGGTCTGTTGACATACACTGATCCTCTACTATTAAAAACAAGAAGGAAAAAAAAAGAAGCTAAGTATAAATTGGATTTTTAAAGAAAATTTACTCCAGGTTAAAGAACAGAAGCATGCATTTTGTTCTTATTGTTCAATCAAAACTGCAGGAATAAAGTTGATTATTTTTTAAATGTCTAAATGATGATAAAAACCTGATGGTTTCAGTTTTTCAATGTGGTAGAGGAAAAAAAAACAACCCCATTCTGATTCCTTTTGAAGAAATTTTAAATTTTCTTTATATTATGAGATTTACTGACAACACGTAAGACAAAGTCTTTTATGATAAAACAGAAGATCCTGCCTAGATCTTACAATCATCTTCTCCAAATAATATGTAGTAGAACAGACTATAGTTGCCACACTTACATAAAAAAATTTGGTAATTGCAATATGGATAGTAAAATCAGTAGGGTATATTTACAAAGAACTTAAATGTTATCTCATTTGATGCTCAGTCTAATGGGAGTGGGCACCACATTATGGTCTTGATGGGGAAACTGAGAACCAGAGAGGTTAAAAAGCTTTTCAAAGTTATAGAGTTACTAAATCATTACTTATTTGAGAAATGCAAATTAAAGCTTCTCTGAGGTACCACCTCACATCTCTCAGACTGGCCAATATGACCAGAAAGGATAACGATCATTGGGAAGGGTTGTGGGGAAGTCTGGGACACTATTACACTGTTGGTGGAGCTGTGAATTCATCCAACCTTTCTGGAGAAAAATTTGGTGCCCAAAGGGCAACAAAAATATGCATACCCTTTGATCCAGCAATACCACTACTGCGTCTATACCCTGAAGAGATGATGAAAAGGGGTAAAAAACATCATTTGTACAAAAATATTCATATCAGCCCTGTTTGTGGTGGCAAAGAATTGGAAATCAAGTAAATGTTCTTCAATTGGGGAATGGCTTAGCAAACTGGTATATGTATGTCATGGAACACTATTGTTCTATTAGGAACCAGGAGGGATGGGAATTCAGGGAAGCCTGGAGGGATTTGCATGAACTGATGCTGAGTGAGATGAGCAGAACCAGAAAAACACTGTACACCCTAACAGCAACATGGGAGTGATGTTCAACCTTGAAGGACTTGCTCATTCCATCAGTGCAACAATCGGGAGCAATTTTGGGCTGTCTGCAAAGGAGAGTACCATCTGTATCCAGATAAGGAGCTGTGGAGTTTGAACAAAGTGCAAGGACTATTCCCTTGAATTTAGAAAAAAATACCAATATCTGATCTTGTTATCTCTTATACTTTATGTTTCTTCCTCAAGGATATGATTTCCCTCTCATCACACTCAATTTGGATCAATGTACAGCATGGAAACGATGTAAAAACTGATATATTGCTTTCTGTGGGGGTGAGGGGAGGGAAGTAAGATTGGGGGAAAAATTGTAAAATTCAAAATAAATAAAATCTTTAATTAAAATTGTAAAAAAAAATTATAGCATTAGCAAGCAATAGAACTGGGAACCAAGTCCCAAGTCTTTTGCTTCCAAGTTCTGAGGTAGCCCAGAATGTAAAATAATACCCACGGTTGTCAGCAAAAATTAGTATCAATTTATTTTACCAATAAGAGGCCATGAGAATAATTTTCATTTCACACATAAAAGCTCCACACTAGGATATGCATTCAATCTTTATGGAATTATTAATTCATGGACATGAATCAAATATACACACACACACACACACACACACACACACACACACAAACAAACATGCTGCCTATCCAAAGCATCTGTCTCCCCCTCTCAAACTTCTTTAGGATACATTAAAATGATGGATAAGTCTTTTGAAACAATCAGCATTAGTACTATTCAACAAAACATGGAACTTGAAATAAGCATGAGCTTACCTTTTCCAGGGAACCCATTTAGACCATGATCATTGCCCCACTTGCCAAGACCTTGGCATGCTTCTCATTCAAGAACTACATAGCTAAGGAAGCTTTGAAAAAACACACAACTGTAAAGACTGAGCAGTGACTCTTGAGTGACCCCTTCCAAGTTTGAAATCTAAAGATAACAAACTCACTTGCCAAAAGTCTTGATTTTTAATCCCACTGGTCTTTTTTTCTTAAAAGGAGATTGATTTGTCAACAGATACATGGAATTAGAAGGCAAGGGTCTATGGAAAAATCTCACTTGAATAATCATGGTAGGTTAAAATACAATTCACTTCAAAGAACACTGAGGGCATGAAAACTCTTCCTTAACCTGGCATCAGACAGAGGGGCAAAACTAGATACTGTAGGCCCAGGAAAACTACCCATGTCCAGAATTACTTGAGAGAGTCAAAGGAAACAATAGTTAATGATAACATTGTTTTATATTCTGATAGGCAAAAGATTCTAGAGTCTTTTATTCAAATGCACTAATCCTCAGTAATTTTTTCATATCCAGTCACATTTTAAGTAAATTAAACATTAGCAAGCTAGAGAAGAAAAAGCTCAGGAGGATTTAAATTCTTTAATTTGTGGGTGGGGGTTAGGGCGACTATTTGCATGGCTTTCTAGCTCTTTGTGTTTACCTGTCCCTTCCTTCCTGTGAAGAAATGGCCAAAATGCCTCAGTTCCCACTGTCTCTCAGGTACTGTTTCAAAAATGATTTTCCTGTGTATTATAATAAGTGTTTTTAAAAAATTACATTCAAATCTAGCATGCATCTCCAATATGTATATCATTACTTATTTATCAAATATTCACAGTACAACTTTATTAATATTTATGTGCATTATAAAACTTCCACCAAAAACAGAAATTCTAAAGCAATGTGATCATTATGAACTAATTAACATTTGGTCCCAGAGTCAATAACTGGAGTTATTGAGTATGAGAGTGATATAACATTGCTAGTTAGGATACTGATAGAACTGGGGAGCCCTGAGTTATTCCCTCCTGCTCCTATGACACTAGATAGGAAGGTTTTCAGCAAAGAAATTATGGAACATTCCTGGGAGTAGTTTAAACTAAGTTTGTCTACAAGGTAATTTTGTCTGAAACTCAAATGTGAACCCCTTTTAGTCCACTATATATAATGAAGCTTAATGAGATCTTTAATGCAGATTACAACCTATCCAGGTCGACTCATCTTTGGTGACTTATTTTGACCTGCCCAATAAAAAGGATGGGTGAAGAATTTTTATTCATTGAACATTATCAAAGTGTTGAGATCAACCACTATGCAGAGACTGTGAAAACTTCAAGATTATCTTCAGAAATGGAAAGGGGGTAGATTTTATTGATGGCATCTATATACCTAGTGCTAAGGGTTCCTGTGTAGCATTTAGATGATAACTACCCCCAAAGGAATAGGAAAGGGAAAGGGTGGAGAATATGCACAGCCCATGAAAAAAGGCAGAATGAGTGAGTTTGGGGGCCTAAGGGTAGGGTGTTGGAGACAAATCCTGTAATTGGCTACTGCAGGAAGGGTAGGATGAAATCCATCTTATTCTCTGATTTACTGATTCCATACTCTTTGGTATTAGGCTATTGATGCTGAGTTTGGAATTAGTGTTGGAAGATGAAAGTCAAAGCTCTTGGTTTGGCATTCAAGCCTCTCAATCATCTGACCTCAAAGTCTATGTTTTCATTTTCACCTCTCATTACTACTCTTACATAAATCTCATTCTCCTGCCAAAATAAGCTCCTTCATAACATGAGAGTAATATTATTTGTATTATCTTAGGAACCTACTAGGAACAAAGGTCTGTGGAAGGTGTTGAGATAAATACAAAAATGAAACTATGACTGTCCTGATTATCAAGTCCCCTGGAGAGATATTTACAATATGCACATGAAAAAGTAAACGCAAAGTAATTTGAGGAAGAAGAAAGTACAAGAACAAAAGGCTAAAAGGATAGGGCACCAGAAACGTGAACAAATCTGAGAAGTGTAACAGGCAAAGGTAAGGAGGGAGAAATTGCATGTGGAGATAACAGTTGTGTATGGGGGTGGGGGGGAGAGATGGGACAACAAATTGTCTATGGAATAATAAAAATAGTCAGTTTGATGAGGACATATAATGTCATATGAGCCAAGAAAGGTAGCCTAGAGCCAGATGTTATAGCCTTGAAATTCCAAGGTCAAGAGTTTGTGTTTTAAGGCAACAGGAAGTCATTAAAGACTTTTGAGAAAGGGAGAAGCATGTTTAGGCCTGTGCTTTAGGAAGTTTATTTCAAAAGCTGTGTAAGTATGAATTAGGAGAGGGAGAGATTAAAAACTAAAAGAACAATTAGGGAAGATGCTGCAATAGCCAAAGTAAGAACAACAGTGTTGGCCAGATGAGTAGAAAAAAGGACAGATGCAGAGGTATATTTCTAGTGGAACTGAAAGTACTTCACAAATTGGGGCTTTGAGGGTGTGAGGGATGAATAAGCCAGAGATGACTAAAGTTACAAAACCAGGTGAACAGAAGTATCATGATATCCTCAACAACTTGGTATTTGGATTAACTAAGCTTGAAAGCTTGAGATACTGATGAGACTGAATTAGAGGTTTTCAGCAAGTAGCTAGTGATTCAGGACTGGAATGTAGGATTGAGACTCAAGACAAAAATTTGGGAGTTGTCTGTGTAGAGAGACTATCTGGCTAAATGGAAGTTGATAAGGAGAGTGGAAGTAAAGAGAAGAGAAAGAGCACAGGACTGTTCAGGAAAACCACAGTTAGGGAACCAGAGATGGGTAGTCATCCAAAAAAGAGGGCAAAGAGGGAAGAGTAAAGTAGATAGCAGATCAAAGAGAGAACAGGGTCATAGCAGCTGAGGAAGGAGAATTTACTAAGGATAAGGCAATAAGGGGAGAAACAGTTGAGAAGTCAAGGAAGATGAAGACTGAGGATAAATTCAGATTTAGCAATTAAGTGATCCGTGGCAATCACAGAGAGGATAATTTCAAGAAAGTGGTAGAGGAGTGGTCAAAGTGCAGGGGATTTAAGAAATAAGTGGGAGGTGAAGCCAAAGAAAATTCATAAAAAACAATTCCATCTAGAAGCTTTGCAAATTAAAAGGATATAGAGGTTAGGATGGTCAATGGAAGGAGTGGCAAAATTAAATGAATGTCTGAGGATTATTTGTAAGCAGTGGAGGTAAAAAAGAAAAAAGAAAAATCTATTCTAAAATAATAGATTTGTTTAAGGAAAAAACTTTGTGAACCTTAGAGCACTATAGAAATGTGGTATACTATTCTCTATATATTAAACCTTGTGCTTTTATGGTTGCTTCATCTTTGTTCATTCTTTGAGTTTGCCTAGATTCATCTTCCTCCATCTTTTCCCAATCTATTTAAAGCTTCTTTTCTTCAAGGCTCGGTTCAAATACTTGCTTCCTCCATGAAACCTCCTATGACCTATCAAAGCTCTCTCCTTATTCTGAATTCCTAGACTATGTTACTTACTCTATGAACTGCTCATTGGGATTGTTCATTATCTTTGTTTATGATTTAATTTAACAAATAGGAAAACTCATTGAGCTTGAAGAATGAGACCTTTGGAGTCTCCAGAAGCTAACAGTGCTTGGCATGAAGAGCATTCAGTTGCCCAATTCCCTAATTTCTAAGATTCGCATTTTAAAATATTTGCAATCCCATGAGTTTCTTATGAAATGTAAAATTTATAGGGAACCAAATATTTCCAATTCTATTTGGTGTGTCATCTCCTTCAAAATCAAGCAAAGTTCCCAAATTGATGCCAAAAATTTGCAAAGCAATTTTCAATTAATACAGGGACATGGAGAAGAATAGGAGTTGTGTGGTATGACAAGAATATGAGTAGAAGAACTGAATTCAATTCAGTTACATAAATATTAACTAAGTGCCTACTATATGCAATTCAAATGAACCCCAGAGGTATTTGAGATAATATACATTTGGTCTGACTTAAATTACTTCCATCATTATTGCTAATACTACTGTTATTGGTTGTTGTAGTATGTGTATATCTAGAAAGAATCAGTTATAAGACTTGCTCCCTATAAATGATACTTTCCTATTTGTCTCTTAACTTATTACCATAAGTGCAAAAGTTAATTCTTATCTATTTTAAATGAAAAGAATTATAAATGTGCTACCCAAACAAGTAATTCCACTGGAATCCTAAGACTACAGTTGGGGTTCAACTTGTAGGTGTTTTACAGGAGTGAATGCTTCATATCATTATTTGCTCTTGTTCGTTGTTTGTTTTCAAAGAAGACAAATGACATCATGTGGAGAGATATTCACTTGCTTGTGGATTCTATTTAAATAAGGCAAAATCTCACAAAGTGATCTTCCTTACTACTCCTCTCTCTTCAAAGTTCAGTGGCAAGACAAAAATCAAGATGATGGAATAAAACAACAATGCAGTGGATGAATGTTGCATCTTTGATGTCTGACCAAGCTCTAAGTGCTCTACACTAAGAGTAATCATTACTTATAATTGGGATAAATTAGCAGCCTTCACAATAAGATCGGGGTGAAGACAGGGATGTTCATTAACACCACTATTATTCAATATTTTATTAGAAATGCCAGCTATTTCTTCAGTTGGAAAAACAGGGGTCATAGTAGCAGCTAGCCCCTAGGACTATTGTGAGCATAAAATTAAATAGCATTTATAAGGTGCTTTGCAAATCAAAGTACTATATAAATGCTACTGTTGAGTGTTGATGCTGTTTTTGCTAGAGTCAAGTGAGCTATTTCCTCCTCTAAAGACTGATTCACATCCCATCTAAAAGAAAATTAATATAGGCCAAGTCCAAAGCAAAATGTAAATTATGTTCTTGGGTCTAGAACAACCTTTAAATAACTATAATTAATGATGAAAAAATGAAATCAGTAAGTTATCACATAGTTAATCTGGAGAGAAAGAAGACAATTCAGTTCCAACCAAAGATTGAATGCTTCTCTGACATTCTCTAGAATCTAAATGTAACTGAAATTTGGTTTGTTGATTCTTTCCCTTTGTGCTCGGAGGACCAAAATGACATCTCTATGTTGGGGTCAAAGTACAGGGTATCTGGCTGTGACTGATCAATCTTAGTTTAACCTTTGCATAGAAACAAACACAAATGTAATGTCCAGGAATGCAAACCTGTAGCTAAGTTGGATCTCAGAACAACCTTAAGACTTCTTCCTTTGTAATTGGGTTTTCAACTGCCATACAACACAAAAAAATTATATTTCTCTCAGTCTCTTACAATAGTTAAGAGCTTCACACCTCATATATCTGGCTACATTATTTTGAAAACAAACTGCAAATTCATACTTCAGGATATTCCAATTTAGAATCAAAATCAAGTTCATTAAATTCCTTGAAGCATACCATGGCTACTAAATAAATAACATCAGAGTTAATATATAATGTTCTCGGCATTGCAATTTTTAAAAATTTCTAAAGCAGTTCATGTGGAATAGTCTCACTACTAAAATTAAAAACAGCAATTTTTTTTCTAATTACATCAAGGGAAATTTTTGCATAATTAAAATAAAGCTGTTTACAAAATTACTGAGGCGGCTAAGTTATTCAGAATGTCAATAGTTGATCATGTATAGAGCAAGAAATGGACAATACCAGCTGCCCTAAACAGGTGCTTTACAAGTGAGTGGGGGAATGGAGTGGGTTGAAAGATTCATGTTTCAAAACAGTCCATTGTTGCCAAAACTACTGCACTCATATCCACTGCAAAATATTTGTGTCAAAAGCATCTGAATGGTCACAGCAACCTTAATTCACTTAATACACATTCAACAACAGAAGATATCATCTTAAAATACTTCCTTCTAAAGTCTTTGCAAAATTTTCAATGAGATTTCAAGTCTTTTTTAAGTTGTCTAAGGAACATTGGTTAAATGACTGACCTAGGGTCACATAACTCCTCTCAGAAGTAGGAAATAAACCAGGTCTTCCAGACTCATTTGATCCACTACAACTCAAGATCTCTATAAGATAAAGAAAATTATATTTTGAGTTACATCAAGAGGGTTTGGAACTAGTTTGTAATTGAGTTCAATTGATGATTTGATTATTACTTTGTTTGATCACTTTCAGTCTTGTCTGATTCTTTGTGACCCCATCTGGGGTTTTCTTGACAAAGATTCTGTAGTGGTTTGCCATTTCCGTCTTCAGCTCATTGTACAGATGAAGAAACTCAGGCAAACAGACTGAAATGACATGCTCAGGATGACAGAGCAGTTAGTGTCGGATGCTGGATTTAAACTCATGAAGATAAGTCTTCCTCATTCCATACCCAAAAGTAAGTATTGTGCCATCTAGTTGATTAGTAGATTATAACTGTTTATCATTTCAATTGTATCCGATTTTTCATTGCCCCTTTTTGGGGTTTTCTTGGCAAAGTTACTAGAGTGATTTGCCAATTTCATCTCTAGACTCTTTTACAGATTAGAAAAATGAGGCAAACAGTATTAAATGACTTGCCCAGGATCACACAGTTAGTAAGTGTGAGATTCAATTTGAATTCAGGTTCTTCCTCAGTCCAGGCCTGGAACTCTATCCATGGTGCTATCTAATAATACACATCCTTAAAAAATATGTTTGCTTTATACATTCTTAAATCAATGAGGATGGTTAAGAATAGCTCCAATCCCTGAAAAAAAAGTTTGTTTTCTATGTTTTGCACCTGGGAGAATAAAAAGGAAAGCCTGAGGAGAAAAATACCTCTCCTCCACACCTGGAGGCCCCTAGGAAGCAACATAGAGAATTTTCTACTAATGTTCTCTGGTTATTAGTGCCAGCAGTCTGGCATCTGAACTTGGTATTTGGGTGTCCCATGGAAAATGTCATCAGCTATTTTTTCATAGGATTGAAAGATTATTTTCAATAACTGGAAGTACTTTATTAACCTTATTAAAATCACATCAGGGAACTGGCCAAATACCCCCATTCAGATTAATGGAGGCAATTCCATCATGACTGTATTTAAACAAGACATCCTGTAAACTCCTAGAATCTACAAACACTGAATTAATTTAAACTCTTATCCTCAAAGTCCTGACATTTCTTGTAGCTATTTTTAAGGTGGTAAAATGCTGCCAATTTCCTGCCTCAGTTATCACTTGTTGCGCCATCCTCAATGCCAAAAACATGTACCAGTCAAGCAGGTTAGTTCCAGTGTGGCAAAGACTCAAGCATTGAATATGTAAAATCCAAGTCTTCAAACTTACTATATTAGCTGCTATAAAAATCAGCTTTCCCTTTTTGTAAGGTAGAAATTACTTTTTTAAGCATTAACTAAACACTGAGAAACTATATGCAAAAATTCCATTCCACAATAATATCTGTCTCTAAAGAGAAAAGTTCAGGGTTCAAGAGGGAAATGGAGAAAAGTACGTTCATAGTAATGATGGCCAAGTTATAAAATTAGAATCTGTTCATGATTTTTGGACAATTTAAATTCTTGTCCACAATATAATAAACAAATCTGTGGAATTAATGCATATATTTGTAGCTGGTTTTTTTTTTGGTAGAGTCAGGAGAACATATTTGGATTTTCATTATAATCTGGAATCCTTAGTTAAGAAAATTCCCTCAATCAGAAAAAATGATACCTGATCAGAAATTTCTAAGTTTACAAAAAGAGTTCTTAACCCCTTGGGAATCCATGGATAGATTTCAGGAGGTTGATGTATTTGAATGAGGAAAAAAATTACATTAACATTTTCATTAACCTTTAAATACTTAAAACATTATTGTGAGAAGGGAGGGAGGGGTCCATAGGCTTCACCATAGTGCCAGAATAGTTCATAACACACAAAAAAATGTTAAGGATTGAGAGAGGTGCTTGGGAGCACTGAGATTTGAAATGATTTTCTAGGAACACAAAGCTAATCAGTATGTCTCAGAAATTGTTCTGTGTGTGTGTGTGTGTGTGTGTGTGTGTGTCTTTGCGTCTCTCTCTCTTACACACACACACACACACACACACACACACACACAGAGCAGAGCTCTCAGCTGCATTGTCTCGGAATGATTTTTAAGACTTTAGCTAACTCAAGTTCAATTCATTATTTACTACTTATTCCCCCAAATAGAATAGACTATTATTCCTTATGTTCAGTATTACTCAGAAAAAATTTGATTCTTAAATTATTCATTGAAAAAAATAATCAGTCTGTCTTTTTTTTTTTTTTTTTTGGTTTTTGCAAGGTAATGGGGTTAAGTGGCTTGCCCAAGGCCACACAGCTAGTAATTAAGTGTCTGAGGCTGGATTTGAATTCAGGTACTCCAATGTACCACCTAGCTACCCCAGTCTGACTTTTTTTTTAAAAAAAGAAGAAAGAGTAACAAATTCAAAAAGGTAGGGCAAATTTTACACCAAGCTTAAATAATTGGAAATTAAAACATGAACATTAATTTGTGCTCTGGATATAGAGTTAGTGGATTTTTTCTACATTTCTACATTATAATTCTAAAGAACTCAGCACAGTGTCAGGCATATAATTATTAAGTAGTAGTAGTAGTAGTAGTAGTAGTAGTAGTAGTAGTAGTAGTAGTAGTAGCAGTAGTAGTAGTAGTAGTAGTATGTAATGGTGGTACTGGTGGTAGTAGTAGTAGTAGTAGTAGTAGTAGCAGTAGTAGTAGTAGTATGTAATGGTGGTACTGGTGGTGGTAGTAGTAGTAGTAGTAGTAGTAGTAGTAGTAGTAGTATGTAATGGTAGTAGTGGTGGTGGTAGTAGTAGTAGTAGTAATAGTAGCAGCAGCAGCAGCAGCAATAACAGCAACACCAGCAGCTGATTGACCTCAAGCAAGTCACTTAACCTAAGTTTTCATTTTCCTCATTTGTAAAATGAGTTTTAGACACAAAGCTTAATCAAGTGCAATCTAAACCAGACTAAAATGTAATTGAGAAATTTTAACAAAACAAATAAAAATATAAGGTTAATTTATAGTTAGTTTCCCTTAGGCAATATGAAGTCCACAAGGATATAATTTAGTGAGCTCTCTTTCTAATTGAGTTTGTCACCACTAGAAAAGGTCATTAAGTTCATCTTGGGAATCAGTTTTGGATCTGTGATATCATAATCATATGTAGCCACTAGGTAACTGAGGGAAGACAGAAAGTAAAAATGGAGTGATGACCATGTGCTAGGAGAAGATACAGATGTAGGTAGAACAGTAGCAACAGAAAAGATTTGAAACAATAAAAGTTCAATCAAGTCTTTCAAGTCTTTGTGCTAAGGAATATAACACAATTTTCCTAGTATATTTGATAGTACTGACAAATGTAAACAGAAGTTGAATCCTGTGGTTACAAAGTTATTTGCCATCAACTCAGTACGGACTGCAGCCTGTTCATTATTTACCAATGGGTACAGATCCAATCTCCACTAAAGTCAAATTCTATTTTTTATTTTTTTAATTAAATTTATTTATTGATTTTGAATTTTAGAATTTTGCCCCTAATCTCGCTTCCCTCCCCCCCCACCCCCCATAGAAAGGAGTCTGTTAGTCTTTACATTGTTTCCACAGTATACATTGATTAAAGTCATATTCTTAAATTTCATTATGAAGCAGAGATCACATTACCTTAGATATTCAAAGACTTCCAAAAAGGATTTTTTTTCATACCCTGTTGGTTGTGGGCCAATAAAATATGGTATAGATATTGTACTACCAAATTGGAAAGTTTCCAGTAATGGGTACAGCAAAGCCAGCATTTGTAGACCAGCTTCATCAAGTCTAGACAAAGCTGGCTACAAGGTGATGAACACTTTTATCCATAGCATCTCTTACAGATCATTTACCTGGTCCCGGGGGTGGGGGGGGTCTGATCTATATCAGTGAAGGGAGTCTCATGTTGATGAAATCCTAAAACCCAGAGTATTAAGTACTAATTTCTAGAAGGGCAAATCATGTTATTTTAGAAAACAAAGATAAAAAGCAGTAAAATGAATCTAAATACCACTACAGAAAATAGAATGAAAGGTCAGAAAGTAAAATTTGAGTACAAATACATGTTGTTGTTTGCCACTCAAGGTAACATCAAAACAACTATTACAATACTGACACTGTGTCAAAGTCTGAGAAATGGAAATTTTGCTTTTCCATTTTGTTCTCCATGACACTCAACTTCAGTCACTGAGCTGCCCAACCCTGTATTCAAGGGGCAAGCCACCTATATATATATATATATATATATATATAAATGTTGAAATTTTGGAATGGTTTCCAAAACACTGGCTTTGAACTACTTAAATAATGAATGGCTCATGTAACTTCTAAAACTTTGGAAAGCACAGTTAACCTTTTACTGTTTATTGTCCAGCAAAGCCACCTCACTGGCAAGAACTAACTGCCTCTTCAAATTGCATGTATAAAGTATGCTTTATTCTCGGCAACAAAAGTAAGAAAGCCTTTCCTCATTGCCCATCTGACCATTGTGCATATGAACCTCTTTATAAGTGTAACTGCCAGGGTTTCAAAAGAGAAAATTCAACGGATCTGAATAACACTGTGTCTTACATAACATGATCTTTCACCACCTGCTTTCCCAGCAAACAATTTCACAACCTCACTATTGAAATTATCTTAATGAAATTGCAAAATGGCATTTGAGAAAGAGAAAGGGAGAAAAGGGGAAAAAAGTGAGATGTTAAAGTACTACCTTGTTTTCATAAGCTCCTATCAAAACATGGCTTACATAAAAAATTATGATACTGAAATTCCTTTTTGAAAAAACATGTCTAACATACAGACTTATTTCTTATTCATAGCTCTTTAGGTTCAATTTTTATTTTTGTTTGTGGTTTTTAAATCCAAGTAAAAAAAAAACTTACATATATTGTTATAACAGAAAACTAATTCTGAAGTCTTAGTGAGAGAATCAGTCAAAAAAAGCATTTATCAGGGGCGGCTAGGTGGCGCAGTGGATAAAGCACCGGCCCTGGAGTCAGGAGTACGGGGGTTCAAATCCGGTCTCAGACACTTAATAATTACCTAGCTGTGTGGCCTTGGGCAAGCCACTTAACCCCATTTGCCTTGCAAAAACCTTTAAAAAAAGCATTTATCGATCACCTACCATATACAAAGAAGAACAAAAGACAGACTCTGCTCTCAAGGAAGACATACTCGATTAATAGAGATGACATGAAAATAACTATGTACAAACAAGAGATTTACAGGATAAACTAGAAAAAATCAACAGGTGGGAAATACCAACATTATTTATGACAAGTATATGTAATTGTGTATAACAGACAACAAACCAATAATTTTAATAGGATGTCTGAACAAAACTACAGCACTTTATTTATTTATTTATTTATTTATTTAAGGCTATGGGATTAAGTGAATTGCCCAAGGTCACACAGTTAAGCAATTATTAAGTCTGAATCTGGATTTGAACTCAGATCTTCCTGACTCCGGGGCCAGTGCTCTATTCACTGCCCCACCTAGCTGTCCCAAACTACTACACTTTTAGAGGTACATACATAAAGGTCAAAAGTGGCTAAACCTACACCTCCTAAATCCACACTCTCTGTGGCAAGTATGCACACAAATATACATGCACGCATGCACACACACACACACACAAAGCCACATATGGCAACAATCTAGAAAATAAATTTTTATAGGGAAACAAAAGAAAGAAAGCAAATGATTACTGTACTGAACAAAGTTGACAATAGTTATAGAGAAAAACTCCAGAAGTTTTATGGAATGAACTGGTGTATCTGTATTTGGGAAACAGAAATCAAGTGAACTATGGCTCCCATGCATTCACTGAAGACTGAACTCCCATCCATAAGATGAAGGATTAGGGAGTGTTGGGAGGCATAGTTGTAGTTTTCTGTACTTCCCAAGGGAGTGAAAAGGGGGAAAACATACTTAGTACCTTTACTATAACATAAGTGAGGAGCCAAAGTCCAGAGGCTCACCCATGGTCAATTAGGAGCACAGGAGCAGCTAGGGACCTGCAGTAGCACTCAGAAATCTTCAAGAATTCAAGATTTCCCAATGTTATCAAAGTCTCAGCCTGGCAAAATCAACACATGGGCAAATACTCATATTCCTTAGCAGTCAAGGACATTGACTAAGAGCATCCTCAGGAAGTTTCTTAATCTTTATTGGCCAACTTCTTCAATAACATGTTTGCTCCATTCAGGGCTGTCTTTTATGTTGGTGAGCTGGAAACCCAAATCTAAACAATGCTTTCAACATATTTCATGGAACAGAGCTTCATGTTGTTCTAAGACTGCTATTGGTGAGTACAGGAGGGTACATTAAGACTGACATTCTTACTTAATTTAGTCTTCCAGTGAAGAGGGAAGAAAAGTGGCAACAACAATTGCTTGGTTATATGTGACCGAAGCAAAGCATTTTCCACTCTGTGGTTCTGCTTTCTGGGGTGAATTGAAAAGGTTAGACTTTTTTGATCTTTAAGCATTAACATCTACAGAATTTTTAAGAAAGACAGGAATCAATGTGGAAGATGATGGAACAGTCATCAAGGAAACCATGATCCTTTTGTTGTCCACTATTTCAACTTTTTTGTTTTGAAGCATGTATAAGTTACTTACCAGCATTGTGCAGTAGAACGAAGCCTCTGAACAACCCAGATCTGAATTCTATCTCTGACAGTATCTGTGGAACCTTAGGCAAGTCCCTTTACCACTTTACCACCATTAGAAGGATGTTGAGATTCCTTCCAGATCTGGAACAATCATGATATGAACACATAGTTCCTGGGGCACAATTATTCTTCCTTCATATTTATATTTTAATAAATAGGTTTTATAAAACTGGACAGTTCATAGAAACCTGATGGAGGTCAGCTCTAGACTACTAAGAGGACCTCAAGAAAAACTATGGACCAGGTGATATCATAAGTCTTCATAATTTGCCATTCTGCATGCTAAAGACACTTCTGCAACATGACAAAGATCAAGACATGGCCCCGATATTGCTAGATGAAATGTCTCCTTGCCTAATTCTTCATTCCAAACTTTAGGAAGATATTTGAATGAAGAGAATAAAGAGAAATGAGAGAAGAAGATATGCTGGTGTGTCACCTCATGCACATCTGTGTGATGTGGCAATATGGCTATGTCAGAACTGTTTTGGGGAGACCATGAAAGGAATCTGTCAGATTTGGAAGAAGTATACAATTAGAAAAAGCATAATAAGATCAGAAAAAAGAAGTAACAGCTTCCTCTACATCACTCTCATAAATGCATCATAAGGTTTTTATTTCTAATAAATTTGGGGTACTCTAACAAATTTGTCAATATTATAACATTTTGCCACATTAATTCTTTATAAAATAAAACTAATATGACTGAACATGTGACTAAACAAATTCAGGGACTTTTTTCTAATTCACTAGTAAAAAGGAAAATATTGACCTATACTTTGAATATAAACTGGTACTGGGATGAATTAAAAGTTAATTAAACAAATATCAAGGATCATTACATTTAAAATGTAGTGCTTCTAGGGACCCTAGTTCAAATGTGAACTCAGACATTTGACACTAATTGTGTAACCCTGGGCAAGTCACTTAATTGCAACTGTCTCCAAAAAACTGAAAAGTTTTTGCTTCCAATTTAATTCCACAATAAAAATTTCTGCAGAGGCAGTATGTCATAAATAGAGAACCAGCCTTGAAATCTGGAAGATTTGTATTCAAATCCTTCCTATGTCACACTTTGGTTGAATGACATGGGGCAAATCACTAAACCTCTAAAGTGACTCCAACAACTCTAAGCACTAAGTTGCAGACCTATGCTAAAAGAGGAAATTCTTCTGTAGTAGTTTCTAAACTGATGAAATGGGTAACAGGTTTAAATCTGTTAATCATCAGAACACATATACATATATTTATATATCCTTTCATTACTATTTGAGATGTTTTGAATTGTAAATCAGTATAAAATACTCATTTTAGAAGAAATTATGGGTACAGATTCTTTGCTGAAATGATCAGATTCTTTTGCTTTCAAATTTTTTCTTGACTTAATTACTTAGGAAGAACCCAAGGAGCATGATAGAAATAAAACATCTACCTTAGCAAATAACTTAATGCCAACAGAGAGCCCTCACCATGGCTTTGAATGACTGGTAATCACATGTATTGGTTTCATTAATATTTTGCTTGTTCAGACTCCATTTCCACTTGTCACTCCTATTGGTATTTAAAACCAGCTGCGCATCCCTGATAATAAACTAACCAACAACACAGAGTTGTGAAATGGCCAAACAATAAATTCAATAAATTATAAATCCACTGCTTTTCTTCAATGTCTGAGACTTTACTCAATGAAAATTAGCACCTCTACTTCAATGCAAAAGTAATTAACTTTGTTTGAAAAGAGCTAATATTTCAGTCTCCATAAAGCCATTAAAAGAGTTGTGGCAAGCAGGTAGAGGTATGCATTCTTCCCCTTAAAAACAAGATTATCAGCCATCCTGTAGTTACATTATTTTCAAGATCATTATTTCTCTTGCATGGGTAGTGGTCAGGCTACAAAAAAAGCATGTTGGGAGGAAAGTTAGAAGTAGAATAAGGATGAAGCAGCCAAATGCTCAGTCCCACTTCTTGATATCTGGAAGAATGTAATCCCCCCCCCCCCACCTGCATGGAACATGGGCTAGCTTGTCAGCACCCAAGATGCCTTTGCCCCACTCTTTCCTCCTCAGGCTATATTCAGATTCCCAAATGCTGTATGGTCCAAAGGCATGGATTATGGAACACTCCCTCAATCATTTGGAAGAAGATGATGCATTTCCAGTCTCCCTTTCCCACCCCCACGCCTCCAATTTCTTCACATTAGTCTATTCCCTTCTCGTTGTTTTTGTCTCACAGAGGCTTCAATGGAGGGTCTCTGCATTTCTACAACCCAAATAATTTTTTGTTTACTTTCAGAAGTAAAAGCCAGTCCTTGTAAAGGTAGCAATTAAAAGAGTGGTTGAAAGTATTACCAACTCAAATTGGTATGCTCCTATGTCTCTTATCTCTGTAATAGATTTTTCAATAAGTCTCTGCAGGTCTGATCTTTTGCATTAATAAGATCTTTCAAAAGCTATACTTACAACAAATTAACCTATGTCCTATGGGTCTCTTAATCAAGCATCAAATTTAAATTTTACCTCTACAACCACCTGAATGGCCAAGGCACTGGAGATTTTCTTTTTTCACCTCATAACCAATGTCCCATACCCATCCTTGGCCTCCAAAGCTTTCCTTTTGAGAGCCATTTCCCCTGTTGATAAAACTTTCACCCCTAAATCTCATATTCTTCCACTCACTCATTGAAAACAAACTCCACCCATCCACCCACCACAATCACTGGAGAAAACACCATATTTCTTTTCTTTGTACTTTCTTCAAGGCTGGCTGGTACTTTTCTCACCATTCCCTCATATGCCAAGTAAGAAGAGAAAAACTGGCCTGTATTATCCCCCCCTCACTTTAAAGCTCTACCTCTATTGCAGCTTTCAGATTCTTAGTAATCACCTTGATTCATAGATCTTTTTTGAGGTCATCTTTTAATCATCCCTTCAATCCTAATAAGATCCATACTAGCTTCTCAAGTCTTTTCAACCCCCAACTCAAATCTTTTTTGAACACCTTGGTCTTATTAGTTCTTCCATCTCCTCATTTACTATGACCTCTGTATTGAGTCTATCTCAGCCCTAAAAGAGTGGTCAAGCCTTTAGTCAATAGAATAACCACCATTCATACACTTGAAATATCTCTGGGTGTCACAATTCTCACTTAAGGCTGCACAGGTAAAACAAGATAAACATTCAGACTGAAAATGGTCCAGGAAATGGGCCACACTATTAATAGGGTTAAGAAGACTGACTCTATTTCCATTCTCTCTCTCTCTCTCTCTCTCTCTCTCTCGGGATAAGGAAAGGTTAGAACTTTTGTCTGAACTGATACCAAAAGAAGAGGAGTTCAGATACTGATTTATACCATAACAATATAGTAAAGGAAAGCAACTGTGAGAAGAACTCTGACTGATGAAAAAAAGACCAGGATTCCACAAGTTGAACAAAAAAAAGTTGATGAAATGAATTGTCCACTTTCTGAAAGAGGTAATGGACTCAAGATATAAAATGAGGCACATTTTTGGACATAGTCAATGTGGGAATTTATTTTATTGAAATTTTTCGTTACAAGGATTTTGCTTTTCTTTAGTTCTTTTCTTTTTTCTATTAGAGGGATAGAATTGAGAAAGTAGATGCTAAACAGCTATTCTAGGCAATTGGGGAAAAAATCAATATAAGAAGGAAAAAGGAATTTCCAAAGGAAAATTTTAAAAGTAAAAGGTTGAACATATTATATGCCTTTTTATTTTTTGTTTATTAAGTAAATATATATATTACATATATATGATATGTCATGGATACATTCATACCTTTTTCTAAAAATGGGATAACTCGGTACCACTGGCAAAGCTATTTGAAAAGAACTCACTCAAACCATTATTTCCTAATAAATAAGAGAAAGTATGTGTGATACTCCACCTTATGCATCTGCCAACAATGCTCATGAGAGTCTAAGAAGAAGGTCTCATTGAACATACAGCTTGTAACGGTAAACAACAAACACAATGGCATGGTTATCAATAAGAAGCTATAGTTCTTGCTGAAAACTGTGCCAAACAAAGGCAATCTCCAATACAAAGATATATAAACAAGCAAATCATGATATTTACATCAATCTTAAATACTAAGTAGCATAAAAGAGGTGTCTTGAAACAGAAAAGAGGCAGGATTTCTAAACTTATAGGTCAATTCTAAGTACAAAAGATCATGGTATCTAAGGTAGGTTAGAGGGTCCTGTAAAAATCACCTTATATGACTTTCAATTAAGGAAACTGAGGTCCAGAGATGTTACAACAACTTGTCCAAAGTCACATAGGTAGTAAGGTGGTCAAGCTGAGAGTTTAACCCAGGATCTCTGATTCCAAATGCTGCAATCTTTTCACTACATCATGATGTTTGAAGAACTATTCCCAAGTTAGGGACTATCAGAATTCTACTTTGGAGGTGGTAGAAGCAAAGTATGGAGAAGGTCTGGGAATGCCATAACTGTCTTGGAAAGAAGGATGAGCATATTTCAGGCTAATCCTGATTTCTTTGCCATGTCTTTAGACAAGTAAATATCACTAAGTACTTATTATAGGTATCTATCATATTCTAGGCAGTAGAAATAAAGGGGCAAAATATAAAACAATCTCTCCTTTCAAGGAACACAATAGGCAACATGTAAATTTCTAAGAATGTAGAAAATAAGAAAGGGAAGGACACTAAAGCAGCTTCAGGGATAACTCTACTGGTGGGAGACCTCAACCTCCCACTCTCAGATTTAGATAAATCTAACCATAAAATAAACAAGAAGGAAGTTAAGGAGGTAAATAGAATGTTAGAAAGCCTAGACATGATAGACCTTTGGAGAAAGTTGAATGGAGATAGAAAGGAAAATACTTTCTCATCGGCAGTACATGGCACTTATAGAAAAACTGACCATATACTAGGGCATAAAACCTAATAATCAAATGCAGAAAGTCAGAAATGGTGAATACATCCTTCTCAGATCATAATGCAATAAAAACCACATGCAATAATTGGCCAGGGAAAGATGAACTGAAAACTAATTGGAAACTAAATAACCTCATTTTAAAGAAAGAATGGATCAAATAACAAATTATAAAAAGAATTAATGGTTTCATCCTAGACAATGACAATGAACAGAACTAATGGGATACAGTTAAGGCAGTTGTCAGGGTATATGTTATATCTTTAAATGCTGACATGAATAAATTGGAGAAAGAGGAAACCAATGAACTAAACCTGTAACTAAAAAAATTAAAGAACAAATTTTAAATCCCCAATTAAATACCAAATTAGAAATTCTAAAAATTAAATGAGAAACTAATAAAAATAAAAATCATGAAAACTATTGAACTAATAAATAAAACCAAGAGTTGGCTTTATGAAAAAAGCAACAAAATTGATAAACCTCTGGTTAATTTTATTTAAAAAAAAAGTAGAAAACCAAATTACCAGTATCATAAATGAAAAAAAAAGGTAAACTCACCACTAATGAGGAGGAAATTAGGATAACAATGTGGAATCATTTTCCCAAATTGTATACTAATAAAGTTGATAATGTAAGTGAAATGAATGAATATTTACAAAAATATTAGTTTTCTAGGTTAAATGAAGAGGAAATTAAATACTTAAATAACCCTATCTAGAGAGTGTAGGAATAAATGGATTGTTCCTTAGAATGATAAGCAGTATCTATCTGAAACCATCAACAAGCATTATCTGCAATGGGGATAAGTCAGAGACATTCCCAATAAGATCAGGGGTGAAACCTGTTATCACCACTACTATTTAATATTGTGTTAGAAATGTTAGCTTCAGCAATAAAAGAAGAAAAAGATGGGGCAGCTAGGTGACGTAGTGGATAAAGCACCGGCCCTGGAGTCAGGAGTACCTGGGTTCAAATCCAGTCTCAGACACTTAATAATTACCTAGCTGTGTGGCCTTGGGTAAGCCACTTAACCCCATTTGCCTTGCAAAAAGAAGAAGAAGAAGAAGAAGAAGAACAAGAAGAAGAAGAAGAAGAAGAAGGAAGAAATAGAAGGAATTAGAATTGGGAAGGAAGAAACAAAACTCTCACTCTCTGTAGATGACATTATGGTATAAAATCATCTAAAAAACTACTAGGAACAATTAGCAACATTAGGAAAGTTGCAGGATATAAAATAAACCCTCATAAATCCTCAGCATTTCTATATATTATTAGCAAGATAAAGCAGCAAGAGCTAGAAAGTGAAATTCCATTCAAAGTAACCAGAAAATATAAAATACTCGGAAGTCTACCTGCAAAGGCAGACCCAGAAACTCTATGAAAACAATTACAAAACAATTCTCTCACAAATAAAATCAGATTTAAAAAACTGGGCAAATATCAATTGCTCATGGACAGGCCAAGCTATTATAATAAAAATGAAAATTCTACCAAATTAAACTACTTATTAAAAAAACAAGCCATTCCCCAATTGACAAATGGTCAAAGGATATGCAGAGGCAATTTACAGACGAGGACATCAAAGTTATCCATAGTCATATGAAAAAATGCTCTAAATTTTTACTGAGTAGGGAAATGCAAATTAAAGCATCTCTGAAGTATTACCTCATACCTCTCAGACGGGCCAATATGACCAGAAAGGGCAATGATCAATGTTAGAAGGGATGTGGGAAATCTGGGACACTAATACATTGTTGGTTGAATTGTGAACTCATTCAACCTTTCTGGAGACCAATTTGGAATTACACCCAAAGGGCAATAAAAATGTGCATACCCTTTGATCCAGCAAATAACCAGTTTTATTAGAAACTAGGAGGGATGGGAATTCAGAGAAGCCTGGAAGGATTTTCTGAGCAAGATAAGCAGAACCAGAAGAACACTGTACACCCTAACACAACATAGGGGTGATAACAAACCTTAATGGACTTGCTCATTTGATCAGTGTAACAATCAGGGACAATTTTAGGGTATCTGCGATGGAGAATACCATTTCTATCCAAAGAAAGAATTGTGGAGTTTAAACAGACCAAAGACTATTACTTTTATTTTTTTTAAAGTATCTCATTATGTTATTTTGCTATCTCATATTTTATTTTTTCCTTAAGGATATGATTTCTCTCTCAATACATTCAATTTTGATCAATGTATACCATGGAAACAATGTAAAGAGTATCAGATTGCCTTCTGTTGGGGTGGGGGATAGGGAATCAAGATTGGGGGGGAAATTGTAAAATTCAAAAAACAATAAAAAAAGTTGATATTTGAAGCACTATATTGAGCAGAGGAAGTTAGTGACAGGTCAGATCTGTACACAGGGAAAATCACTTTGGTGGCTCTGTGGAAGATAGACGAGGTAAGAAGAGACTTGATAAAGAGGGGACCAATTAGAAAATCATTCTAATAGTCCAGGAGAGAGGTCATGAAGGGCATTACCATTAGACAGTCATTTCTGGAGAAATTAACCACCTGCTTTGAAGGACTACCATAGTGCAATGTAAGTTTGAACCCAGGTGATTTTTTTGATAAAAAAGAAAAATGTCTAAATGCTGAATACCTGGAGTCTAGGTCAATGCTATTCCTAAGTATGCCAACTGTTGAAATGTTGGTTCTGCTGTATTCCACAGGATGCCACTTTGAATGATCTGAAGGTAATTATGGAAAGAGAGAAGAGTCATATCCTTGAGGCTGAGCTCCTGAGTGAGGTCCTAGGCTTAATCAAAAAGCAAGATGAGCTAGCACCTGGAAATACATATTAGCCTCCCATATGATTCTCGATTCTAAATTGGTCAAAGCATGGAATTCATCAAAAATTAACACATAATTTTCATATTCTTGTGCTAAATGGTAATGATTGGCAAATGTTCATACCAGAGAAAACATCCCAGAATTGAGTGTGCCATAGTCTAAATATTCACTATTAAATTAAGATGCAGCCTTTAAATGAGTTATAAATTTCTCTATTTTAATTCATCCATTGATCTATATTTAGTTGGCTTCCTGTTTTTTGTAATGGATTCAGGAAATCTGTTTTTGACATTAACCAGTTGTTGTACTTTTTAAATGGTATTTATACTGTTGGAGGCTTGCATATCACGTGTAAAAACAGGAGGCTGAGGCAGATAATCTTGAAGATTTTTTCAAGTTCTATAATTCTATAATACTATGAAATCCAATACAATTCAAAACTTCTTAAGTTATTAAGTATTTATGTTTAAGTCAGTATGCTAGCCGTGGGGAATACAAAGGTAAAAATGGGGCGGGGGGGGGGGGGAGACTTTTTCTTCAAACAGTTACAATTTGTACTCATATAATTAGAGTAGAGAGTAAGCACAAAGAACTCAAAGGTGGGATCAAGAAAGTTTCCTTAGAGGAAAACAGATTTTTTTTTTCCTAGAAAGAAATTAGGTAGAATAAGAGACTAAAAAAAATGCTCATTCTGGGCCTGGGGAACAACCTGTGTAAATTCAAGGTCATTCAAAGATAGGTATTTTTGAGGGGGAAATTTGGGAAACAGCAAACAGACCGGTTTTGCAGTAATAGAAGACATATATATGAAGGAGAATAATGTGAAACACCTGAAAAATTAGATAACTAAAGGAATAATGTAGTCAAGTTGTAAGAGGTTGGGCTGATTTGTCTTTTATACAAGATGTAATTTAGACTCACTAAAGATTCTTTTTAAAGTAATTTTTTACAAAATTGTAAGATGATTGATTATGATGGATAAAGTTCTATTTTTCAAACTCTTTTTTTGGGTAAGGCAATAGGTTTAAGTGGCTTGCCCAAGGCCACACAACTAGGTAATTATTAAATGTCTGAGACAGGATTTGAACTCAGGTCCTCCTGACTCCAGGGACAGTGCTCTATCCACTGTGGCACCTAGCTACCCTGCATGCAGTTCTTCAGAGCAATTCAGTGAGTAAGGAAAATCCTGAGAGACCTGTTAAGGAAAAGGTCATCCCCATCCAGAAGAAAAAACTATGAATTCTGAATGCAGAGCAAAGTATACAATGTTCAGGGTTTTTTAAAATTGAATTCACTATTTTAAAAAACTTTTATGATGTTTTGGATTTTTTTCTTCCTCAGTTCTAAATCCTCTTTTCCAACATGACTAATATGAACATTTGTTAATTATGATTATACATGTACAAACTTTACCAGATTAACTCAATAGGGAAGGGGCAAAAGAGGGGAAGTTGTTGAAGAATGTGGAATTCATAAACTTGCAAATGGATGAATTTGAAAACTACATTTGAATGAAATTAGAAAAATAAAATAAAAATTTCAATAAAATTTTTAAAAATTTTTTCCTAAATTATATATAAAAACAATTCTAAAAATTCATTTAAAAAATTAAATTCCAAATTCTCTCCCTCCCAGAGACAGTAAACAATTTTGCTTTGGTTAAACATGCCACTAAAGACTCTTGAGCAGAAAATTGTTATGGTTAATAAAAACTATCTACTAGGCACTCAAAATTTCAACAATTTCTCACAATATAAATTTTTATTGGTAGGAAAATGCTGATTTATGTAGATTTCATACCTGGAATTTTTTTTTTCCATCTTAGTAGCATAATTCAAGCTATATATAATGAACATTTTAATTTCATTTAACTCTTAGTCACTTAGGCCTTCCTCAGTTATCTACCATATTTCTCTACCCTATGCTGCCAAAATGTCTGAAAGATATTAAATCCCCTGTTATGTATAGTTTTCTATAATTAAAAAAAATCTGATTTTACCCTAGAAAAAGTGAAACAATAATTAAGGTACAAAACTTTTCACTAAAGTTTATCTTTGATATTTCATTGTGGCTTGGAGATGGTCATGGATGATTTCAGAACCCAAAGTTCAGGTTTTAGCAAATTGGGAAATGGTACTAGACACTTTCACAGCTTAAGCTTATTGACACTGAGGCCTGGATTAGGTCAGTTCAGAGAGGCTCTTGACTATAGGGTGAGGAGGCAAGGTTTTTTAGTTCTGTGTTGTTATCACAGTAACATTACACTAAATTTTAAGAAAGATTCAGCCTTCATTAGTTCCGAATTACATAGGCTTACCAAATTATGGAGACTTGAAGAACTGAAGTGAGAGGTGCAGAATAATAAAGATCCTTAAACTTAGCAATGCAACCTAGTGCATACTGTTCCTATTCAGGATATTACCTCATAATACTTTCTTATTATTTAGTCATTATTTATTTAGTTATTATTTAGTCATTTCAGTTGTGGTTGATTCTTCTTGATCCCATTTGTGTTTTTCTTAGCAAAGACACTGGAGCAGTTTGCCATTTCCTTCTCCAGCTAATTTTATAAGTAAATAAACAGAAGGAAACAGGTTGAAATGACTTGCCCAGGGACATCTAGATAATAAGTGTCTGAGGCCACATTTGAATTCAGGAAAATGAGGTTTCCTGACTTTAGGCCATGGGCATTATCCACTGTGACACCTTGCTACCCAATACTTCATAGTATTATAGAATATTTTAAAGTTGATAATCACAACACTCCTACAACAATAGATGTTTAAATATTTGGTGCAAACATAATTATTCTCATTTTCCATGAGGAAAATGAAGTGCAGAAATATTAAAAACCTTGCTAGAGGTGACATCTTAGAGGTCACCTGGGCAGATCTAGGAACTGAGCACAGGTATTAACTCCAAGTCCAGTGCTCTTTCCTCTAGCTCTATCTGCTTCCTACATCATACCCTCACACCCCAGGACAAAAACATAATCTCTGGATATAATGCCTATGATCTACTTGATTTCATTGTTTCTGTCTAAAATATAATTAATTAGATTGTGAGTTCTCTATAGGTAGGGGTTATCTTTTGCTTGTCTTGCATCTCTAGAATTTAGTACTTATATTTTAAGGACTTAATGAATACTGACTGATTCGCTTTGGAAGATCATGGTTATAGAAAACAAAGCGAGAATAATGAGAGTAACTAATCATAGTTGACCTGGCTTTAATGATGTTGCAACTACAATGTGTTTTTTTGTGTTTTGTTTTGTGCTTTTTTTGGGGGGGGGTGATTCTGGTACCAGGATATTGTGTGTGTGTGTGTGTGTGTGTGTGTGTGTGTGTGTGTGTGTGTGTGTGTTGGGGGGGTGTGCACAAGGCAATGCAGTAAGGTGACTTGCCCAAAGTCATACAACTAGGTGATTATTAAGTGTCTGAAGTCACATTTGAACTCAGGTCCTGCTGACTCCAGGGCCAATGCTCTATCCACTACACCACCTAGCTGCCCTAGAGATTGCTTTTAAAAACCTATAATATGGACATATTTATTTGAAACATTTTAGTAAAAATTTGCTTCCTAAATTCAAATAAAAACTTAATTTCCAGCACCGTTTGTTTTGAGGAACAAATTTACCAATTACTAACTTTATTGATAGCAGTTTTTGATTCAAGCAGAACAAAAAGACCATTTACACTAGTCACACTGATATACCAAAGCCAAAAATAATAATAAAGTTCCCCTGGGAGCAATATATTTGGAATCATTTCATTACTGTGGTTACCTGACTTGTGTCAGGTCATGGCGGAGTGAGAGGAGTGGGAAAGGAAAGTAACTGTGGGTAACTAAGGTCAAACACACTAAAGGAAAAAGATTAGGGGACAATCTTTAAAGGCTTCCCTACTTCTCCAACAATCTTCTCCACCCCCTCACTTATTTTCCTGTCTCACACCTCACTCTACTCCTTCACCCTGGTCCAAAATCAAAATCAAGAGTAGGAGGCATCCAAGCAAGGACTTTTTTATTTAAGCTGGCGGCAGTAATTCTACCTAATGCTCTCATGATACATTGGTTTCCTTCCAATAATAAAGTTATTCAAAGTAAACAACTCCTACTCTTCTCTCCTTATGCTCGCTGGAAACTTCCCCTAAAAAAAAAGTATATTTACAATTTAATTTCTGATCAACATGTACACTCATTTGGAAAAACTTCCATGCACTCAATCATACTTTGAGAAATTATTTCAAATTCTAATATCACTTTTTCAGTGATCTTGAGAATAGTTGATTTACTCTGAAATCATTAGATAAACTATTAAATGAACTGTTCTAAAACTAATATGATCTAAAAATACTGATTCTTTCATTAAAACGGGTATGCCTGGGTTAGAGAAGATAGCCCTTGAAAAAGCAATTCCAATTCAGAGTTTCTAGTTTTAGACAATATGCAATGAATTTATTAGTCTGTTTATACAGTATGTCCTGACTGTATTAGTTTCCCTCAATCTTCGAAACCTGCCTATCTGCAGACTTGAATGGACAAACTGTTCCTATCCAAGTATAGAAAAAAATTTCGCACCATAAAAGCCAAAGCCTGAAAACAACTATCTCCAAAGGAGTTATGCTTCCATATGTAGAGTTTATCATATAATTTCTCATTTTTATATAACACAATAAAATTTACAGTGTTTTACACAATACTTCTATCAGATTAAATATTACACATATTATTAATCCCAATTTTTCAGATAAGGAAACTGAGGCTGAAGGAGAAGTGAATTTTTGCCTATAGTTACACAGTTACTGAGTGAATGTTAGACCTAAAATTCAACCAGAGGATTACAGATTCAGGGCTCTTTCTCCTAAGACACTGTCTCATAACATCACAATTTATACAAAAAACAAAGAAGCTGCTTTTCATTCATTAGCAACTAATTTATTTTTTGCCTTAGAATTAGGCTGACAAAAATCTTGTTTTCTATCAGTGGAAAAATAATCCCTTTTTTATTTATATCAGCAGTTACAATTCCATTACCACTGTATCCCAGGTCACTTTAAAAACAAACTATCTCAGCATTACTTCCTCATACTTTTGATTTTCTAGTTTGTACATGGTCTATATACTTTATATGAAGGTAATCATATCAAAATAACATTGGTTCAATTTATAATTTTAATAATAAAATCATGAAATGTAGAATGATGAATTACTGCTTAAACAAGAGTCAAATGAAGTTCAACCATATGCTGTATTCAACCTAGTTATATATGTTGTAGCTTGGGGAAAAAAAGCATATGCAGATATCACTATGGTATGATTAAAGATCATATTTAGAAGGCAGCTGTCATCAATTAAAGGTAACTGCTAAGTAATCCCCAGTCATGTTATGACTCATTATTAGCTTCAATCAGCAACTTAACCATTTATTTATTTATTTTGCTTTGAATTGGAGGAAAAATGCCTGTGCTCCAGTTTCAGAAGAGTCAAAACATACAGGGTAAATGGTTTAAAATGAAGAAAATAAATTCATAAAAACTAGGTCCAAACTTTGGTGCATTCAAAAACTTCAAGGTCTACTGAAGAACCAAGTCCTTTGTCATATCTAATCATATAACAATAGAAAAAACACTGTTATCAGATTCCTCAAGAGTGATAGACAGTGTTCCTGCCCTGTATTCAAGAAGGCTTGAAATATAAGCACAAAAAAAAAATCCTCTGGAAAACAAAAGCCCCCAAACAGGAGAAAACAAAACAAAACAAAAAAGTAAGCGCAGATCGGAGTTTCAATATGTAATTTCTAAGAAAATTTTATAATCTAAGAATGGAGGGGAAAAAAATTCTAGGATTCTAGAGTTATATCTAATCTTAAGTTTTATAGAATCTAAACACCCAGGTTTTTTTTTATGGTATCATATTTTAAGAGTTTCCGAGGGTGAGTAGGTGGTGCAGTGGATAGAGCACTGGCCCTGGAGTCAGGAGTACCTGAGTTCAAATCTGACCTCAGGCACTTAATAATTACCTGTGTGGTCTTGGGCAAGTCACTTGATCCCATTTGCCTTGAAAAAAAAACTAAAAAAAAAAGGTTTCCAATGAATATTTTAAATATCTGTGACCTAGTTATTCTGGGCATTTCTAAAGATACGTTTCATTAAGACCTCAGGTAGCTAAGACTGCCCTAGACTGGAGGTTACATCATTAGATCATAGATTTAAATTATGAAGGTAAGAGGATCATCTAATTAGCACAGTCTCTCTCAACTGCTCTGCCCATAGTTGAAAGAATCTGAAACCTGACAAAGGGTCATAGATAATATTCTAATCCTGATCCTCTATAGTCAGCATCCTGTCTCAATGCCATAATATAAGCTTTAATATGGTAAATCATCCAAGAGCTTTTGAAATAACTTAATGGAAATGTGATTTCATAGATGAGTTTCTTTTACTGGTACAAGTTACAGTCCCTCTGTGCTTCTGAGGGGTTTTCATTCAATTTCCTCCCATAAGTTCTTCATGTATCATTCATTCAATAAACTGGAAGCCTTCCTCTGGTTCTTTTATTTTATCTTCAAAGATATATTTTATGGCATTTTTTTTTGCATTGAAGGCAGTGTTGGAAATATGTTAGTGTCTATGACTGGTTTTTGAAATTGAAATTTTGAACTTTCTGAGATTAGAATGTTCCATGTTTTACTACCATTCCTGGCAGTTTTAGAGATTAGTTTCTGTAGCATTTAGTAGCATATAGCAAATAAATAAAAAATAATATATTTAAAGCTAGGAGGGAACTCAGAGGCTAGCTAATCAAACTTCATGAAGGTTAAGTAACTTGCCCAAAGTAACATAGGTAGTATCAGCAATGAAAATTTAATCCAGGTCATAAGACTTCAGAGTCATTGTTCCTTCCTCTGTTATCACAGTTCCTCCTGTGATTCTAGAACTTTAAAAAAAATATAATTGCATTTATAATCAGTAGTATTTATGTCATCCTTTCAGTTCCCAAAGTGCTTTTCACATATTAATACATCTGAACATCAAAACAATCCTGTGAGGTAGTTATCCTCATTTTACAGATGAGGAAAATAAGACGAGAAAGTGACTTACCAAGCTAGACACCAAGCAAGCGTCTGAGGATTTTAATTTAAAATTTAATGCAAAAAAAAAAGTTTTCTTTCTTAAGGATGTGTCCTTTGAGAGTAGTATTTTCACAGGAATGTCCATAACAGGATAGTTTCTGGTTGACTTGGTCACTAGTCCAGTCTATGTTACCTGAATTGAGGATGTGACTTCAAGACATGAAGAGGTAAAACATACCTCTTTTTGTGCCTAATGCTCCCCACCCCAACACCCAGTACCCTCAGAGACATTTAAACATGTTCTTTTCCAGTTTTAGGTGACAGTATTAAACAGGTACATAAGTTGAACCCTAGAAGTGAGTTCCTGGGACCTTAGAACCATTAAAACAACTGTCCTGTTTACCCATGGAATTGTAATTTTAAAAATCAATGAAAGTTTCTCTAACATTCTGCCATTTTGTTGTGGGTAGCCTGCTATGAAATAAACACCTCTGCTCTACTTCCACTTTAATGTAAGAGATTCATTATAATAATCAACTTCTCACAGTTCAGGAGAGTAAAATACAGGAGAAACAGACTTCAATCTCAGAGTCAGAAGGTCTTGATGAACCCCAAGGGCATATTTGGGGATTTTATTTATTTTACTTTGCTTTAATACATCTAGTTTAACTGTTTATCCATTATCATTAATGGATGTATTTGAAACAATACCTGAAGCTGGAAGAAAAGACTATAAATGGTTGGGAAAGAGAGTCGGAGTGCTACATAAAAGTCTACTACCATTATTATATATCAATTAGATAAAAACAAACTTTGTCAATTAAATTAAGGATAATTTTTCCTTTATTATATTAATTTCCTTTACATTTCTGAGCACAAGGTAGTGGACCTGACAAAATAAACAGGATAAAATACAGTACTTCTAGCTATGTAATCTAGTAACTACCATAAAATGATGGAGGACTAGCTAGTTAATAGCCACCTGTCTGATAAGATTGACTGTATGATCAAGAGTTTGTTATACAAAAGCGTGAAAGTGAGGTTCAGAGCTAATGGTGTGTGTGTGTGTGTGTGTGTGTGTGTGTGTGTGTGTGTGTGTGTGTGTGTGTGTGTGAGAGAGTTAATATTGATTTTGTTAAGTTTTTTTTTAGGTTGATTTTTTTTTTAGATTTTTGCAAGGCAAATGGTGTTAAGTGGCTTTCCCAAGGCCACACAGCTAGGTAATTATTAAGTGTCTTAGGAAGAATTTGAACTCAGGTACTCCTAACTCCAGAACCGGTGCTCTATCCACTTCGCCACCTAGCTGCCCCTAATATTGATTTTGTTAAACTATTTTCATTCATTTCCAATTCTTTGTGACTCTTTTGGGGGGTTTTCTTGGTCTGCCAGTTCCTACTCCAATTCATTTTGCAGAAGAGGAAACTGACACAAATAAGGTTAAGTGACTTGTCCAGGGTCACAATCTAGTTTATGTCTGAGACCAGATTTCAACTCAAGAAGAGTCTTCTGACTATGCCACTATGCCAGCTACCCAACAAAGGGTGGGTAAGTATAAAAAACAAACTTTTGGGGAAATTTCTTCTATCTTCTATTAAAAATAATGGAAAGCAAATCATATCAAATGTGTAATGGATACTAAGATATTCTAGTCAATTGTCAAATATTTTGAACACAAAAAAATATAGTATCCATTGCTAATATGAAATTATGGTTAATTAAATGTTTTTCCCATGAAGCAGCTTATTCTACAAGACAATTTCCTAAATTGGTCCACTATGTGTATAAATGAATGAATATGGATAAACACAAACATAGAAACAAATGCTTAGGTATAAATTTGTTTTTGTATACAGCCCAATGGAATCTAAATGAGTTCCTCAATATGAAAGCCTGCTGAAATATTTTCCCTTACCTGTGTAAAACAGCAGATTAACTATGAGATGATGAAAGATTAGAGAGAGAATTTATCCTACAGTGAGACAAAGAAATAAGTAAAAAGAATTAATAAATTTCCCTAATGATGAAATAACTAACAGATTTTCCTCTTTTTCTAATGTGAAAGGTCATCTTAAGGTTAGAAAGGAATGGATGTTATTGTCCATGATGACAAATACTGTGTACAAAACTACCAATTATCAAATGTTTAAAATTTAAATTAAATATTAAAATTTAAATCACAAATAAATTACAAGCTATCCTACAGAGTCGGAATTAATTATCTAAGTCAGAGTCCATCATTACACATCAGATAGTATATAATGATTCTAAAGAGACTAGTTTAAAAAAAAAATTAGTTCCAAGTAATTACAATTTTATAATGAGTAATTGTACAAGAGGTATTATTGGACTATCACAGTCAATCTCTGATAAATTTTAGGGCAAGAAACAAGTGATTTATTATATACTTCCTGGATGGCTAAAACTATTTTGCTTCTTAAAGTATGTTATAATTACTCGATATGCTCCAGTTGACATATTGTTGCCATTTTAAAAGGGAATTTATTACCACTTTGAAAGATAATTTGTACTTTAAATTAGAAACCAGTTAGACTGGTACATGGTCTAAACCAGCCCTAACATTGCCAAGAAGACAAAAGCTATTTCACAGCTGAGCTTCACAGAATAATTGTATTAAAAGGCATGCTCAAACCAGCTAATGAAGATTTCAGGCATACAATGACTTCTAAATGAAAACCAAATTTACAAGTAACATGTGTTAATCTTGTTATCAGGAGATACAGACACAGATACAGATACAAATCCTACCTCTGACCCAAACTAGCTATCTGACCAGAGTGAGTGACTTCATCACTCTCTGAATCTCAGTTTCCTTTTCTGTAAAATAGGAAATACTTTTCTGTAATGAATTTAGGGTATTTGCATCACAGATTAAAATAATCGAAAGATAGAATGAAACTAAAGGATTTTGCAACATTAGAGTGCTACATAAAAGTCTACACCATTATTATGTATCCATTAGACAAAAACCACCTTTGCCAGTTAAGTAAGGATAATTTTTCCTTTATTGTATCAGTTTCCTTTAAATTACTCGCCCCAAATTAGTGGACCTATCCAAAATAAATAGGATAAAATGCTCTACTATAATCTGAGATTATAGACATAAAACACTAATGAAATTAGCCACCCCCAAAATGAAGCTGAATGTATTTTCTGGAATCTATTAAGCTAGAATCACAAAAGTAAAGAGATTGATATTATATTGGTTCCCAGATGAATGCAAGATGTGTACTATGCAAGAAAAAGAAATTGTTTTCTACATCCAATTCAAAATATGTTTATTGAACGCCTAATACATGGTTATAAATATATGACCTTGAGAAGCCTAAAATCTAATCACTTATTTTTTTAAAGACTTAGGCTCAATAATTACTAGAATAAGGGTGGCTAGGTGGCACAGTGGACAGAGCACCAGCCCTGGAGTCAGGAGTACCTGAGTTCAAATCTGACCTCAGACACTTAATAATTACCTAGCTGTGTGACCTTGGGCAAGCCACTTAACCCTATTGCCTTGCGAAAACCTAAAAAATAATAATAATACAACAATAATTACTAGAATATAGACTTTTTCTAATTTTTTTGTCCCAGTTTGCATTCACTCTCATGAAGATAGGAGTTTTATTAAGGGAGTACCACTTCCTTCATCCAACCCCACCCCCATCCTCCCCACTCTAGATGTGAGAGACAATTTGAATACCCCTGCCTTTAGGGAGACAGCTGGGATTCCAGACAATTGAGGAGGACGAAAGTTGTTGTGTGTAGTACTTAGACTAAGATGCCAGATGAACTGTGCAGGTGCCTAGAAGAAAGATGACAGATAGCCTTGGAGCCACAGTATAACTGTATAGGTAATGAGAGGAGCAAAGTATGCTTCTGAAACCCCAAGAAATTTATGTTGACTTGCAAGAATCAGTAAAGAAAGCAAACACTTCAGTTTGGAGTGTGGCCCTCAAACCATAAATGGCAGTAAATGCCATCACTGGCTATGCTTTGAAAAGAAGCCCTGCAAAGGGAGTGGTCCCAGATGTTGAGGAACTTGGGGAACACTAAAGGAAAAAATCCTACATAACCTATTAATAAATTTGGAGGGTTAGGGAAATGAATCAAATATTCCAGGAGAAATATCTCCAAAGGGTATTTGGATGATGTGTCCTTTGGGAACCTGTGACATGGGTTCTAATACTACACCAACCAATTTTTGAGGAAATCACTCTAGAGATGATTCAAAATGGGGCAGGTAAATGGTGCAGTGGATAGAGCACTGACAATGGAGCAGGAGGATCTGAGTTCAAATAGGATCACAGACACTTAAAACTCACTTAGCTGTGTGACCTTGGGCAAGTCATATAACCCCAATGCCTTGCAAAAACAAAAATAAAATTAAAAAAAGAGATGATTCAAATGAAGTAGGATGCTACTGCTTGTGAGAGATGAAAAATATAAAGAAGCATGGGAAGACACATATAAAGTAAAAAAACAAAATGAAACAAAAAAAATCCAGGAATACAATTTATCAGTGAACCAATAATTCTTTTCTCTCCTGAAACCTAAGCAAGTCACTTAACCTTTTCTGGGCCTCCCCGCTGACTGCCAACCCTTCAAGACTGATGTCATTCCCCCAGGTGTCATTCCTTCTAAGGTCAGTTTGTCTTTACTTTACAGCACTTTCATTTTCCCCTGTAGAATGTAAGCTCATTCACTTCAGTCTAGATAACCCCAATACTTATCACAGGGCCTAGAATATAAAATTCACTTAATAAATGCTGAAAATTGAAAGACTTCTTAAAAGTGATGCAAGGTGAAGGTAAACAGAGCCAATAAATTTACCTACACTTAGAAAAATTCAAATAATATAGACATAAGGACATCACATCCCTGGTTTTATTTGAGTACATTCATCCTGAAAATGAATCCAACTCTACAAGACTCCCAGGTATGAATTTTAGTAATTCTTTTAACCCAAGCATCTACCATTTGACCTCATAAAAATTCAAATTTCAGGTGCACTTATTAGTGCCTCCCCTCTTGAGTATATAGACATCTATATACACACATATAAGAGAGAGAGAGAGACTTTGTGATAAAATTATAGCAAAATCCTACTTCACCTTCTGAATCATTGATAAAATAAAGTATAGTCTAGTGGCAAGAATATTTCATTGTCCTCTAAGCCTTTAGAAGTTGGTAATATATGTATTACACTTAGATGAATTCATGATCTCTTCTATGTGACTGCTCCCTACATGGTAATGTTATGAGAGATTTTTTTTTTAAGTAAAAGTACCTGTAACCCATATGACTTAAAAATACTTAATAAAGGTTACTAACAACATAATAACAATAGACTTGGTATTGCTGAGAAGGAAGAAATAAACCATTCCCTTATTCCCAGGATTACACTGAGTGCATACAATGGATTGTTGAAAAACAAATGTACCTCAAAAAAGGGAACTTCACTACACATTTTGAAAATGAGCCATGATTGTAACTCTTGAAAAACTAAGTTTAATAATAATTTAAGTTTAATTATTAAGTTTAATAACAATGCCTCGCAATTTTTCACCAGCAAAAGCCATTTATCATATCACACACAGAATCATTTAAATAACACTAACCAGAATTTTAAAAAATCTTCAATAATATACCAAACAACATGACTCTAGGGTTAAGAATGTTTCAGGTTTTAGCCAGAAAAAAAAAATCACATTAAAAAAATAGAATTTTTTTTTTATAACCAATTAACAAAAACCACAGGAATACCAAAGAAATTTTCACTTATATACTTACTACCATATTTTCCTGTCAGATGGATCAGGGATTGTTTCATTTTGTCTTTAACTAGCCTCATAATTGGCACCTGAAGAGATGACTGCTGAATTGAATTGAAGAAACAGTGAACTGGAAATTGAGTCTATGCTTTAGAACTCACTTTTTCATCTTAAACAAATTACCTAACCTTTTTGTGATTCACTTTGCTTAAATGCCAATAATAATTATATATGCATGGTGATGATGTCCTATTCATATTTTTAAAATATCAATTGACCTACCCATAAAGCTTATGATCTGAGTTGTTTTGCAGTTGTAAGATGGGCTTTATTAACCAAGGCAACTTTTCTTAGAGTTGGAGGAAAAGGTCAGCTACCATGGAATAAAGCAATGCAAATTAGTCCCTAATAAAAAAAAAGGGGGGGGGAACCAAACCTTGATTTCATCAGCATTATGGTCCAAACTCACTAGCTATCTATATCTGGAAGTAGACTGAAGATTGCTGGTTTTTAAAGAACAAAATAAATGAACAAAGGAATGAATGGAAAAAGTTCTTACAATGTGCCTTTACTTTTAAAACTTTGTATTGTTCCAAGTATGATGTTAAATGCAGAATATACAAATCCCAAAATGATCTCAAGGAGCTCATGTTCAAATAAGTGGAACAAATATAAATGGGACCCAAGTGATAAGAGTAGAAACTATGTCTTAAAGTCACTCAGAAGTGAGAATGAGGCTCCTTTTACCCCCCCCCAATAAGTTACCTCTGAATCTTCAACATAATCATTTGTTAAGGCATAAGGAATTTTTCACAGTGTGACTCCCTTTAGAAGATACTGTTTATATAAACTGATTTTTGTTGAGTCAAAACATAAATTATTATTATTAAATTATTAATCTTTATTATCAAATATAAATATCTATTATTTATTAAATATATAATAGTTGTGGAATATATATGTTCTTAATTATTAAATTCTTAATTATATTTTGTTATTAAATATATAGATATTTAAATATTAAGTATAATATGATTACTAAATATATATATAAAGTGTATCACTAGACAATTATTATATAATTGATTTGATTTATTAATTTAAAAATTATCCCCAAAAGTTATAAAATGGGGATATTCTGACTCACTGAATATCCTGAAGACTTCAAAATAAAACCTCTAATGCATGTCACACCAGACAGTACAGTGACTGGCCATTTGTGTGAACTTGGGCAGGTCATACTTAATGTCTGTTGGCATCTATTTCTTTAATTGCAAAATGAAGGATTGAATAAGATGGCCTGGGAGGTTCCTCCCATCTCTCATACCATTACCATGTGCACTGGTAAAAGGGAACCGTCACATAGAAGAGATCATGAATTCATCTGAGTATCATGCATGTATTACCAACTTCTAAAGGCTTAGAGGACAATGAACTATTCTTGCCACTAGACTATACTTCATTTCATCAAATGATTCAGAAGATGAAGTAGGATTTTGCTATATTTGCTATATTTATTGCAAAGTCTCTCTCTCTCTCACATATGTGTGTATATAAATACCTATATAGACAAATGTATGTGAATTATTTAACCGATATCATGATGTATCTCTGCCATATAATGTATGTTCCTTGAGAACAGAGATCACATCACCTTTTTTAACCTAAATATCTGTTCTCAGTGTCAATTGTAGTGCCTTATACATAATAAGTGTGTAAGAATTGAAAGTATATATTTAACTTTTAAATCCTACAAAGAAATCCAAAATTTTCCCAAAGTATGAAACTTCTTGCCTAGTAATAAGATCATCTCCATCTAGTGCCAAGCTTTCACAACCTTCTTTTTAGTATTGGACATGAAATAGGAGAAATGCAAAAATCTTACTTTTAAAAAGTTATCTTTTTACACAAAAAAAATCACATAAGAGTCTTTGGTTTTGTGGTTTACATTTTCCTAAAAATTATCTAATTTTGTGCATTGATAGTTAAAAAAGCAACAAAACCCCAAATTCAAATGCTGCTGAGTTCTTTAGCTGGATATTTCTCACATTTGCACAGAAGTTTCTCAGCTCAACTTGGTATGTCTGTTTTGTTTACAATACTTTGTCATGCTATTAATCTTCCCATGTGAACTTAGATATTAAAGTCATTGCAACATGAGTCCTCTGATAGAGTGCTATTGAATATTTCTCTAAGTGAGGAGGGGAGAGCAGTAAAATTTTACTCAGAACTACTGGGTGGGCAGATTAGTCAGGCATGAATTGGCAAGATTCTACTGTAATTTGATTTTAAAGCATAGTTCCTGTTAAGTTTCAAAGCCCTGTTTGTCTTGTAATTGTGGAGCCTAAACTATGCAAATGATTACTGTTTCATTTTGCCTTTAACAAAAAAGATTTGAGGGATATCACCCAACAATATTTTAGGATGAACAAGTCAGCTCATCCCTTCAGACATATCTCTCAAAAAAAAAACCCCAAACAAACAAAAAAAAGAATTTTAATGCGTTCAAAAATAGTATTCTGAGGAGTCTAAAGACTCCAGAAAGCCAAAAGGAATTGAGAACACACACACACACACACACACACACACACAAACACCCCAAGAAACAAGATTTAAAGCACAATCAAAGCAAAAATCTCCACCACAAAACTTCCTTAGATTCAGAATTAAATTCTACACACAGACTCAAAGAATCATTTCTGAAAAAAATGAGACTATAGAAAGAAATCTAAAAACAAGGACTTAAATTTTGGTTGAATAAATTCAGTACCAAACTAGGCCATTAGAATATACCTGTCATTTTCAATGAGTAGAAAAGTGTCATAAAGTATTTTTCTTGACCTTATCAAGCAGGTTCTATTGAATCAATTACTGCCACCTTGCCAGCTCCTGATCTGGACCGTGGGCACTGCTAGGCTCTCTGGAGAACATTAGTAGAGACGTTAGAAACTGAAGGAGAGGTTCTCTCTCTCTCTCTCTCTCTCTCTCTCTCTCTCTCTCTCTCTCTCTCTCTCTCTCTCTCTCTCCATTAACTGCTTCTTTTCTTCCCTCAAGAAAATATTTCAACTGTATATTTCCAAAAGGATTGATCAATTTGTATGTTTAACACAAATCTGTTAAATGGAAGTTTCTCAATACTTTATTGATAAAAACAATCTATAGCAAAAAAAATGCTTTTACCAAACTGAAAAACATCACTGACCATCTTAGCTTCCCTTAGCACAATGTGGGAACTTGTAAAGAAGGAAGTTAAAAATTGAATTTCACAATACAGGAAGACTGTGCAGAGACAGAATGGAAGTTTTTTAAGGTAGTCTGATTTATCTATATCTATATTTTATATGTTGCATATATATCTTAAGTATATATATTTAATACCAATATTTATTCATTCTAAGAGTTATAAAAGTATGAACTGAAAGAATACATCCAATTTCCCCCTAAATATTTGTTATTCCCTGTGAGATGTTTCGCAGTACAGAAAGATACTTTCAATGATTCTTTCCCCTTAGGTAAACCTATGCTTGAATTTCTGGGAGAATCCATAATACCTTTTCAAAACTCTATCTGAGTTAGGAGTGGTTCTGATAGCAATGCATCTGAGAGCAATGATGGTGCTCCTAATGACAATGATGAGAATGATAGTGGTGGTAATAGCAAGAAGAAGAAGAATATACACAGCACTTTAAAGTTTGCAGAATATTTTACATTCACTAATTCAAAACTTCCTTGGGAGGTAGATACAATTTGCATTATTATTAATTCATTAATAATAATTATTAACTTAATCATTTAATTAATGCGGAACTGAGGTTCTGGGAGGTTAGGTGCTTATAATTATATGACTTGTTTCAGAAGTAGGTTTTCAGCCTAAGTCTTCTGATCTCCAAGTTAAGCACTCTATCCATCACACCACACTGCAAGTCTTATATCATGATAATAAAATTGTTTGTATTGATCTGATTTGTTTTGGAACATCTAGAGTGTTCTTTCTGTGGGGGGGAAAAACTTTCTGGAAAAAGGTGTTGTACCAGATGAAATTTTAATGATTTCTTTTAGGCATATATCTATAAACTTACAGTTTTACCAGGAAATTAGTCCAAGTTACTGAAAACCTTAGTGATTTCACATAATAAACTAGTTCTTCATAACTGGCTCTTCCACATATAGAAATTTTTTTTGTTGTTAGAATCACACCTGTAAAATGGCTAGATGTCAGAAAAAATTTTGCCAATAGGAATGCAAAATGAAGAACAAAAGAGTGATCCTTTTATAATTGTACAAGTCTTTTTCACAAAGCCCAATATGAAGCCAGACTTAAGAAATTCTATAGGATATAGGACCATTTGTGTAAAGAACAGTCAATCTGTTCTTAATATATTTTGAAAAGTTAGCTAAGAAATAACTAGAACTTAAGAATAAAAGTAGTATTGCTTGTCTACATGTAAATATCTAACACACAGTGGGGAGAAATGTCTAATTTGCTGAGATGCCCACTCACCCTCGATATTTTTCCTTGTTTGTGTGTTTCTATTGGAATTAAGTAATAAGATTTGAATCCCAGGTAGAAGTATTGCAAATGTTATGGAAAATTACTGAAACACACACACACCCAAGTGTCAAGAAAGTCCTGGTGTCGGGAAATTGGGGTGTGGAGGGTGACTTTTAAGAATTCTCATTCCTGCATCACACAACAGAATGACAAGAAGAAATAGATGAATATTTATGATGTCATAGAAAAAAGTGAGACAAGGTTTATACTAAAAGACTTTTTTTTTAAGGTTAGGCTGTGTAGAGCATTTTTTTCCTTTTCTTTTTTTTTCTGCTAGGGAATGGGGTTAAGTGGCTTGCCCAAGGCCACACAGCTAGGTAATTATTAAGTGTCTGAGACCAGATTTGGAACTCAGCTACTCCTGAAGCCTGGGCTGGTACTCTATGCACTGTGCCACCTAGCCTCCCCTCTTAAAAGACTTTTTTAACCACTCATAAAACACAGTATAACCAAAGGTAGAAGGATGATATTTTAGGTCCTCTGAATCAGGTGGGTAATGAAAAGATCACCCATCAAACCCCTTTAAGGGGATTATTACATTGAAGGATATTACCGATTTAGTCCATTCCTCATATTTTAATAGAAGAGGACATTAAGGTACAGAAACTTTTAAGTAATTTGTCCAAGGTCATATAAAGAAAGAGCAGAACTTCTGATATTTAAACTTAGGTCTTTCTGAGTCCACATCAATAGTCACATATTTTAAGCCCCTACTATGTGCAAAGCACTGTCTAAAGGACTGGATATAGGAATAGAAAATCTATAGAAAAATAGAAAAGCCTTGCTCACAAGAAGCTCACATTCCACTGAGGGAAAATAATACTTAGTTAAGTCAGAGGACAAACCAAGTGGTCCTTAACTACACAGCAGCAAGACAGATACATTAGCAAAACCTTATTTGTTTCTGGTGTTGGTCCTTTGACAGTGCCAAGAAATATAGAGGCTATGTTTTACATAATTTACATATTGAGTCATTTCATGTTTGGGTGATGGGGCAAATAGGGTGATGGGCCCTTCTCACTCATTTCTATGCAGTGACAATATTGTGCTCCTTTAAGAAAGGAAATAAAAATAATACATTCACTTGGGCGATCTTGATAATTTTTTTTAAAGGAGTGTAATACAAGATTCAGTCCTCTCTCATCATCTTCAATTAGGCAAGATTTCAAAATTACATGTTCCAATTGGCTCATTCCAATTTGGGACAGAACATGATTGCTTCCAACTTCTATTCCAGCTTTTCAAGTTCTCCTGGGGAAGGTTGGGAATGGGGAGAAGAGGATAAGAATGGTATACCCACAGGGGAAGCAGGATACTCATGGGGCCTTATAGATGCTATTATCTTATGCATTTACATAGCTCACAAAATTTAGGAATAAAACACACACATAAACAATAATTATATAAGTATGTATATGTATGCCACTTAATATCTTTGTCTATCTTTATTTGAAATCTTCTATGCCTGTCTCACAGTTATGCCACAGATATATAATGATAAACCATGACTTCCCTGAGTCACTCAGATGGTTTTATATATATATATATATATATACATACATATATATATATATATACATATATATGTATATATATACACACTATATATATATATATATATATATATATATATATCTTCAATGAGAACCATATTAGAACTTCATCCTTCAGAAATAGCCATATATAGATAGACTGAAATTGAACTATCTATAAAGCTGCCAAAATTTAGTGCCAAATGCTGCACTACACTAAAATAACTTACATAGACTTTCAGTTTACATAATCACTTTTTTTAAGGGGAGTGGAGCTGTGTTACTTTGTAATTTATATCTTACAGCATTGTCTGGAAACACTAAAATGTTAAGTGACTGGCCAAAATTGTACTGGCCAAAATAGAGGAGAAGTCTAACTCATTTTCCCAACATTTTAAAAATCATCAAGAAAATTTGCTCTAACATGTGGTCTACAAGGACAGACAAGGGTACAGTGCCAACATCAGTAAAAACTCAGTTACATGATAAAGTACAGATAATGTTTTTATGAGGTTTTTTTTTGTTTCAAATCTTGTTATTCCAGGTGATCTACTAATGTCTTGAAAGTAGAGATAACTTCAAAATTTAAAAAGATCCTTGCATAAGATATTCAGTAGGGAACTCAGAAATATTTTTGAATATGATTTGGTAATAACTAGACAAGTAAACTTTTCCTTTTTTGAGAATAAAGGGTTTCAACCAAAGTTCCCTTTCATTATGGGCAAGTTTACATCTTCCCCCCCCCATTATTTATCAAGGCAACTTAAAATTCTTTTTTTAAAAAAAATAAATATTATTTGGGAAATGCTGAAAAGCACGAACAAAAATGTAGCAACAAATCCTATTTCCTGCTTAAGTTCTTGAACAAAGAAATATAAACAGAAAAAAAAAAACCCTAAGGTTTTTCCCCTACTAAGTCTTAATGTCTCTAAAAAGTTAACTTTCTGGGTGGCTAGGTGGCACAGTGGATAAAGCACCAGCCCTGGAGTCAGGAGTACCTGGGTTAAAATCCAATCTCAGACACTTAATAATTATCTAGCTGTGTGGCCTTGGGCAAGCCACTTAACCCCATTGCCTTGAAAAATCTAAAAAACGAAAACAAACAAAAAAAAACATAAAAAAAATTAACTTTCTGATAGCTAAGTCACAAACCCGTGAACTCTCACTGCTGTTACCTCATGTAGTTCAGTCAAATGGAAGGAAAAAGAATTGTCATTCTAAATTTTGGTGCCAGAAGCATTAAGTAGATATTTAATCAGTTATCTAGAGAATGTCAATGCTTCTCTAAGCAGCAGTGGTCACATAGAAACCTGAGTGTCCAGAAGAAACCATATAGCAACTAGATGCAAAGATACTTTCCCATTCATTGTCTTTGCCCAAGTCTGTTATGAACATACTCTGATTTCCCACCCAATCTGGTGGTACTAGCTTTTAACTTTAAATCTGCCACCTGATTTTTCTAATAGATTTTCTAATTTTTTAAATAGATTTTTCTAACCTAAGAGCTTTTTCTTTGAATCTTTCTCTATTCTCCTTTTCTTTTCTTATCCCTCCCCTCCCTAATTATCTCAACTATTTGAGAAAAATCAGAATAACACTATAATAACCTGAGGCACAATTCTATTGTTTCTCAACCAAACAGGTTTAGCAATCCCTATATTACATTCAAGGAAAGTGAAGAACAGTCTTTAACTTTCTCACAGTTACTCAGTGAGTTAGTACATACTCAGAAAGAGATCTCACCAGTTCGGACTCTTACGTTTGAATTTCATAAGCACAAAACTGCAAGCAAGCCAGACAGTACCATTTTGTTTTTAGATGCTGAGTACGGTCTTAAAAGATAGATCCCACAAATAATCAATGCTTTAACTGCTTCTGCATATTTCAGTTTCCAATCTCAGATTCCAAACTCAAAACTCAAAAAATCATACTTTACTCAAATTTTCCATTATAAATTATTTTCAACTGTCTTTTAACAATTTGAAAAGTGATACTTGTCTATGAAATTTTTCCTCAGAGTTCAATTTGAAACCCAATGTGGGGTAGTCAATTAGTTCATAAGCAAAGAATAGTTAAGTTACACAATCCCTGGCTCAAAGAAAATCACAATGTATAAAGGAGACAACATAGAAAGTAACTACTCAGATATGAACTATATAAAGTATAAATGGAAGGTAATCTCAAAAGGCAGGACTAACAAGCAGAGGAGCAAAGGAGGTCTCAAATAGAAGGTGAGATTTAGACCAAGTATTAAAGAAAGTAAAAGAAATGAGAAGTCAGAGGTGAGAGAGGCAGCATCCTAGTAAGAGAAGACAGCTAGGGCACAAATGGTGGAAGGGTTAGCAAGTATGAGAAACAGGGAGTAGGTTAGTATGTAGTTGTAGTTCAGTTTGTTTCAATCAAGTCTTATTCTTCAAGACTTAATTTGGGGTTTTCTTGACAGATAATGGAGTGGTTTGCCTTTTCCTTTACCAACTCATTTTACAGATGAGGAAACTGAGGCAAATGAGGCTAAGGGATTTTCTTAGCTTCACGCAGTGACACTTAATAGCAGTGAGTGTCTGAGACCAAATTTGAACTCCAAGTCTGGTGTTCTATCATGAAGGGAGTTTGATGGAGAGGAAGACTTGAAAGGGAAGGAAAAGTCCAGATCAGGATTGAAGCGAAGATCAGGATTCCTGTATCATACTAAGGTGGCCATTACTTCTAGAAGGAAAACTGGAATAATGGCATGAAGATTTTAAAAGAAAATTTAGAGGGAGGGCCACAGAAAGGGAATTTTGAAGTAGAAACAGGTCACATTAGTGAGGAACAGATTCTCCTGCTGCTATTGGACATTACAAAGAAAAACAAAAATGGATTAAGCTACAATGTTAATTACCACAAAGTTTTTTGTAACAACACACTGATGTGAAAAGACATTACTTTTAAATAAACTTGTTATTTTGATAGCATTTGTTTATCTAAGTGGAAAAACTGTAGGCAATGATAATAAAAGTAATATATGACTCAAAAGGTTCATCTAGATTTTTATTAACCTGTTACATAGGCTTTTTTTCCAATGTCCAATCCCATAATTGAGGGAATACCCATAATCATAATGACACCTTTTATTTAGTAAAATGAATCTACAGTTATTCATACTTAATCTAGAGAGATGGAAAAACAGATACATAAGATTCTGAAGAAATAACACAAACTCCTGAAAAAAACCTAAAAATAATTACTTTAACTAAACACCAGAAATGTTTGCTGATCAGACACATTAGCCTACATTAAGCTCAGTAATTAGGAAAAATGTTTATTTCTAAGAAAAATGTATAGAAGAGGGGTACCTGTTGCCTGAGATCAGCCAGGATGTCTCTGAGGAGGCTGTGACCTTTACCTGCTTCTTTGAAATCAATGACATTGAGAAATACAATTATAAATTATCAATTTATACCAGCAATTATAAATCAATTCATACAGTCCTCTACTAAGTGACCAAGCATTCACTTGGTCATTTAAACAATACTATTCCACTCATCCAACCTTTCTGGACAGTAATTTGGGGTTATGTCCAAAGAGCAACAAAAATGTACATACCCTTTGACCCAGCAATACCATTACTGGGGCTATACACTGAAGAGATGATGAAAAGGGGCAAAAACATCACTGGCTCAAAAATATTCATTGCAGCCCTGTTTGTGGTGGCAAAGAATTGGAAATTAAGTGAATGTCCTTCAATTGGGGAATGGTTTAGCAAACTGTGGTATATATTTGTCATGGAACACTATTGTTCTATTAGAAACCAACTTAAAGGTGTTAAATTTGTTGACATTTGGAACAATGAGTCTACAAAGTCAGTAGGAATAAGATCTATAAGTCAATTATGGGATTTCTTCCACTAAGGAAGTCATCTTTAACCTCTGTCATGTTCACTGTTCATCCTCATTTCAGTTACTTGACATTCTATGTCTCTCATCGGCTCTCAACTTTGCAGGTGGACTACCATAGTTCAGGTCATCATTTTTGTTCTAAACTCTGATCCATCTTTCACACCCATCAGACTAATCTTGGTAATTCACATGTGTAATATCAAATTATCCACACTAATCAAAAACATGCAATGTTTCCTGAATGCTTTACAAATAAAATATCAACTACTGTCATTCAAGGACTTTCACTAGGTGGGTGAAACTGCAAAGCCCTGGAGGGTTTTGGGGACCCCATGTTTTTCACATATCCTCAAAGGCTAGTAAAGTGATAGTACATAATCTGTACTGAAAAAATTTCTAAAATAAATTTGTGGAAGGAGGGGAAAACTAACCACAAATACAGAAAATAAAGAATAATATTAAGAGGTTAAAAAATAAGATTTCATAAAGAAATATAGGATTAAAGGCCAAACAGAATGAGTTCCTAGGAAGAAGACTGTGTTATGGGTCAAAGTATGTAAAGGAAAGAATCATTGATAAAGTAGAAATTAAACTGAACTTTAATGGATATGTAAGTCTTTAGTAAGAAGAGAGGGAAAATAAGGAAAAAACTGACTAAAGATAAGAAAGGATATGACTTATAGAAGAAAGCTTTATGCATACACAACTTGCAGGAAGAAAAACTTTGGAAATATAAGCAGAAAGAATAGAATGCCAGACTAAGGACCTTGTAATTTGCTCTTGACAAATGATTACTCTTGATGAAGACGACATGGTACTAAGAAATATAAAAAAAAAAAAAATAGAACCATAGTACTCTTAGGAAAGAGGATACCATAACTTAAGAAACAAGAACCAAAAGAAATGGCAAGAAATCGCTAATTCTCACTTTCTGATGACCAAAAAAAATAGTTCTCAAGTGAGCTTCTATGCTCCTAAGAATGAAAGACCTGCTATCACCAGTTCCATTCTCCAAACCTTCCCAACACGATAGAACCTGACAGAACATGCACTTTGTTGTTTCTGCCTTTGACTTTGTCAAGCAATTCATTCCAAGGCTATTTTCCATTGACCCAAATAAATAGTTAAGTAATTAACTTAAATTACAGAGTTGGCAATCTCTATACTCATGGGATTTTTCTTCTATCACTATTGCAGGGCTTTGATCTCCTTGATCATACTTTAGATTGGTTGCTTTAGATTCAGAATGATAAATAACCTGAGATCTCTGTCCCCAAAAAATCATATATACAGCTCTTAAAAATTTAAAGGTAAATAGGAATCAGAAGAATCTGTTTTAAAATCTTGGTTCTAACACTAACTAGACATTTAATCTTATGAACTCACAATTCATCTGAATTTCAGTCAATACATTTGTAGACAACAAACCTATCAGAAATCATATGATCATATCAATAGATGCTGAAAAAGCTTTGACAAAATACAGCATCCATTCCTATTAAAAACACGAGAGAGGGTAGGAATAAGTGGACTGTTCCTTAAAATAATTAGCAGTATCTATCTGGAACCATCAACAAGCATTATATTCAATGGGGAGAGGCTAGAGGCATTCCCAATAAGATCAGGGGTGAAACAAGGGTGCCCATTATCACCACTACAATTCAATATTGTATTATAATTCAATATTGTATTAGAAATGTTAGCATCAGCAATTAGAGAAGAAAAAGAAATTGAAGGAATTAGAATTGGGAAGGAAGAGACAAAACTCTCACTCTTTGCAGATGACATGATGGTCTACCTAGAGAATTCCAAGAAATCATCTAAAAAACTACTGGAAACAATTAGCAATTTTAGCAAAGTTGCAGGTTACAAATAAACCCTCATAATTCCTCAACTTTTCTATATATGTCTAGCAAGAAATAGCAGGAAGAGCTAGAAAGAGAAATCCCATTCAAAGTAACCTCAGGCTGGCGGAGCCAAGATGGCGACAAGAAGGGATCGAGTATTAGGAGCTCTCTGATAAAATTCATCAGCTAAGGACTCTAACTAAACTTTCAAGAGACAAAACCCACAAAGGGACCCAGTGAGGCAGTTCTCCTACTCAAGGTAACCTGGAAAAGAGCAGAAAGGCTGTGCTCCCCCGGGGTCGGAGGGGCGGCCTGCCAGAGGGGTGGCCGGCCAGAGACAAAGAACTTCAGCCTCCCGGAGTCAGCCCCAGGGCACTGGGAGTCTCAGCTCACAGCAGCAGGGGAGTCTCCTGAGCTGCACCCTGAGGAGCACCGGGCACAAAGTGGGGGACCTCTGCCAGAGCTAGCACGTGGAGCCCAGCCCTCAGGGCACACAGCAAGCAGCAAGGTCTTTCCCCAGCCCTGATCCAGGAAACAGAAGCAGGCAGAGCCTGTAAGCAGGAGCCCCCAGGGCATAAGCCCATTGAGCTGAGGGAGGGGAGTGAAAAGAGACTGCACAGCTCTGTCCTCTGCCCCTGGAATAGGACTCTGGGGCTCTGACCACATTCAGATCCTGATCCCAGTCTAGGCCCCCCCCCATAGAACAGCAGGAACCCCCCCACCTCAGTTCCGTGGCAGAGGGAGGTGCTTATGGTCATTCACAGACCAGGAGGGAGGACAGAGCCTCACACACTGAGACCCTTGTGGGAGTGTCCCAAAAGCTCAGGAAGCACCCCCAAACCAGGCCCAGGCTGGGAAAATGAGCAAGCAAAGAAACAAAAGGAAGACTATTGAGAAATATTTTGCAAATGAGCCCAAGAAGGATCAAAATACTCAGTCTGAAGATGAGGAAGCACAAGCTCCTGCATCTAAAGACTCCAAGAAAAACAGAAATTGGGCTCAGGCTATGACAGAGCTCAAAAAAGACTGAAAATCAAATGAAGGAGTTGGAAGAAAAACTGAGAAAAGAAAGGAGAGAGATGCAGGAAAAACATGAAAATGAAGTCAGCAGCTTCGTCAAGGAAATCCAAAAAAATGCTGAAGAAAATAGCATGCTAAAAAACAGCTTAGGTCAAATGGATAAAACAGTTCAAAAAGTTATTGAGGAGAATGCTTTAAAAAGCAAAATTGGCCAGATGGAAAAAGAGATAAGAAAACTCTGAGGAGAACAAATCCTTCAGACAAAGAATAGAATTCAGGGAGATTGATGAATCTAACAGAAATCAGGAATCAATACTTCAAAACCAAAAAAATGAAAAATTATAAGAAAATGTGAAATATCTCATTGAAAAAACAACTGATATGGAAAACAGACTTAGGAAAGATAATTTAAAAATTATTGGAATACCTGAAAGGCATGATCAGGAAAAGAGCCTTGACATCATTTTCAAAGAATTACTACAGGAAAATTGCCCTGATATTCTAGAAGCAGAGGGCAAAATAGAAATGGAGAGAATCAACCAATCCCCCAGAGAAAGAGATCCCAAAAAACCAACCCCTAGGAATATTATAGCCAAGTTCTAGAACTTCCAAGTCAAAGAAAAAATATTACAAGCAGCCAGAAGGACACAGTTCAAATATCGTGGAGCTGCAGTCAGGATCACACAGGACTTAGCAGCAGCTACATTGGAAGCTCATAGGGCTTGGAATACAATATACTGGAAGGCAAAAGAGCTTAGAATGCAGCCAAGAATGAACTACCCAGCAAGGCTGAATGTCCTCTTCCAGGGAAAAAGATGGACTTTCAATGAACCAGGGGAATTTCAAATGTTCCTTTTGGAATGGCCAGAGCTGAACAGAAGGTTTGATCTTCAGATACAGGACTCAGGTGAAGCATGGAGATTGGAGGAGAGGGGGGAATTATGAGGGACTTAATGAGGCTGAACTGCATGTATTCCTGCATAGAAAAATGACACTGATAATACTCATATGAACCTTCTCAGTTAATAGAGCAGGTAGAGAGAGCTTTTAGAGTTGAAGCACAGGAGAAAGCTGAATTCGAAGATAAAATATGGTGTAAAAATGGAGTCAATAGAAAAAAAGGGAAATGGAATGGGAGAAAGAAAAAGGAGCGGGGGGAATAGTCCAAGATACTTCACATAAGATTTTTTTTATTACAATGAGCTATTGCAATGATATGGAAGTGGGGAGGCAAGGGGGAATGAGGGAACCTTTGCTCTCATCAGAGACGGCTAGGAGCAGAAATAGCATATATACTCAATGGGGTATAGACACCACAAAAAGAGAGGGAAGCAGGAGGAAGGGGTGGGGATGTGAATAAAGGAGGAGAGGATGGACCATGGTGGGGAGAGCGGCCAGATATAACACATTTTCTTTCTTACTTCTTGCAAGGGGCTGGGAATGGAAGGCCTGCCCAGGACCACAGGGCCAGGTGGATGCTGGGCCTAAGGGGTGGTATGGGGCCCCAGGACCAGGGATCTGTCTGCTGTGCCACTCAGTGACCCTACAGCAGAGTCAGAGTGAAAGGAGAGAGAAAATAGAGTACATGGTAGTGGAGAAATAAGAAAGGAGGGAGTTTCGATCAGCAATGGCAATGGTGGGAAAATATGGAAATAACTTTTGTGATGGACTTATCATAAAGAATGAGATCCACCCATGACAGAGTTGTTGGTATTGGAACAAAGACTCAAGCATATTTTTTGTTATTATTATTTAGGGGAGGGTGCAGGGCAAGTGGGGCTGGATGGCCTGCCTGGGGCCACATAGCAGGGTGATCTTTGGGTGTCTGGGGCTGGATTTGGACCTAGGTGCTCCTGGCTCAAGGGCCAATGCTCTGTCTGCCACCCAGCCAGCCCTACTATTATTACTATTTTATTTTACTTTGGGTCTTTTTTTTCTTTCTTTTTTTGGTTTTTGCTGGGCAGTGGAGATCGGGTGGCTTGCATGTCACACGGCTGGGTGATTGTTGGGTTTACGAGGCTGGATATGGACTCGGGTGCTCATGGCTAAAGGGCTGGTGCCTTGTGCATTGCGCCACCTGGCCATACCTACAATTATTACTATTATTTTTTTTAATTTTAATTTTTTTCTCTCCCCTTTACTTTTTTCACCCAAGCAAGTTTATCTATATTCATGGGGGAGGAGGGGTATTTTGTTTACTTGTAAACAAGAATATTTTATTAATGTAAAAAAACATTTGTACAAAATTAGAATAAAAAATAAATTAAAAAAAGTAACCTCAGACAATATAAAATATTTGGGAGTCTATTTGCCAAGACATACTCAGAATCCTTTTTGAAAACAATTATAAAACACTTCTCACTCAAATTAAATTAGATTTAAATAACTGGGCAAATATCAACTGCTCAGGGATAGGTAGAACTAATATAATAAAAATGACAATTCTACCAAAACTAAACTATCTATTTAGTGCCCTACAATCAAAATTCCAAAAAATTACTTTAACAAGTTAGAAAAATTATAGGTAAATTTATATGGAGAAATAAAAAGTCAAGAATTGCCGGGAGCTTAACAAAAAAAGGTGCAAAAGAAGGTGGCTTAGCCCTACCCGATCTAAAATTATATTATAAAGCATCAGTCGTCAAAACTGTTTGGTATTGGCTAAGAAATAGAATGGCGGACCAGTGGAATAGACTAGGTGTAAAAGCAGGAGAGGATTATAGTAATCTGCTGTTTGATAAACCCAAAGAGTCTGGCCATTGGGATAAAAACTCCCTCTTTGATAAAAACTGCTGGGATAATTGGAAGTTAGTATGGAAGAAACTTAGATTAGACCAACACCTCACACCCTTTACCAAGATAAGATCCACATGGTTACAGGACATATGACATAAAAAACAATACTATAAGCAAATTAGAAGATCAAGGACTAGTCTACCTGTCAGATCTATGGAAAGGGGAACAGTTTATGACTAGGGAAGAGTTGAAGAATATCACCAAAAACCAATTAGATGATTTTGATTACATTAAATTAAAAGGCTTTTGCACAGATAAAACCAATGTAACCAAGATCAAAAGAAATGTAGTAAATTTGGAAACAATCTTTACAATTAATGATTCTGACAAAGGACTCATTTCTAAAATATACAGAGAATTGAGTCATATTTTTAAAACAAAAAGCCATTTCCCAATTGACAAATGGTCAAAGGATATGCAAAGGCAATTTACAGATGCGGAGATCAAAGTAATCCATAGCCATATGAAATAATGCTCTAAATCATTCATTATTAGAGAAATGCAAATTGGCACTTCTCTGAGGTACCACCTCACACCTCTCAGATTGGCCAGTATGACCAGGAAGGATAATGATCATTGTTGGAAGGGATGTGGGGAATCTGGGACACTATTATACTGTTGGTGGAGCTGTGAACTCATCCAACCCTTCTGGAGAGTTATTTGGAACTATGCCCAAAGGGCAACAAAAATGTGCATACCCTTTGACCCAGCAATACCACTACTGGGTCTATACCCTGAAGAGATGAGGAAAAAGGGTAAAAATATTACTTGTACAAAAATATTTATAGCAGCCCTGTTTGTGGTGACAAAGAATTGGAAATCCAGTAAATGTCCTTCAATTGGGGAATAGCTTAGCAAACTGTGGTATATGTATGTATGTCATGGAACACTATTGTTCTATTAGAAACCAGGAGGGACAGGATTTCAGGGAAACCTGGAGGGATTTGCATGAACTGATGCTGAGTGAGATGAGCAGAACCAGAAAAACACTGTACACCCTAACAGCAACATGGGAGTGATGTTCAACCTTGAAGGACTTGCTCATTCCATCAGTGCAACAATCGGGAGCAATTTTGGTCTGTCTGCAAAGGAGAGTACCATCTGTATCCAGATAAGGAGCTGTGGAGTTTGAACAAAGTGCAAGGACTATTCCCTTGAATTTAGGGGAAAAAACAGCTTATTGTCTGATCTTGTTACCTCTTAGACTTCTCTTCTCTTTTAAGGATATGATTTCTCTCTCATCACACCCAATTTGGATCAAGGTACAACATGGAAACAAAGTAAAGACTGACAGCACTTTCTGTGGGGGGGATGGGGAAGGGAAGCAAGATTGGGGGAAAATTGTAAAACTCAAATAATATCTTTAATAAAAATAAATAAAAAAATACATTTGTAGAAATTGGTAGTTCTCCTACTTGGCCTCTCTACCTTGTGGGGTGGTTAGTGAGGATTATTCCAATTCTGCAAATTCAGTTCAATAATGAGTTTCTATTAAGAACTACAGGGAGGCTAGGTGGTACATTGAATAGAGCACTGACCCTGGAGTCAGGAGTCTCTGAGTTCAAATCCGGCCTCAGACACTTAATAATTACCGAGCTGTGTGGCCTTGGGCAAGCCACTTAACCCCATTGCCTTGCAAGAACCTAAAAAAAATAAAAAAATAAAAAGAACTAACTACAATAATTGTAGGTGATATAAAGACAAATGAAATTCTGCCTAAACAGATGTAAAGTGCTATCAAAACAAAACATATTACTGCAATTGTTTTGGTTGTGTTAGCCTTTAAATTCAAGGATCAGTATAGGGAACTTATAGAGTGAAAATTAATCTTCCAATGCAGATTGACATACATACATATATATATATATATATATATGTATGTATGTATGTATGTGTGTGTATACACTCACACACACACACATATGAATGTGTAGGTGACTACACACACATATACACAAGCACATATTACTTAGATACTTAAAAACCAGGAAAAAAGATCATTTAAAGTGCAAAAGTTGAAACAGATTAATGTTCCTTTGGCTTAACAAACAAGTCACACAACATATCTGACATCAGACTGTTCAGTCATAAGATGAGGGGATTGGGCTTCATAGGACTATGGTCTCCAATTTTGTTGGTTATGATGTTGCAGAAGAGTATCATCTATACTACATATATTGCATATTCTTTAGAATATGAATTTCATTAGGCTTTTAAATTAAAATTAAGCAAATATAAATGACAGTTACATGCTCACATGAGAAACTTTCCTTTTCAGAAACAGCTTACTTCTCTACAAAATTGGTGTGACTGGTATAGTTGGTTGAATAATGACATTTTAACATGAAAATGAAATGTTCTTTGTTACCAGCAGTACATGATACACCAAGAACAACAACCTATCATGGAATTTGTAACACTGATGTGGATACTTCATGAGGATATTTAAAAAATTAAATTCTACAATATTATACTTTCTCTATCCAAAGAAGAAAATTCTCAACCACATTAAGTAATGAATAATGGGAGGGTTTAAATATCTTAAGAAACATGTTCTAGCAATTTCCCCATCCAAATAAAAATAAGTTTTGAGGAGTTTTATTTGACTTTTAATCAGTACTGGATACTTTCTACTATGTGTTTTTTTTTTGACACTGTCCTCTCTTGGTTTGTTATTTATCTCTATAGCAATTCCTTTTCAGCATCCTTTGCTGAATCTTCATCTAGTTCATTCTAATTATTGATTGCACCCTCAAGATTTTGAAATAGATCCTATTCTCTTTTCCCTATACTTGCTCACTTGGTGTCTTCATGAATTTCAATAGGTTCGATTATCACCTCTATATGGATTATTGCCTGATCCAGCCTTATTCTTTCTCCTGATCCCACATCATGACCTATCTATTAGACATTTAAAACATTTATATCCTATAAGAATCTTAGTATCAGTGCATGAACAGATTTAAGTTGTCAACTTTACTCTCTTTTTCAGGGTCATTGAAATTCATTGGAAGGATAATAGTTAATATAATTGGCTATACCCAGAATGCAATGGATGCATCACTGAAGAATTTTCACAGTATAAAGATGGAAGGTGAGGGTGAGATTATGTAGTAGAAAAGTATCCAGTTAAAAATTAAGGGAAAAAGAAAAACAATGAGAGAAATTAAAAGGTAAAGTGGAAAAAGATGCACAAAAGACACAAAAAAGATTATTAGAAACAGGCTTTTAAATCCCCAAATGTACTATTGTGTCGTGAAATGTGTTAACTGAAAGTGAGCAAAGACAGTTCTTCTATCCTATTAATATTATCCCTAAAAGGTTTTCCAAACAATCTACTTCTAGGTTCTAGATTTTATTTCCTCTAGCATAGATTACAGCCTTTTCTGTGCCTTAATACATGAGAGTTCATAAATTGATATCATGAAAAAAAATTAGTTACTTGAAAACCAACCTTCTGGTGATAAATTGTTCTGAAAAATTAGTTCCTGATCAGGTTAACACATACAGAAAATCAGACTGTGAAAGAAGCTTGTGTTCATATGATCAGCAAGGCCCTTGAAAATCTAGGGTCACAATAAGACATTGGGACATTGATCAAGGAGTATTATTGTTATCATATGATAGTTCTTGCCCTTGTGTCCCTGGGAGTAGAGGGTAGGTTGCCTTGAATACTTTATGGTTTGAGTATTGGATATAGTTACCCCATATACTGAGGAACAGGATAAACCAATGTTCCAAGCCCTTCTTGACCCTTTGTTCATAAGCTCTTAGCTAAGCATTCCATTAGCCCTTCTCTCCTCTGACTTTATTTCACTTAGCTGCTGGACAGATCTTGTTTCCTCACAAAAGTCTTAGGATCAGATTCTTATAACAAAGATAAAGTAAATAATCACTATTATTATTAATAAAATATAATGAACATTAGTTATTGCCCTGTTAAAAATTTTAAATATCTCATTACCTACTCAAATGGAAATTTTTTGCCTTACTTTTAAAGTTGTCATCAATCAATCCTTATCTAAAATTATTGTAATCTTTTTTAAAATTGTGATTTTATTACTATAGTGAAATTACTTCAATCAATGGAATTCAATATCAGAAGTATAATTTATATTAGTTGGTTGTGGTAAAGAGAGGTCAATTCACTTGTCTAGGAACACAAAACCAGAGAGACTTCCTAATACTATGTAAAGATTCACAGTTGCTGTTGTTGTTAGTAGAAGTAGCAGATATCAAGTAAAAAAGTAGTTAATAAGCACTTACTATGTGAATGACACTAAACTTTTAATCAATTGAATTCAACAAACATTTGCTAAATGATCATTATACACAAAGCAAAATTATCTGAAGGGTTATAACAAAGTCTTAGACTTTTGTATTTCCCACAGGGACCAGCATATTGTCAGACATACGCTAGGTATCTGATAAAGACTTTTTTTTGGTTGCTTTAAGGATAGTTCTGGGATAGTTATACTTTACTCATGGGATTCAGAATGTATTTTTATTTACTTTAATAATTTATTTTAATTAATATTGTATACAAGTTAATAATTTACTTTATTAGGATTCCAAAAATAATCTAATTTTCCTTGGCTATCTCTGTAATAGGAAGCAAACTTCTAGATGTTCAATTAGTAGCAGATGTGTTTGGTAAAGGAAAATTGACTGACTGCCTTTATTTTCAAGATTTGTTATCGTAACAATCCAAAACCAAGTCTAGCTATTTAAAGAAGGTAATGAAAGTTGTATCTAAGAAATAACTTTGAAATTCAGGGAAAACAACTTTGGTGGAACACATTGGTGAATGATTTTGTTGCTACTGGACTATGCTATTCTCACACCCTAAGAGTTATATATATATGCTATTGATCACTATATTTCACTATTAGTTGCAAAATATCCAATATGTGGTATAATACAAAGGATTTGGATCCAGGGAACCTAGGTTCAAACTCTACTACTTGCTACCTATGTGACCCTGGACAAGTCACTCTCATTCTGAGCCAATGAATGGCATTGGACTAGGATACTGCTACAGGGTCCCTTCCAGCTCTAAATCTAAGATCCAATGATGAACCTAAATTCCTTTATTTTGTTTGACTCTCAGTAGATTCATTTATATGTTCTTTTATATTTTAGCTTAACTACTTACTAAATAACTAAGTTACATGATAAATTTTACAAAATTAATCACAAGATCAGTTGAAGTCTCCTAAAAACCAAAAATAAACTATATAACTTCTTTAAAACATCTATCTTTGATATTCTTTCACTTTCCCTATAGAATTTTCTTTAAATTACTTCCCCTTCCAATTCAACTACTTCTATAAGATATTTTAAAATCTAACCTACACCAATTCCTTTTTTATTAATGCCTCAAAATTCTGTAAGAAAACATTACTGACTATTCAATGTTAAAATCACTGCAACGGGAAACATAAATATAGAAATTAGCTAGACAATACTTAGCGTCTCAATAGATTTCTCTTAAGGCAGGAAAAGTATCTTGATGTTTAATTCAGACTAATAGGAAAAAGAGTTCTTTAAGAGGAAAAAATATACTTTTTTGGAGGCAGTATCAAACAGTAGAAAAAGGTATTATCCCTAGATTGGGGATTTTTCCCCTTTTGGGAGTCATGGACTATGGCAGGCTGATGAGGTCTGTAGATCACTCCTCTGAAAAATGTTTTTAAATGTAAAAAATGAAACATACAGGATTACAAAGTAGAGTTATTACAATATAAAAATTTTCATTCATCAAGGTTAAGAACCCCCAGCTCTAGAGCTAGAGACCTTGTGTTCAAATCTCGTCTCAAATGCTTATTCCCTGTGCAAACATGATCAAGTCTTTTAATCTCAGTGATTAAGCCTCAGTTTTTCTCTTTAAAATGAGGGGGTGATAGACTAGTTGGTTGCTGAGGTCACTTTCAGAACTAGGTCACTGGTACTATAAGTTATGACAGAACAGCTGATATAGTCAATAGGATATTGTACCAAATCTGTTGGCAAACACAATGAAGCAACAGTTTTCTCCATACATTGTGGCTCATCTCAAAATTCCTAAAAAGCTATCCTATGCATGAAAAAGAAAACTATTCCCTTGTGTACGTCAAACTGGAGCTGGGAAACAGTTTTGGCTATGATACTCTTCTATAATTAAAAATAAATAAACATTCTTAAAGGCCCTCCTTGATGCATTGTAAATAGCACTCTAATGGAGTAGGGTACTCTCTTTGACTCTAAGAATAATAATTTTAATGCCTTCCCTCTGGGTAATCCAATTTATCCTTAAGATCTCTTAAAATTATTCATATATTTTGCCTTTCAGTGTCTTCATCTTAGCAGAGTCCCTGGCACTTCAAAAGGCTTCTTTAAAAGCTCTAAAGACTTTTCAATGGAAAAGGAGTTGCTTGGTAGGTTGGCTATGGTGTTTAAACTTTCTTCAAAACATGAAAAGATTTCCAACTGGAAGGGTCATCTCAATCATCTTATCACCTCCCTACACCCCTATACCCATTCCATTTTAAGGATGATAAGAAAAAATAAAGCCCAGGAAAGTGAACTGATATATCTAAGGTCAAGCTACAAGGAAGAGATCTAACCTGGAAAAATCTAAGCTAATGACATCCTTCAGACAAACATAAACAAACATTACAAATTAAAACAAGCCTAGGGAGGGATTATTTCATCAAGAAGATATTTTTTTCCTAAGGGGGAGGTCTCTCTTTGGCTCCTCTCTTAGAAAAACAAACAAGATTTATATATTATTTCCTGCAAAGTGGTGTTTTAATATCGTATCTCTTCATAAATATAGGTCTTACATAGAGTGCTACACTTGCTTGACCATTCCCTACCCCCAGTAATTAACTCCCTCTTCCCTTAACTAGAAAAATATTGTCACCCCTTAGAGTACATGGAGTGTCCAGACCATTTATACCTCCAGAGAAAGAAGACAAGTGCAGACATGTGACATAATGACACATTCCATGATTAAGATCTTGCTCCCTTCTCATGGTTCACTACTCTGCCACCATAGCTCCAAATTAGCCTGGTTCTACTTCTCATTAACAAGTAAGCTTGTCAGCAACTCTTGGAGTCCTAGCTGAACTATCAGTCTTCTGTGAACTCTAGTGAACCCCCGAACCCCTCCCCACTTACCCCAAGATTATCATTACTTATGCTTTTTTGTCTGCATTCCCCCACTGCATTTCTCAACTGCCTTTCTGTGGGGCCCACTTGTTCATCTGCTTTGCTCTTGTTTGTTTTTTGATGGAGAAAATAGATTATAACAATATCATTTTTTACTTCTATTTATTCTTTATGGTTTCCCCTATTGCATTATTATTTTTTAATGCTTCTTTTGATCAAATTTGCTGTTTTTCCTAATAGCAAGGACAACAAAGTGGAACCCACCTCAGAAACACAGTAGTCTGACCAAAAGACAAAGTCAACTCAAAGAAAACAAAGTTTAATGATTTTCATTCAACATTCAAGATCCTTTATTTTACCTTTTGCCAAATAATTTTCCTGAGGCTTACCATCATGTTAGCCAAGCTGTGTCTCTAACTAGAAATATAATTCTCAAAAAGAGAAAGAATAGAGATGTCAGAAAACTAAAAAATACCCTGAGGAGGCAGGAAAAAAAAGATGGCCTTAGACTTAGAACTATTCTATCCAGTATAGAATTGTTTTACAAAAATGTCCCAGTCTATCTCAAAGAGCATTGGGCTAGGAATCCAGAGTTATCCTAGCTCTGCCTACAATTACTTGGGAGGTACTAAATTGGACATTCTATGGGCCTCAGTTTTCTCAATTGTTGAAATAGGAGGTTTGACTACATGGTCGCTAAATCAATTTCATCTCATGTTCAAGGCATTTTTAAGATCAATAATATCCCTGAAGGTCATTCCAAGTTTCCTAAGTCTCAATTTTCAAAACAACCACTGTGAATTATTCATCAGCCAAGTTCAAAAGCCAACCAGTGTTGTTGTTTGCAACATTTGAAGAGAGCATAAATATTCCTATAAACTGCATGCAATGAGATGATAATAATAACACACCAATTCAAATTACTGACCACAATAACAATTTTAATGGATTGTTTTTCATGTCTTGAGATTTGTTTCTTTTCAATTCCAAATGAACAAAAGGATATTCATTCAAACAGGATGATTTCTAGTTACAATTAACTAACTGAATAGAGCATATGTTTCCTTTACTTAGCTTCTGGATGAAAAATGAGAAAACTTTTAAGCAAGTTCATTCCCTGTCTTCAAGTTGGAAGGAGGATAGCATCTACATTATCATCACTCTCTTGTCATAGCTTCACTCATCCAGAGAATTAGAGTCCAGTGACTCATAGCCACCTAGTAAAAGTTTGTTGTTGAAGATGATAATCATAACCCTAAGAGTGGAAAGCATTCCCAGAATGCTCAGCTATTGTCAGCCCTAGACTGTCAGTAAGGATAAGGTAGTCTACATGTACTAAGGCAGGGAATGGACCAGAAATAAACCACCCTGTCCCCAAACTGCAGATCTCTTCCTGTTGTACCTAGTATTAGTTAGTAAACAAGTCAAAGGCAAAACAATAATTCTGATAATAAATGCTACTGCCTGGTTCTGGGTCTGTCCTATTCTGCAAGGTCTTAGTGTCAGAGGAGAAAGAATGTCACTTGTCTTTATTGACAAAAAATAAAATTAAATTTAAAAATTAAAAATTGAACTTCCTTAAAAATAAAATCACTTAAAAAATTCTTTTATGTAATCATAGTTTCAGAACTTATCTCCAAATTTAAAATCAAACTATGGTAAGAGCAATAAAAGCCCTGATATGTACAGGTTAGACTAGTTTTTCCTAACAAGTAATTGAAACAGTCTGCTAAGATTTAATTGGTTCCAGGGACTAGGATTCCTCTTTTGACAGCTTCCAGGTAGTCTGAGCACAAAAACAGCTAGGATAAGAGAGACTGGAGGCTTCAGGTCTCATACCAGCTACTGGTACAGGAAAGCTGTTCAACTTTATCTTCAATGGATATTCTTTCACTACCTTAAATGTCACTCCCCACTTTCCCCAGATATTGTTAAGTAGTTGTCTTCATACCTTTGCAAAGTCTTTCAGTGCTTAGTAAAGTGCATGCCACATAATAGGCACTTAATATTTAGTGACTAACCAAATTAGTATAACTTTTAGATGAAGTATCATTGTTTCATTTCATTCTGATATCAGATCAAGGCCACCAGATTGGCCTGGTTAACATTGGCCTAGTACAAGAACCATTTTGAGATCCCTACCTTCTTTCAAGATTCAGCCAAGATAACTGTTTACTGAATTAAAGTGAACCAAAAATAGCATTTTGATATAATGCATTTTCTTTATAATGAACCTGTGTAGCCCTAGAATTGGAACACAATTAAGGGGTCAGGTCCAAAATCATGGCCAATACATGAATGACTTCTCTAACACCCAGCACCATTACCATCCTTACCCTTCATATAGGATCTTATTTTTTAAATTACTGTAATTTTAGCTTCTATTTCATGCAGAGTTGAACTCTCTCTATAACTTTTGGAGTGGATTGGTTCAAGATCTGTCCTCAGGAGTGACACAAAATAAATCACTTGCACAGGAGAGCCCTTCAAGTACTTTAGAACAATTACCAAACCTGATTTTTAAATATTTTAAAATCACCTGTTTATTTAACTAATCTTCATACATGAAGGTTTTGTGTTCCTGCAATCCAAGGAGGGTCAAGAGTCAAGACTGTTGAAGGAACTAAAAGATAATAAATCTAACTGACCTCATCCAGAATATATGGAACTCATGGACTTCAGACAATACTAGTATTCATAATGATTCTCTCACTCCAGCCTCTGTATCATCAATTATGTTGTATGTTCTACTATAGAAGTGGCTACAGCTAATGGCTATAGCTGTCTTTTTACTTTTTTCATTAACAGAAGGCTTCTTTCCTACATAAAAACCAGTTCAAATATTTACTGAGTACATACCTTAGGTCAAGAATTAATCAAAATGAAATTTCTCCAAGAAGTTTTCAAAGACTAACCTGATGTGACTATGGTTAATTTTGGTATCTGGTGGTTGACTGGTGCAGTGAATAGAGTACTGAGCATAGAGTCAGGAAGATTCATCTTCCTGAGTTCAAAGTTGACCTAAGACACTTACTGTGTGACCCTAGGCAAGTAATTTTATTTGTATGTCTCTTTTTCTTCATCTGTAAAATGAACTAGACAAGGAAATGGCAAGACTCTCTAGTATCTTTGCTAAAAAATGCCAAATGGGGTCATGAAGAATCAGACATGACTGAAAAACAACAAAATTATGGTTTCATCTTTGCCAAAGATGAAATGGCAATCAACATCATTTGGTGACTTTTTTTAGTATGTTTGTTTGTTTGAACTAGTATTCTGTCCATCTCCAATTCCCAACTCCCCATTTAAAAAGCAAAGCCTTTAATTATAGAACTTATTCAACAACAAGCATTCAACATTTCTTAAGTACTCAATCAATTACTATATACATAAGGGTGGGTAGACTGAAAAAACAGTTGCCACTAGGGAAAAATTAACATTAATACTGTAATAAATTAATATGTTCATCACTAATATTACTGAAGAAAAAGTACATTTTTATTGCATACATAACCTATAACTACAAATATTTAAGATTGCTAAAAGGTAACCAATACACTAACTTCTGTCCCAGAAGCAACTCTGACTTAATATGTCCAACTTAACTATTTCAAATTGACCCAGGTATCCAGATTCAGTCACAACATTACACTATCACTCACATTACACATCCACTTACAGGATCTTATATTTTCTTTGAACATCCCATAGGTGTATTTGTTGTTGCCTGAAATAGAATCTAAGCTACTTGAAGGAAGATATATAGCAAGCACCAAATAAATGTTTTGCTGATTTTAACAGCACTGAGTTTTTTAAATTAATTTATTTATTTTCAAATTTTACAATTTCCCCCCCCAATCTTGCTTCTCTCCCCCCAGCCCCCACAGAAGGCAGTCTGATAGTCTTTACATTGTTTCCATGCTATACATTGATTAAAATTGAATATATTGAGAGATCATATACTTAAGGAAATATATTATATATATATATATATATATATATATATGAGAGCAAAATTACATGATACCTTTTTTAAAAAAAATTAAATTAAAGGTAATAGTCTTTGATCTTTGTTTAAACTCCACAATTCTTTCTTTGGATATAGATGGTATTCTCCATTGCAGATATCCTAAAATTGTTACACTAATGAAATGAGCAAGTCCATTAAGGTTGATCATCACCCCCATGTAGCTGTTAGGGTGTACAATGTTCTTCTGCTCAACATTGACTTTTGGATCAAAGAATCTGATTATTGGTATAGCTTCACCCATTTAATAGCTCTATGACTAAAGGCAAATCCCTTAGACTTTCTGTGTCTCAGTTTCCTCATCTGAACAATGAGAGTACTAGAATTAATACTATTTACAAGGTTAGCATGGCAATCATAGAAGCTGATGTGTGGGAAATAGTTTTATAAATGTCAGTGATCACTAAATTCCTAATGTAGGCTAACCTAGAGAATAATATATCACTATTTTTATGGCACTTCAGTTTGGGAGAGGAAGATCTTTGGAGTGTCTGACTGGAACAGAAAACAATTGCTATTTACACTCATTCCAAGCCATCAAAACTTAAACTGAACTCTGATGACTCTGGAGGAGGGAGTCAGGCTGACCAGTTTGCAAAGCTCTGCCTCCTTAAATTGAATTTCTTAGAACGAAGGACAAACAGTAGCAATAGAACTTCAAGGCTTACCAAAGGCTTTTTTTATAAGAGCCTTGTGAGATAGGTAGTACACAGTCTGTCCATTTTAAAGATGACAAACCTGAGGCTCAAAGAAGTAAATTACTATAAAAATTAAACTTGTGTTTATTTATTTTGTATATACTTGCTGATACATGCGTTTCTCTCTCTTTTCAATTTCTTCCCTCCAAAGACATTAACAGATCATTGATGACAAAGGTTTTATTTTTATCTTGTATGCCCAGATCCAGTACCTAGTCCACAAGAGACTTTTAATAAAACCCTGTGCACATGATTATTATGGTTATATGAGTTTAGTATGGTTATACATGTATAACTTATATTAAATTGTTTTATGTTGGGGAGAAGAGATGGTAGGGATGGAGAAAAATATAAAACTCAAAATCTTGCAAAAAAAAAGATCACTGAAAACTACCATTGCAAGTAGCTAGAAAAATAAATAATTAAAAAAAAATAAAAGTCTGCAAATTTAACTGGCTGACAAATGACTATAATCACAGAACTAATCATTGTGGGAAGCAGCGTGCCTACACTGAGTCTCATGTGCATTCCATGGTCTCACTTTGGCCAGGAGTCTGCTATTTCTAACAGCTCCATTGATTTCTCTCATAAATAGCACAACTCCCGATTCCTGATAGCAGAACACCCACGTGCACCACTCTCATTATGTCCATTGCAGTTGTTTCTCAGCTGTCTATGTTAAGTGTGTCCCCGAGGTATCTGGCCTGCTCATCCTGTGCATGGCTGCCCTCCTCCATGTTCCGGTAAAAACAGTTGTTAGAAGGGAAGAGAGAGAGAAGAAAGCTTCAAGGGGAAAAGGTCTTTGTCCAAAAATCTCCAAATTCAGGCCACCAATGAGAAGGCCTGGATCTTGGTTCCTAACACTAAATGGGGTATCCTATGTAGTGGATATGGTTCTAGACACATCAAGACAATATGGGTTCACATTACACTTTAGACATTACTAATTGTTGACCTAGACAGGTCACTTAACTGCCCATGCCTCATTATTTAAATCTTTTTAAAAAAAAGCAATTTTGGACTTGATTTCCTCCAAGACCCTTCTTAGTTCTTAATTCATGAGTCTATGATCTTGAGGATGGGCTAGAAACTCAAGAAAAATGTTCATCTGTATTTTACTATGGACTTCAAGCTTAGTGCTATGTGGGCTAGTCTTCTATAAAGCTACTTTATTCATTTTTATGTCAGTAGTTTTTCTTCTTATTTCTATATCATTGGATATAGTATAGTATTAAATTTGTGACACTCAGATCATTCAATAAGCATATATTCATTGATATTCTAGACACTAGTTATTGAACAGGGTGCTAGAAGAATCTAGAAATGGGACAGCCCTGACCTAAAAAAAAAGCTTCTTAAGAATTTGGGGAGTAAAGGAACATAGGGCAACCAGATTTACTGTTAAAGAAAGGAGGCTAAGAAAAGGTTTGGCAGGAGAAAACTGATATAATATTCTTCCTTTTTAGGAATTTAAAGTCACAATGTTTTATTGATTTATATTGACAAACTAAATTATTAAAAATATTTAGAAAACATTTTCAGTTTGTATACATGTCTATAACAAGCTACTCCAGAAATTCATCATCATTTAAGGCTACATGTATTAAAGACAATTTCACGAAATTGTACTCTATATACCACTAATCAAATTCCTATTTCAATCTTCAAATCACCAAGTCAGGATTGGTATAATGGGGAACAAAGAAGGCTGAGTTTGAAGTCTTAACTTCCAGTATCAGAGATCTGGGTTCTAATCCTAACCACAGTACTTGGAAGTTTAACTTTGAGTGATTCTCATAGATTCATTTTCCCCTTTTATTACAAGTGAATAACAGCCAAAATACCTACCCCTAAATAGGTATTGTGAGGAAATTGCTTTACATATTTTAAAGTGGTCTAGGAACATGGACTTCTTATAAATAGCTGCAGGGAAATTGTAACAGGATGTTGAATGAAATTTTGCTTCAATCTATTAATTAAAGACAACAGATATAATTAAAAATCAAGGTTTCTATTTGCTGCAAGTCTTCTCATGTCCTCTAGAGAACTGGGAATGCTTAATTTCATTTTTTCAAGCAATTAAAAAAAACCTATTTCATTTTAATTAGTCCTCAAATAAAATGAGTTTGTTGAAAGTTGGTATTCATCCCTATGCAAACATTTTTGTTTACTCATTTAACAGCTAGAATTTATACAATACTTTAAAATTTATAAAGTGCTTTATAAATTTAATCTCATTCTACCCTGATGATAACCCTGGAAGAAAGGTGATACATTTCACAGATGAAAAAACTGAGGAAGGCAGAGGATAAGTACCTTGCTCAGGGTTTCATTACTAGGAAATGTTTAAGGCAGGGTTTGAACTCATGGTTGCTTGATTTTAGGTTCAGATGTCTAGCTTTCCTATATTTTACTTATATTATTGCATAGCTAAACACACACACACACACACACACACACAAACACACACACATATATATATATATATATAGATAGATAGATATAATATATACAACAATTACATGTAACTAATCATGATTAGTGTAATTACTCATATTATACATGATTATATATATATGTAACTAATAACTAATCTTATATAATTAATAATATTAAATGCAATGACTATATAACTATCATCTAAGTAATCATATCAAAGGTATTAATATATAATGCATTAATACAGTTTGATATTATTTTAATGATTTAAATAAATGATTCAATATATTAAATTACTTTCTTGCTAAAAAAAAGTCCACAGCAAACTCACTAGTAGTGAGTTCACAGACTAGATTTGTAGGACTAGATTACTATACTCTGCATCTCATTGAACATATAAGTGAAAGGGACTTCCCTTTCCATCCCTTACCTAGTGGGGGAGATGATTGAGAGATCATAAGTGTGCAAATCAAATACCTTACATGTGTTAGACCTTAGTCATCATGGTGCCCAAGTGCTAGAATCACACAGTGGGAACCAGACTATGTCCCAGTATTGAAGAGCTCATTTAACTAAAACTGAATAAATGCAAAATATAGCATCTTGTTTTGAGTTGCTATACAATCAATGCAGACTTGGTCCAGAGCCTGACATGTGGCAAGTACTTAATAAATAACTGTTGCCTGACTAAAAGTATTAAAATTTTGGTTGGTATTTCACCAGTCATTTTTCTTCTGGGAATATAAATTATGTTTTATCCTTAAACTTTAATTATACCAGAGATTCTGATGATCTCCAACTAATTCCTAACTATTCATTATCTATCATGGTGAAAATTCTGGGTATGAACCAGGCAAGCCCCTCAACATTAAGAATCTACATGATAATAGCATCTGTTTTTTCATCATAGGAAGTCAAGATACCTGAAGCTCATGAAGCATACTTGGGAAGCAAAGGGTTTCTTGGTCTGGCTGCTCCCATTAAATTTTTTGGCTTGCTAAGTCTAACTGGGTTATACTACACTATGCACTGGGCAAGCAGGTTAGGTTTCACATTAACAAAGTAAACACAATTCAGAACTATGATGCATACTCAAAGACAGATCAGATGGACCATTGCTTCTAGTAAAAACCTTCCAATCCTCTGAGTATACATGATTAGGAGATATGAATCCAGCTGATGAATCTGGTAAAAGTAGTATGGATCAGAACTCATTCTGTAATAAAGTGGGACTGTAGAGGGAGTTGTTGGTTATTCATCATTCTCTGATTATCTCTTCAGTTTCAGAAATTTGACTTATAGGGGCCATTGGTCTATTTGGGACAAGAAGTCAAATTGACCGCAACTTCTTGAGTGGTTATACAATAGGATTTAGACCCTTTTTAAAGTCCTGGACAATATGAATCCTAAATGTGATTTTTTTTTTCTTGCTATAAAACATTATTGTAGCCTGTCATTTAATTGAGGCTGCTTCAGATTTCTTTTTCCTTTGTTTCTGGAGATTTGGGACACAATACCTTCTTTCTATGAGTAAATTCAGGATTTAATAGAAAGAAAGGCAGTAAGAAATTGTATAATAAGAACCAGCCATTGGGTCAGGAAAACTTGAATTTAAGTCCCATTCTAATCATGGCTTGGAAAGTAGAAAGTATCTAAATGCTTTAAATTCATTTTGAATTTCAGTATATTTCATTAATGTTTCGAGTCTCTGTACTTTAAAACAAATATATTTGTAACTAATGAATTCTAAACTCATTACCTGGAAAACTCATATTTCTTGGACATGGTTATAAATTAGGAAATAGCTAAATATATCTTTGACTACTTTTTTCTTCACCTCTCTCCCATTTCCACACACACACACACACACACACATGTTTATGTATGTATATTCATTTTTGTGTGCATCTACAACTATAGACATATGAGCTCATCGATATATATAGTCAGGTTTACGAATTTAAATTCCTTTACTAATATCTCCTCATAACATATTTATATAATATAAAATTCTAAGACAATTGCTATCTGGTTTCTAAACCAACAGTTGAATGTGTAGATAAAAGAGCAATGAGGTTGCTATGAGCATATACTTATAGAAACAAGTAAATAAAAAGAAAAACTAATTTTGAAAAACAAGACATTTTTTAAAGGGATAGTTAAAAGGAAATGGCCCTATACATATAAGGAGATTACTCTATCAAGGTAAAACACAATAACTAAAACTTATAATGATGACCCTTGAGTCAACAAGAAAATCATCTAAAATCTGTGATATTTTGGAGGGTCTAAAATAGTTGGTATGCCTCACTTAAAATAGTTTCCATTTAAATGAATTAACATTACTTAAGATGGTAATCAGAAAAGGTTTTGGTTCCAAGGATCCAAAGTGCTACTATACTCAATTTCCAGTTACTTAAATGTGTCTTTCTTACATGAATTGATGGAAAAAGAAGAGCCAAGAAAACATATATAATTATTTCAATCAATACAAATAGAAAAAGCAATCACCATAAAGCGATGTAACATGAATGTTGCAAAACTACAAAGAACAAGCTTGATCCCTAGGAACACCCAGCAAAAGACTTCTAGCATCTCCTTTGTAGAGCTGGTAATGGTAGAGGTGTTCATGGGAGTGGATCATTGTGTAAATTGACAAAATTCTTTTCAATATATTGGTTTTCCTGATTTTTTTTCTCTTTTTTTACTTAAAAAAAAGTTATGTTATATGGGATGGTTCTCTTAAATGGGGCAGGAAGGGCCAAAATAAGTGATTTAAAACAAAATATATCAATAAAACCTATTTTTTAAAAAAATTAGTCTCACATTTAAGATACCTGTGAGAACAAAATTCTTGAAAGGGTATAGTTTAGCATCTTCAGTTTAAACAATTCACAGATTTTATACAATTTTGATATTCCATCAAAATGTGTTAAAGACTTGGCAACAATTAAACAATATTAAATAAATATTCAGCAAGTAAATTAGACCAGAAAAGAACGAGCAATCCCTTTAACCCTCTAATCTTGGAAAACTATCTGGTTCCAAAAATGGAGACAGAGGCAGTTTGGAATGCAAAGAAAAAACAAGAATGAGAAAATTGGTTAAATGCTATAGAAGACTAGAGAGAAATATATAAAGAATTTATCAAAACTGATTTTAAAGGTGAATGGAAATTATATTTTCACTAGAATTAACTAATCAAACAGGAAAGCTAAACTAATAGTCACACCTACATTTTAAAAACACTAGAAGGCACCAAGTCATCTAATGTTTCATTTAATGGAACCTTTAAGGTCAAAGACTTGCAGTGAACATAGATTTTTATGCTATCCTTTCCATGAACAAGAAAAATCACTAGCTACAGTTACTACCCCTAGTGCTATAACACCAACAAACAAATGGGTCAACACAGTCATTCCCAGGACCAAATTAGTAACAGTGATATACTGCACATCATAGAAAGCAGCCATGAATTATTCATTTAAATTCCTTTCTTTAGAAATAAGCATGTTCCATAATGAAACATAACAGGATTGCTATTGTACTAGGATGAACATCTACTCCTCTGGGTAATCAAGCATCTGCTGACAGGTCATTTAGAATTCACCTGTTTACAAATCACTCTCACCAATAGTATAATTCAAAAAATGGAGGCATTATGCAGGTCATTATACTGACTTTACAACTTCCAGAAAAGATTAAGAGAAAATTTTATCTCCATTTAATTGTTAAATGTGGTGTTTTTAAAAATAATTATGTGGAAATATCACAATACTCCTCTTTCTGTATCTGCTATTTTCCCCTTTCCTACCTCTCCCTAAAATGTGTGTGTTTTAGGGAGAAGAAGCAGGTTGACAAGAAGCTGTATGGAAGGAGCATCCTTTTAGCTGAAAGAGACACAAAATGGGGTAAAGACTATTTTGAGAAAGAATGACCATGCCAACTACTAGATAATTAAATTTTCTATCTGATTTGTATCAATCTAAAGTAAATCTGAAAATTAAGCCAATCTATGCACTGACAATAATATCAGACACAACCAGAGTTATTAAATACATAGTAGGACACTGCTTTTTTGTACTACTTTTAGAATATATTCGATTTTAACAAATAACCATTGTTATCAGGCAGGAAATACTAGCATATCTAGCATATGCCTTTCTGAGCATTTTAAAGCAATATCTTAAAAAAACCTTGGATCTCAGCTCTATTAATAATGAAGCTAGAATTACAAATATAAGCCACCACTTTCCTTCCCCACACAGATCATTCAGTCACTCCTCTTTTTTTTTTTTTGTTGCCTCCATCCTCTGCACTGCCTTCAAACAAATCTGCCTACATTTGTTTTGGTTGGCATCAGGCATCAACATTCCAACACAAGTCACCTGGCTCTTGAAGCAATATGGTAAAATGTACAAAACAGGAAGCTTGTTTAAAAGGAAAAACACTCTTCACTGAGGTACATGGGAGACATAATCATTGCAAAATTTATTTTTTAAAGGGATCAGTTTTTGGAAAATACATTCTCTGAACTATGTATGTGACCCAAATAGCTAATTACCCATTGCCCAATGACTCTTGGATTGAAAAATATGTATTGAAGAATTATCTGTCAGCTCTCAGAAATCAGAGATCTTAATTTTAATAGTTCCTTCTTCTTCTCATGATACTGTCCTTGGTTTTAAGGAAATGCCCGTCAGTGTTAAAATGGCCATTATCTGGAACATTCTCACAATGACTAGGGAACTTTGTGTGTGTGTGTGGGGGAGGGGGATTTATATTGATAAAAAGGAAGGGTATTTTCTTCTTCCATTCCCTGTTATCTCTTTCCTTCTCCATTCAAAAACACTAAAAAAAAATCTAGCAAAACAAGTTTTTCACATGGCTGCTACTGTTTTTCTAACTAACTAATTTAAAATGTTTCTTGCCCATCACTATTCATATGTTCTCACTGCATAGAGATGTTGGTCTGTCTCAAGTCATTAGCATGGCCAGGAAGCACATGACTTGACCAGAGGGCACAAACAATTACATCAGAGACTGGGCAAAACAGATGTGAAAACCCTGGTTGAGGATAACACTTCACTTTGTATGAAACTTTCTGTATAAATGATCTATTTTTTTAACTCTACATTCTTCATCAATGGATAAATAAGCCTTAAAATGTGATCAGAAAAGGTATTTTCCAGAGCAAAATTATAAAAATAAAAAGAGCCATGCAAATTATGAAATCATGAAAATTTAATGAAATCCATTTAAGAGAATGAAAACCTGAACTCTTCATGGCACAGTGACATGGAAATGACTATATTTGGCTGGACTACATGAATAACCTTGGATGATATTAAGTACCTTATCTTTTCTGTGCCATGACTTCCCCATGTACAAAATGACAGGTTGGAGCATCTAATCAATCTCTAAGTTTCCTCCAGATTTGTTTGTAGGATCAAAGATCCAGAGCTAGAAGGGACCTTAGAGTTCATCTTGTCTAAACTAGATAAGGAAACTGAGAACCAGAGAAAGTTTCTTAATGAATAACTATGGGGAAAATAGCGCAGGCAAACCATATGGCATCACTAGATAGCATAGAACATGGAACCAATCACCATTTTCCCTAAGTTCTATTCAATAGCTTGATAGCAAAGGAATTTGTACAGTTTGCTAGTATTAAAAAAAATGCCAAAAATAAAAACAAAAAGATGAATTTAAGAAATGTACATAAGGTTACAAAGATCTTTACATACAATTTCTCTTGTAATACGCACAACAATACAGTGAGCTACATGATTTAAGTTTCTCGTTTTAAAATTGAAGAAATTGAAATCAAGAGAGGTTAAGTTACTTGCACAGAGGTGCTCAAGCTAGGTAGTGAGTGCAAGAGGCAATACTTGAACTCAGTGGGTTCCAATCCAGCTACAATACTAACTAGGTAAATTCAGTTCTTGTATCTACTAATCTTGCCTTCAGATAAACAAATACCATAATGGAAAAAATAACAGTAAAGAGAGAACTTCTCTGGTGTATACTTCTGAATTCATTTCTAATAGATAAATATTTATTAAGGACCAATTTGAAGCTGGGTACCAAATCTACTAGCAAAAGATTATTGCAGGGGCAGCTAGGTGGCGCAGTGGATAAAGCACCGGCCCTGGAGTCAGGAGTACCTGGGTTCAAATCTGGTCTCAGACACTTAATAATTACCTAGCTGTGTGGCCTTGGGCAAGCCACTTAACCCCATTTGCCTTACACACACACACACACACAAAAAAAAAACCTTAAAAAATCAATTTAAACGATTATTGCAATATACTTTATATTCTGTCATGGTAAGACTTAAGGCTTATTCACCTTAAACATAAAATCCTCTAAGAAACCATAACCTGTTTTTTTATAATTTGCATGAGGCCTGAAAATTAGCCTCCTTCTCCTCACATGAATGATGTTTTTCCCCCCAAAAAAAACGCAAGAATAAAATGAACAGAAAATCACCTTTCATTCTAATGTATAAATCTTCACACAATCTGTTTTTCCAGACTCAGCTATTGTGGTTTTAGGATGAATGCAATAGCGTCTCACAGACTGGCCCATGGTTAGATGCCAAAGTTTCTTTCAACTCTATAATTCTATGATTCTGTGTTAAAAGAAAAAAGAGACAGAGACTTGAAAGATACAGGACAAAAAAGATAGAGGCATTATGGAAAGAACACTGGACATGATGTAATGAAGCCTTGATTTGAACTCTGGCTCCCATATTTAAAAAGTTTGTGACCGGGCAAATTACTTAACTTCTCTTAGACTTAATCTTCTCAAGTGTAAGAAAGGAATAAAATATTATCTACTTTTCAGGATCATTTTGAGGAAAAAGATGTGAGCTCTGACTAAAACATACACACACACACACACACACACACACACACACACAAAACACCATAGGCTGTTGGTTAATGTTAACAGGGTTCTGGCTAATATTATTTCTTTTAAAAAATAAAAGGATTCAAAGAACCATCACCTAAAATATAGTGTTAACAAATTGTTTATCTTTGGTGGTGTTGATTTAGAATATTTTGAGGGGTAGAGATGAAGGTGAGGAAAGGCCTGTCATCATTAGTTTAGAGAATTTCCAGTGGAATTTACAATATAAGAGAGTCATAAGGTTAAGATTATTGCCCATGGTCATACACTTGATGTTTTTGATCAAGTGAAAGAGTCCAATCCAACTTTTAATTCTTCTCTATATTATGCTTGGTTGCCTCTCTAATTGGATAGAAAATATCCAAAGTGACATTTGTTTATTTATTCAATATTGGACACAAATGGAGTTATGGAATTTGGACTTAACTGTGACACTCCGAATAAAGCAACATTTTAGATCACTGGGAAGAGGGAAAACTTGCAGCTATATATGTTGATGTTTCTCAAAATAAATTGGCTAAATAAGTAAGAAAGAGACAGTCAAAAGTGGGGAAAAGGTTGTGAACAGGATGAGGAAGCAGTTGTAATAAGAGGAAAACAAAGAAAGGGTGCCATCTTTGCAGCCCAAAGAAGGAACAAGGATTCAGTATGTACTAAACTATTAAAAAAAAAATCAGTAAGTACCAAGAGGATCCAAGAGATACAAGGACTTAACTTCACTGAAAATTCAGTACCACAATACAAGTCAGAGAGGAAGTACCTATAAATTAGGTGTTCAGTTATTCCATTTTCTTTTAGCTTTGACCCAGTTTCAGCATTGCAACCATTTCTTAGGTTCATATAAATCGAAAACTGTAGATCTCAACACATACACACATGTGCGCATACACAAACACACACACACACACACACACAGATGCACATACATATAAAATCCCCTTCAATACTAGTACCATAGTAGGTGACTTCATAGAAAGGATATGTACTATCTGTGGTAAGCATAAGAATTTCATAGAATTGTGACTTCCTAGGTCATCTGGTACAACCCATATACCTCATCAAATTAATTAATAGTATTTATTGATTACCTGTTCTGTACTAGATAGATACTGTGGCAGAGATAAAAGAACACTGAGTGAACCCATCTAGAGTATACTTCAAAGGAGGTTGATCATTGAGTATTTTTTCAAAGACCTCAAGTTGACAGGGTTTTCATGTCCTTTCCAAATAGTCCATGATTTTTTAGATAGCACTAATTATTAGTTTTTAATACTAAAAAAAAATTAGTTTTATTACCTGGATACAAATATGAATGAAATCATGTTTCTCTCATGCATCTGATCAGTTTTTCCCTTCCTGAGGGACCAAGTCATGCTCAAATGTTAATCTTATTACCATTTTCTACTCACAAGCAACTAGTTGTTGAAAAGAAGACACAATCACCTTCATAAACATCCTTCCATTTCTCCATCCTACAGCCAAGTCCTCCATAAAGCAACATAGGCTTCTTGCTTTAGATAGATATAAATCAGTAGCAAAAATGTGACGTTACTCAAATCACTCTATTCATTCAAGCATCAGGCCCAAAGATAACATAGCAGCACATGCCCTGAGAACTGCTACCCCTAATGAATTTCTCTTTGTTATTCCATATGAGCATCTTCATTCTCATAACTTAAAAGAGGTACCCAACTCCATTCTAAAAACTCTAGAAAGTCATTACAAATAGTAAATTTTGATCAGTTGAAAAGTAGATTCCAAAACATTAAACAATGAATCAAAATTATACTAAGAAAAGAATTAACATGAAAGTCATGTCCTCCTGTGTACAGACTCTATGTGTAAAGCAAAATGAGAAATAGAAAAATGATTACAAAATGATTCTACTCTCCATTATTAAAATACATACAAACACATAAATGGTCAACAAGACACTATCTGCATAAGAGAAGTTAAAAATAAAATAAATCATAAAAATAAAATATAAGTATAAATAAATATAATATAAAATAAAAAATACTAAGAAAATTCAAGGAATAAAGAAACTACAAGATCATAGATCTAGAAATGGATGAGACCTTAGAGGTCACTTAATCTAAGCCCCTCATTTTAGAGATGGAAACAAGGAGAAGGCAATTTTAATGGTCCAGATTAGAATTAGTGAGGATCTGGGTAAGATTACTGTGAAGGCAACAACATATTTTGTTCTGTGACTTTTAGAATATTTTAAAATGCCAATAAGATGGCCAATTGCTCCTATCACAAAAGGTAGGAAGAGCTAATAATCTTTTTTTTTTCATTATAGACAAAGAAAAGAAAAATGTTTAAACTATTCAATGATTATAAATCCACTAAAAATTAAAACAACAAAATAATATATTCAATAAAGTATGACTAATACAGATAAATATTTGACATAAAGGAGGTCAGATTCTGAAGTGGCATATGTGTAGAATTCTTAACTAAAAAATAGAAAATGAAAACATAAAAGTTCACTTGATCAATATTAAGAGAATTGAGAATTTTGAAAACAGATTTCATGTGACACTTAAATGGACTCTTCATGCTTTTATCATCCTTGCCAATGTTGAAGGAGTCTGTAGAAAGACAAATACTATAATACAATGTTGTAGAAATTCTGAATCAATAGAACTATTTGGAAAACAATGGAGAATTATGCAAGTCACTAAACACTGACCCAACAATCACACTAGGATTTTAATTATATACAATTATATAATTTGATTGAGGAGGTGGTCAAAGACAGAATTAAGGATTCCATCCACTCCACAATACTCTTCATAGCATTTTTAAATTGTCTGAAACAAGATAGGTGCCAATCAATTGAGAAATGGTAGAATAAACTGCCATATTTGAAAATAAGGAATTACTAATATGCGATTAAAAACTTGCCCATGCTAGACTTAGCTTTTATAGAGTATATTGAGCTTTTTTTTAAGGTTTTAGCAAGGCAAATGGGGTTAAGTGGCTTGCCCAAGCCCACACAGCTAGGTAATTATTAAGTGTCTGAGGTGGATTTGAACTTAGGTACTCCTGACTCCAGGGCCAGTACTCTATGCACTGCACCACCTAGCCACCCCAGAGTACACTGAGCTTTACAGGCATTTTACATGTGTAAGCCTATTTAATATCAATACTTGGTATTACCTACTCATATAGAAACTGACCCTAAAAGACTGATTTTCCCAGGATCATACAGTTAAATGTCTAAGGTGAGTGTCAGTTCTTGGTAACTCCAAATGCATCACTCTGTCTAGTTGCCTACAAATATGAGGAGAGATTTTTCAAGAGCTTCCCAGAGTCACTGACTCTTATTCTTTTATATACACCCGCCCCCATCTCTCATCATGGGCAATCCTAGTTCATGTCTTCTTAACTTCTTAGACTATTGTAATAACATTCTATTTAGTCTTTCTATCACAGTTTTACTTCCTAATTATGATTCCAACTACAATGAAAGCAAATATCAGAAGTACAAATTCATTACAAAAACATCAATGCCCTATTTTTGGCTAATTCATGGGGCGGCCTTAACTATATATGCATACACACACACACACACACACACACACACACACACACACAGAACACTGCCACAAAAATGAAGTAGGGACCTCTTCTACTAGGCATCATCAAAATAAGGCAGTGAAAACACTAAGTATTACAAATTCAAAGTAATGCTAGCAGTAGTCAAGTGGAAAATACAATCAAGTGAATATGTACTTACTACATGCAGCTCATTGTGTGTGATAAATGTACTATAAAAGCATCATCCAACATTATTTCAGATGGACTTTTGTATATTTCAGATGTACTTTTACTCCTATTGGGCAAATACCAAATGTAGGAATAAAACTTTGACTATAGTTCTACAATAAAGATTTAAAGGCTTGGGTTCATGTGTCTTCCAAGCATGACCTAGCAAAGTTCCAAATTAGGAAAGAAAGGAATTCAGGTCAATCAAGAAAAATTACCAATAAGGAATCGATCATCTTTCCTTCTGAGAAGTAAATAACAAAGTAATTAAAAAAATACAATAAACATTTTCCCAAACATATGTTTTTATTAGAGAGAAGAAAGGTATCCTCAGGAAAGTAGGTGTGACTCTGTATGTGTATATTTATGGTATATAGGAAAGATAAAGAAGAGTTCAGAAAAAATTTCTTTACATGTTACTACAAAAATATGACCAGTTTGGGGAAACCTTAGATATAGATATGAATACCTTAGATGAGGCTAAAAAAATGGACAAAAATGAATTGACTTAAAACATAGCCAGTCACAAATGTTAGTTGTTTGGTCCAAATTAAAAGGATAAGAAAAAAAGTAGGAAGAGGTTTGCCCACATTATAAGGTTATTGCATGGGGAAGTGATGGCTATTTGCTCAACTTGAACAAAAAAAAAATCAAAACTAGTAGATTTTTGAAATTGCTTAAAAGATTAAGCTTGAGGAATATTTGAAAGTAAGATTTTAGCTGCAAAATTCTGGAACCTCCTTTGTTATAGAGTTGCTTTTTAAAAATTCTTAAGTAAATGTATTTAGAAAGGAAAAAAATATATCAATATACTTTGATACTGGATTTTAACCTAGGCCAGGATAATTTCAAATAAAGAATAACTGCATAATTTTCAGTTAAAGTGTTTTGAAGAGGTATTCTTTCAGAAACCATAAATCCCATTTTTCTGGTTCAGAAAATATTGTCATTATAACTATTAAATACTAAAATGAATAGAGAGGAGTTTAAAATATAAGGGAAATACCTTGAAGACAATGGTTTTTTTTTCTCATCTTTGTTAATGCCAATGTCTAGTATACACTTATGAACTGGTTCAATTGAAATGAAAAAATAATCTTCTCAATCATTGAAAGGAATGACTGTAATGTTAGTTTAAATCCTAGAACAAAAGAGTTGAGCCAGGTAAGCCCCCTGAGTCTGCTACTAAAACTTTCTGAATTTAGGACCTCTCTCAAATACTAAATGCAACTAGAGAGAAAATATAGCCACTTAAATTTTTTTTCTGGTAAAGGAAAATGACACTGGAAATAGTTTACATTTAAACTTTGATGATGAAAATACAATATAGCTAATTACATTAAGGATCAAGACATTAGAGATGGATGATTATCTTTTGATAGCTTTTAAAAATTGAATACTTGTCTTTGAAACTGCTATTTTTTGTTTTTAACATCTGTTTAGAAACCAATCCAACTAAACTATCATTTCATGATTAGGGCAAAGAACCAATAAAGATAACTGACATCTATCTTGATTCATTTTCCAGATCATCTTTCTCTCTTTGCTATTTATTTATATTACTTGTACCCTAGATAACCAAATTCAAATTTTGAATTTCCCTTCCCCTCCTTATCTCAAAGAATGGTAGTCAGAACTTTTTCTATCTCAATTAAAGCACAGGAATGGCCCAATATAAAACTTTTCAGTATCTTCCCACATCTGGGAATTCTGAATGCTGTGTTCAGTGGCAAAAGCCAAAATGAGGAGGAATAAGAATATTAAAAATTCCATAAATAGGAACCTAATATAGCACACATAGTTAATTAGCTGATGTGTTGTTGCCATTTCCTTCTCCAGTTCACATTAGAGATAAAACTAACAAGTGACTTGTAAAAGTGTGTGAGACCCGATTTGAACTCAGGAAGCTGAACTCTCGATTTACTAAAACACCTAGCTGTCCCAGCAATTCTTTGTAAACATTATGAAAATGAAAATGAAAATTTAGAGAAGATACTACAATTTATCATATTTCTGTTCCCATAAGCAGAGCATATTATTACTCACTTTCTGGGTTTTTTTTGGAAAAAAGACAACTAAGGTACTAGGGATATTTAATTCATAATTGAAAAAAGGATACTGAGTTTCACTTGAAATTTATTATAGTCTAGATTTTTAATAAATATATTATACATATTTCATATGTATGATAAATATATATACAATATACTTAACTATATAGAATTGCATTATAGAAAATGTTTCTTAATACATTAATGCAATATACTCATGTATTCTACCTTTAAATACCAAGGGAATACCTTTCCCTATAGTAAAAATTACAATGCTATCAGCAAGCATGTCTTATCAAAAATGGTTCAAACCATTTTTCCTAGGGTTTAGGTTTAATCAGTTGCTTTCAAGTTCCATAATGGAACCAGCAGCTATCAATATAACCTGACAATAACAATATTCACAACTCAATGACCTACGTGAAATGTCTTGTTTCAAATGTAAAATTATCTTCCTGTTATTTTCTATAGAAGCCATTCTGATGATGGCAAATAAATAAATAAATCAACAAACAAACAAACAAATAAATAAATAAATAAATAAATGGATAATTTTTTTTAAAAGAACTAGGAAGTTTTAAAAAAATATCCAGGAAGCTAGAAGATTGGAGAATATCAAAGCAAACAAATAGAACAATATTAGAACAACAAATTCACTCTAACAAAAAAAATTTTTAAATTGTTCAATGTCCATATTCCTACCAACTCAACTGTTAGGATATTTAGACAAAACCTCTAATATTTCCTTGAGTACTATCAAAACATTTTCATTTATATGTTAAAAATAATTCTTAATATGCAATTAAAATAGTTCACCTAAATTAACTCTATGACTATTTTTATACAAAACTGTCATAAACAGAGGAGTATTCTTAATATCATTCCTTCCTACATAATAAACTATTCACAGAGATTCAGAAGGCTTATCAAAAAAATGATGAATTTGTCTCACTTATCTTAGGAGAAAATAAAATAAAATTTCCATTGAAAGACTTTCACTTACTAAGTTATAGCAATCAGACTTTTTCTTATCTTCAAAGGCTAAAGCAAGAGAGAATTATTTTACTTCAAAACTGAAGCAACGCAAAACAAAGATCCCAAATTATTGTCTTAATTTATTATGTAACAAAAAATTCATATGTTAGCAATTCCTAGCAAGTATTATTTGATTTCATTTAGGAATATTACTAGTGAAAAAATATTAATAACATAAAAGGAACAACAACAATAATAACAATAAGAGGTAATATGATAGAGGGGATAGCAGATCAGCCTTGGAGTCAGGAAGACCAGAACTCATATTCCGTTTCTGGCACATACTATCTATGTGACCATAAGATAGTCAGAATCTCTCAGTATGCCAAGACAGTCTATAAAATCAGAGCTAGGCAACTCATTTTCATTGGTAGAAGATGCAGCTACACACATAAATACACACCCTATATGAATGAAATCTGCTGCCCTAGATGCTAGATGGGTTAACCCTAGATAGGTTAAAAGATCATGAGCTTTAATTTCTTCATGATGCTAACTGAATACTTGACTTATACCCTCTCCCTTAGCCTTCTCTCCTCTCTAATTGAAGGGCTGGAGAATAGAGTATCAAACTCTTCCAATGATTTCCTTTATAGAAAGCACTGTCCCCCCCTGCCTGACTTATCCATTTTCCTGCCTCCTTTTGCAGATTATCTGCTCTCATTAGATTGTAAGCTCTCTGATGATAAGTACTGTCTGTTTATAGGATTTGAAGATCAAGAATTAGAAAACAATCTACTTAACTTCTATTATTAAGAATACTGACAATATTATTAGGAGTGATGATTAATAGAAGCTTTGTAGTTCACAAAGTAATTTATATAAAAGATTTCATCTAATGCTTACTACTAGGTTTCATTTTCTCCATTTTAAAGAGTACGGAACTGACACTTAGAGACTGAGAAAATGTTAGTGTTATCAAGAGAAGTAGAACATTTACTGAAGGGGCTGTACTTTGCAAAAAATGTGAGTTGCAAAACAGGTATCTGTTCTAATGGTAACAAGCACTTCCCACCTTTATTCCTCACCTGACTTTGTTTCTGACCTTTTGAACTCTGCCACCATGCCTCAGTATCATTTTATCCTTAGTATCTAGGACCTCCTCATTGGTTAGTTGCTGTTTTTCATGCTCAAAGAGGAGCAAAATGTCATCACTTATGTTGGGGCCAAGGTACAGTGTGACCAACTGTGGCTAATCAGACCAATACAAACTCAGAAAGCTCTACCACACATTGGACACAAATAGTCCAAGTGAACATTTGGAATGGCAAAGTCTCTCAATTTGGGCATCTCACATTTCTTTTGTTCTTTTGTTCCAGCTTGCTCTGGATGGAACAGCCACCCACCCCTGTATCCTTTTCACCTTAGAAGAAATATCCCTCCATTATTCTGGACCCCATTTGTCCCACTGATGAGCTCCTCCCAAATGTTCCATTTTGGGAGGACACCTTGGCTAACCTTCATTCTCTTCCTGGCTCTATTTCTGACTTTTTGAAATGTGAGTTACCTTCTCCTTCCCCACCCTCCTTTCTTATAAGATCTTTTCATCCTTCCTTATAAGATCCTTGAAAAAAGGATTTTTTATTTTTTTATGCATTTGAATCCCCAGAAGAATAAGTACTTAATGAATATTGATATCTTGCCTTGTTTTAGAGTGAATGAGCAGCAAGTTTTCATTGGGGAGACTGAATTTTACAAATATCGCCTTGAAATGGTGTGAAAATACATTAGAGAGGGGAGAAATTCAAAGCAGATAGAACAATTAGGAAACTGATGTTAACAGTTAAGGTAGGAATGCTTTAGGAAATGAAATGTGTGATAAATACAGAGACTCATGGAAAAATCTACATGAACTGATGCAAGGTGAAAGCAAGCAGAGACAAAAAAAATATACATAGTAACTAGAAAAATGCAAAAAGAAAAAAGAATACACCAAGATCAAAAGTTAAAAAAATGATAAAGATCAAGCAAGCAAAACTAGAATGAGGAGTTATATGTACATGAAACTAGGTATCTCAACAAAGAACTCTCAGTGTAAAATACAATAGCTCTTGAAAGCTAAGTTCAATCTTGTGAAATGTAAATGAATTTTTCCTTTCCTCCTGGATAAACCAAACTATTATGTGGATCCCCAGAGGCATTCTTAGCAGAAGTTAAGTCAAAGAAACCTATAGCTATTGATAAAACCTTAATTTCCTCTCAGATTACACGGTTAATGAGAGTATTATCATTAGACACAATTGGGTGGAGATTAACAACTGAAATAAATAAGTTTAGTATCAGTTGGTTTTGTCATTTGTCCTGACATAAATATGAAATAACTTTGAGTCTTCAGAAATATAACTACAAACAACTCATTGAAGTTTGATTTAAGCAGGTTATCTTATTGGGCAAATATCAATTCTTTACTAATACTAGCACTGTATTTTGCTCCAAGATTCTTGGAGCAGCACATAAATACACACCTATCTACAGGTGGAATATATGTATATAGCATCTACCAATCTACATGTAATTATCACACATTGACAGGCATATGTTTGTGTGTGTACACATGAAATTCTGAGTACCATTACCAAATGAAGATAAAAAAATTCCAGGCATTTTCATGGTATAAATTTAACCCTGTATTAGTATCATTTTTAGTTAATATTTCATGAAATCCATTCTAGGACTGAAAAAACTTCTTAGTAAAACAGAAGATATTTGAAAGATCACAAACGCTTGATGGCAGTAGGTCTGTAGACGCCCATATGAATGTTTTCCCTCAAGATAAATAAGGCTGTGGCAGCTGCTGCCTGCACTCTGAGGCCTGGGCTAACATCAAACACATGTAATGCAGCAGAAAAGAGAGAGGAGAACCTGCTTCTAAAGTAAAGAGAAATTTAAAAATAAAGGCTTGGAATTCTTTGGGTTGTTTCTTCCAACAACCAATTCTTATGCACTGGTCAGTACCTATGTTTCTGTTAAAGAAAATGGCAATAGACTCAATTATTGCTCACTGAATTAACTGTGCAAGATATCCAGAAAACACTTTTTTGGGGTCTCTATTCTCATGCATGCTTCTGATTTAAAATTTTTAAAGAGATTACTATATACCAAAATAAGTTTAGTCGGAAACACTTTGCTCTATAAAATTAGAAACCTATTTATAATTTTTAAAAATACTTAAATGCCTTTGTGCTCAACAGCCAAACTATAAAACTAGCTAATATTTTGGTAGTACAAATCAGGTCCCAGAAATATGGTAATGATTAAAAGTGTCCTTTCAGGAAACCAAGTTGCCAAAATAAGGTTGTGGATATTTTTAAAAAAATACTTATGATAGGAGTGACCCAAGTGAAGTAAGTGAACTGAAGAAGGCAGTTTAAAAAAATGACTGCTTTGAACTCACAATGACACATTCATATTAGGGGAAAATACTTCTAAAATGTCAGTAGTCTCCTAACTCTTTTTGGTGTAGTTAATCTTTTATGTGATGAGACATAGCACAAGGCTAAAGCAATGACAAAGCACACAGCTTTTTACCAGAAAGGGGTTAGAGATATTAAAAAAAAAAAAGGAAGAGAGTGGGGTAGACTGAGAGAAAAGAGCAAAGATGAAGTGTCAAGTCATCCAGAAGATAGCATTTGCTTGAGACAGATGCACCTTTGGATAAAGTGGCACAGTGAACTTTATAGTAGAGTTGGGATACCAACCAATCTAGTAATTATTTGTGAAACTAATGTTATCAATCATTACAACTCACACATAAAATAAAAAGGAAGCATTCCCTGTAAAGCAAAGCATACATACGTACATACCCACACATACATAATATACACACACACATCAGAAATATAAGCTTTTCAGTAAGGGAAGGATGCTATAGGTCAATGGAAGACAAAATAATAATAATATTGTAAAATATAAGGAATGAATTCTTTTAGGAAGTACTTAAATTTAGTGATTATAAACCAAAGAAATCAATCTGATTAAAGCTTCCATATCATTTGCTCTGCTAGATATGTATGAGAGCTGCAGAGTCATCATATAGCAGCTGTCTTTCTGTGCCACATTTCACTGAAAGGGAGAACATAAGAGAACACACACACACACACACACACACACAAGCAGCAAGGGCCAGAATTTGTTTGAGTAAGTCTGTTTTCACAGCTGGAGATAGGGCACTTACTTACTATTCTATATACAGCATCATTGAGCCTGGAGTCTCAAGTGGGCAGTGTTGAATTGCACTGTAATGCAACTTGAGAATTAATGATTCCCCATAAAAGTTTTACCCATGCTTGCTCCATAAAGTTATTTTGCTTCAAAAATAAGTAGCATACCACATGTACTGCACTACTATTCACATGGAGTACACCTCTTAATTCATCAAAGCAAACAAACAGAAGTATTTGAACTACACTGACTCCTAACCCAGCAGAAAAGAACTTTGGGACATAAATGTATGCAAACATTTTAATTAGTTAAAAGAAACTACATTGTCATATTCCTATTTTCTCACACTTTAAAGCATAGATTACTTTTAAAAGAACCAACACAGCATGAAGCTACACATAAGTTCCTTATGGATTTTCCAACATTAGCATGTGACTTTTGACTAGATATGTCTTTGGGGGGGCGGAGGAGAAGGGGAAATAGAATTGCTTTTTTTAAGCATTGTAAAAGAGAAATCATTATATGATACCAAAATTAGAACTAGGACAAATTTCCTTCAAATATAAATTAACTAAGGGCTTTTGAAGACATAAGAAACAAAGCTTTTTAATTGATAAGTATTTTCTTGCAAAACAGTCAGTTTTATTATAACATTATGATTCCAACCAAATTTTGGACTGACAGAAACATATCAAGAGTAAAAGAGCAACATGACTTGAGGTTAGAAATTCTGAGTAACCTGGGTCTTTAAACAGAAAACTTCAAATGCTGTAAAAGAAAGCTTCTTTTTGTTGTAATGCCTTCCCCTCAAAAAAACTCCCAGTTTGAATTCATTATTTTTGTCAAATAGGAACACAACATATTCAATGGCTAACTTACCAGAGTGCTGGCTGCTGTAGAAGCAGGTGTGTCTGACTTACTGTCTTCAAGAGCCTGTTGAGGTTCTTCGTGACCACGAGTGACAAGAATTCTGAAATGTTGTTGTCGGGAATTCTGATCTTGCCTGATCTTAAAAGTACATCCCTTACTCTGTGGGATCCTTTCTACTGAATTACTCCTGTGTATCTCAGGACAATTCCTGTTGTCAGGAGGCTCTGAATTCACTCTGTCTTCCATTGGACTAATGCGTTCAGGTCGAGGTTGGACTGGATAGGAGGTACTCCTCTCTAGCCTTATTCTTGGATACCTGACCAACCTGTCCCCCTTTGTTCCAGTAAATCCAAAATTGTAATCCCCACCAGGGTTTGAAGTACTTGTTTGAGGTTGCTGCAACTGGAAAACAAAACATCTTTTTCCAGAACTAGAAGATACATCTGGCACATGTTGCAAAGACCAACGCCTGGGCTCAGGAGCAGAATTGTTCTGAACCTCTGATCCAAAGGGCAAGAGTCTAACCTGATGCATATCTGCACTTGAAGCACGATGCTGAATTCTTACTCCACTTATGTTCAAGCCTGAAGCATTTTCATTGCCTTCTACAGTCTGGGCAACTGAGGGGACGGCATCACCTTGATTATCTGAAGGAACAGTACAAAACACTCTGCGACCACAGGGATTATTAGATCCGTTGACCTGTTGTCCTAAATCATCGAGCAACCTTGGTGGAGAATTATTGGGGGATTCTCTTTCTGAAGTTTCTTGGGAGCTGCTTTGGGATGAAGAAGGTCTACTTACTGGTGCAGTAAAATTCTCCCTAACGTCTGAAAATTTAGAGGGAAGGTCCTCATCAAGAGACTCTGGTGCACCGCACTCATCAGTATGTCCGTTCACAGCTTTGCGCTGCAGAGAGATTTGCACAGATGAGCTCCTTGTTGGACGGGCATCAATGTTATTCAGCAGCTGAGGGATAAACATGGATGTGCTTCGTTTGAGGGATCCCACTTCTTGTAGGCTACTACCACCATACTCTGCTCCATTTTGAGAGAATGGGTGAGGGCTGTTTCTCCTTGGCAAAGTGTGGAATGCCATAAAAAAGTCGTCTTCTCTCTCTCGATCTAAGATCTCTGATTCAGGGGCTGTGTTGCTTCGACCAGAGCCAAAATGAAACCGCAGCCGATGGGCCATGGTTTAACAGGAGGGCAGGAAGGGAGAGGGAGACAACAACAACAATTCAGGCACTGCCAGAAGTTAAAAATCAAAGACATAAACTCCAAGAAAAATTGTCCCATCTGCCAAACTGTTAGCACTGCACCAACGATAGCGACAGATAGCAGAAATAACCCAAGTGGCAAGCTGCATTCCAGGCATGATTGGATAAGAGGAATCAGAGCTTCGGCACACTGGGACAGAGGGTAGGATGGTTAGAGCCACATGACCTTGTTCTCCCTCTCCAATGCCAGCTTCTGAACTTGGGTTGGTTTTTTTTCCTCCCTCTCCCTCTCGCTCTCTTTTAAACAGTAAGAGCCTGAAACAGCACCTTCACAGCTGCTCTTTTTCCATCAGAAAGGCATTGCCCCAGCGGGCGAGCTCTCACAGCTGACTAGGGCAGCAAACACTCTCAGTGCTACTATTAATCTAAATCACATCATATTCACAGAGTTCTTCTCAACACGCGCACACAGGCTCTTACACACAGAGACACACACACACACAATCGGGACACTGTCCCAAAGGAACACAAGTGCCTTCCATGAAACAAGAAGCCCACATTTTCCCACATCCCCACCATCTCTTACAAAGATCGACTTAGAAAGCAGAAGGAGATTTTTCTCAGGTTCACAAGCAGCAGATGTATGTTGGTTTGTTTGTTTGTTTGACTGGGTTGTTTGTGACATCATCAGACTATCATGGTGGAATGCAAACTAATAAACACAAACTATAAATATAATTACACACTACTTAAAAGTAGCTCCCTTTAATACTAAATAATTAGACTATGATCCACTAGTAAGAAAATATCTATGTGGGGGAGGGGGAGGGAGACAATTTAAAATACTGCTAAAGTCAATACTAGAAATCTTACCACTACACTGACACTTTCTCCTTAACAGCTACCAAAAGGGGGGGGGGGGGGGGGGGGCTATAAAGAACTTTCACAAGAGGAGAGAAAAAGAGGAATAAGAAACACAGCTTGAGGAAAGATTACCTGTCATACATGCCAGGTAGGAAAGACTGAAGAAAATCAAAAGGTTCGTGCGGTGGCTATGAGATATTCTTGTGCTTTCTAAGAGTCAAAATACTTCACAAAATAATATGGTTTTAAAATTCATAAGTTACCAGATTCATTGATTCTAAACAACAATTTTTAAAAGAATCATTTGTGATTGTCCTTCATATTAATTCTTTCTCACAGACCAGAAATAGCACTTATTTAACCATATAGGTTGACCGGGGATAGGAAAGGAATACCACCCAAATAGAATTAAAATACCAAAGTATAATTTTGACAACAGATCTGGAATCATGGGGGTTGGGGGCAGGGGGGATAAAGGGAGTTCAACACCATGTTTAGACATCCAAATCTGTTTTCTAGCAGCATGTTTTCATATGCCAAGATGACCAATTATGAAAGAAATGGAATCTGGCTTGTTCAACATTAAAACTGCCAAGCACCAGCACAATCCCATATTGTCTTTAACAGGCCTCTGCGCCAGTGAGAAAGAACACAGGCACACAGTAACAGTTCTGCAGACAGCTTGGTGCAAACCCAGGTGTTAGTATTATTAAACATAATTTTCAGATAAAGCATTCTTTCTATAGCAGTGCACTGGCAAACACAGATGATGCATTTTAGACCCTTCAAGCAAGGAACAGTGGAGAGGCAAGAAAATCTTAAAGGCAATATAGTTAAATAAAGAAATAAGAGAAAATCTTTTATTTAATGAACTCTTCTGGACTTCATTACATTAAATGCAATATTATATTCAACCAAAAAACTATTTATTTCTTTTCTAGGTATTATGTCTCATTTAATTCTCAAGATCTCATATGCTTCAGTTGTCTTTGTTTTAAGGCACTATTTACTAAGGTCTCTTCTATCTAACTTTTCCTGACTAGGTGCAAATAAGGCACAGAAAACAGCAAGCCCCCCCCCCCCAACACAAATAAACCCTCATACTCTTCTATCTAAGTATGAGTAAATGTGTGTAATAGAATTTAGATTATTGGCTATAAAAATGTTAATGTTACTTATATATGTTTTTATGGATTTATAATTTTGGGGGAGGGGAATCATATGTTCACCAACATTGGACTCATAAATTATATATATATATATATATATATATATATATATATATATGTAAAATTTAAAGGCTCCTGAGAAACATGAGAAAATCTTAAATAGTCTTAGATGGTTTCTGGAATAACTGGAATAGATTAAGAAGACAGTATGAACATTATTTGACTGCTGTAAGGACAGTGAAAGTACATGACAATTTAAATTCAACAAAATAGCATGGTCAACAAAAACTACCCAAGAACTTGAAGTTCTGTGTTTAAATATATTTTGTCTTTGACTAAAATATAGTCAAATTTTGACTTAAAAAAGTGACCTGGGACAAGTCACTTTACAAACTCTATGACCACCAACTCTATTTAATCTTCTGTGAAATCGGGGTGGTGAATGAGTAGATAGAAGGTTTCTTATATCTAGATAAGATCTACAGGTACATTCTGGTTTGAAAACTATAGTAGTACTAAAGAACAGGAATCCTCATTTTGGGGATCATGAATAGAGGAAGAGGAGATAGAACAGTATTAGCAGTGGTAGTAAGAAGAAGAGACGAGTTATTAAAAAATAGCAGGAGCAGGAGCAGCTGTAACTGCAGCAACATTTTATGATTTTAAGGTTTTAAGATTTACCAAATGCTTTACAAACATTATCTCACTTTTATTCTTATAACTTCCCTAGGAAGTTGTTGCTATTATTATTCCTAAATTACTAACGAGTAAACTGAAGCAGACAGAAATTAGTTGGTTTGCCTGGTAAGTGTCTATGGCTACATTTGAACCCTGATATTCCAAATTCTATGGTAAACTTATAATAATAGGTTTGCATTTTTTCTTGGTTTTATTCTTTGTTCTTACTTAGTTCTACTTTAGTTCTATTTAGTTCTATAATGTATTTTCCCCGTGAAAGCAAACTGCACAAACGAAATCTCAAATTGAAAAGCTGTCCTTTGTACATTTTTTTCTTGTTTGTTATCTTTTGGCCATTTTAAATCAGCATTCCACGTAGAAATTTTTCTTTTATATTTTAAAGGAGACAACTAAAGGAAATTAGGTGGTGCAGTGGATAGAATATCAGACCTGGAGTCAGGAAAGAATTGTCATTCGAGATTCAAATTGGGCCTCATACACCTACTAGCTATATGACCCTAGGTAAGTCACTCAAACCTTTATGTTTTAATTTCTCATTCATAAAGTGAGGTGGAGAAGGAAATGACAAACCACTTCAGTATCTTTGCAAAGAAAAGTCCAAATATGGTCATGAAGATCTGGACACAACTAAAAAAGTCATTGACAACAACAAAATCATTTTTTTTTTAAATTGTCATAAAAAAGTGTGCTAAGTTATTTTTCCTATTGTAGGACAATCCATCCTTCATTTCACATTATTGGATATGTTTTGAACTACTTTGCAAAAGAAAAGTCTTGTGGACAAGGATACTTTGGAATTTTACAAAATTAACTTACATATAATGAACATATAATGAATAAAAACCAATTTTACCATCATTCTATATACTAAACATCAGTACATTGTCTATGTTAACATTAGTTTATTTTTATTTACTCGGAGAAATAACACACACATACATATATATTACCACTCTTCCCCTGTACCATTATCATATAATTTACACGAAGATAGGTGATGAATATTTCATATTTTTTTTTTAGGTTTTGGTAAGGCAATGGGGTTAAGTGACTTGCCCAATGTCACACAGGTGATTATTAAGTGTCTGAGACAAGGTCCTCCTGACTCCAGGGCCAGTGCTCTATCCACTGCAACACCTTAGCTGCCCCTATATTAAAAAATTTTAATATATATGGATATTACTATACAAACTACTCTGACCCAAGGGTGCCATACATATATTAATATGAATGTAGATGGCTAGATAAAATGACATTGAAAGTTGCAAACATTTAGATTCAGAATGATCTATTTTCAAACGTCTGGGTCCAACTCTGCACATAGTATCTGTGGGATACACAGACAAACCACTTAATCTTTCATTGAGCCAAACAATTATTTAAGATTCTAAATTATAGACGAATTGACAATCATGCGTTGGTGGATGAAGTTTCCATGTCAGACAACTTCCTACAGTGATGAAATCAAAGGTCCAGAACCAAAAATAAAAAAATTAACATAAACGTGTACCCATATAGTCAAATGTACTTTGGTATACCATCAAAAAAATGTAATTTCACATTAAGATTATTGTTTGGGGAGGAGGATGGTGGAAAGTGAAAGATTGAAACTTACCAATCTGTTTTCATCAAACACTTCAAACAAGAGTCTATGATTGGATGGGTTTACCTATAAGAAACATAAATGTCACCTTCAGGAAATCAAAAATAAAAAGAATCCAGAAAAAATATTCCAAAGATAAACTGAGGATGCATCTAACCATACTTGTCTAACATCAGCAATGTCTCCAGTGGCAAGCATAGTAAATAAACTGAAAACTACACTGAAACAAATGAGAAGGAAAAAATTACTATGTAACATTTTTCTGTTAAATAATTTTAAATGCTTCAAAATTTAATTTCTATTTATTATAAAAGACATTTCCCTAGACTGTTTATAGATCTTTCTGCAGAGCCTTGAAGTCTAAGAAGTTATCTCCTATCTCAGATAAATACTCTACAGAAACTAATGTAACATTTAGGCCAGAGGGGAAGGGAAGGGGGAAAGGATGCATTAAGCACCTACAAATAAATCAGAAACTATACTAAGTACTTTATAGATAGTTCATTTGATCCTTGAAACAACTCTGTGAGGTGGGTGCTGTGGCTATCCTCTTTTTACAGTTGAGAAAGCTGAAGCAGACAAAGGTTAAATGCCCTGCCAGGGTCACCAAACTAATAAATGTATGAAGTTAGATTTGAACTCAGGTCTTCCCAAGTTCAGGTCCAATGTTCAATGCCTTGTGCAATCTTCATAACTTAATGGGCTTTTCTTGCTTCTGTTCACAAGCTGTATCTTTCTTTCTCATGTTCTTCATCATTCTTTCACTGCTAATCAATCAATAAACAAGCATTTATTAAATACCAACTATTTACTTTAAGTAGGCACCGAGCATGAATGCAAAATTTGGAGTAGACCATGTTTTTTAAAAAAAAAATTTAACATGAGAAAGAATACTTTGGACTAAAAGATTAAAAATGATAAAAGACTCAGAGGACACAGACTCAAGTATCAGCTCTAATATTTACTCTCTATGGATGTTTGGACAAATCCTTACTTTCTGATGGGTCTTATCTTTTACATTTTGTAAAATGGAGGGGTTGGATTAGAATTTTTAAAAGATTCAGTTTATATTTTGTAATGTCTTAAAATGCCAGAAACACAAAGGCATCCAGAATTACTGATACATAATAACATTAAGAAAGCATATATTTTCTTGATGCTCTTTATTTCCTCAAATGCTCCAGGAGCAACTAGTGTATTACAAATTATAAGGACATACTTCTGTCTCCGACTCTGACAAACTTGCAGTGTGCATATGGGAAAGGCATTTAACCATACAAGATATTGTTTTCATGGACAGTAAAATAGATTGTTAAATTTAGACATTTCAAAGTTCTTATCTGGTTCTAAAATTCTGTGATGTTTGAGAGAGTAGGAAAGCTTTTTATTGTCTGTCTGTCTGTCTGTCTCTCTCTCTCTCTCTCACTCTCTCTCTCCTCTGTTCATTCCTCCCACCCCCACCCTTAATTCTTTTAAACAATTTCAAGGCTATATCATGTCTTCTAACAAGTAAGAGATTTGAATAAAACTCACAGATTTCTAGTACCATTTTTAAAATGGAGTAAACATATACACACTCTTGTGTAACAATTAACAACAAAAAAAACCACACACCATTTCTGTTTGCAGATTAAATTATGGAGGCAGAGGTTAAATGAAGGTGAACAGAAATAATAATATAATTTTGTCAGAATGGAGTGAGAAAGTAGTCAATAGTTTGAAATTTTGATAGTTTGACACTTATGACATTAAAGATAGAACTGGAAAGTACTGGAAAGAACACTAAGACTCTTCGGGAGGATGATTTCTTCCTCTGGATTTATCCTTTAGCTTAATTCAGTGTTAAGAAAAGACATCTAAAACTTAAAGAAGAAGAAAATATAGAATTAAATGTGGGCTGGCCCACATTTATTGGATAAAAGAGTGTGTGTCCAAATATTTGCTAAATGTGACCAATGCATTAAACTGAAAAGAGCCTTAAAACATTTGGAATTTGAAAGAATTCAATATTACACCACAGAGTTTCATAACACAAGTGCATGGTTTTGTTTTTGTTTATTGATTTTACAGCTTTTAACAATTAAAAACTTTCTCTATTATAAGATATAGAGAAAAATTAAGTGACATTTAGTTCAAAATGTTAGGCTTCAGATCTCAATGTATAAGAGTAGTTAAGTAGTTCTGCAACTGCAACCTATAACAATTATGACTAGGTGGAAATGGTAATAATAAACCATTCTATTATAAAATAATTTTTAGAAATTTTGTGCTCTTCTGAGACAAGTAATACCATTCAACTGTTCCCATGGCTGAATCAGTTAATCTTTCAAAAATAGTAAAGTAATAATTAACAATAAAAATTGAGTGATTACATTAGAGGATTCTGTAAGTTAATTCACACACAATTCATGTTTGTCTCCAGTGGGCTACTATAAAAGATTATTACTGACTATTGATATTTTACCTAATTTGGTGATATTAATAAAAAATAATTTTCTTCTTAAAGGCCAAAATAAAACATCAAAGTTTTCAAAGCTGAAAACATCATTTGCCAGTGTGTAAATATCTTCATTATATCCCACTAAAAATGAATTTTTTAAAAAAGGAAGTACTTTATTAGAATGTTTGGTCTTTCCCCATAGACTTTAACTAATATATAAATGAGTCAAAAAGGTAAATAATATGACAATTCTTCTCATATTTTGTTGTTGTTGGCATTTTAGATATGTTGTTCAAAGGAGACTAAAATGTCAGAAAGTAAATGTTAGGCATTAACTGCCACTTGGCAGTCATAATTATGAAATGATTATATATAAACATACACCCATGCATAAAGAGTTCCATTAACAGAATCCTCTAAGGAAAGTGTACTACTGCTGTGACCACTGCATTAACAAATTAAAACTGAATAAGCAGATCTATTTCTTCATAATTTTCAAATTTTTAGTGATGATATTTTCTTCCATTCACATAATCTCTATACCAGAAATAAGCAGTGCCATATTTTGGTTCTTGCACTCCTGACCTCTTGAATTTTTCTTATTAGCCCGTTTTTAGAGAAATTGGGGGGAAAGGGAAAAAATAGACAAAATTTTCACCATCCAGCAAAACTGAAAACAAGCAGTAGTACGCCCCCCAAAATTAATTAAAAGAAAATGTGACTTAACTAGTAATTATTAGAAACAAATGGGTATAAAAAAACTTACTCTAAAATAAAATTCTTCATTCCATTTTGGATTCAATGTCTGGAAAAGAAATAATTTATTTTAAAACAGATTTTATAATCTTTAGAACTCTAATAGATTTCTAATGTAATTGAAGTCATAAAATTTACATGCATATCCTCATACTTATAAAGAAAATACACAGCCTAAGAAATCTCGAAAATAGCCAAAAAAACCCCTCAAACAAAATAAAACAAAAATTTCAACCAAAAACCCCAACCATGTAGCCAATTGATTGAAATTCTTCCACAGAGAAAACTCTGTGTGGGAGTGCATTTATGAGGCAGAGGATCTAAAAATAGTTTCTAGACTATTAATAGAAATCTATCACTAGAACAGAGATCATCAGGGATCTATATGGAGACATTGTGGTGAAGAGAAGAAAACCATGTCATTTATTAAAACAATAATAATATGACACAAAGATGAGGATGGACTTAACTGCCTATCCTCTATGGAGCAATAAAATGCTTGGGGGAAAGGGTAGGAAGACTGGTTTTGCTTTGGGTAAAACAGGTTTTGCTTTAAATTTAGCATTTGCTAATTAAAAATTAAAAATAGCTAAACTTGGAGGGATCTTTTACAAAGGGAATCATTTGTATTAATGAATTCAGGAAAAAACATAAGGGGAAAAATAGGATGAGTAATTTTTCATATAAATTAGATAAGCATATAATACATACATATTTTTTGTGAAACAACAGAAAACAAAAATCATTTTGCCTGCTCAGCACAATGTACATACCCAGATGAATACCATTCCCCCAAAGAAACCAAGATCATATTTCCAGTGAAGCTTTCCAATCTGACTTTTAGACTCATATGGGAAAGAAAATTTATATATATATATATATATATATATATATACACACACACAAACACACAGACACGCATGCATAAGCATATGCATTCAAAACGAAAATAGGGATTTAAAATATTTTTACAACTTTTCATTCAGGTTCTGATATATGCTAGCCAGTCTCATACAGGAAGATCCATACCTTTAGCAATCTATTTCTTTAAGGTATTCACGGAAAAAGAAAAAGGCAAGAAGTCCTTATTCTGCATGGTAACATATAAAAACAAAAGATTCTTGTTGTACAAAATGGCAAATTGTACTGACATTAAAATGTAAAGATTGCCTTTTCTCCGCAAACTCTATAACTAAAGATGAAAAAAACCCAACAGATAAAGTTGCATTGTTTTTTATTGAAAAGTGTGCAAGGAAATAAGAATGAGAAAGATACACGGAGAAAGAAAGCAAGAGATGCATCAAAGAGAAGCAAAATGAGAAAGGCAGAGAGAGAGAGAGAGAGAGAGAGAGAGAGAGAGAGAGAGACACCAACTGGGAGGGAGAGGGAAGAAAAATAGGGAGAGAGAGAGGGAAAGAAAAGAAAGACAAAAAGAAGAGAAAGGAAGAGATGAGAAAGAAAAGGAAATTTGATGTGAAGTCAGTCACCTAGGCCCAGAACTCCCGTTTCTATCAGTTCCCGAGGCAAAAAGGTAAATGGCAATCTAGAGAACAATAAAAATATATAGTAATACACAGCATGGAGGAATAACAGAGAAATGAAGAGAATGAAGATGAGAGTGATTCATCAACAGTCAGAACAGGACAGAAATACTAACCAGGATGTTGGCAGTCGACTATTCAGGAGGCAAAGAAAGGAAAGCAGCCACCACTGCAGACGCAGGGGTGCAGGGGCAGGGAGAAGGAAAATTTTTTAAAATCCCCACAGCAGAAAACACTTCTCAATACTAGAGAGCTATTGTCGCTTTTGTTTGTTTTGTTCTGTCTCTATTGAGAGAAAGTGGGATAGGAGAGCCCTGCACTCACTCCTAACCAGCTTCCTTCCTGCCACACTGATGGCTGAGCAAATGACAGCTAATAATGCAGGAAACAATGGCCGGCCACCAGCGTCCTCCACGGGAAGCTCCCAACTAATCAAAACATATTCTACTATTTTGAAAACAGATTTTTAATGCCAGCCACCATGAAACAGTAGAGGCTACCCAATAATCATTTTTTTTCCTTTAAAAAAAATGACCTCTCTGATGAGCCCAGAGACTTATCTCGTGTTGCCTATGTAGTAGAAGCCAACATTACAGTAACTAGGATGAGGATACTCAGCAGTCAGGCAAACCCCAAATCACTTGACTGGGTCAAGTAGATGCCATACAAAAACAAAACAGAAACTGCAAAAGGTGAAGGAAAAATAATAGTCATTTAAAAGTATAATCAAGAAAAAATATGAATGTAATTTTCACAGAAAACACAGATGAATTGTTAAAATTTCCTGTTCTATAAATGGAAAACATGCAAAAAGCCAGGTAGAACCAGAGGTTCAAGGTTATTTTTTCCTTATTATTCTTTTATTTTATTTACCATGCATAAAACTAAACAAGCATTTAATTCTCTTTGACAATAATTTCTTCTTATATTTCTCTCAAATGCAGATGGTACTCAGCTTACTTAAAAATCTGTTTAAAATTATATGCTTAAAATTAAAATATTTTCAATTTAAGTTATGGAATGAGAACAAGCATAAATAAATGCACCTGCCTAATTTTGCTTAAAATAGATATGTCCTAATTTAAGAAGAAGGTTTTTATTATCTGTTAAAAATGAGGAAATATTTTTTTCCTCTTAAAAAATGACTAACATTGAAAGTTTCTCTAGTCTATATATAGACTTTAGATGCAATGTGGCACAATGCATATTGGTCTCATCTTGGAGTTGGGAAATCTAGGCTCATGTTAACCCTGAGTGTCTCAAGGGTTGTGTGACCATGAACATGTCATTTATCTCCTCAGAGCCCAGACATATAAGAACATAAATTATCAATCTGTATCAGTGAAAAAATAGCTATACTGGGAATTTCTTACATGAAATTCCAGATTCCTGTTCCAGATTCCTAAGTTAAGGCTGATGCATTGCCCTCTCTGCCTCCCGAACCCCCCATTTCCCAGACATTTTAATCAATAAAGAAACATTTACTACTTATAAGTTAGACACCAAAAGTCTGAAAACAAAAGAAAGACAATCCTTGGTCCTCAGATCCTCAGCTATAAAAATAAGAGAACTAAATTAGGTGACTTTTAAGTTAATCAGTTAGCAAATCTTTTTTATACACTTAATATATTCTAGACACTGGATTACTGGCTATTTGGGATCTTAATTCATGAAATATATTTAAAAAATAAAATGAAATAAATGAAAGGAGGAAGGCTAACAACTGGGTGAACAAAGTTTAAAACAGAGGCAATTATAGTATTTTATTGCACAAGGCATAATCTTTAGTAAACACATTGATTTCAAAGAACCTGAATATGTATGGTTTTTACACTGGTAATAAGCACAACTTTCAATTAGCAATCAATTACTTACCTTTTTAATGGTTTTTGTCTGTACCAAAGCAAGCTCTCTGTTTTCATCTGCTACATACAGCGATAGCTTTACGTATGGATCACTGTAAGAGAAAAATTCAGATTTAGTGTGATTGTATATTTTGCTTCCCACAGTGTGTGTTGTATATACATTGAGAGTAATTTAATGTACAAATCTCAAAGTCAATGCTAATTACTTATGGTTCATATGAAATATGTAAACCAAGCAATAATGAAGAGTTCTTAAACACCTACTAAAAACATTATTGGGACAAAAAAAGGGGACAAACCACATTGGGTTACCATAGTAACCTCCAGCCCTGGAATCAAGAGTACCTGAGTTCAAATCCAGCCTCAGACACCTAATAATTACCTAGCTGTGTGGCCTTAGGCAAGCCACTTAACCCCATTGCCTTGCAAAAAACCTAAAAAAAAAAGACAGAGACAGATTGGGAGAGACAGAGAGAGAAAGAGTCTTTAACCTCAATAATCTTAGAATAGAATTGAAAGAGGTATTGGATAGAGATCATCAAATTCAACCCCCTCATTTTTACACATGTGAAAACCAAGATCCAGGGAAAGGAAGTCATTTGTTAGACCAGGTCATATAGTCAGTAAGGTGGAATGGCTCATTCTATTATGCCAGCAGGTAAATGTTCTACTTGGGGATGCAACACACATAAAAGACAAATTAGAAAACAAAAGATTCAGTGAAGGTACAAAGAAAAGGAGTAAGGATAAAGTAAATCAGGAAATTCTTGCTGTAAGAAGAGGTAGCACTTGAGATGTGCCTTGAAAAAGAAATAGTTTAAGAAGGATAAGTCAGGAATCCATAATATTGAATCACATTTCCTATTTCAAGGAAATTTGACTTTAAACTTCCAGACAACCAAGAGTACATTTATTCTTGTTGCTATTCAATCATTTTCAGTCATGTCTAATTCTCCGTGACCCTATTTAGGCTGTTTGTTGTTGTTGTTGTTGTTGTTGTTTTTTGAGCAAGATACTTGAGTGGTTTGCCATTTACTTTTCCAGCTCATTTTACATATGGGGAAACTGAGGTAAACAGGGCTAAGTGGTCACAAAGCTAATAAATACTTGAGGTTGAATTTGAACTCAGGTCTTGAGTTTATTGTCAAAGTATAAATCTCATCTAACCCCATAATTTACAGGTGAAATGGAGATGGAGATAGCTGAAGAGACTTGGTATTCAGTCCCACAGGTAGCATAAAGATGAACAGGTTCTCTGACACCAAATCTAGGGCTCTTTCACTGCAGAAGGGATATATCCACAAATTAGTTCTAGTCCCGGGGGGGGGGGGGGGGGGGGGGGGGGGACCTCTCCTGAAATGTTTCTTTAAGTTGGTAAGACCACTTTTTATACCTTACTCCCCAACGAGTAACATTGGTCTCCTGACTGTTCCAATAGCAAAATCCTCCATCTCTTGATTTCAGGTTTTTGTGACTGTCTTCCATGATCTCCTTTCTCTATTCCTATTACTGACCTCCCTGGTTTCCTTCAAGTCCCAACCAAAATTTAAATGCATGAGGGCAAATTTTGCTAGAAAATTAATTTCATACCCTCATTTCCTAACTGGATAATGGAAGGTAAATTACAATCAGCTGCAGTCTTACTTCATCTTCTATAAACTTTGTATGAATTTTGAAGGTAAGGAAACTGTAGGCATGGGTTGTGACATGTTCTAAGTCACATAGCCAGTGAGTGCCTATCCGACCCAAGCTGGTCTCAATTCCTGTCTGTTTCCCAACACATCCCAGATGATTCCAATAATAAGCAACTTTGGAAATTAAAAGCTTTAAATGTGAAAGGAACTAAGATTTGGATTCCTACAGAAATATAGTTCATCTATATGCAGTAACTATCTCTCCTCTTCATTGAAAATGTACTTCTACTTGCAATTCTTTGCTGACTGGGAGATCATCTGATATTGGTCCAAATAACCATTCCCATGAGACTTAGGGTCCACAGGAAATCTCCCAGTTAGGAGGAAAATTTAAACTAACAGGAACTAGAAGTTACCCTGGTTTTTAACATATCAACACCAAACACATAATATACTCTAGTCAGAAAATTTCTTAAATTTATACTTTAAAAATAAGTTGAATAAGTACATCATTTTCCATCTTTTACTTCAAAATCATGCTCTCCTGCTTCTTCCTCTCTACCTCTTAGAAGCTGTACTTTCCCTCAAGGTTTAGCTGAAGTATCCTTAAGAAGTCTTTTAATCCCTCAAGTATTAGTGAGCCATTTCCTTCTTCCTGCCCCGTTTGTCAAATTACTTTATATCTATCTCAGCTTAAATGGTGTATCTTCATGGTAGAGTGAAAAGGATTTTTTTTTTATTTTTGTATGCCTAATGTTCAGCATAGAATCTTATTTATGACACACTTTTGTGGGGAATTGAAATAAGTGGCTCCAACTGTTAGTATATCTTTTCCTTAAACTGAGTCAAGCTCTACTGATAATTTCATCCTAATTCAAGTTCTAACCTTCAAGATCCAACAAAACAAATCTAATCATTCTTCCACATATCCATCCTTCAAATACTTGAAGTATGCCATTGAAACCTTCTCTCTTTTACAAGCTAATCATTAACCATTAATTAGAAAATAACTTTTTTGATTTACTGAATGCTTTCAGCCAAGTCACAAACCATGTTCCCATACTCCTCTCCATCTTAGTGCTGTCTTTATTGGAAATATATAGGGGCTTGCTGGTAAATGTTAAACAATTAGCTCTTTGAAATGCATTCCATATTGTTTAATATTTAATATTTATCTTTTCTCCATCTCTTTCTTACTGCCTAGACAACCTAAAAAATGCTGACTTCTGAGGGAGGTATAAATGACCATCAACTAGTAACAAGTTGACTTCAGTATATTCCCTGGATAAAGGTTTAGGATAAACCCATATCCTAGGTTGGGCATAGCCTCATTCATTTCTCTGTTCCCTTATCACCTTCTTTTCTCATTATTAGTCAAACTTTCTGAATTGAATTATTCCTTTATGGCGTTCATCTCTCAGATATGTATGTGAACAAATGTGTACATATATATATTCATTTCCATGAATGACACTAGTAAAAAAAATTAAAATCAATTGTGAATTCAAGAATAATCCTGGACACACAGTCTTTTCCACATTGAGTTCACATGAAGTTTGTCATTTGATGAGTACATCCTGTCAGCTATGCACAATTCTGCTTTTCAATCTGAATCTTTTGGTCTAAGACATCCATTTATACCCCTAGAACTGCATGTCAGACTGCCTTGAAGGTTACAGCTGTTTCCCAGACAAGCAAGGTTGAGCCACAATACCTAAGGCTATGCTTCAGTGAATCCTTTTAGTGTTTATTCTACCCTTACTGAACCAGATTATCTTATTTCAGTTCATTCTTTGCACATGTTCAGGGCAGAGGACTAGTTTGGAATGTGGTTACAGGGCAAGGTCTTCATGGGTGTTGATGAGACTGAGTGGGTGAAACCAACTCTTAATTTCAGTTTGATATTCCGCCTCTCCAGGTAGGCTGCCACAAAGTGTGCAATAGGAGTAGACTCATGGAATGCAAGGTCACTTGGTGACCAGATAAAATTTCATTTTACTTTAACTATTTCTATCCTTTTGTGAATTCAATTTCATTATTTCTACTTCCAGTTTGGTGACTAAATAGGTACTCTCTGGCAATTGTATTGGCAAGTTGTTTTTTTTTAAAAGGAGAGAGTGCTCAGAAATAGCAATACTTCTGAGTGGTTACTAGGTGGGATTCAGTTAGAAAGGATCTCTAAAACTATTGAAACCTCTCATTTTTAAAAATGAAAAATTAAGTTCCGAAAAGGGGACAGTTCAAAATAGGGAGGCAAAACTTCCAAGGACATATAAGGAAAAAAATGAGGGCCAGGATTCAAACACAGGTCCTTGTACTCCAAATTCAGTACTCTTTCCCAGAAATCACACAGTATTCACTACAGCTTGTACTTCCTAATTACATTTTACTTTAACTATTCCTATACTTTTGTGAACTCATTTTATTTTAATTTCTTTAGCTATGTCTGCTTCTTGTCTGGCTTGATGCTGAATGTTTGTCCATAAGGAGAAAATGTAGTCTGCTGCCAGTCAGCAATAGTTTTCTACTGAATTCTACTGATTAATTCAGACTCTGCCTATAGGGTTGGGTGGAGAAAGATAAACTAGAATGCTTGTCAACAACTGCCAGTACTATGGGGTTAATTACTGTAATTAATCATTTTCCTGATGGTTGATATTGAAATTGCCTGCCTTCTCTCATCTCTTTCATAGCCAGATTTCTTAAAAAAATAAAATAAAATAAAATAAACTTGTTTATTTTTTTCCCCTCCATTTGCACATTTCAAACTCAACTTTTGCCTGGACTATCAAAGTAACTAATTTAGTCTTCCTGCAGTCTTTTTTCCCTTGTCAATCTCTCTTTCATACAGGTACCAGTTAATATTCTGAAAGCAACAGATTTAACTATGTCACTCCTCTGACTACTCTTTTAAGTTTTTAAAGCTCTTCACAGTCTAGGATGATCTCACTATTACAGATAAAATGGAACTAGACTTCCTGAAACTGCCATTCATACACACATTTTCCCACTCTGACTT